>NC_135718.1:25221076-25821076 GCF_964656455.1 Halichoerus grypus | reverse complement strand
AGGATCTTGGGAGACACATTAATGAACAAAACAGAGATTACCCACCCTTCTGGAGCTTACATTCTAGCAGGGTTGAGTCCTTAGGAACAATTCCCAAAGCCACACCACAGAACTGGGCCAACAAGAGCGCTGCTCAGTTGGGGTTGTAAAGACCAGACAGACCACCACCACACTGCTGTGGCTGGGAAGCCACCATGAGCAGAGAGCCTCAGCTAATGCTATCGGCTCCAGAATCATGCTCATCTTCTTTGATTCACACCAAGGTTCATACCTTGCCTCTTGATACTCCTGAAGCTATTTACTAGACACTTAAAAGCTCTGCTAATGGTGCTGCAGAAAAATCAAGGGCCTTGACTATGTCCATTTGCCACAGCAGCAGAATCTTTTTACCTCTGTTTCACTTCTCAAATTCATGTCAGTGTGTTATCAGTGGGACCTAAATAGCATCAGGAACCTCGAGCTGTTAGGGGGTCTGGAAAATGTAATTTTTAGTTCTCCAGTCTCTCTAGTGCAGAGTAGACACCCTACAAGGGAGATAGAATGGATACTGAATGCTAGTCCCACACATCCAGCGTCCTTTGCCTGTTCCCACTTGGTTTTTAAAACCCTATTCCTTACCTGTCCATCCCAGCTAAGGAGAGGGGCAGCTCACCTGCACCTGGCATTTCATTCCCTCTGCTTTTCTGGCATTTTTTTCTCCTTCTTGTTAGCTCATTTATGCCTTTATATATAGTCTTTTTTTTTTTTTTTAAAGATTTTATTTATTTATTTGACAGAGACACAGCGAGAGAGGGAACACAAGCAGGGGGAGTGGGAGAGGGAGAAGCAGGTTCCCCGCTGAGCAGGGAGCCCGCACGTGGGGCTCGATCCCAGGACTCTGGGATCATGACCTGAGCCGAAGGCAGACGCTTAACCGACTGAGCCACCCAGGCGCCCCCCCCTTTTTTTTTTTTAAAGATTTTATTTATTTGACAGAGACACAGCGAGATAGGGAACACAAGCAGGGGGAGTGGGAGAGGGAGAAGCAGGCTTCCTGCCGAGCAGAGAGCCCGATGTGGGGCTCGATCCCAGGACCCTGGGATCATGACCTGAGCCGAAGGCAGACGCTTAACGACTGAGCCACCCAGGTGCCCCAACTCATTTATGCCTTCAAAATAATGTTTGTTGGATGCAGAAAATTTTAAGCAAATATGCAGGTTATGTATACCATATATTATCAGAATTAGATGTGCTTAGCTTGCGACTGATTCACCATAACGTTCTTTAGTAATTTGTTAGAAATGTGTTACATCTGATGGGGATGAAGGTTGGGGAAAAATGGTAGGGATTACATTGATTTTAAGTTTTTGGAACACGATTCACTGTACTTATCTCTTTAGGACAGCATGATTGAATAATAACATTGAAGAAGGAATAGAATTGTTTTCTAAAATATGTAAAATTGACTTTATTTGGTATACTATGAATGTATAGATTTGGTTAACCACTGTGCTCCAGATACAGAACACTCCATTACCCTGAGAAACTTCCTTGTGCTATCCCTTCTCAGTCCTACCCTACATCTCTCCCAATCCCTGGCAACCAATGATCTGTTCTAGTTTGTTTGGTTTTGTTCTAGTTGGGTTTTTTTTTTTTATGGGAATTTTCTACCTAGACAACCATGTTGTCATGAATAGGGTAAATTTTTTTTTCCAATTTGTATACTTTTTGTTTTTCTTGCCTTATTGCATGAAGTAGGACTTTCAGTATGCTGTTGAATAGGAGTGTCTTCCTTACCTTGTTCTGCATCTTGGAAAGCATTCAGTCACCATTAAGTATGTTAATTATAAGTTTTTAGTAGATGCCCATCATGGAGTTAAGTTCTTAGTTACATTCAGTTTGCTGAGTGTTTTTAATCAAGAATGTATATTAGATTTTGTCAAATGCTTTTTCTGCATCCAATAGGAACATGTGGTTTTTCTTTTGATTGATAATATGGTAGAGTACTTTTCCCCCCAAATATTGAACAAATCTTGAATTCTTGGAATAAACTCATTTGGTTATGGTATATTATTATCTATTGCTGGATTTGATTTGCTAATATTCTGAAGAATTTTGCATATATTTTTATAAGGGATACTGGTCTGTAGTTTTCTTAGTGTTTTTCTCTGGCTATGGTATCAGGTGAATGCTGGTCTCATGAATTGAGAAGTGTGTCTTCCTCTTTTATTTTCAGTAGAGATTGTATATAATTGGTGTTACTTCCTTTTTAAACATTTGGTAGAATTCACTAGTAAAACCATCTGGGCCTCAAGATTTTTCTCCCCAGAGGGTTTTTTCAGTTTTATTAGTTCTAGGACTGTTAAGGTTATGTATTTCATCTTAGATGACTATGACTCTTGATAGTTTGGAGTTTTTAAAGAATTGGTCCATCTAAGTTGTTGAATTTGTGGAATTGTTTGTAGTATTCTCCTATCCTTTTAATGTCTTAGTCACCTTTTAAGATTCTTTAATAAAATCCTTTTTCATTCCTGATATTGTAATTTGTGTTAGGTCTCTTTTTCTTCGTATTGCTAGAGATTTATCAATTTTACTGACCTTTTCAAAGAGCCAAAGTTTGGTTTCATTGATTTTTTTTTTTCTTTATTGTTTTTCTGTTTTCAGTAGTTAGAACAGTAGTGCCTTCTTATTTCCTCTCCCTTGTACTCCAAAGTTGTGACATTTTTCTTTTTACTTTTTGTTATAAAAAGTAAAGAACTTCTCTATTATCAAAGCTGGTGAGATTTCCTTCTGTAATGTAAATGTAATGAATACTTTAATTAGGGTATAGGTTAAATCTAAAGATTGAATAGGAGGTGCCTGGCTGGCTCAGTCTGACTTTGATAATAGAGAAAAGTATTTTGTAGTTCTAGAGCCCATTCATGAAAACAACCAGTAGTAAACTATAAACAAACTTAGATGATCAAATGTTCATTTAGGACCAGTAATAAAAGGGTTTGAAGGCAAGATATAGGGAAGAGTGAGAAAGTGAGTTTGAGTGTTTAATAAGAGGTTGTGGGGAAGTGAGTTGGAGGGCTGCAGTAGCAATAGGTCCCTTCATAGGTGAAAGGGAGCAGAGTGTGCTAACACAAGCCCTATAAGGAAACATCTCCTGGCCTGGAGATAGGCTCTTTCATTTAAGGAACATTGCACAATGTTCCCTCAGTAGCCTATTATTACCGAGGCAACTCTTAAGTTCCTTAATGCCAGTGATGATTGTGCTATGGATTTCAGGTTCTGTTGACCTATGTTTGCCTTTCTTTGATGCCTAATGTTTCTTCAAGAGCAAATATGAGTGAAAGTCCTGTCACCCGAATGAAAACCTCACTGAACGTTTGGAAATGTAGAATTATTAGGTAAATAATTGTCTTCAGAGTAGGGAGGATGAATGTATTCATGATAGTGAAACATACTTAGTTTATCTGACTAGATACAACTAATTGATTGGTATTTTCTACATCCTCAAATAGAAAATAGAGATTCTTTTATATTTGAATTTGAAATACCATTTGAAAAAACACTATATGGGCTCTCTGAAGTATGAAAAGCACTGTGGGTGGAAAAAACACCTTGGCTCATGAACATTTTGCATGAGCATTACTGTAATGTGCTTAAGGGCATTCTTCAGTTTTGTTAATTTCTTGCCAAGGTCCTAGCCATAACCAGAGGGAGAAAGAGGAGAAGGTATGCTCCTAAAGTTTCAACTTCCTTTGCATTTTCCCATAGTAAATACTAGAAAGGCTTTGTTAACACAATTCTTAGGTTACTAGGATAGCCCACAAAAGTTTGACTCCATATTACTGTTGAGCCAATACTGTATTTTAAATATCCTATTTTAGGGGCTCCTGGGTGGCTCAGTCGGTTAAGTGTCTGCCTTCAGCTCAGGTCCATGATCCCAGGGTCCTGGGATCGAGCCCCACATTGGGCTCCCTGCTCAGCAGGGAGTCTGCTTCTTCCTCTCCCTCTGCTCCCCACCCCACCCCTGCTTGTGCCTGCTCTCTTTCTCTCTCTCAAATAAAATCTTCAAAAAAAAAAAAAAAAAAATCCTATTTCAGCAACTCTAATAAATAGCTTTTTATTTATTTCTGTGGGGAAACTTCTGATTTAGAAACTTTTTTTTTTTTAGTGCTACAGCCTGCTTATAACCTAGATATTGAGTATACATAAGTTTATTTCAAATTTTGATGAATAATTTAAATATGGGAATATAGATGTGAAATGTAGGTTTGGGGTTTAATATTCAGGATCTATTTAAAATGTAAATTTTTCATGCTATAAACCAGCTATATTTAAGTCTGTTAAATATTTGTAAAGTAGAATTTCTATGAAAAGGCAGTTCAGGAGAAAGACCCAAATAGTAAAGATAGAAGGTACCATTGTGTGGTCCTATATGAGGTTTTTCTGCACTTAGAAACCGAGTTAAATCAATGTAGTGTATTTTTCAATATGTGTGTGTGTATATATATATGTGTGTGTGTGTATATATATATATGTGTGTGTGTGTATATATATTCAACGTATATTCAGTATATTTCAACATGATATATATTCCATCCAGAGATAAAGCTACAGTATTAAGCTAGAAGGACACATTTTTTTTTTTCTTGGCAGCCCCATTAGATTTCTCAACATGACTTTATAGTTATTTCCTCCCCCTTTAAGAATGACTGAGTATATCATAATGTGTAGCAACCTAAAGAATAAAACATGGAAAGGATAACCTCTAGTATGAAAATATTACCTCTAGACATCATGAAGGTTTAGAACAAATGCCTCCTTGAGAATAAAAAATGTTTAATGTGGCTTGTGCTAGATAGGATACCTATCATATTTATAGTCCTATGTCTGCATTCAAGGTCTTCCCACTCCCCCACCCCCACCCCGTTTCCGGATATCTAACTTAGAGTTTATAAAATCTATTTTATATATTTTTTTAACTTGTTGAGGAATAATTGACAAATAACACTTGTAATATCGGAAGTGTACAACATGATGATGTGATAGACCTATTTACTGTGAAATGATTACCAAGATAGAGGTAATTAATACATCCGTGACTTCAGGTAGTTAACTGTTTTTTTAACCCTATGTTGCTCAAGATCTACGCAGCAACTTTCAAGTTTAAAAGAGCTTATTAACTATGTAGTCGCCGTGCTCTACACCTGTAAGTTTACGCCCACCTAAGTGGCTCTTACACAAACATTTTCACAGGCACTTGTATCCAGCTTGGTAAAAGCTGGGTTAGTCCTTTATTTATACCAAAGCCATACTTGTGACTTTCTTTATAATGCATATGTGACTTCCAGGATTGAGGCTGGAGCTCAGTGGGAATACATACTTCTTACATTAGGAGGATAGTTTTACCTGCATCTAGAGCAAAGAAGCCCCTCTGGGTTTTAGGTAGTGTGGTGGCGAAGGCAGTTAGAATGGCCTGGCTAACCACATCAATATGTATAATTGAGAAGCTACTCAGTACTTTAAAAGATAAATAC
Source organism: Halichoerus grypus (assembly GCF_964656455.1). Taxonomy (NCBI): domain Eukaryota; kingdom Metazoa; phylum Chordata; class Mammalia; order Carnivora; family Phocidae; genus Halichoerus; species Halichoerus grypus. The sequence continues at coordinate 25,815,566 of NC_135718.1, read as the reverse complement.
TTTCCACTCTTTTCTTTGGCTATCAAGTGTAACTCCATCTAAGTATTATAATATTCTCTGGCTCTTATTTTGTTATAAAAAATAACATGTATATTCTGTTAAACAGAAAATGACCTGTATCCCTCATGTATATATGCTAACTCAAATTTAACAAATTTGAAGAACTTGAAAAATACTTGCTTGCCTCTAGGCAGGATGGTCTCTAAAACCTCGGTGTGATTATAACAGAATGATTAATATATAGCTCTTAAAAAGAGATAAGGGTAGGCACTGAGATTGGAGAGGAAGAAGTAACACTTTATTTACAAGATGATAGGATCATGTATGTTGAAAATCCTGAGGAAGCCACTACAAAACTATTAAAATAAGTGAGTTTGGTGGGATGACGGGGGGTACAAGAGCAATATACTAAAGCCACTTGTATTTCCATTACATTGGCAGTGAACAGTCTGACAATTAAATTTAGAAAACTGTTTAATTTATAATACAACAAAATACTGAGGAATACATTTAACAAAAGAATTGTAAGACTTGTATTTTGCAAACCACAAAAAATTATTGAATGTCCAGAATAGGCAAATCTGTAGAGACAGAAAGTAGATTAGTGCTTGCCTAATGGTGGGGGTAAGGGGCTGGGAGATGTGGGGACTGCTGATTGGTATAGGGTTTCCTTTTGGGGTGGTGAAGTTCTGAAATTAGATGGTGATGATGGTTGGACTACTCTAAATATACTAAAAGCCATTGAATTACATCCTTTAAATGGGTAAAAAGTATGTGATTTAAATTTGAGCAGCTTAAAAAAGGGGGGGATAAGGTTGTCAAAACATGGACATGAAAAGACATCTGAAGTTTAACAACCTAAAAGTATATATATTTCTGGTTACATTTTCTTCGCAAACATTACAGAGCTCAGCCTGAGGCACTGCAGGTTTGTTTGCATTTTCTCTAAGCTGGGTGGGCTCGTGTTCTCCTTAGGAACTCTTTGAAAACTGGAAAACATTATGGTAATTCACAGAAAAATTTTGTTTTAATTTGCGCAGTATGTAGGTGCCATAAGTTCGCTTTTAGAAAAAATAAGAATTTAGTTGTTGAATGGTTCCCCAGGGTCCTTTGAAGTTTCTCTGAACCTCTTCGGAGGTTATCACTAGGCATAATCTGTCTGTCTTCCTCCACAAAAGTTTGTAAAATAATTTAATAAATTGGTGTCCGTAGTGGTAGAAAATGAGAAACTCAAGAGTAAACAAAAGAGGGTGCCTGGGTGGCTCAGTTGGTTAAGCGACTGCCTTCGGCTCAGGTCATGGTCCCGGAGTCCTGGGATCGAGTCCCACATCGGGCTCCCGGCTCAGTGGGGAGCCTGCTTCTCCCTCTGACCCTCCCCCCTGTCATGCTGTTTCTCTCTCTCTCTCTCTCTCTCTCAAATTAAAAAAAAAAAAAAAAGTAAACAAAAGAAAATAAGCATTATAAATCTTCTCTCCCAGAGAGAACTATCTTTAGGATTTTGGTGTATTTCATTCTAATACTTAAAAAAAAAGAAAACAGATTTACTGAAATACTCATATACAGTTAATCCATTTAGCCTTCCAGTACTTGTTTATTGGAGTATAACATACAGAAAAGTACACAACATGCAAGTATACAACTTGATGGATTTTCCCATCCATGTGAAACTGCCCTTCGGGAAACAAGAGCCTCACTCTCTCCTCATTACTGTATCCTCTACAGGTAATAGCCACTGCCTTGACTTTAACACTGATCGTTTCTCCTGATTTTGTGCTTTATGTAAATTATAAAAGATCTATTCTTTTGGGCTGCTGCTTTTACATAACATTTTTGAGTTGTGGAATACTCCATTTTGTGATCGTAGGATTCTTTCTCTTGTTCAGCATTTGGGTAGTTTTCTGTTGGGGGCTGTCAGTAATAGTCTTACTGTGACTGTTGTACAGACAATACTGGTAGACCTCTGTGTGCATTTCTGATGGGTATATACCCCTGAGCAAAATTGCTGGGTCCTAGGGCAGTGTTTCTCAGACTGTAAAGTGCACATCAGTCACCTGGGAGCTTGTTAGAATGTAGATCCTACTTCAGTAGATCTGGGATGGGGCCGAGCGTCTGCATTTCTAACAAGCTCTAGAGTGGGCTGGTTGTACTGTTTCTGGATCACACTTTGAGTAGCAAGGTCCTAGGTAGGATCTGTTTAAGTTCAGTTTTAGTAAATAATGCTGCACAGTTCTCAAAGTAGTGGTGTCCGTTTACTTTCTCTCCCACGCTGTATGAGATTGCTTTATGTATGCGTGAGTCTATTTCTGGACTTAGTGCTCTGTGCCATTGATCGGTATTTCTCTTTGTGTCCGTGCCACACTCTTTATTACTTTAGCTCTGTGTAAGACTTGATAGCTGCTAATAGAAGTTCTCAACTTTTGTATTTCTTCAAGATTGTCTTGGCCTTCCTTGGACCTTTGCCTTTTAATCTAAATTTTATAATTAGTATCCATTTCCCACACCAAAAAAACCTGCTGGAGTTTTTATTGTGATTGTATTGAATCTATAAATCAACTTAAAGAACTGATAATCTTTATGATGTCCAAAGCTCTGAACGTGGCATGTCAACAGCCCTCCATTATTGATGTGGTCTTGAATTTCTTTCAGTAATAGCGTGTGGAGGTTTTATTTTCTCTGTAGAGATTTTATTTTGCTGGTTTATTCTCAAGTGTTTTATTTGTTAAATCTATTGTAAATGGTTTTATTTCTTAGTTTTCTATTTAATTATTGGTGGCTAATATATAGAAGTATGATTTTTTTTATATTGACCTTTAATCAAACAAATTGGTGAATTTACTTGGTAACTCTTATTTTGGTATATAGATTCTTGTTGTGAACACAATCGTGTCCTATGCAAATGATGACTGTTGTTCTCTTCCAAAACTTACACTCTGTCATTTCTTTTCTTGCCAATGTACTGCTTAGGATCTCTGGTAGAATGTGGAATAAAAGTCATAGTAGGTATCCACTTCTTCTTTCCCATTTCACAGGGAAAGCTTTCATTTTTCACCATGAAGTATGATGCATGCTTTCGATTTTGTGTAGATACCTTTCACCAAATTAAGGGATTCCTTCTCATTCTAAATTTGAGGGTTTTTGTTTTTTTTTTCTAAGACTTTATTTCAGAGCGGGGCGGGGGGAGGGTAGAGGGAGAGGGAGAAAGAGAATCTCAAGCAGACTGCATGCTGAAGTGAGGAGTCTTACGTGGGGCTGGATCTCACTACACTGAGATCATGACCTGAGCCAAAAGCAAGGGTCAGATGCTTAACTATTTGAGCCACCCAGGTGCCCCTGGTTTTTTTTAATTAATGTTTGATTTAATGTTTGATTTAAATATTCAATGTTGAATATTGTAAAATGTGATCTCTCCTGTTGTTGTGATTATATGTGACTTTTCTTCGTTATTCTGTTACTATGATGAATTACATTGGTTTTTGTTGTTGTTAAACCAACCTTTTATCCTTGGCATTTGCAGTGTATTACCCCTTTTATATAAGTCTTTGGATTGGTTGGCTGGTATTTGTTAATGAGGGAGATGGATATGATATTCCTTGTTATAACTTGTCAGATTTTATGCTGGCCTCCTAAAATGGGAAGGGTATATTCCAATTTTTTCCTTCTGTGGAAGAGTTCATGTAAGATGGCTCCTGTTCTCCAAATGCTTGGAAATTTACTGGTGAAGCAATTGGGCCTAGAGTTTCTTTGAAGAAAGTTTTTAGTTGTGGGTTTAATATATTTCATAGCTATGGGACTACACTATTTTTTTTAAATATTGTTTTTTAATCTTTATTAGAAAGGAGGTGGGGAGAGGGAGAGAGGGTCTTTTTGTTTTTGTTTTTGTTAAGATTTAGAGAGCAAGAGAGCATCTCGAGTAGGGGGAGGGGCAAAGGGAAGAGAGTGAGGCAGACTCCCTGCTGACAGCAGAGCCCCCTGGGGGGGGAGGGGCTCCATCTCACAACCCTGAGATCATGACCCGAGCTGAAATCAAGAGTTGGATGTTTAACTGACTCAGACACCCAGGCACCCCAATATCATTTTATTTTTAAGTAAGCTCTGTGCCCAGTATGGGATTTGAACTCCCGATCCTGAGGTCAAGTTGCATGCTCTACCGACTAAGCCAGCCAGGTGCCCCAGGAGTGCACTATTAATCACTTTTGATGTTTTACTAGGAACTTCTCTGTTCTATCTAAATTTACAAATGAATGTACTTTTGAAAATATTCTGAAATGTGTACTTGAAAAATTGTTCAGAACAGGTTAAATATCTTTTTGATATCTGTAAGACCTATATTTGTGACCCCTTTTCTTTCCTAACATTCATTGGTAGTGTTCTCCCCTCGCCTTTTTTTTTTTTTTTTTTTTTCCCTTGGTTTCATCTTGCTTATCAATTACATTGTCTTTCCAACTGGGATTTTATTGAATCTTTCTATTGCGTGTTACATTCTATTTCATTTTTTTGCTCTTAACTATTTCCTTTCTTGTTTCTTTGGGTTTAATTTGCTGTTCTTTTCCTAATTTCTTGAGATGAATACTTGAATTTTTTTTTTTAAGCCACCTTTTTTAGGGCTATGCATTTTCCATTAAAGCACAGCTTTAGTTGCATTCTATAGGGTTTTTGTTTTTGTTTCTGTTTTATACATCTTCCTTGTGGTTTCCTTTACTTAATTAATTAATTCAGAACTGTATTTGGGATTTTTTTTAGTTTTTTGTTACTGCTTTGTAGGTTTATGCCACTCTGATCAGGGAATGTACTCCTAAGATTTTAATCCTTTGAAATTTATTGAAACTTGTCATATGGCCTATTAGCTTTTTATTTTAAATAGGTATTTATATGGGGCACCTGGATGGCGCAGTCAGTTAAGTGTCTGACTCTTGATTTCGGCTTGGGTCATGATTTCACTATGGTGAGATCTAGTCCTGCATTGGGCTCCACACTGGGTGTGGAGCCTGCTTAAGATTCTCTCTCCTCCTCTGCCCCTCCCCCTGCTCTTGCACATGCTTTCTATCGGAAAAAAAAGGTATTTATATGATTTTGATTCTTGAGGCCTTAAGCTCTGATAAACCGATGAATCCTCAGTGATAGGGATAGGAGTGGTGGGGGCATTCTTGCTCGTGAACAATCCATGGATATGCATAATAACTGTTTTGTGTTTTTTTTTTTTTCTTTCTTATTCCTTTTTAAGGGATTGCCCTTCCAGCTATGTTCATACATATGAATATAATGTAATTTTTCTAAAACAAAAATAATCACGTTATTGTCCTATTTCTGAGATTTCTCCTGATTGCCAGTTATTAGTTTTGTGCATTCCAGATAAATTTGGTTACATATGTACAATTTCTTGTGCTAGCTTTTACTAGTTTCCATGTTTCATTCTAGAGAGAAACCTTATTTCTCTTAGCCTCACATCATTGTGGGGACAGTGACTGTCACTGTCAACTGTGGACCAGCTGTATAATTTTGAGGCCCAGGGCAGAATAAAAATGTAGGGTGCGTTGCTCAAAAATGAACAGTTTCAAGACCACAACAGAACACTGAACGGAGCATGGGGGCGCTATGCAGCAGCATAGGTCACGTGCTCATGAAGTCCGCTCTGTTGGTCACCACCGTGTATACATTAGCTGTAAATTAGAACTATTAAATGAGAAATTCTTAAAGGAATTTTTCAAGTGCTCAAGTTGTACTTTTATAAGTGTGGACTCTGAAATGCATATTCCTAAGCATTTGAAAAATCTGGCTTTTCAAATTTCCACTTACAATACAGTTTATAACATTAGCTAAGTGCTGGTCAGTTTAGACAACCTGATATACTCAAGTACAGAAACATTTTGAGAGTTCTTAGAAAAATCTTAAGACAAATTTCATGTTGGTTTATGACATCTGAGTAGACTTTTTAAAATTGATTGAACCAGAAAAGTGCATTGCTCAGCAACTAGACTTTAGGGACAATATTTAAAGAGAAAATATCCTTAGGGGAAAATATATGTATTAAGCTAAAAAAAAAAAAGTACATGGTCTCATTAGGGGTGTGTGTATATGTGTGCTTTAATTAATCAACTTGGAAGTTTGGAGAAGTGTATGATTCATTTAGCTTACTATAGAGACTGATTTGGGGCATTCATAATGTTAGAAATATAACTGATAAGCGGAGTTGAATGGCTTTTCTATATAAACTGTCAAAAAATAGCACCATTTTATGAATATGTAGATGTACCCAAAAACTTAAATTTCTGTCATTTTTTTGTTTGCAGAATAGAGGAATTACTCAGATGCACATATGTAAATGAATAATTTTGCTATGTTATACTTGAGAACCAGACCTTTTAATAAAACTTAATTTTGGGAAAAAGAAGTATGGAAGCTTATGGATGATTATTTTTCTGATTAATTTTCAAAACGAGTCTTTAAGGGGCACCTGGGTGGCTCACTCGTTAAGTGTCTGCCTTCAGCTCTGGTCATAATCCCAGGGTCCTGGGATCGAGCCCCGCATCGGGCTCCCTGCTCGGCGGGAAGCCTACTTCTCCCTCTCCCACTCCCCCTGCTTGTGTTCCCTCGTTGTCTCTCTCTCTGTCAAATAAATAAAATCTAAAAAACAACAACAACAAAAAACTAGTCTTTAAAAGTAATCCATGCATTATCATACGGTAAATCTTTCTGCAAGATAGGTTAGCCTTAACAGGGTACCTTTCACGCAGAAAGTTCCACTTCTAAGAATTTATCTTCAGGAAGAAATGGGACAAGCTTATAAGGTGGATATAAAAATGTTTATTGCAGTGTAGCTTTTAAGAGTGTAAAATTGGGGGCACCTGGGTGGCTCAGTCGTTAAGCGTCCGCCTTTGGCTCAGGTCATGGTTCCAGGGTCCTGGGATTGAGCCCCACATTGGGCTCCCTGCTCAGCGGGAAGCCTACTTCTCCCTCTCCCACTCCCCCTGCTTGTGTTCCCTCTCTTGCTATGTCTCTGTCAAATAAATAAAATCTTCTTTTAAAAGTTAAAAAAAATGCAAAATTGGGAACAACTTCTATCCATTCCATAGAGATCTAATCAGGTAAATTATGGTGTATCCATAAAATGGAAATTGGTGCAACCATTAGAATGTTATTAACTCTCCTGTACAAAAGAGTGGATTTAGATTATAGCAGTCGAGAGGGGAAAGGAGGGGCAGAGAACTAAATAGAAAAGGACTGCCAGTATCCTATCCTAAAAGCGTCAAGCAAAAGAATACGGTATATAATTAATAGAAAATGAAATGAAGGTATAATTACATTATGGTTACAAAGGTGTAACCCACAAAGAATGTACAAGTACCGGTAAAAAGTACATTGGGAGAAGGGAGGACTGGAGGTGCGAGGTGATGAAAATGGGCCGCGGTGAGTCGAAGTGCATAGACTGGGTCTAAAGGGGCTAAGTCAAGAAATCGTGACCAGAGCTGTTCACCCTTTGGAAGCTTGCACTGTTCACAGCCATTCATCTCAAGGTATTTTTTGTGTCATCCATTCAGCACACCTTTGTCAGGCTTTGGAGTTGTCATAGGGAAACAGCAAAGATTCGAGCTTTTCTTTGTTTTAACAAGAGGCACATGAAATGTAAGGATCTCTTTGAACTTCACTATAAAAGTTATTTTAAAACCTTAAAAATTTTCAAAAATAATGGAGGAACCGTTAGAGAAATTACAAAAGAAACTACTAAAAAATGTGTTGGAACATTTTAGAAGAAAAATAGGATATTTAATCATAAACATTTGATTTTAAAACAATTTAAAACTTTAGTACTGTATTTAAGTAGGAATGTTCATATATATTCAAGTGGAAAATATATATCGCCAGGTAATGTACGTGATATCCTCACTTTTTTTTTTTTTTTTTTTAAAGTGTGGCTCCATGCCCAGTGTGGGGCTTGAACTCAGACCCTGAGATCAAGACATGAGCTGAGGTCAAGAGCTGAGCCACCCAGGCACCCCCCTCACTTTTTTGTTTTTTATTTATTTTTTTAAAAGATTTTATTTATTTATTTGACAGAGACCTAGCGAGAGAGGGAACACAAGCAGGGGGAGTGGGAGAGGGAGAAGGAGGCTTCCCCCTGAGCAGGGAGCCCGATGTGGGGCTCGATCCCAGGACCCTGGGATCATGACCTGAGCCGAAGGCAGACGCTTAATGACTGAGCCACCCAGGTGCCCCACTTTTTTAAAGGTTTTATTTATGAGAGAGAGAGGGTGCGAAGCCTAGGAGTTGGGGGAGGGGCGGAGAGGGAGGGAGGGAGAGAGAGAATCTCTCAAGGGGACTCTGTGCTGAGCGGGGAGGCCGGGCTTGATCCCACAACCCTGAGAACATGACCTTAGCAGAAACAAAGAGCCAGATGGTTGGTTAACCGAGCCACCCAGGTGCCCCTTCACGTTTGTTTTTTTGTAAAAAAATATATATGGGGGTACCTGGCTGGCTTAGTCGGAAGAGCATGCGACTCTTGATCTCAGGGTCATGAGTTTGAGCCCTACGTTGGGCGCAGAGATAATGTAAATCTTAAAAAAAAAAAAAATACGTAAACTGAAAAAAAGAAAAAACTTTGGAAAGATAAACATGAAATGCTAATAATTGTCCTTCATAGTGGGATTAAACATGGTTTTCATTTTGTTTTCCATTTTTTTAAGCAATGAGCTTATATTTTTTGTAATCGAGTGAAAAACTATTTTCCTTTTTAAAATTATAATAGTGACATAGCTTTGAGCAGAGACCATATATCTTCTTATGTCTTAATATCCAGTACAGTGCTTGGCACCTGGCAGACCGCTAGTTCATATTTGCACATACTTAGAAAAGATGTGGGTCAATAGGTATCTCCTCTTTGCCGATGGCCACGGAATGCTTGTATTAAGCAAAGTAAAATAAGCTACTTTAAGCCAAAGAGAGGTTATGAAAAGCCTACTTACTGTCAAGTTAAAATAAATTTAAAAAGAACATTGAAGAACAACTGGTAAATGTTACTGTTTTTTGTTTTGCATAGGCAATACATTCACAGTATATAAAACTTTTAATGTATGTAATGAAATTCCTTTCTCCTGCTGCCAGTACTCTCTCCCTGGAGGCAACCAACGCTATTAATTCTTATATATCCTTCCATAAACACACAAATGTGTGTTGTGTCCCTTTTTATTACATATGATACTGTGTTGTATGCACGTTGCTACGCCTTGCTTTTTTTCCTCATAGTGTGTCTTAGAGTTTTGTATTGGTACAAAAAGAACATCCTCATGGTTTTTTTTGTTGTTGCTGTTGCACAGTATTTATTGTATGAATGTATCCTAATTGGTTTACCTTTCTATTATGGATACTTGCTTACAAACTTTTTACTATTAATAATGACACAAAGAATTCCCTGTTTACACCTTTTTGCACTTGTATTAAGTTTACCTGTAGGATAAATTCCTAGAAGTAGAATTGCTGAATCAAGGCATATTTGCATTGCAGTTTTGGTAGATTTGGTCAAATTGCCCTCCAATGAAGTTAAAGTAGTTAACACTTCCTTCAACGATAGATGAGAGATTTTATGTTGTAATTTCCTAGGTATCATTGACAATGTTTAAGAATTTTTTGTATCAGGCGCCTGGGTGGCTCAGTCGGTTGGGCGACTGCTTTCGGCTCAGGTCATGATCCTGGAGTCGCGGGATCGAGTCCCACATCGGGCTCCCTGCTTCTCCCTCTGACCCTCCTCCCTCTCATGCTGTCTCTCATTCTCTCTCTCTCAAATAAATAAATAAAATCTTAAAAAAAAAAAAAAAAAAAAGAATTTTTTGTATCTACGTGAGTGATCAGCCCTGACAAGTGAGATTCGTGTGGATGAGGATAAAGTGTATACTTCTGATCAGGAATAAGAGCTGAGATTTATTGTAAACCATATTCTAAAAACAATGGTTCAGTATAGTTTGGATAAAGTACTGGGCATCATTAGGAGGGAATGTGAAACCTAGCGGCGGCACCATCCTCGTCGTGTATTAAAATCTTACATTGTTAAATCTGCAGCCCCGGTGTTAGTTTTGGGTGCAATAATCTGGGAAAAACGTGATAGAGTTGGCTGAGGATAGCTAAAATAGTTACAAGGATGACTTGGGCTAAAATGAAAGTATTCTACTGCTTGGGGAAAAACAAATGACAACTAACTAAATTTGATTATAAAGTAAACATATGAGTGGGGCATGCTAACGTTTTGATCATCCTGCTGCAGAATTTTAGAATTTAGGGGCATAGAAGACCTTCAGAAGAAGCCAGTGCTGCTCCTTGTGCTGGAACAAATTCCAGATGGATCCGCTGCGGGAAAAATGCTCTTCCCATTCTTGATGGGAGAAGGCCCTTCTAAGATTACATAAAATCCAGAATTTATAAAGATTGACACACTTGGCTACGACTCGTAAACTACGTTAAAAGGCAACCAGATTGGAATAACTATTTGCAAAACAAATGATACACAAAATATTTAATTTATAAAGTGCTTTTAAACAAATTTTTAAAGATAAGCACACCAGTAGAAAAAGAGGGTATAAAGAAAAGAAAAGCAGTAGTTAATAAACCTAAAACGGTTACATCTTACCTAGTGGATGTAACAAGACCAGTTTTATCTGTTTCATGAAATGAAATGGGAAGATTGACAAAATCCAGTGTTCTGGCTATAGAAAAATAGACTTTGTCTTGTGTTCTTTCTGGAAGGCAGTTTGGTGCAATGTATATTAAACTAAACCTTTTTCATTTGAATGTTCCTAGTAGATTTGTAAATTTATTTTTGCTATTAATTCATACTAAGTAAATTATTTGCTTAGTAAATTTCATTTCCGTACTTTCCTGAGATAGGAAGATGTTAATTTATATGATTAGGACCTTATTGGGGCTCAGTTCTATACACAGTTTTAAGCTGTAAATTTGAGGATACTTTTGCTCTTTTTCTGTGTAAATTTAGATTGCAAGGTATAGTTGTAGGTTTCAGATCCAAGAGTATTTTAATAATATTTTCTAGTTGTTGATGTTAAATTATTTAGTTTAGTAATTTCTAAATATTACATGAATGCTCCTTGAAGTTACCATTTTAAATTCTAAGCTCATTTTAAAAAATAGCTAAACAAAACAACATCTAGCTAAAGATACCATTACTAAGAAATAATCTGGTATAAATTTACTCAAAGTGAGTTAAATTGAACATTGAATAGTAGGTTGTGTCTTGTCTTGACAGTATTTCCTACCAGTAAGAATTATAGAATGAGAGGGGTGCCTGGGTGGCTCGGTTGAGTGTTCAGCTCTTGATCTCAGCTTAGGTCTTGATCTCAGGGTCCTGAGTTCAAGCCTGGTGCTGGGGTCTGTACTGGGCATGGAGCCTACCTTAAAAAAAAAAATTCTAGAGCAAGAACCTCTAAAAACAAGTGAATGCAAGTTCATCAATCCAAACTGAGCTCAGTAGACCACCATGTGATACAGCTCATAGAATAACTTGTTGCAATTGGGCTCTAAGAGAAAAAGACAACGTGATACATGTATTTTTAAAAAATCTTGAGGTGAACTACAGAAAAATGGTTGAATTTACTTACCTACAAGTCAGGCAGTTTACTGAAGTTCTGAAAACATTGGAAAATGTTTCAGAAAGGGCTCAGTATTTTTTTTAATTATTATGTTAATCACCATACATTACATCATTAGTTTCTGATGTAGTGTTCCATGATTCGTTGTTTGCATATAACACCCAGTGCTCCATGCAGTATGTGTCCTCTTTCATACCCATCAGCAGGCTAACCCATCCCCCCACCCCCTCCCCTCTAGAACCCTCAGTTTGTTTCTCAGAGTCCATAGTCTCTTATGGTTCGTCTCCCCCTCCGATTTCCCCCCCCTTCATTCTTCCCCTCCTGCTATCTTCTTCCCCCCCCCTTTTTTTTTTTTAACATATAATGTATTATTTGTTTCAGAGGTACAGGTCTGTGATTCAACAGTCTTACACAATTCACAGCACTCACCATAGCACATACCCTCCCCAGTGTCTATCACCCAGCCACCCCATCCCTCCTACCCCCCACCACTCCAGCAACCCTCAGTTTGTTTCCTGAGATTAAGAATTCCTCATATCAGTGAGGTCATATGATACATGCCTTTCTCTGACTGACTTATTTTGCTCAGCATAATACCCTCCAGTTCCATCCACGTCGTTGCAAATGGCAAGATCTCATTCCTTTTGATGGCTGCATAATATTCCATTGTATATATATACCACATCTTCTTTATCCATTCATCTGTCGATGGACATCTTGGCTCTTTCCAGAGTTTGGCTATTATGGACATTGCTGCTATAAACATTGGGGTGCACGTACCCCTTTGGATCCCTACATTTGTATCTTTGGGGTAAATACCCAGTGGTGCAATTGCTGGATTGTATGGTAGCTCTATTTTCAACTTTTTGAGGAACCTCCATACTGTTTTCCTGAGTGGCTGCACCAGCTTGCATTCCCACCAACAGTGTAGGAGGGTTCCCCTTTCTCCAGATCCCTGCCAACATCCGTCGTTTCCTACTTGTTAATTTTAGCCATTCTGACTGGTGTGAGGTAGTATCTCATTGAGGTTTTGATTTGGATTTCCCTGATGCCAAAGGGCTCAATATTTAACCTTTCACTGTGATTCTTGCCAGTTTGGTATCATCTGCTGTTATAAATAAGAGTTTAGGACCGTTTTGGAGAGAAGAGTTACCATAGCCTTTCTTCTCTTTCCTTCTCTCATCTTTCTTCAAACACGAGAAGAGAAATACAATACAAAATAGTCTTTTCAGGCAGACTTTTCCATCCTTAGCTTGGAGTAGAGAGAGTTCTAAGAAAGACCTTACCAGGGGCACCTGGGTGGCTCAGTCAGTTAAGCGGCTGCCTTCAGCTCAGGTCATGGTCCCAGGGTCCTGGGATCGAGCCCCGCATCAGGCTCCCTGCTCGGCAGGAACCCTGCTTCTCCCTCTCCCACTCCCCCTGCTTGTGTTCCCTCTCTTGCTGTGTCTCTCTCTGTCAGATAAATAAATAAAATATTAAAAAAAAAAAAAAAAAGACCTTACCAAATTAAACAGATAACATAGCAAAATAACAATATGGATTTTGGAATCAGAACTAGAACTCAGGTCTGTCTCTATACTTCTTAGCTATATAATCTTTGGTCTTCAATTTCCTAATTTAGAAAATGAGGACAGTAGTTCAGAAGGCCCTATTCTGTAAGAGGAAACTGTTTTGGGTAAGCTAGAGTCTTTGGAAGGGAGGACAGATGCCCAGGGAATGTTTGTTGGTCTTTTTAAGTCTCCGTTTTGTGACTTATAAAATGGAGTTAATCTTTTTTTCATGGGGTTCTTGGATAATGAAATAAGATACATAAACAGTGCCTGGCATCCACAGGCACTCAATAATTGTGAATTACTGTTACTATTACTGCAGTCATGTGATGTCTCTTGATGGAATTACAGCCCCTTTGGCCTTATTCAGTACTCTAAGGAAAGATGAATCTGCTAACTTGCTGGGTAGACAAAACCTTTTGCTTTGAAAGGCTATTAGTAGAAGCAAGCACAGGGTGTGCTCAATGAAGTGTGACTATGGGACACCAAGAAAAATTGGGGTCTGAAGTAACAGCCCCTTATCCAAGCAGAAAACAAGAGTCTGACGCAAGCAGCGCTTTCTAAATGGCTGTGAGTGGAACAACCTGCCAGGAAATTTTTCCATCTAGACTACTCGTAATTACCCCAAATGAGACTAAACTGGAAAATGTAAGAGCAATGGAAAATAAAAGCGTGCCTGGATTGAATGGGTTAAGACTGTATTGTACTTTAGTTCAGAAACAAATTTTGGTGGTTGGAAAAAGTTGAAGTAATTAATTCTGCAGTAAATTGTGTTAGATTGAATTTATTGGGGAGAAATCTTAAATTCTCTATTGACTCTCTAATTCTAGATCTGGGGTCTAGATTTGGATCAGCGATCACTAGCCAGTCCCAACTGAACTTCTCTTAATATAATTTTGACCTTGAGAAACTCCTGGAATAAGTTTTAAAAAAATTCCAAGAAACAATATTTTTTGACTGGATAAAATTTGGGGGCTTTGTTTTCATTGGCCCTTTTATCTTTGCTCCTGTCATTTGTCATTGATTCTCTCTATGTATTACAGCTTGCGACCCACAACCTAATAGCTAGAATTTTAGATTAGTTGGTTAAATTCAGGCAATATTTGAGTACCTGTTGGGTACCTGGTAATGTGCCAAATGCTAGGAATATAGAGACAAATAGGTCATGTTCTTGTCCTCAAGGCATTCATAGTCTTGTCAGGTGATAATGGTCAATAATGATGATGATAGGTATAGCTAATATTTATAGAGCAACTTAAAATCTGCATAATTGTTTAAGTGCTTTATATATATTAACTCAATCCTCCCAAGGGCTTTGATGTAAGTACTGTTATTTGGTTTTACAAATAAAGACCTTGAGGCACAAAACTTGAGGGAGGTTGCCCAAAGTGAGCTAGCAGGGCAAGAGTTTGTAGGCTGTCTGATTCCGTTATGCCAGACAGCCCTGTGAGTTACTTATGTTTTGGTTAGGCTTTAGCTTATTAAAATTAGGACTTCAAAAGCTTATTATTCTTCAAACCTTTACCCATACCCTACAAATATTTTAGTGGCTTTACTATATTTTGTTAATATTAAAAACATTTGCTAGTTTTTAAATTGATGCTCAAATGCTTTTACATTTAACAGAGGAAACTCTCCTATTAATACCATTTATGACCTTGAGGAGAGTTCCTTAAACATTTCAAACCATACTTAGAAATTTAATGTATCTGGTTTCTTCAGGTACTTCAAATTTCTAAGTTTTGGGGATATGATTTTATTAAGTCTCAAGAATTTTGAACATTTTAGGAGCATACACTAATGAACATAATGGTTATAAAAGTTATTACTACATTTGTATAAATATGACTTACACAAAAATTTCACTACTCTCTCTTCATTCAAGGGTTACAAATTTCTCTACACAACCAAAATAGGTCATTACCATTTTAAAACTACTGTAGGGTTCTAGGTTGGAAATACAGGTCTGGATCAATAATCCCAGGCTTGTTTCATTAGCCTAAACCCCTTTATAGTAATGGGGCTGTTAAGCCTGCGCCTCTTTTTGTGTGTTGTACTTACGCAGTTTTTGCAGAGCTGCCTTACCTGAGACATGACCGGGTTCTGCAGACCTCACCTGGGCTGTATCTTCTGTCTGATTTGCATGGGTGGAACTTTGTCCGGTAGTCCCTATGTTATAATTTGGGTTGGCCAATACATAACATTTTTTATAAATATTATTGGAAAATCATGTGCCCGGAAATCCTTTACCACAGACCATCTCTAGGACAAACAGTATCTTTGTGTGAATGAAGAGAAAGATGCCTCTCTAGGTAGATGAAATAATGAGAAAAAGGCCCCGGGCCAGCTAGGTAAGCCCGGCTGGCTTTGAACCTCCCCCCTTGCTCTCCTCAGCACAGGTACCATATAGTTCAGAAGATTTCCCCCCTTTGGAGTACCATTAGGACTCATGAATTTTCAAAGAATGAATGGTCAGATTTGCTATTTAGCCTTTACACTGGCTCCTTTCTAAACTTTCTGGCAAAAACAAGATATTCCACTTCCATCTTGATTTTTTTTTTTTCCTCCCTTTACTGGAATCTGATATTCTCTCAGAAGCGAGTAGCTTCGTGGCAGAGTAGTACGGACAGGATAGAGATTGGACGGCGTGCGAAATTGTTCTGTTGTGTTACTGATACTGCTCTGTAGTCCCATTACTAGAAAGGGGTTTAGGCTAATAAAGCTCTGAAAGATCCATTTTTATTGGGTCATGGTGTTTCCAGTTTAACTTTATTAAGTGTTTGAAGTATTACTCTAATTGAAAAGATTTTCCATCTGTCTCCCATTTAGCTTTCTTTGTATCTCCTACTTCTTAGCCACCAGCTTGCAGCTCCTCTGTCCTCTACATCCCACATTTCCTTCCCAACTTTGATGGATGCTGCCAGGCCAAACTCGGTGGTTACATTAGGACTGTCTAAACGTCCTGTGATGTCATTGGATGTGTCCCTTCTTGGAACCTGCCACCTCATCCAGGCTTTGTTTGTAATCCTTTTGCAGTCGTGTTGAGTAGGGAAGACAGGCGATGAGCACCCAGTTGCCCGCATTCCCTTGCTCCTCTTGGGGTCACCGCATGTGTACCCACCCCACCAGGTCTCTCCTTTCTGCCCACTTCACTAGTGTTTGCTGCTTCCCTTGTGTTTTCTCCATCCAAAAACTTGAATCTCACTGCACCATGGGTTTCTTTTGTTTAGTAGAGTGCTTTGTCAAAAATTTTATTTTCTGTTTTGGAAAATTTTATTTTCTGTTTCTGTTTTTATTTTCTGTTTTGGAAATAATTTTATTTCAGATGAAAATAATGGGTGAATCCTAAAACACTTTTCTGTCCTTCAGGTTTTCTGTAAACCTGGTATTAAGTTGCCTTCATGGGACTCAACTATATAATGTTTTATTCCTTAAAATGGGTGGTACATACATGGATGGAGGTTTTATTTTCCATTATACTGTTAAGTCTGAAATATTTTGTAATTTTTTTTTACCTTGTTCTTGTCTGAGTACCTTGATTTTTTGAGGGGTAGGATAAGATGGATCATTAGCCCTTAGAAGACAGATGTGTAATTACGTATGGATGTTCAGTTAGTGCTACTCAAAGAAGATTAAGCTCCTACTGTGTGCCAGACAATGTTCTAGGCATGGAGACTATAGCGTCACTAAGATCATGTCCCTGCCTTGGTCCGTTCTGTAGCTAAGTGGAGAACAGACTAAGCCAATAAATGAGAAATACAGTATCCTATACTGGTAAGTGCCCCGTGCAGCACAAAAAGAGGGCATATGGACTGGGGTAGGGAGGAGCTGTTTTAGATAGGATGGGGCAGGGAAGGCCCCATGAGGAGGTGACATTTGAGCAGAGACCTGAAACAGGTAGGGGAGTAAGTAAGCTGAAAATCTAGGGTACTACAATGGTCCACAAATGGAAGCAGGGAGAGCAGAGATCCTTGGATAGGAATGTATTTGGCACATTAAAGGATCAGCAAGACCTGTCTAGAGAAAGTTAAGCCAGGCCAGGAATGGTGGGGGATAAAATCCCAAAGATCAGCAGGGATCTGTAAGGCCTTGCAGATTGTGGTAAGGTATTTGTTTTTACTCTAGGTGTGATGGAGTTTTTGGACGATTTTGAGCAGGGAAGTGACAGAATCTTAGTCTCTTTCTGAAGGATTACTTTGGTGATTCTGCAAGGACTTGATTATAGAAAGCAAGAGTAAGGCAGAAAGGCCAGTTAGTAAGCCATTGTAGCAACTCAGGTGAGAGAGAATGGTGGCTTGGACCAAGGGGGTAGAGTGAGAAGTGGTAAGAACCGATCAAATTCTGGATATTTTTCAGAGGACTGGAAGTGAGAGAGAAGAATGAGGCCTAGGTTTTTGGTTTGAACAACTGGGTGAATGTTGATACATCCCTTACCCCAATAAAGGAGGAACAGGTTTTGAGAATTATAAAAGCTTGATATACTTGGTAGACATCCTGGTGGAGATGTTAAGTAGGCATTTGGATATGTAAATCTGGAATGCAGAGGAGTGATTGGGATGGACACAAATAGGGGTCATCAGCATATAGATGATATTTAAAACTTCGAGACTAAATGGGATCATGACTCAAATGAGTTAGTGTCCAAGGAGAAGAGAAGAGATCTAAGAATGAAGATCAAGAGTTCTCTGGCTTCAAGAGGTCACTGGAATGAGAGGAATTAGCAAAAGAGAATGAGGTGGAGTGGGCATTAAGGAGAAAAGCCAGGGAGGTGTGGAAGCCAAGTGAAGAGACTGTTTCAAGAAAGAAGTTATAAATAAGATGAGGGCTGAGAATTGATCATTGGATTAAACCAAATGAGCGGTCACTGGAGAGCTTCATGAGTGGTTTCATTGGACAAGACTGATTTGGAGCATGTTGAAGAAGAAATGGAGAAAGTGGATGGGAATCATTTTTTTCAAGAGTTTTGCTATCATGAAAAGTAAAGAAATGGAGTGATAGCCGGAAAGAGGGATCTGGAGAAGTTTTTTTGATTTTAAAGGTGGGAAGTATTTCAGGCTTTTAATGTGGTAACAGGAGTTGTCCAGCAGATAAGGAGAAGATAGGGAGAGCCCAGTGATGGAGGGGATAGCCTTACCCCAGCGTCACCTCTGTGAGCCTCCTCTAAATCCTGTGGAGGTGGCAGTCTGGGAAGGGTGGTTTTACTAGGAGGAAGTATCAAATGTTACATGAAAGGTGAAACGTTGGGAAGAACTGAAATGTCTAACAGCTATGTAACAATTACGTCTAATGGATGTATAACAATTATGGCTATACAACATAGAACTATTTAGCCACTAAAAATCATAAAGTTACACGTTAATATGGAGAGATTTTTAAATTTTAATTCCAATATAGTTAACATACAGTATAGTTTCAGGTGTATAATACAGTGATTCAATACTTCCATCCATTACCTGGTGCTCATCACGGCAAGTGTACTCCTTCATCCCCATCACCTATTTCACCCATCCCCCCATCCACCTCCCCTCTGGTAACCATCAGTTTGTTCTCTAGAGTTGAGTCTGGTTTTTGGTGTCTCTTTCTCTCTTATTTTTCCTTTGCTTGTTTTCTTAAATTCTACATATGAGTGAAATCATATGGTATTTGTCTTTCTCTGATTGACTTATTTTGCTTAGCATTGTACTCTCTAGCTTCATGTTGTTGCAAATGGCAAGATGCCATCCTTTTTGATGGTGTATAATATTCCTGTGTGTGTGTGTGTGTGTGTGTACACACCTCACATCTTTATCCATTCATCTATCAGTGGACACTTGGGCTGCTTCCATAATTTGGTTATTGTAGAAAATGCTGCTATAAACATAGAGGTATGTGTATCCTTTGAATTAGGGGTTTTATATATTTTGGGTAAATGAGAGATTTTTAAGACCTATGTGCAAAAGTATTTTTGTGGAAAAATGTAATACATACACTTTGGTAGAAAACAATGTCTAGGGGCGCCTGGGTGGCTCAGTCGTTAAGCGTCTGCCTTCAGCTCAGGTCATGATCCCAGGGTCCTGGGATCGAGCCCCGCATCAGGCTCCCTGCTTGGCGGGAAGCCTGCTTCTCCCTCTCCCTCTCCCACTCCCCCTGCTTCTGTTCCCTCTCTCGCTGTGTCTCTCTCTGTCAAATAAATAAATAAAATCTTTAAAAAAAAAAAAAAGAAAACAATGTCTAAAAGGTAAGATTATTGATGATTTTAAATTCCTTCATTAGACTGTTTTCCAAATAACTTCTTCATGTTTTCTCTACAGTGAGTATGTATTACTTATATCTTGTTTAGAAGTCATTCTGAGTATATCAGTGAGCTCAACCCATTTATATCAGTCCTAAAATATTTCTATATTTTGACCGTTTAATCCATTTTGTTTCAAGTTTTCTTTTGACTTTTACTTTCTCTGTTTCCTGTCATCTATTGGATAAATCCATTATTTCTCTAGTTCGAAAGTTACACATTCTATTTTTCTTTTTTTTTTTTTTTATTAAGATTTTTTATTTATTTATTTGAGACAGAGAGAATGAGAGAGAGAGAGAGAGCACATGAGATGGGGGAGGGTCAGAGGGAGAAGCAGGCTCCCTGCCGAGCAGGGAGCCCGATGCGGGACTCGATCCAGGGACTCCAGGATCATGACCTGAGCCGAAGGCAGTCGCTTAACCAACTGAGCCACCCAGGCGCCCCTATTTTTCTTTTTTAAGTTTTATTTATTTATTATGAGAGAGAGAGCGAGCACGTGCATGGTGGGGAAGAGCAAAGGGAGAGGGAGAGCGAGAATCCCAAACAGATTCCCCACCAAACACAGAGCCTGACTTGGGGCTCCTCCCACAACCCCGAGATCATGACATACCCGAAATTGAGTCAGACGCTTAACCGACTGAGCCACCCAGGCATCCCTATTTTTATTCTTTTGGTAGTTGTCCTTAACTTCTAATTGATAATATACATACTTGTGTTTTTCCTATTGAAAATCTTCCTACTTTAAACCTTTAAATGTATGTATTGCCCCTGACATACTTCAAAAAAGACAAGTATCTTAGATGTTCTTCCCTTCTTCTCTACAACCCCCTCCCCACCATGTCCCCCCCCACCCAATAAAAGTATTTTGATTTCTAAATAATTTCAATTCTGGAACTGCTGTGGATTTACTTTTTTGTTTTGTTTTGGACCTTATTTAGACAATAGTAAACTTAATACACTATTTACTTACCCTTACCTGCCATTTTTCTAGTGTACTCCAAAATAGGTATTTCTTCTCTCTAGAATATTTCTAAGAAGATCTCTGTGTGGGGTGCCTGGGTGGCTCAGTTGGTTAAGCGACTGCCTTCGGCTCAGGTCATGATCCTGGAGTCCCGGGATCGAGTCCTGCATCGGGCTCCCTGCTCAGCAGGGAGTCTGCTTCTCCCTCTCATATGCTCTCTCTCTCTCTCATTCTCGCTCTCTCAAATAAATAAATAAAATCTTTAAAAAAAAAAAAATCTCTGTGTGATAAAACTTCTGAGGCCTTGTATGCTCGAAATGTCTTTATTTTACCCTTGTTTCTAAATGGTAATTTAAGTATAAATTTTGAAATCCACCCCCCCCCCCCCCCGCCCCATTGAAAATATCCATCAATTTCTTAGAAGCAGCATTGCCTTTGGGCCTTCTGGAGTCGGTCTGATTCTTGGTTATCCTTCGTAAACGATTTACTTTTTCTAAAAATTCTTGGTTTTTCTTTCTTTTTGTTATTCTTTCATTTCATTACACTGTAACTAGTTGCAAAACCCATCCCCCAATTTTCTTTTTGTTTTTTGAATCCTTTCAATCCAAAGTCCTACATCTCTTTAACTTGTCAGTCACTGTTTCATTAGATACTCTCTTCTCCTGTCTCCCTCCCCACCCCTGGGGCCTCCTATTACACAGCTATAGTGGCCCTTCCAGTACAATCCTCTCCCTGTTCATGTTTCTTCACATGCTCCATCTTTTTGTCCCTTCCTCCTGTCTTCTAGGAGAGTTTCTTAACTGGATCTTTTGCTGTGTAGCCCAACTGTTGGGTTCTTTACCTCAGCTCTTAGAATTCACATACCGTGAACTTGTACTCGGTTCTTACTTCAATGCCACTTGTTCTTGTTACATGTTTCCAGGTATGGGCCCTGTTTGAAGCTCTTTGCTAATCTGTTCTTTTCTGTACTGATCCATTAACTTGATTTTTGGTTGATATAGATGGTTTGATTTTGTTGTTGTTCTCTATAGCAGTTATGCTCCTGGGATAAGTTCATCGTTTTGTCTGTGAGTTCCTTTTCTTCTGGAGCATTAGCTGTCTGCTCTGTTGATGGATCCCTAGACTCCCGAGCTTGTGCCTCTGAGTGCTTTCTCTGACGATAGCCATCCCCTTACTTTGGCTCTGAGGGTGGGTAGGGAGTGGAAGGTACACAATGGGCTTTGCAGTTGTCTGTACCAATATTTAACTGCTCCCCAGCCCAGCCCACTTGAGCACCACTCTACCAGTGCTGCTAGAGTGCTGTGAGCAGTGGGGGCCATCTGGAGAAAGCAACACCTCTAAAGAAACTGCTCCCCTACCCAGGCTTCTCCATGGCACCTGTCTGTGGGCTAGCAAGGGCCTCTCCTCCCAGCTGAGATCTGGCTGCCTCCTGTTGCCTAATGTTTTTCCACAGCTTTTATGTTTCATTAACCTGTCTGGAATCCCCAAAATTGTGTTGGAAGCCCATCCTAGTTTGCCATCTTGTCGAAACTGTGTATAACACTTAAAAAAAAAAAAAAAAGTCATTAAAGGGAGGTTAAAAAAATAGGGATGGAAGTCTATACACCTTCCAGGTCTCTCTTTTAATGATGACCTCTTGCACAGCAAGAAGCAGTTTGGGTTTTTAGATAGGATGATACATTTCACTTTTAGTATTCTCATTTGAGAATACTAAAGAATACTTATTTTGAGCTTTGGATTGTATGCCAAGCATTGTGCTGAATATTTTATATGTAATTTAATCTTCATAACAATCCTTTGAGGAATTGTTTTTGTCTATCATGCTTTGTCTTCTGTGCTCAAACGTCTTTCTGCTCCATCCTTGTCAGCTGATTTTAACTTTGCTTCTTTGTTTTCTGCAGACCATCTCCTCCTCCTCCCCTGTGACAGCTGAAATGTCCCTCTGTTAGGATCTGGATCCAGTGGTATGTTGGAACTGGCTCCTGTCCACTTGAAAGACTGATGGCACTCTCTATTCCCAGCTCTGTGTTCAGTGACATCCTGTTAGTAACTTGGAATCAGTCGAGTAGGAATATTTACACCATGGGAACTGGCCAATGCTCCAAGTCAGGGCTGTTTTTTCCAGAGAGCTGGTTGTTAAACATTTATCAACACACCATTGGATCCTCTCCCCTCTTAACTTTGTTGTTTAATGAACCAGCTAAAGGTAACTGAAGGATGGAATTTTTAAAAAACCCCTAGACCTACCTTAAATATGATTTTTTAAAAAGTTGGCAATCATTTGACAAACTGTTTAAAACTTTTGATCATGAAAATGTTCAAAAATGCAAAAAAGTTGGAAGACTAGTATAATGAATATTCATATACCTATCTCCTAGATTTGATAGTTCTTAATGTTTTTTCCTGAACTTTTCCACCCTGAAATGTTGAACATACTTCTTCTACATAATCCTAATTCCATCATCATTAAGAGATTTATAGTTCTCCAAAATCATTTTTCTACCCAGTCCATACTCCTATTTTTCTAATTGTCAATCCTAAAAATGTTATTTATAGTGGTTTTGTTTTGTTTTTTTTAGCTTTTATTTTTAAGTAATCTCTATACCCAACGTGGGGCTTGAACTCATGACCCCAAGGTCAAGAGTCCCCTGCTCCACCGACTGAGCCAGCCGGGTACCCCTATTTATAGTTTTTTTTTTTTTTTCCTGACAAGGATTCAATCAAGATTTGTGTATTGGATTTGGTTGTTCTCTTTTCTCTTTTAAGCTAGAATAACCCTCTTCTCCCAACCAGTTTTTTCCTGACATTGACTGTTTTCAATTTTTTCTAAGTTTCAAACATGTACAAAGGAGAAAAAATAGACAATGAACCACAATATACCCAACACCAATTCAGTCACTGTCAAAATTTTGCCACATTTGCTTCATTTATCTTGTTTTCTTCACTAGGATATTTTATTTTTTTTAATTTTTAAAAAAGATTTTATTTATTTATTTGACAGAGAAAGAACACAAGTGGGCAGAGCAGCAGGGAGAGGGAGAAGCAGGCTCTCCACCGAGCAGGGAGCCCGCCATGGGGCTCGATCCCAGGACCCTGGGATCATGACCCGAGCCGAAGGCAGCCGCATAACCAACTGAGCCACCCAGGCGCCCCTTTACTAGAATATTTTATTTTTATTTATTTATTTATTTATTTAAAAGATTTTATTTATTTATTTGACAGAGAGACAGCTAGAGAGGGAACACAATCGGGGAGTGGGAGAGGAGAAGCAGGCTTCCCGCTGAGCAGGGAGCCCGATGTGGGGCTCGATCCCAGGACCCTGGGATCATGACCTGAGCCGAAGGCAGGCGCTTAACGACTGAGCCACCCAGGCGCCCCTAGAATATTTTAAAAACAAATTCAAGACATCCTGTTGTTTCACTCCCTGGTAACTCTAAAAAATGTAACCAAGTTGGTTGTTACAAAACACCAAACAAAATTAATAATGACATTAACTTTTTAAAGAAACCAGGCTAGTTCTTTGGTAGTGTCCTTGATTTGGGGTTTCTATGATCATTTCCTCTCGATAACATTTAATTTCTCTATCCTGTATTCCCCATACGCTGGAAATTAGATTCAAGTTTTTGATTAAATACTTTTGGCAGGAATACTTTACAGAGGATGAAAGTTACTTCAGAGCGCATCACATCAGGTAGCCCATAAAGTCTGGTTTTCTACTCTTGATGTTAAATTTGATGACTTGATTAAGGTGGTGACTGCCAGTTGCCTCCATTGTAAACATCGGTTTTCCTCTTTGGGATTAGCAGTAATCCTTGGAGCAGTGCTTTGGCACCACATGAATGTTCTGTTCTCCATCAACCTTTCCCTTATAAGCAGCCTTTAATGTTCTTTGCTTGAATCAGTTTATTGCAGGAGGCATTGGAAATAGGACTGCTCTTCTTTTGATACAGATCCAAGGCATTTTCTTTTGTGTGTGGGTTCACTGATTGGTGTTTCCTGTAATGGTGTATGAACCCCATCTATAATTTGTCTTCTCTTAATTTTCAGTCTTCTCTACACTTGAATTGTCTTTTTTTTTTTTTTAAGATTTTATTTATTTATTTGAGAGAGAGAATGAGATAGAGCATGAGACGGGGGAGGGTCAGAGGGAGAAGCAGATTCCCTGCCGAGCAGGGAGCCCGATGCGGGACTCGATCCTGGGACTCCAGGATCATGACCTGAGCCGAAGGCAGTCGCTTAACCAACTGAGCCACCCAGGCGCCCTTGAATTGTCTTTTTAAGTGGACAAGCAATACAAGCATTTTTGAAGCTGTACTAGTGCAGAATCTTTCCAGATTTTTCCTCACATGTCCTAATTCTCTTGGCCACTCATAATTCACTCTCAGTTTTTAATTTTATGTTAGCTCCAGTATTTTTTTTTAAGCAACCTGCTTTTGCTGATTCTTTCCAGAGGATTCATCATAGTTGCCATAGAAACAACTCGTTTTATTGTCCTCAGTTTCTATAATTTTTAAATTACATAGTTGCAGCATCAAGCAAGTACAGATGTCATAAATAGGTTTGGGAGCAAAAAATAACCAATTCTTAGTAAACATTCTTGTTAATCTATGGGAGTAGAGGATGTAGAGTACTAGATAGTAGCCTACTAGCCAAAAGCATTCAGTGTGCTGGGGGCCTCAGTCCATGTGCTTCATAGGGAGAATGGAGTGAGTCCGTTCATCAGCAAGTTGTTACGCAGAGGTCAGCTTAAGAGAGTGTCTACCATGTTGTAATTTTACTTGCCTTGTCTTCCCCGCTAGACTTCCAGTTCCTTGACAGTAAAGGCTAGTCATCCTTTTTTGTGTTTTTGTTTTAATCCCTGGTGCTCAGTACAGTGCCTAGCCTACAGTGAGTGCTCAGTAAGAATATCTGATGAACAAATCCATGACCAGCACCAGAGGGGACCTCAAGCGACTTCCGATCTTGAACGTAGTGATCTTGGCAGTATCTTTGCAAACGTCAGGGTTGGTGTGGTCATTGCATATAATTTAGTCTTTCCTCGGTTTTTCCTCTTCTCATTCCCTCAGTCTTTGAGTCTTTCTCTGCTCTGTGCCGGCTTCCTTGACTTTATTGTGTATCGCAAGCCACCTGTGTTTGTGATCATTCCAGTTTCCTGACAAAGATGCAAAACATGTATGATGGTTTGGCTGCCATGGTGCTTGCTATGCACAAAGCGAGAGGAGATTCTGAGGAAAATACAAAGTAGTTCCTTAGTTCTCTAGAGCTTAACCAATCCCAGGAACTGAAGTCTTCTGTTTCTTCACAGAGGAAATATGACAAAGGCAGTGGCCGTACAAGCTTCCTTCATGGGCCGCCCTCCCCACTGCCTCATCCAGTAAGCGGGAGCGACTACTTCTAGAGGTGAGAGGGGAGGGAGGACGACCTCCATAACCCATTTGATCCCCCTTAGCTGCAAAATTTTGGTTTTGAGAAACAGAGTGAACAATCTGTAGAGTTGCTACGTTGAAGAACTTTAAGACAAACCTGCAGAGGCTTGAATGCTCAGGTGACAGAAGTTATGCTCTTTGGTAGAAGCCTATAACCTATATTTTAAAAGCTACTTGTAGCTGAATAATCCCAATGATCCCGAGAGTCTGTTTCTATAGATACTAAAAGATATTAAACAGCAGGTACATCTGAGATGATTTCTAACTTCCAGAACCAGGAGACAGTTTATCAGTAACACACTCCTTATCATTCATTGATTACTTACTGTATGCCAGGCACTGTGTTAAATTTTACATTTTTATCATTCAATTTTCTAGTGAACTTAGGACTTATCTCTGTCTTACAGATGGTTAGTCTCACCAGAACCAAAGGATCCAAACCCAGATCTGTCCAATTTTAGTTTAAGACCCTTAAGCACTAATGGGATTCGCTGGGGTCCCATCATCCATATTTGGACTCTAAAATCTGTGACTTATAGGGAGGATCAGTAACCAAGGATGACCTAGAGATTCTGAATGTTTTGTCAGGAATCATGGTGATTAGGCCATTGTAGTATCTTCTCCCAGAAAGCTTAAGACATGTTTGTTGTCATTTTTACTGAGGGGCAGATCCCTCAGAAGGATGGTCTATTTTTGAAGATATAAGCAAATGAATGTCAAGTTCTTTTGAACATTCATTCAGTAAATTTAGCATATTTTTTTTTACCATCATATTTGAATATGAGTCTTGGTTTCCAGGCTGAATTCATATTGTATGTTTAAGAAGACCATGAAAATTCTTTGAAGAGATTCTCACTCAATGGGAAGATAGTCTCAAACTCAACAGGGTTTGATTTCTCCTTGTTTTTTAAGCTGGCTTTATCTGGGGACAAATTCTATTGTAACTTTTCTAGAACTTGGTGCCAATAGGAGTTAAAATAATAAAATCAGTCAATTAAATTAAATAGGAAGTGAATCTTTTATGTACAAGGCTTAGATCAGTTAACAACAAGTGGTCACTCTTCTGGGAAATGGTTGCTAAAATTATAATCAACCAGCAGTCAATGGCCTCATTTACTCCATTGTGTCCTAGGAAGAAAAATAATCTTATGACAAGAGCTTGCAAAGACAATACCATTTTTCCTAATTCTCTTCATCTTCCCTCCTATTTTCTTATGATTAATTTGAACTTTTTTTTTTTTTTTTTTTTTGCTTTTATTGAAAGTATTGGGGCACCTGGGTGGCTCAGTCCTTAAGTATCTGCCTTTGGCTCAGGTCATGATCCCAGGGTCCTGGGATCGAGCCCCGCATTGGGCTCCCTGCTCAGCGGGAAGCCTGCTTCTCCCTCTCCCACTCCCCCTGCTTGTGTTCCCTCTCTCGCTGTGTCACTGTCAAATAAATGGACAAAATCTTAAAAGAAAAAAAGTATTATATACCAGACACTGTGCTAGCTAGCTTCTGACGCTTACAATACGGAAGAGAACTCTTGCCTTCAAGAATCTCATGGTAGGGGCACCTGGGTGGCTCAGATGGTTAAGCGTCTGCCTTCAGCTCAGGTCATGATCCCAGGGTCTTCTCCCTCTCCCTCTACTGTTCCCCCTGCTTGTGCTCTCTCGCTCTCTCTCTCAAATAAATGAATAAATAAAATCTTCAAAAAAAAATCTCACGGTTAGTAGAGGAGAGAGAATTAGAATACAGCATAATAAATGAGCTGGTGGAGCTAGTGAAGGCTCTGTGGAAACAGGACAACCAAACCCAGCTGGCATAGGCAAGGTTAGGAAGACTTCCAGGATGCGAGGATACTTGAATTGTGTCTTGGAGGAAGAGTAATAGGAAAGGAGCCAAGGGGAGAAGGAGGTGTTCTTGGCAGAGGAAACCGTGAAACCACACATCTGGTTTGGAGAAAGGTAAACACTGTGCTCTGACGTGGAATGAGAAAAGGTGTAGGAGATGAGGCTAGAGAAGGAGCTGGGAGTCATGTCATCAAGGGCGCTGTAAGCCATTCTGAAGCATTTAAACTGTCTACAGTGTAATGGGCAGCCTTTGAAGGTTGTTGCAGTTCCAAAGACCCGTAGTGAGGACCTATGACTCAGGTGAGCTGGTAATGGGGTTGGAGATTATTGGAGGGATTCAATAGATATTTAGAAACAGTCTTTTTTTTTTTTTTTAAAAAAAAAGATTTTATTTATTTGTCAGAAAGAGCACAAGCAGGGGGAACTGCAGGCAGAGAGAGAAGGAGAAGCAGGTTCCCCGCTGAGCAGGGAGCCTGATGCGGAACTCGATCCCAGGACCCTGGGATCATGACCTGAGCCGAAGGCAGACACTTAACTGAGCCACCCAGCCATCCCTCGAAGCAGTCTTAAATTTAGAAGTCATCACAATGTTTGGCAAGCAATCTATCATGGCAGGGTGGAACTAGAGGAAAAAGAGGAATCTGAGACAACTCCCCCAGTTTTACATTTGATAGAAACGGTGGTGCCATCAGTCAGCGAGAGGAATGGAAGTGGAGGGACAGGTTGGTGAAGAAGGTGATAGATTTTTGGATGTGTTTAACTTGAGATGTCCGGAGGACAAGTGAAGAGTATCAAGTAAGCAATTGGGCAATTTTTATATCTCTATCTGCAGTTGAGGAGAGAAGATTAGACTAGGGGTGGTGGTAGTATATAGATTTGAGAGTTTTCAGTCTGTGGGTTAGGTCTACTTTTGTTATCTTTACCTGATGAAGACATGGTGGAAAGCAGCTTGACCATAAAGCTAATTAAGCTTAGGGTTAAGTGCTTCTTATGTGCATGGGTCCTAGGAAGGGCTCTAGCAAATGTGTATACACAATCATGTGTTTTTGTAAAACTTGCAAAGTCCAGATATGTTAACTACAATTGGTCAGAATTATTCTCTTGCCTCTTTGAGTTACCCTCTCCCACTCTCCCATCCGGTGATGTTGGAGTGGTCCCAGGCATTTTTTTTTTTTTTTTTGGAGTCCAGCTGTGGAGAGGTTGAGCTAGGGAGCCATTTAGCTTGGGTTTGCAGTCACTCCAATGTGTAAGTTACTGCTAGCCAGCCCAGCATGGGCATGACATGGAGAAATACTCCTGCCCATTGTGACACACATGTGCGGGACTGGCATTTGTTGTGTCAAGATCCAAATGTGTCCTAACACAGCTGGCACTGGAATCATGGAAATAGAAAAGAGTAAAATGTATGAAGCCAGAGGCTGGTTGGTAGGAAAAACTTCCCACTACATCTGATGATGTCTTAGCCTGAACTCTGGCCTGATACAAAGGCTTGTGTGCAGAGAAGTTTATTTGGCATGGGATCCCAGGGAGCAGGAGTTCAGGATAGAGGAGGTGAAATGTGAAGGAGGGAAAGAAGTGCAAGGACACGATGGTGCCTTGGCTGTGGCTACAGGCCACAGGGGCTCTCTCCTACCTGAGACATTTTATGAAATGCTCCTAGAACTGTGCTTGAGTGCAGAAGGAGGAAGTATCCTCCCAGGGGCATTGGTTCCTCCCCGTTGTGGATCGCATGCGCACAACTGCAGGTGGGCTACAGGAGAAGTCCCCCGGCAGAACTGAGCCGCACATTGGGCTGTCCCGTGAGTCGGATGACAACATGGTGTCTGAAAGCCGGTCCGGATCTGCGTGGAGCTGGCTGCTCAGGCAGCGGAAGGAGTAAGCTTGTGGGGCCCACAGGATTGTGAAGTGATGCTTAAGAGGTATCTAATGTTGACAGAAGATTCTTTTCTCCTTCATTCCTTGTCCAACCTTCTCTCTTATTAGGATCATGTACAGTCATGTACCATATGCGGTTATAAAGTTTTTTCCTTTTTTGATGAGAATTACACAAAATAGAGAATTACTCTACTATACTAATAGAATTACTATTTGTAGGACACAAACTTGTAATGTTACTACGAATTTCAGTCAGTACGCTACTGTTACCTATTTCTCACCAGAATTTTTCTATAGACATGCAGTTTATGCAAATGGTATCATACTGTGGCTAATATTCCAGGTTTTTTCCCTTAATGTATTTTTGGATAACTTTTCATAATTATGTAGATCTACTTTGATTTTTTTTAATAGCTGCATAGTAATTTCATTGTGTGGATGGACTAGAATTTATTTAACCAAACTTCTATTAGTGAATATTTAGGTAGTGATTCTTTCCTCATAGAAAAATCTCTTTTATCTCCAACACAATTTCAGAGATCTGGGGGAGAGATAGATAATGGGGATGGTGAAAAGGAGAAATTGTGAAGGAATTTATAATAGAAAATGGTTGGTTGGTTGGTTGGTTTTTTTTAAGATTATTTAGAGAGTGTGTGCTCCTGAGCATGGGGGTGGGGGAAGGGCAGAGGGTGAGAGAATCTTACGCAGACTCCATGCTGAGTGGGGAGCTGGGCACTGAGCTCAATCTCACAACCCTGAGATCACGACCTGAGCTGAAACCAAGAATCAGATGTTTAACCGACTGAGCCACCTAGGCACCCCAGAAAATGTTGGATTTTTAAAGTCATCTGATCACATCTTTTTTTTCTCCTCTATAATAACGATGATGTGCTTGAGGTTTCCAGGGACAGGACACAGAAGAGGAAAATGCTAGGACTTCTTTTATGTCAGGACAATAAGGAAAACTTCACAATATTTTTGCCTGCTTCATTTTTTTTCAAGTTGATTATTTGCACAAAATTTCCATGCAGGATTAATATATTGGATAAGAAATTGAACTACATGATCTAGTTTTCCCTCAACTTGAGGGCTCAGTGACTTTTGATAATCTTGTAGCCTTTCCCTCCTCCTATCACCTGGTTATTAACTAGATAATATGTAATTATTAACTTATATTAACTGTACGGTGTAATAACAATCCCACCTCCTCATCCCAACTTGAGATCCTCAGGAAGGACTTCATGAAAAGGAGACTTGAGTGAGAAAGGGGATAGGTCTCACTTTAACATAATCAGCCCTTAGTTTCAAAGCCCTTTAAGCAGGTTTAAAAAAAACAGGTGCCTGCTCAGCCCTTTCCTTTAAATGCCTGCTCCTAAAGCAAATGTATGGTGTCGAGATGTCTCTGCAGCGTTTTTTAGCACTCTATCTAGACTTAGATAATTTTTGTTCACTATGAACATCGCAAGAGGATCATGTTTTTATGTACGACTTGATGTCCTCACCAGTCTTGTCTACTTGTGCTGTAAATCATCCAGGAAATTTAGTTGAGTTGCAGTCAAGAGGGTTGGACTACAAAACAAAGTTCTAAATGACGATTGGTCCAAAAAAGTAAGACACAAGGACGGAAGAGAAGAGAAAATCATAAAATTAAAACACTGATATTTGGCCTTAGCTGCAGAAATATATTTCTCTTTTTGCAGTCTCCTGTTGGGTTTGATGGACTGTTAGGAATCTGTTGGACTGTTACCTTACTGGTATAGTCAGTCCTCATCATCCAAAGGCTATGAGTCAGAAATAGACTCATTAGTTCTAGAATAAATACCAGAGTTCTATAGAAGAACTACCTATCTCTTGGGAAAGATGAGAAGGTTCTCATCATCTCCGCCTGAAAGCCATCTTTTGTCTTAGCCATGTTTTCCATTGCTGACCATTTACTAGGAAAACATTCCAGTGAGTGTACAGTGAGTGTTACCACCAAAAAAGATGAAGTGGAGATGCCCGGCATGCCTCACTATTTATAAGAAAAATATTTCCCCAAAAGATGGGAAAATCCCAAGTCTTTAAATACTCTGGGAGAGAGGAATAATGGAAAAAACTCTTCAGTTTCTATTCTGTTGATTCACGAGAGTTTCTCACAAATCATTTGGAAGGGCCATTAAGTAACAGAATGGCTGGAATCTTATATTAATTGCCTTACTTTGGGTTTCTGGCTAAAGCATCTGGCAGCAAAACTGAAGGGCAGCAAAAGAGAACCCAAGTGGGTGGTGGTATGGGAATGAAAGCCCATCTATTGTTTTCAGCCTGGAATCCTAACTTAGGTGGGAGGACCAGATGGCTGTCTTTAATAGGAGGGTCCATTTGGATGGATTGAAAGAAATGATTTGGTTTCTTTTAGATACAACTACAGTTTAGTCTAGGTTAATTTTTGTTGTTGTTGTTCCAAAAGGTTACTTGACTTGCTATTTGTACCGGAAAGTTCATTGAGCATCTCTCTCTCTGGCTCAGCATCCACATTAGTTTGTCTTCATAGACAATCATCCATTGTCTCGGGTTTGAGAAATGAAAACTTGGTCTAATCCTAATTTTGTTTTGGTATCTGCTTTCTAAATCCCTTTGTGTTGTGGCTCCTGAGTCTATCCAACGAGCAGAACCAGTAGAAGACAGACAGACACACACACATAATATTCATTAAGGGACTTGTTACAAGAAACAGGCATAGGTCATTGTGGAGGCTAAGACAGTCCAGAGTCCGTAGGGAAGATCCCACCCTGGCATGGTTTACAGCTGTTTCTGACAGGTGGAACTTCCTCTAGCCTTCAGGAAGTCTTCACCCTGCTTTTAAGGCCTTCCAGTGAATCAAGTCAGGCCCACCCAGGGTAATCACCCTCAGAGTTGACCTATTAGGGACTTAATTGTGTCTGTGAAATCCCTTCACAGCAGCACCTAGGTTTTTAGTGTTGAATTGAATTACTGGGGACTGTTACCTATCCAAGTTGACACATCGAGATTCCATCCCATCGAGAGAAACCAAAGAGGAGCTACATGGAAAATGATACTGCGTCGAGATGCCTCTGCAGACATTCATGAAATCTGGGCTTATTTCTCTACTGATCTTGAAAAACAGTCCTATCTGAGCACTCAGTTCCATAACCGCCTACTGTGTGCCTCAGCCGGGGAAGCCTTGCGAGCTAATCTTGTCAGGATTAGACCCTCCCCACCCCAGCTTTTAAGTTTTCAAAAGTTGCACGTAAAACAAGTTTTTGTTGACTGAAAAATGTTTTCCTATTGATGACCATTTTGTGAGTTTTTTTTTTTTTTTTTGAGAGAGAGCGAGCGAGAGCACAAGAGTGGGGAGGGTCAGAGGGAGACGCAGACTCCCCATTGAGAGCCCGATGCAGGACTCGGTCCCAGGACCTCCAGGATTGAAGGCAGTCGCCTAACCAACTGAGCCACCCAGGTGCCCCATTTTGTGAGCTTTTTAACATTTGCTTAAACTTAAAAGCTAAAACTTAAGTGTCACTGCCCATAGGAAACTAAGTACTTATTTCACCAGAGAAACTGTTCAAATGATCTCTTTGGGGGAGGGGGAAGAGAAGTCTGCAAGGCTGTGAAAGGGCAACATGAGAGAGCCTTGTGGGGCGGGACATGTTCTGTGTCGTGACTGAGGCAGCGTCCGTATCCTGGTGGTGATCCTGTGCTATATAGTTTTGCAAGATGTTACCATTGAGGAAACGGGGTAAAAATACATGGGATCTTGCTGTTCTTTCTTACAACTGCATATGAATATCCAGTTATCTCAAAATGAAATCCTAACATAACAGTGATCCATTTTATAAAGCAAATAATCATTTTATAATAATCACTTTCTATTCGTTAAAAAAAATAGTCTCCTTAAGGAGGTAGACACCTAAATTCTCTGCCAGGAATAAAGCCTACTCCAACAAAGATTTGATGAGTGGAAGAGTGTATGCCTGATAGGAAAATTGGAGGTGACAGTTGAATGTGTAGTGTTAAATATAAAAAAAGTTTTGTCAAGAATCAAGATTAAGGGGTGCCTGGGTGGCTCGGTCGTTAAGCGTCTGCCTTTGGCTCAGGTCATGGTCCCAGGGTCCTGGGATCGAGCCCCACATCGGGCTCCCTGCTCCGCGGGAAGCCTGCTTCTCCCTCTCCCACTCCCCCTGCTTGTGTTCCCTCTCTCGCTGTGTCTCTCTTTGTCAAATAAATAAAATCTTAAAAAAAAAAAAGATTAAATTCTCAGATGAAATATTAACGGGCATATCATAAACAGATGGCGTCTCTACAATGACAATAAGAGAAGAGGTGGTTATAACTTAAAAACTAATGCCAGACAAAATCTGAGTCCAGAAGATACCTCTAAAAATGCAAGTGGTAGTTTCAGGATAGGTGAAATACCATATATACATATAATATATATATATAATATTATATATATATATTTTAGCCCAGAGAATTGTATAGATGGAAAATAAAAAATATGTTGAAAGGATTTAGATAAACTTGTGGATTTACTCCATAAATATTTGTGTGCCTATAATTGGCCAGGCAGGTATCTGTGGCTTTAGTATATTTCAGGGATTTTCCTAACATGTAAATGTGGTTGTCCTTCGAGGCAACCATACCTTTCCCAAATCTCCATTGATACATTGGTCAAGATCTGAGAACCACATGGATTGGATTTTCTCAGCCTATGCTATTTCTGATCTTACTGCATGAGAGATTGGTATGGAGAAGGGAAATCCAACCTGAGTCAGTAATAATACTGCAGGGATATCTTACAGACACAATTCCTTTAAAAATGTCTTAAAAGATATTTTCAACCTGATTTTTTTCTCTTTTTCAGGTATTGGTATTTTAGGGATATAGAATAAGAAACTACAGGTATGAATGGGGAGGTGGAACCAAGCTCTGTTTAGATGTTAAGCAGATACGGAAAGCACACAGGGAGGTCAACTGGAGGTCCATCATCAGAGCTGGGCCTTGGTAAATCTGGCCTGTGTGTTCTGACTACTGGGGGCTCTCTGCACAGTGCCCAGGACCCCATAGTCAGCTTCTGGGAAGGCATTTGCTTTGCTTCTGCCAAAAAAAAAAAAAAGTCCTTTTGGGCCTGAGGACCTCAGTGAGTGGCAGCCTCCTCACTCTGAGTTTGGCCAATGAATAGTAGGCCCGTTCCCGGAAAGCTCTATCATCTGAGATAGTAGATAACTTCAGAGTTCTATCCGGGAAGTAGTCCTATTAGGAAATGTTATCATGTGTCAAATAAAACCCTACCCTCAGCCCCCCCAACTCAGATATTTTAGGGAACCATGATTCCATGTTCGACCCCAGTAAACCACCCCAACCCCCCCAGCAGACATGACCTAACTGGGAGTGAGGTTGTTGGTGACTGAGATGACCCCACATGTCTGGAGTGGAGGAACTGTCCCGCCAGAGAGATTTCGGGCAGCCACTTACTGGTCGGCCACAGGAATTTTTGGAAGTAGTAAAACTTTTGGTAAAAGGGGGCTTTTGTCTCCCAGAATAGCAACAGTTATCATCACTTAAAACCAGTGATTTCTATATACAGCAAGTGCTTCTATATATATACTCATGTATTGTTTATATAGGACTATTTTAAGATCTGTGTCACATTTTTCTCGTGTATTTTATGGTGGGAAAATTCAACTGGAAAAAATGCATTTCACTCTGGTGGGGATGGTAAGGTAAAATAAGTACTTACACACACACACACACACACACACACACACGAATTTGTTGTTTTCAGTTTAGCTTTAAATGGTACAGAAATAGCTGGTAATAAAGCTCCTTAAATGAAATTATGTTTCTTCTCCTTAAGTTTAACCACTGTTCTCATGTTACATGGTATCTGTTAAGCACATTAGTCAGTAGAAGACCTACAAGGCGTGTGTAAGAATTCACCTGTTTTACTTGTAAAAATTATGAGAAAATGGCTTTATGTTTGTGTAATGTGGCTTATAATTCAGGGTACTTTTTTGTGTAGCTGTTGAATTGAGAGGGAAATGGATAGGGGAAAGGACCTATCTATGGTTAAAAGTAATGTGGGTGCAGAGCCTGGAGGGGGGGGGCTGTGATGGGGCAGCCCCAGAGGGGCGTGTTGTGGCAGTGAGTGCAGGGGTTGGGGTACTGTGATGGCCAAGCCCTTCTGAGAGGTGTTCCTTCCTACCTGTTGGGTGAGGTGGGGTGGGCATCAGCCAGGTGCCGTGGGAGAGGGGTGTGAAGCGAGGAGCTCAGTCTAGCAAAGAAGATGACACCCCTTACTACGGGGCAGCAAGTGATCATGCCTGAGGAGAAATGCAGAGGATGCTGCAGGAGTTGAGAAATGGAAAAGACCGTTTCTACCGTTGGGGACCAGGAAGGGCTTCCTGGGAAAGGTGCCATTTGGAGAGGAGTTCCAAGCAGGGGCAGCGATGACAAGGACTGCCAGGATCGGGATTGCGAGGAGAGCTGGAGTAAAGCCATCATGGTAACAACCGGAGGAAATCGGGTCAGCTGCTGGCTGGTGAGTGCGTAGGAGGAGTATGGAGATAGAGGTGGAAGGAGGGGGCTGTGGGCCAGGTTCTGATGGCCTCTGAGCCCTACTATTCCAGGTTTTCTCCTTCGCTCAGCAGGTGATGGGAAATGAACACCGCGGAACCGGTGTTGGGACTCAGTGAGTCTTAGGTTTGCAGGAGCAGGGAAGAGGCAGGTGTTAGGGGATGTGCTAGACTTGGCAGGGGCTGGGAGGAGGGAAATACAAAGATGCATAAAGCCTAGGCCCCTGTCTTCAAGAAGGTGAAGGTCTCATCAGGGGACAGTTAACCTCGGGGAAGATGGAGGAACGAGTACAGGTAACAAGCTGTTGGGTGAGGGGCGCAGGCACCAATGATGGCTTTCCATTTCTGGGACTTGTAGGCTTTTGTCGAGTCCCATCCCCACCCAGGTGTCTCTTCTAGCTAAATGTCTCTGTTCTCTCCATTTGTGCCTCACGTGGCATGGTTTATACATCTTCCAGGACCTTGGTAGTTCTGTCCTCAGTTTGCCTCTGGTAAAATACAAAACCGAGACCCGAACACAATAATGCAGATGTGGCTGAAGACAGGACGAGCATCACTTCCCTTGTTCTGAGGTTATATTCCCACTTAATCATCGTGAGCTCGCATGTTGCTGGATCACTGGGATCTCTATTCTGGGGGGATCCGCTGTCAACAAAGAGAAGGGGTTGGGGAATGGAGGCCTTCCCAGGGAGGCCACAGGCGGGCCTGTATCTGCCTTGGAACCGGAAGTGTGTTTATCCTACTTAGGCACTTCTCTCCACCTCAGTTCCCTATTCCCTGCTCCGGGCTCCGCTCCAGCCTCCTGCCTCATTCACCCCCTTTGGTCCCTTGTTCTGCCGTGACCCGCTGGTCCTCCTGGGCGGTGGCTCTGCAGGTCTATATATCTGTGAAGATGTACTGATCTGTGCATCTTAGGTACTCTGTGTATTCATGCTTCATGAAAAAGGAAGAGGAAAAAGGTGAGAGAAAGGGAGAGAAGAGGCAAAGGCAGTTTCCGAGTTTTAAGCCTGGGTGACTGGAAATCGAATGGTATCGTTTCTAGAAGTGGGTACTTGGAGAGGGAGGTGTTACTTTGGAGAGGAAAGCCCAGTTCTGTCCTAGCGGCCCAGGCCTTTCTGGTTAAGGCCCCTTGGCAGAAGCAATTCGTGTCTCCCCGTTAGCAAGAAGAGTCGGAGTGGAACTCACGCTGGACATTGGGCATGGGCGGCAATCCTTAGGTGCTGCTTTTTTGAGCATCTTTTGTCACTGTAATCGGCTTTCATGACCTTTTTGGCTGCATTTGGTGCTTTTGAGTCCTCTCTGCTGCTTGAAATTGTTTTCTTAAATTTGGCTTCCAAAACCCCGTTCTCCTCCTCTGCGTACCCGCTGACATCTCTCATCTAGCCTGTCTACAACGGGATTGACTTCACCCTTTCCAGACATGGGCCTGCTGCAGCCCTCTTCACTAATGGCGACTCTCTCCTTCCCATGGCTCGGGCTGGAAAACCGTAGAGCTGGCCTTGACTCTTCTCTCCTCTGCCCTGCATTCAGTCCATCAGCCAAACCTGCCAGCTCTATCTGACATACTTAGAATTTAAGTACTTGTCACCTCCACTGTTAGCACCTGCTCCAAGCCACCCTCCCCTCTCACTTAGATTCCTGAAATAACTTCTCTGGCTCTCCCTTCTCCCAGCCTCAGCCCTTCCCCACTGCCATCCTTCTCCTACCAGCTGCCAAGCCTCTTCTCACCTTGGCAGCCAGGAAGATCCTTCTAAAACAGTCCAGGTCATGTCACTCTTCGGCTCAGAACCTTCCAGTGACCTCCTGTCTCCGAGCAAAAGCTACCGCCTTTTTAATGGTTATAGGACCTGCACCTCTTTGCCTGCTTCCCTCTTGCTCGCTCTGTTCCAGCCACACTGGCCTTCCTGCCTTCTCCGACCTCTCCCTCTTCAGGGCCTCTGTTATTCCTCCCGCCTGTCACACCCGGCCTGGCCCCTGTCTGCTTCATCTGGCTCCTCAACGCCCTTCAGCTTTGCTCAGATGTCCCCTTATTAGTGAGGCCCTTCCCTGCCCATCCTGTACTAAATCATTCTGCCCCTCTTTGTTCTCCACGGTTCATTGTACCCAATCGGACATGCTTTTTTGTTGTCTCTTCCTCTTAGTGTCTCTCTCCCCCACTAGACACTTACACAGCACTGTGTTTTATGGATTACAGATTATCGTCATAGACTTATCTCACTTGATCCGTTTGTTCATTTTTCGTAAAACAGGGCTCATTCTGGTTATACTTAAAGTGTATGGATTGACTTCTTGGCCACTAATCCAAAAACTGATGTCCTTGGGGAGAACTTCAGTGTGGCCATTCAAACCTCCTCCATCCCATTTTGTGCTAGTTGCAGAGAACTCACTCTTAGGAACTTTATTGATTCCTGCTGAATGACTTGTTACAACTGTTCTGTTTGCTACACTGAGAATCCTTTAAAAATGAAGGCCTATCCCATGCTTGCTGGGCCCCACCTTTGGTTAGCGAGGGGCTACAGCATCGCTTCGCTTCAGGGGAGCAATAGGCCACATGCTGTCTGCTAGCCGTGCCCCTGGAGTTGAGCAACGTAGCAGTAACGATGATTGTACGGTGTTTGGCCTGACTTTCTCCTCATTGAATCTTCCTGTTTGTGTTCTTCCTGCTGTTTAAGTGGCCTTTTCGGGCCCCACGGACTCTGTTTGCCTCGTGCTTACTTTAATGGGTCTGTTGGACGATTCGCTTTCACTGTCTATTAGCACAGCGGTGTCAGGTTGTTCCTGATTCCAGTCTACTTCATCGACTCTCTTGGCTTTCTTCTTTCGCTACATCTAGACAGCTAGTCTGTCTGCTGCTGCATTTCCCCTTGCTGACATCCAACTTGCAGGAGAGCAGACGAGTTCCTGTTTTCATCAGGAGCCCTTGGTCAGCCTCATCACTGTCCTGCCCGATTATTTCCAACAACATACAACTGGTACCTGTCTTTTAAAATTTGAGCCCAGGATTGTGGCAAGGTTAAAAGATGCGGGGGTGCCAACCTGCCACCATGCTGGGCTGGATTAGCAATCCAGAGGGAATATGCAAATAATCAGCTGGGAGGTGGGAGAAACAGGAGGAGGCAGAAATGTGAGGCTCGTTTTACTGTGTACAGATGGCTACTTAGCCCATCTCATCATGGAGACAGGTGCTTCCAAAGTCATCTGTGCAAGTGCCCTGCCTTGAACACACAGCAGTTAAAGAAAGATGAACAATCTAGGTTACTACCTCCTAATAACTTGCTCGCGATTCTGGATTTGAGTTGGGATGTCTCCTAGAACCCTATAGTCAGAATACAGTCCTGCTTAGGTTCTCTTAAGCCTGACTTAGTGACCTGTTTTTCCTCCATTTCTAGAACCAGATCAGGAGGAAGAGAGGCTAGGGGTTTAAATTTCACGACAGTTCGAAGTGCCTGGAATACCACAAAACCTCTTCCAGCTCGCCAGAAAGGGTTCTCTCCAAGTCCTAATCGTGACACCATGTATGCTTTGTTCCATACACAGTTTATCAAGTTTGTTTAATAATCTATTGATAATAAAAAGTTCTGGTGTTATTTAATGCCTGTAATTACATATTTTGCTGATTGCTATATTTTCATCTCTTTGGAAGCTAAGTATCCACTAGTTCATAATGTTTCCTAGTTTTTTACTTAGTCTCTCATTAGTTTCCCCAAAGTTGCTTTTCTGCTTTTAATCCTGACTTAATTCTTCCCACACTCAGGTGAAAAAGGATGTTATTTGAACTCCGTTTTTAGAATTTCTCTATTGACAAGTTTACCTTTTCCTTTGGATCGCTCCATGGCTGAGCCTGAAGACCATACTCGCTGCGGCAAATGGTTAAAGTGGGGGATACAGGCACCAGCCTGCTCTCCCCTCGAAGGGTGATCCGACAGGAGGGCTGTCTTTTTTTTATTTTTTCTCTTTTGTACTGCTTACCTGGAAGAAGGTTCAGAAAACAGGACTTGTCACTAGGAATTGCAAAGCTAAAAGAATGTGGCTCTGGGGCAGATGCAGAAGTTTCAACACTGGAAGTGGGGGGGATGAAAGCCTACAAGTGAGCTTGGAAGAAAACTTAGTAATTTTCAGTCTAAGAAACCTAACTCACATGAATAGTTTCTCCTCCAGTATGGCCCTTTCCAGTCAGATCTGCTGGTGCTATCGAGCTGGTATTTCAAGTATGTCCATCTGCATTTAAACGAATTGCTCCAAGACAATCTGATTATGCGGTAGTTACTTTGGTGAGAATAGCGCCTCAGTGGAATGGAAACTTCATTTTGAGTCTAATATTAGACCTTGCTTTGGAAAATTCCTTTTAAATGATCACAAGCTGGGAATAGCAAAAGAATTTAACTTTCGACAGACAGCATTCACCAAGAATTTTTAACTGCTTATGTTTGGGTCCTTGGGAAAGCAGATGTGAGAAAGTGACCGGCCTGAATGGACCAGGGTAGCAGTGACGTGACCTGATGAGTGTTTATATCTATTGCTGATAAGTTTCCCTCCTCGTCTCATTTGCTCAAAATATTTTCATTCTTTGAGCATGAGCACGCTAAGGATGAAAATTGTTAGGATGCCTAATTGTCTAACAATCTAAGCTTCTAGGCTTCCTTGATGCCTGTAAAGGGGTCTGAGGCAGAGCAGAAAAGGGCCAACAAACCTACAAAACTAAAGCCAGTTTCTGAGTAAGTGCTGGGAACTTGATCAGACCTGGCCCCCAGAGAATATTTTTAGTTTGTCTAGCTGGTTGTGTCTGGGTGAACTCACCCAATTTGAAGATTTAAGTAAACTTTATTTAAAGGACTCCCCCCCCCCCCCCCGCCCCAAAGAATCCCCACCCTGTCATTAAAAAAAGTAATACACATGTTAATGGAGCATGAAATTTTCAGATCATGTCTTCTTGGCTTAACTCAAGGACCTGTTTCAGATGCCTCACATGCCTTGGATTAGGAAAACCAATATTGGTATTTGAGAGGTGCATTATTATCTTAAAAGATTTTTCTGAAAGGGAAATGCATCTTTTAATCATGGTGTGCTTTTAATATAGTGGGTTTTCTTGTCTCCAAATAAGCTGGTAGTAAGTTGATGGTGTCTTAGAACTGAGGAAGAATGTTAAAAAGAGAGGAAGAGTTAACCATTTTTTGATTGCTCAGGGGCTCCCAGCCACTGTCCTTGCTGGATCCCCGACACTGTCTCTGATATTCACAGCAATTGTATGTGGCAGCAGTTATCATTAGCCTGGTTTTAAGAGACCGGGGCTCAGGAAAGTTCTGTCATTTGCTCGTGATCACACAGCTAGTAATTGTGAGGAAGCGGCCGTGCTGGGGTTCCAATCCAGGACTGTTCAGCTTCGGGGCACCTGCTCTTCCCTTGCCCTTCTGGCTGTCTTCTGTAGCCGCTGTTCTTAAACTTTCTTGTCTTTGGATCTCTTTAAGCTCTTAAAAATTGCTGAGGACCCTTGAACTTCTGTTTATGTGGGTTCTATCTCTTGATATTTACTGTATTTGAAATTAAAATGGAGTAATATAAAACACCTGGGCCTCTTAATTCATTTTTGAAGGATAATAATAGGTCCACTACATTAACGTTAAATAATATTTTTATTAAAAACCACTTTTCCAAAACAAAAATAAGTCAATTGTGTTACCTTTTTGCATCTTTATTACCTAGTTGGATTCTCCTATCATCTTCTGCATTCGGTCTGTGCAGTATATGTTTTAGTTGAGATAGATGCAGAAAATCTGGGTTCCCATAGGTACGTATTTGGAAAGGGGAGGGATATTTTAACAGCCTTCTTGGGCAATTGGGAATATCCTCCTTTGATACTATACCAAAACTCCACAAGTGGTAGTTTTTTAAAGGTTAGTTGCTGTGTAGAATCTGAAACTACCAGTGGACTTTGGGTGCACTGTTAAATTGAAATCCTTTGGTCTGCAATCTTCCTTACAGGAAAATTCTGCATAATATATGTAGGTACTCCCCTAGTCCGGGAAGAAGAGCTTCATTTTTACCCTTCACCCCTCCCTGAGGGTGGGCTGGTCTTCATGACCTGCTTCCAAAGGATAGAATGAGGGAAAGAAGAAAAATGAGTAACTTGACAGTGGAGAAACTCGAGAATGTCACGTGGCTGTCGTGTAAGCCCTGATATGATGTAACTAGAAAACCCAGAACCCCAGTCTAATCACGAGAAAACATCAGACAAACCCAAATCAAAGGACATTCTACAGGATTCCTGACCAGTACTCCTTGATTGTCAAGGTCATAAAAAAACAAGCAAAGACTAAGAGACTGTCAGAACCCAGAGGAAACATGACACCTCAATGCAGTGTGGTACTCTGGATTGGATACTGGAACAGAAAGAGGGCATTAATAGAAAAAACTGGTGAAATCCCAAATAAGTCTGGAATTTACTGTATCAATTGTCAGTTTCTTAGTTTTACAAATATGGTGTGGTAATGCATGATGTCAACAATGGGGGCAACCGAGGAAAGGCTCCACAGGAATTCTGTACTGTCTTTACAGCTTTTTTGTAAATCTAAAATTATTCCAAAATAAAAAGTTCAAGAAATCCATCGTTATAACCAAGCAACAGACTCTTAACTATAGAGAACAAACTGATGGTGACCAGAGGGGAGGTGGGCAGGAAGATGGGGGGAATAGGTGACGGGGATTAAGGAGAGCACTTGTGGTGATGCGCACTGGGTGTTGTATGGAGTTGTTGAATCACTAAATTGTACACCTGACACTAATATTACACGGTATGTTAACTAACTGGAATTTAAATAAAAACTTCTTTTAAAAAATATAAAAATAGAGTATGAGAGGAAAAAAGAATCTGTTATGTCTTGTACTCTGAATAGATTGTTTACCTGTGCATGATTTGGTAACCTCATCATTACCATGGTCATTTGGAAAATACTGGTTCACTGAGTTATGTAGATCGTTGAAATGTTGACCCATTTCATTATTCAGTATAAAATTCACACTTGTTCTCTCATCAGAAAACTCTTTGTCAAGAAGTTCTCAGGCCTGTGGTGGATACAAGTTTCCCCAAATTCCGATTTTCCCGTGAAAGCTTAAATTTTATCATTAGCAAATACTGCTGTTGTTTTCCTTAAGGTTGCAGGCTCATTTTGTCCATTTTCAAAGAAATATTTGCCAGATATCCAAGTCTAAATACCATCAGTTTGGTACCTATCCTTCAGGTAAAAATGGCATCCAGTGAGAAACGTGGCTAGCGCAACCTGCAGTTCAAACAGTTGTGCAAGTGCATTTCCTCAAGACAACTATTGTACCTCGGGATGCGACAGAAGTGTTTTAGGGTGGGTCTCCTTTTGCCACGTAGAGTATTAAAGGCCAAGTACTCAAGGTCAAGATTTAATGAAATTAATTTTTACATCTTCACGAGGGACATTCTGAAGAGAAATGGACTTTCCCCCCCTTTCCTGTGCATGTGTGGTGGCGGAGAATACGTCTGCTCCCACTGCCTCGCTTTGTGCTCGGGCGCCTTTGGCTGATCGGCTCAAATACCAGCACTGTGCAAGAGGCTGGGAACATTTTAGTGTTCCACTGGAAATAGTCTGACCTCGCTGCCCTCCTGAGAGGGTCTTGGGCATCCCTAAGGGTCCACGGGCCACACTTGGAGAACTGTTCTCCTGAAGTAAAGTAGCAGTTGCTATAAGGTCACAAAGGAAGGGCTGACATGATTGAAGACCAAGCCCATGAGGAAGCAAATGGTCATGTGTGCAGCCAACGTGTGTAGAAGCCGAGGCTCTTCTGGCTCAATCATCTTGCTTTCGATGGCTCAGGAAACTTTTCCATTTGCTCGTGGTTATTTCGCACCATGTTTAAACGCCGAAATGCGGACTTGGGTCATCTGGTATCTGTGTTTGCCGCTATTTTTAACGTAATCCTGTACAAAACTTCCTTCAGGAAATTCAGAAAATTCCTTCCTAAACTTTGATTTCTTTTCTTTAAAGGTAAATCTCACCTGGCTATCGTGCAGCGAGTGAACAATGAGGGAGAAGGGGACCCATTTTATGAAGTTCTGGGAATCGTCACATTAGAAGACGTGATTGAGGAAATCATCAAATCCGAGATTCTAGATGAAACAGATTTATACAGTGAGTATTCTGAGTGTGATTTTTCAGAACCTTGGCTGTTTTCTGTCATCTCGTTCGTGAGTCCTCTCACGTCTCCAGGGCTTACTTGCCTCTGTCTCTAATTACCTGCTGTGTGTGTGGGCTCTGGACCACTTAGCCGTGTGTTCCAGACCCTTCATCAGAGGGGGGAAGAAGAGGCAGGT
Source organism: Halichoerus grypus (assembly GCF_964656455.1). NCBI lineage: Eukaryota > Metazoa > Chordata > Mammalia > Carnivora > Phocidae > Halichoerus > Halichoerus grypus. Next base: position 25,771,156 of record NC_135718.1, on the reverse strand, counting down.
CCTGTGATGTCGAGTGGCAGTGTTCTGTTTTTGTTTTTGCTTTTTTAAAAGCCGGCTTCTTCTAACCATGGATCAGGGCGTTACTTGCCCTGAACAGAAAACTCCCTTCGTGGTTTTTACGTTAATTCTACGTGTGGAAAAAGAATCGTTCTTTACTACATTTTTATTTTCCACAACTAAGGCAATCGTATTCAGATAAACTTCTTTTTCTACATAAGGCCCCAATTCAAGTACTTGTGAGGAGGATTTGTTAGATTGATGGATTGCAGCTGTTTAAATGTCCTTGTTCCAGAACCCACGGGCCAGGGTGGGGGTGAGGTTTGTGAGTGTCGGTTTGCTGTGGGGCAGTGGCGGGGAGGGGGAGGGATAGGAAGCAGGACAGGGTAGGGTACACAATAAGAATGTGTTTTACCCTTTCTCTGCTATTCTGTTTTCTTTTGGGGGCAGGGGAAAGGGGTGAAGCGGGTAGGAGTCACTTGGCTTGGAGCGGAGGGAGGGGAGGCTTCACTGGTGTTTGCGTGCGGGGTAAACTTGATCCTGGGCTGAGTATTGAACCTGAATCCTGTCTCATTGACGTCCACAACTGGATTGTTGGACTGTGGAGTTTAAACCTTTTTCTTCAGCCTCATTCTTAGTAAAGCAGGACCCTTTCAAGAGATTAATAATGGGAAAGGTGCATTTTTGCCTGAAGATGTTTGGGACTCTCAGAGGTGGGACAGAGAAGAGTACCTGGGCTCTGTTTATTCTGTTTGGCTTTTAAGACATGACTTAGAAGGGAAATGGATTGTTCAAATGGCCTGGGGCGCCTGGGACAAGGCCTGCCTTGCTTCAAATAGAGTGATTTTTTTTTTTTTTTTTTTAATTTATTTGACAGAGAGAGAGAGAGACAGCCAGAGAGGGAACACAAGCAGGGGGAGTGGGAGAGGGAGAAGCAGGCTCCCGGCTGAGCAGAGAGCCCGATGCGGGGCTCGATCCCAGGACCCTGGGATCATGACCCGAGCCGAAGGCAGACGCTTAACGACTGAGCCACCCAGGTGCCCCGAAATAGAGTGATTTTTCTTCAGTCCGCTAGATGGGAATGTTCCTCATTTTAAAAAATGAGAGTCTTCCATGTACCCTTAGAAGGATAAACTTGATATTTAGGTAGTGACTTGCTTCTAAAAATGTACCTTACTCTATCCTCACATATATATTAGCGCGTTCTTTAAAATCATCAGTTCCTATTGTGTTCTATCCTCTTGAAACTTGGAGAGTAGTCAGAGGTCACATAATAAAGAATATTGTTATTTGTGTGTTGACATTCTTTTCATCCTTCCTTACAGTGACTTTAATACCAAGTGTGTCTTTTTATATTTTTTCATTTCCTCAGGGGTAGTACTCATCATAAGAAGGATCATTAAGACATGTAGGAGATCTTATGTTTGCTTTTCAGTTAATGTCTTTTAAGCCTCCATTAGACTAATTGCACACAGAACTGTTGCCTATCATGCCTTACTGGGTGGAATGCTGAATGCGTGATTTTAGGTATATTCTTAAGGTCGACAGGTGATCAGGCCTGATGACTACATTTGCCATTAGAAAATTATTTTGAAATTCGGTGTTGATTTATGCTGTCTGATTCTGAAAAGAATTTGAGACAGAAGAAAATGATAAGTTACAATTGCCCTCTCCCTCTCCCCAGGACAAGCCTGGTAATTAGTCTGTTTGGCCGTAGGCATGAAATGGTAATAATGCACGGACTCATGATTCTCGGGAAAGGAGTGAGCGATTGAGGTCTTGTCTTTAACCAAGTTTTTTCTTGATCATTTCTTTGTCGAGAAAAATACTGGAAAAAAGGTTTTGTGTTAGACACCTTCTAGATCAGGGGTTTGCGAACTGGAGCCCGTAGCTGCCACCAGTGTTTGGATAGCCCACCAGCTGAGAATTCTTGTTTGTTTTTACATTTGGTAATTGTTGAAAAACATCAAAAGAATACTTACTTAGTGACATGTGAAAATAATATGAAATTCAAATTCTATGTCCATAATAAAGTTTTATTGGCATACAGCCATGTTGATTCATTGACATATGGTTGCTTTTGCTCAATAGCAAAAAAAAAAAAAACTGTTGAGCAGTTACAACAGACCCTGTATGGCCCCCGGAGCCTGAACTACTACCTAGCCCTTGACAAAGGAAGTATGCCGACCTCTCCTCTGGATGACCTTCTTCATATTTGCTTGACCTTGAGGATCTCAGGGTCTGGGCTAGAAACGAAGCTAACAGATATTGTTAAAATGTTTTACGAAAGCATTCTTTCTTGTTTCTGAAGAGGTTTTGTGCGAGTGTTTGTTTTCCCTGTTTCGGCAGAGGCTAGGAGCCTCTGAAAGGCAGGGCACACTTCCCTGTGTCCTCTGTCACCCAGCGATCACTCTTCCCCGCAGCATGGTGACATCGGGTAGCAGGAGACGGTGTGCGCTCCGAGCTGCGTACCGTTGCTCTGGGGTTACACGGCTTGTGTGAGGGTTTCGTCCCCGCTGCCCAGTCGTGTACTTACAAGGGCTCTAAAGACCTTCGTGGAGCATGTTTATCGTTCATACTGGTTGCCTGACTTTGAACTGGGTCATGACTGTGCTGCAGTGATTTGACGAGGATTCTCTCTCCTCCCCTGTCCGGGGGGCGTTGGTGCGCAGAGTGCCCGCGGTCTGGAGGTAGCCTAGCCTTTGCAGCAGATTTCGTCCTTTTCATTCAGAAAGAGCCCTGATCTAATCGAGTGCATTTCCTTTTATCTTTCCTTGTTCTTCTGTCAGCTGATAACAGAACGAAAAAGAAAGTGGCCCATCGGGAAAGAAAGCAAGACTTTTCTGCCTTTAAACAGACAGACAGCGAGATGAAGGTGAAAATATCACCCCAGCTTCTCCTGGCCATGCACCGTTTCCTAGCAACAGGCAAGTGCCGCTTATCGCAGTTTGAGATCTCTACGAACCCTGGACCGTGTTTCTCACCCACCACTGCCTGGGGTGGGCTGGGGGTGGAGACCGGGAAATGGGGTGATAAGTAATGCCACTTTTGTGTTTTGTTTTCTGTTTTTTTTTTGTTTTGTTTGTTTTGTTTTGTTTTTTTCTTTTTAAATTCTCTCCTCTCCTGTGTTCAGTGTCGGCATGAACCCTCTGAGACATTTACCAGGGGTGGACCAGTAACTTAAAATTGGTCTGAAAGGTAAGGATGAATGTTAGTGCCACACTGCATGTGAACCGTAGGCCAGGTCATCTGCTTCCAGCTCGGTCCGGGGGAGAGCCCGCTGGTGGCGTGGGCTGGCAGTGCAGATCAGACAGCCCCTGGCTGTGTGTCGGCCAGTTGAGTAATTCTCTCTCCAGCTTGCCTTGGAAGAACAGCTGGACATCAGTGGTGACCTGGGTGCTATGATTTGCAAAGAAGAAAAATAGATTTTTTCAGAATTAAATCTATCTTTGATGATGTCGATGAAATCAGAAACTCTAAGCGCTTTGACATGGATTTCTCGATGGCCTCTTCAAGTCCGATTAACTTGGGCCCATTCCAGGAGGCAAGCGTTCACATTAATTAAAACCACCAATCCAGCCGGCACTGACTGCTCCAGAAAGGTCAAGGTTGAATGGACTTAAGAGACTGACTAACCCTTCTCACATCCCCAAGTGGCTCTCTAGGTGAAGGGTGAGCTCTGTTGGCCAGGGGAAACCTAAGAAAATCGGAAAGTACCCAGTGGCCTGTAGAAGACGTCTGTGTCCACGATGGGCATCCAGGGCCCTTCAGCTGCATGCAGCATACTTAAAATATTTCGAAAAGAAGGCTAACAGTAGCCATGCGATGGAATATTATGTGCTCTTTAAGACCTAGAAATGCTCACAATATAATACTTTTGACATGGGAAGATACTCATAATTTAATGTGAGGTGAGAAAAAAACACAAAGCTGTAAGACCACTGTTTTCGTGCGTGCGCGCGCACACGTCCACACACACACACACACATCCACACACACACACACACACACACACACACACACGTCCACACAGGCACACGTGCTCACCAGCCGCTCAGAGGGACGGACTGGTGGGTTCATAGGTAACTTTCTTTTCCTCTTTATCTTCTTCCGTGTTTTCCAAAACTTCTACAATGTACTACCTTATTTTGTTATTATCAAAGCTAATACAGAAGCTAGTACAGAACTTACGGTTCACCTCATGAAAACAATTTTTTAAACATATAAACAGTATCTTTAACTTATTTTTCTGAATCTGGTAATACTGTTCATCATTTCAGAGCCATACTTTAACATTAAATGTTCTCCGACTCTACCTCTGAGGTACCGTGAAGTCCACTTTCAGTAGGAGCGACCCTAAGCCAGTAATTCTGAGTTTTGTTACTGGAAATAAAATGGATTCCTTTGTCAATACAGATACGCATTTTAAAATTTTTTTAGTTAGCAAGTTGGAGTGCATGTCGCTGTGTGCACGTGCCTTGCTTCTCTTCTGAATCTCCGCCTTCCTTTGTTGCCAGACTCTCTCAGGTAGTGGAGTGGGAGAATGAGCACTTCGTCTGGGCACCTGGTACTAACCCACACCTAGATGCTTCCTGACCTTTGCTGCTTCCTTCGGCTGTTGTGGAACAGTCAGACTATTGTGGCCTGTCGAAGGGTGTCCTGGCAGTCAGGAGCCTGCTTCTGGTTGACTGTGATTTGTATCAGAAAATTAGAGTAATTTTATAAGAACTGAAACCAATGACAGGTTGAAAAGGAAGCATTTAAACAAATACGAGACTTCGGCATTTTCTAATTTCTCCCAGGTAATCTGCCCCCAGTGGATCACCAAACGGAAGTGTCGTTACTCCATACTGTGTTGCTTTTATTCCGAGTATTCTTATATTCTAAACTCCTTAATCACTAGTATAATTTTTTTCCATCCATTTGAAGTGTAATATCAAGTTGTGTTTATATCTATAGAAGTAGAAGCATTTAGCCCATCCCAGATGTCAGAGAAGATCCTTCTAAGGCTGCTAAAGCACCCCAATGTCATCCAGGAACTGAAGTATGATGAGAAGAACAAGAAAGCCCCAGAATACTACCTCTACCAGCGAAACAAACCTGTAGACTACTTCGTTCTCATTTTGCAGGTCAGAAGAATTATTCAATAGTTGTTTGATCTCTCTGAGTACCCATCATTCCACTTCTGAGGCGACTTTTCTGTAGGTTAATGGGTGTGTCAAGGTTCACATACTTAACTTCCGGGGTCACCTGATACACGGGAGGATTTCATCCCCCTGTTTTCCTCTCTGTAAAATAATTTCAGTATAAAGCAATGTCATTAGTTACTTCAGTTTCCAATACTGAAGGGCACTTACTGATTGCTGAGGCATGGTGGCATTCATTTGAAGAATGGTGAATTCAGTTGTTCATATTTTTGGCAGAGTTTGGAGAATTACCTGTACACGTCCAAATCTTGGTTGGGCATTTGAAATTTAAGTGTCATGAGTTCCTGGGGTCCTCTTTTTATCGTCTTCTCTTTTTCCCACTCTTCGTTAGGACTTGGTCGTCTACAACTTCCTAGAGGTAACTTGCTATCTCTTCCCTTAACAACATCAAATTAATACATTTATTATTTTTATTCCTGGTTACTAACCAGACTGTTCTACAGAGGAACTAATGTAATCATCACAGCCTCTCCTGGCAATGGAAACTTCGTTCCTTCTCACTAATAACATAATCCACTGTATGAGGTGAGAAGGTCCATCCATTCTGGACCCTCCTTGAGGGGCTTTGGTGCAGGAGTTGATAGGAGGCCCTTATTATATCACAGTTTCATTTGATAGAACACTGTCCTTGACATGGAGACCAAGATGAACAGTACAATGAATGAAGTGCTGGTTTTACTGACTGCTTGTACCTCCTTACTGAAGAATTTTACAGGAAGTCTGAGTTTACTCAGTACAAGAATCCTAGCCCCTTAAGCATTCTCCTACTTTTTGGTGATTTCCTAGGTATGAATGGGAGGGATCATTAGAAAAGTATAATGAGTACTCGGTAGGTCCTGCAATTTACATGAGTCCAGCAAGGTCCCAATTATCAAAAGGATAATTAAGGAGGTTCTTTTTATTTGAAAGCAACTCTTATCAGGTGTCTGGATGAGGGAAACTCTGCACAGTGTTGTGCTCATGTCCCTGTTTGGGTGCTGTTGTGATGTCTGGAGGCAGAAGTAAGAAACTGTAGAAAAATCTGTGCGGTAACTAGTTACATACCACTTTCATACATTCTTTCGTGGAAACATCTCTTTGCAGGTTTTCTAATTCAATATGCTGATTCTTCTATTAGCCTTAGTCTCATTCAACCCTGAGCTGTGTTTTTCTTTTTCTCTGGAGATAGACACACTTGCACCTCTGAGGGGGCTGTAGGGAGTTTATGTACTGCAGCGAGGGAATAAGACATGTGTGCTTCTCCTAAAAACTGGATGCGAATATTCCTTAAACCTAGAGAAACTTTGAATTACGCTAAATTTTGGATTACACTTTGTTTAAAGGAGGGCTTTGAGGACGGACATGGTGAATTTCAGGAGTCATATTAGAAACTATGTATCTTTCAGTTGTCGATTTTTATGTAGTTAGTCTGTATGAAGCTGTGATTCAGGAATGCTCTGTGGGGGAATAACAAAGCCATTTCCTGGTTGAAAGATCTAAAAATAGATTTTATGGAAGAGGGACTTCATACTCCATACTCCCCGTGCATTTACAATTAAATCTTTAAAGATAGTTTTGGTAAGGCATTTGTGTGTTACCTGTATTTGAATACCTACCTCATGTTAAGTATTTATATAAATGTGACCTTTCTTTTCTTTTTTTTGAATTGTGGAACTGATGATATCATGGGGGTTTTTGTAAATAGTGTATGTGCTGGATTAAGAGGATTTATGGAGGGGTTTAAACTATGGAGTTCAGGGAAAATTAGGTTCTTGTCAGCGAGCCAATTACCTGAGTGAGGTACCCGGAGTATAAGAAAATGAAATACCATGACCCCTGTTAATCTAGCACAGCTGTCACCTTTTACAAAATATATTCCACTCTGAAATGTCCCTAGCCCAACTTTGGAAACTGGTGCCAGGTTATTGGGCATGTTCCTCTGCATGCTAGAGCATTAAATCAGAAGCAGGCTTCAGTATCTGCCTTCCGTTCCTGGCCCCGGAGCCAGTGAGCTGCCCTCCGTCTGCAGACACTAGAAAAAACTCTTCTATTAAGTCATTGATGTTTGGAATGTAATTATGAATAGAAACCCATCGCTCTGAGTTTAAATGAAGTAAAGTCTAATTTATTCAAAGTAGTAAACCATTTAAGCTTAAAAGAATTATTCTGTAAGTTACTGGGCACATACCTCCCACTCCATAAGTATAAAAAGGCTACGACCTAAAGTTTTATCTGAAAAAGTAGATTTTTTTAAACTAAGATGTATTGGGGGAGAATCAATAAGGACAGTGATAAAAGCACAATAAACACTGAAAGAAAAGTTTATTGGCTCGACATGTCTGAAATAACAAAACACATACATCCTGCTTTTTACTGAGTTGTTTTCAAATAAAAAGGACCTCCTTAATTATCCTTTCGATAATTGGGACCTTGCTGGACTCATGTAAATTGTAGGACCTACCGAGTACTCATGGATGTGTGTATCCATGGAAATGGATAGGAATATAATTTTGGTGGAAAATAATTTCCACCATCATAAAAGAGTAAGCATACCAAGAAAAAAGTGTTTTAACTTGACTAATACAATTAACAGGAATTCGGAGAAAATTAAATATAAAGCCAGGAAAATACACTTTTTAAAAAGTTTTATGTACTTTGATAAAGTTGATGATTTGCTATGTCATATATAAGTTCTACTAAACTCAGAAAGGTAGAAATTTCTAGAACCACCTGTATAGATCATAATGAAATAAAATTGGACCTAAAAATACATAATTGAAGAGTACTAAGCCATTTTTAAATGGTGACCAATTCTCTTACAAAGGCTTATACGTAAGGCTCAGAACAGGGCATATAATGTACCCCCACGTGTTTCATGTGCATCTGTATGTGCATGAATCTCTCTGGAAGGTTACCCAAGAGTCGTCACAGGTGGTTGCCTCTAAGGAGGGAGACTTGGAGGACTGGGAATAGGGTGGAAGGGAGACTTATTTCTCCCTTTGAATTTGAATTTCTTACCAGGTGCACGTATTACCTATTTAAAGAAATGTTGAAAATATAATTAACATCAAGCTGATAAGCCCTAAGTAGCAACTGAATTAGAGTGAAAATATATAGAATATCATAAAATACAGAGAACAGCATGAAAGACATTATTAAATAATACCTTATATGCTGTATGTCAAAGTTTTAAGAAATTTTATTCTGAGTACTAAAATAAGGAAAAAAAGTCTGTAATTATCTAGAAAAAGAACACCGCAACAAACCGAAAAGAACAAATTAAATAATAAAGATAGTCATGAAAGAAATGTTAATGAGAAAGCCTTAAAGCCCATAAATAAAATCAAGATTTGGTTCTTTTAAAAGATTAACAAAATCAGTTTTCTACTGATGTAATTCATGTGATAAAAGAGAAAAACAACAAAACAAGAAGTTCTCTCTTGTCCTTTAAAACAGCTAGATTCAAAGAAATCACTTGGAAAAAAATTGAAACTTGGAGGAGCTCATTTTCTGTATAATACAAATGGGCCAAGATGGTATGATCGTAAGATTTCCTAACTAAAAAGGTAGCAGTTAGAGAACAGCAACGTCCCCGAAGAGTTAATCACTGTGACTGACTAAATTAGGTTTTTTTAGGAATGCAGGACTAGTTTAAGAACAACAAAACCAAAATATGCCATGTTAATTAGGAAAGGGGTGAAGAAAAAAAAAATCCTAATGCTCCTATCAATAGATATCAGAAAGGCAACTGACAAAATTAAGCATCCATTTTTTTAATTTTAGAAAACAAAAAAAAATCTTTGTAAAAATCCATGGTGAATAGTGAACAAAAAAGAAAAAGTGCTGGTGGGGCACCTGGATGGCTCAGTCGTTAAGCTTCTGCCTTCCGCTCAGGTCATGATCTCAGGGTCCTGGGATCGAGCCCCGCATCAGGCTCCCTGCTCAGCAGGAAGCCTGCTTCTCCCTCTCCCACTCCCCCTGCTGGTGTTCCCTCTCTCGCTGTGTCTCTCTCTGTCAAATAAATAAAATCTTAAAGAAAGAAAAGAAAAAGTGCTGCAAAATCAGTCATATCCTTAAACTGACAGCCTCCTTTTTGGAATACATACATACAATCCCTCATACACATGCATCTAAAGAAATTATTTGCTAAAGTTATCTATGCAAACATATTTATAGCAAATTTGTTAATTATAAAGTAGTAGCAGTTCATATGTCTCAACCACTTATATTAATCACATGATGAGACCATCATTTAGTCATGAAAGAAGTGGAAAGCACATAGAAAAATATCAAGAGTGTGTGTACAATAATTATAACTACTATAAACCGTTTTTCTAATTCACAGAGTTGGTATTTTACAGTGAAGGATTTGTTGGTCCTTTGGGGAGTAAAATATCTAAAGCAAAAAATACGTATATATTTTTTTGGAATTACATATATATGTATCATATATATATATATAATTGCTCCTTCACATCACATAACCAGATTATGATTTTTTTGAAAAAATACGAAATATAAAGAATACTAGGAAAGCAAATAACTCTTTTCTTTGCCAATTACAGAATCAATAAGAGGAACACTTTTTTTTTTTTCCTGGTGTTAATTTTTCTGCTTGATTTCATGCCTCAGATTTTTGTTGTTGTTCAGCTGTCCCACTCACGTCTCTCTTCAGGGCCTCTGACAGGGCTTCAGAAGGGGTTTTCCCTGTAGAGTGAAATCTGTTCCTTTGTGGGGGTGGCAGGTAGCATCTTGGAGCTTACACATCCCTTGACATTACTTAGAACCATTTCACCTGTTATTGGAAGAGGACTTTAAGCCTTCAATACCAAAGCTTTATTGAGGATTTTTGAGTTGTAGGGTCTGTGTGTCCCAGTGAATAATCTTTAGTCCCGAGTCAAGCACAGATAGCACCCATTTTGAAGAAAAAAAAAATTACTCGGATACCCAGGGTTGACCCTATTTTTAACAAATTATACTTAGATATGTGTAAATAAAAACTAGGTATAAGCTCCTTTTGCGCTCTTTGAGTTAGAATTTGTATAAACCAAAACAGACTTGTAATTAATATTTTAAATGTGTCAGGGACCTTGTTTGGCTGCTGGGAAAGTACCACTGGTCCCAGTAAGGCAGGGGCTCTGGTGCGGGCTCTTTTGCACTCAGCACGTTTGGGGCTCCGTGTGCCCGGCCATGACTGACCTTCTTCAGCCCTTGGTTCAGTTTGGGTTCCTCTGAATGTTTGTGCAGGATGCTGTGCTGTTATTTGGCCTCTGCTGGGTGTGACTGGGTTTGTGATGTTTGGTCCTCTTCTGTCCCTTTCTCTCCACTTCAGTGCTCCTCACACTTTCACGCACATCACTTGTGGATTCCGTAGGACTGGGGTGAAGTCTGAAATGCTGCTTATTTCTTACAAGCTCCCAGTTGATTGAGCGGCAAGCCTTAGCCATGCTGATTCAGGTAGTGAGAACAACTTTACCATGCAATTGTGAGCCCCAGGGCACGGCGCTGACCTCTGGTGGTGGCATGTGGTTAGAAAATGGTCAACCAGATGGTCCAAAATATGTGTGCATTCATTTTTGACCATCAAAAGTTTTTTAAAAATTTAAATATTCATGAAGGGAACTTGCCATCCGAAGACTACATCTCTGGACTCCAGATTGGAAAACAATTGCTAGGGAACGTTTGAGCCACAGAACAGACCCTCTTTGGGTCATGCTTCCCCTCTTACAGGGCAGTGCTGGTGAACTTCAGCCGGGGTTCACGCCGCTGGGATTCAGTTACGTCCTTTCAGGTGTCAAGCCCCACGGAATACTTTGTGATGGTGATATTTAAAAAAATTAAAAAGAACCCAAAGGTGAGCAGGAGACTGCACTGATGCCCGGCATGTGGGGCCTGAGAGAGTTTTGGTCTCCCTGAGTCTGCGCCATTCGCTGACCACTTGATCTTGTTGGTGCCAATGAGGCTGGCACAGGTTCCCACCTTGTGGCCTGGTACAGCACAAGACTGCTTTGAGTACTTTCTGGATGCTTAGGAGCTTTGAGGAGAGTTCCCTAATAACCTTCTTCCAAAGAAAGGTTAGGGTGCTTGTGATGATAACTTTACTTGGGAAGCCAGCTTTGCCTGAGACAGGGAGACCTTCCTTCTCTTTTGTCAGCTTAACCATGAAGTCCGAGCTCTCCCTTTGGGAGCCCGTCATGTGCTGTAATGATGTGTGTGTGTGTGTGTGTGTGTGTGTGTGTGTGTGCGCGCTAATGCTAGACTATGGAGTAAATTTGTGCATGTTTCGGAAGTCGGTATGTAGCTCCTTACACAGACAAAGTCCTGATCTAAGGACACCTGATTGGTTGTGAGGCCAGGCATGCCCTTTCCTCGTGGGGGCGGCTTCGATTTGTGTACTGGTAGGTCTCTTTGGAAATGGTCATTTTGGGGAGCCATTGACACACATACAGGAATAAAAAATGTTTACTGGATGTTTCTAAAACCTGCCTGCCAGAAAAGCTTCACTTCTGTAGTGAGGAGTACAGGGATGGGCAGTTTTCAAAGCATGGAATTGTAGAATCCTATAAAGCTAGAATCAAAAGAACCATGGGATCCTTTAGTCCGTTGCATGTTTTATAAATGAAGGAAAATGTGTCTGGCACGGTGTTTCCTTCGTGCTGATGCTTGACAAAGTTTTCACCCATTTGAGACAAAGTGAGAAAAATAAAGACAGCTGCAGCAAGATCTTCATAAAATTACATATATTCAGTTTAAAGACCTGTCTGTTCTGAAATTATATATTTTCTGTATTTTGGGGGTGAAGATGTCTGGTCTGAAGCAAAATGGTGGTTAGAGTAGATGGTTGCGTTTTTAAGAATATCTGTATGAAATAAAAATTCAGCACTGCCGTCTCTGAGGCTGGAGGTGTATTTTACTAGTTCTGGGAATCCACGCACGAGGAGCCGGGGACCCCGCGGACCGCCTCGTAGCCTGGTTGAGGTCAGCTTGGTGGGCCGCTGGGGATGGCTGAGCCTCCCCAACCTGCAGGCGCGTCCCAAAGGGCAGAGGGATGAACTAAGATGGCTGGGATCCAGAGCGTTGAGTCTTTGTGCGGCTGTCCTTGTGCAGTTTGCAGACAGCCACCATGACTACGGGGGAGTTTCCTGAGCGACTAGGGTACGCAGAGGCTCCGGAGCTGGGGCCATTGTTCACAAACAGAGCCTTGTAGCAACGATTCCCAAACCTGCTACATGCTAGAATCAACTGGAGAGCTTTATTAAAATCCTACTGCCCAGGTTGCACCCATACGAGTTAAATCAGAATGCCTGGGAGTGGGAGCCAGACATCATGTTTTTTTGTTTGTTTTTTTAAATCCCCAGGTGTTTCCAGTACACAGCAAGAATTGGGGATCCTCTGCCTTTGAGCTGACTTGGCCAGGGTTCCGGGCGTGCCTGTGGTGTGTGTACTGCCCCGGGAAAAGCTCCTTCCCAAGAGGCACCCCGTATTGTTATCTACAGTCTTTTGGGGAGTGCCTATTACCCTGCTGGTTCTGATGAAAATTATAAAGAATTGTGAACGGCCGCCCATCTGCAGGGACACAGAATACAAAAGGCCTTGGAGCTTGTAAAACAAATGATCCAGATCCACTGGAGACCCATAAAGATGGAAGTCGTGATGAGGCTCTGTTGCATTTGAAGCTTCCTCTTGATTTTCTCCATAGAAATTCAGGTTACAAGATGGTCCTGCAGCCGCGGTTGAGCTTACGACTACAGAGACAGTCACATATGTATATATGACCTACCTGATACAAGGTCAAGGGTTAGTGCAGGAAGAAATGGATAAGTAACTGCCAAGCTCTGTACCATCGGAGCTTGGGTTATTGTTCACCAGAGTCTCCGAGTATTATGTCCCTACCTGTCCTCTTCTTTCCCTCCTCTCTTAAGGGATCCTGCCTCTGGAGCTAGTCACTGCCCCTCGTCTGTTCTTTCCTACCAGCTTCCGGCTTTCCTCCCTTAGTGACGGCCTCTTCTCCCTCTATTCTCCTCCCCCCCCCGCCCCCCGCCATCTCCATCTCCATCCTGACCCTCCTCCTAACCTTCATTCTTCCGCTTCAGCCTTTCTTGATGGACCCTTTCTTGATGGACTCCTCTGGAAGGGAGAGTGTCCTGTCCCCTCCTGTCCCCAGCACTGATGCGGCAGAGCCTTTCCAGTGTTTCTGTCCGTGCTCGTGGTGCCCGTCTTCTGGTCACTTGGAGCAAACTTCTGCCACAATTTGTGACTGCCCCTCTCCCCCTTACACTTCCTTCTCCCTTTTGCTTTCACCAAACTGGGTGGATTCCTTATCCACAGCTTCTCCCCTCGCCCCCTTCTTCCAGCCCTGTGGTTCCTCATCTTCCAGGAGCCGAGCCGCTGTGCATGAGCACGGGCCCCACGGGTCCGTCCCCCCGGGAGCCCCGCGGTCTCCCCGGCTCTCCAGATGCTCTTCCAGCCGCCTCTCCCCCGCCTTCCCGCGCAAACCCAGAGAGCCTGGCTGTCTGCTGTCTCCCACCTCTGACCTGCCCTCCCTTCTCTTGGCTCAAATCCTCCTCCTTAGATTTTCCTTCCTGTACAAAATGTGTAGAAGAACAGGAAGTAATTTTTTTCTCTGATTCCCTTAGATTCTGGCCGTTTTTCCTCAGGGAGACTTTTTGTTGACCGCCCCGTCCCATAGGTCTTGCGCCTGCTCCCGTCTGTCGCGCCTGGTGGAAACTCGCGGGTGGCAAGGGCGCTCTTCGCCCGGACCCCACGGCCTCTCTGGGGCCCTGCGTGCTGTGCGCTCAGGGCTCCCGGCCCCCGCTTGTTGGCAGGGTGGTTTTACATGGGGGGGGGTCAGCTCCTTTCTTAGAGCAAGAGAGTTGGTTGGGAAGTGATCATACTGCTATTTTGAGTGAAGGGAAACCTAAAAGAGAGACAGTAGATGATTTTCTGAAGAAGTGATTGGAGGAAAGTCTTCCCTAACTGGGAATGTAGTGTATGACAATAGGGAATGATGAAAATAATTGTTGTGTTACTGGGCGGCGTAGCGAGCTTGTTGGCCAAGAGCTTGTTCTTCGCTTATTTAATCCTTCTGAGCCCCTGTCCTGACTTGTAAGGGGTGGGGGGGAGTACTGTGTCTACTTCATGGAGTTATGAGCACTTAAGTGAATTAAGAAAGCACTGACTTGTTCGCACAGTTCCCCTTCAATGAGTGGTACCGTCATTTTTCTTTTCCTGTCGTAAAGGATGTACCACAAAGGTACCTTTCACTGGAGAGGCAGCTCTACTATGGTGACCAGGAGCCGTTCTGGCGCTCGGCTGGGGAATCCAGAAGTGGAGCTCACTGACTAGGATATTCCAGTCGCCTGGAAAACGCATGCTGGGCACCTCCCATGCGGGGATCGCAGTGGACCCTCAGGCTAGCAGGGTGAACGAGGCGTCCGCAGTCCCGCAGGAACTGACGTGTGAAGCTGTGGACAAGTTAGAGGAAGAGAAGGGGAGGGAGGACTTCAGGGAGAGGTTTTGTCCTGATGTAAGGAGACTTGCTAAGGTGCTTTTGCAAGATTGAGGAGGAAGTTCGGAGGTGTTGCGGTGCCCGTGGGGGGTCTGGGTGACAAGGGGCCCCACCTGCGGACACAGGATGCTGTGTTAGCGAGACCAGAGTGAGTTCGGTCCCTGGAGCCCGTGTAGTCCATGGCCATGAACCATGTTAACCCTTAACCCTGGTGCTGCTCCAGCTTGGCCTCCTGCAAGACCATGTCTTCCCCTGTGTTTGCCCCACTGATGGGGCGAGAGCAACATCTTTTTATTACTGGAGGGTTCCCGAAGAATCCATGCACAAACTAGGGATGCTGGGAAAATACTAAGCGGACTCACAGAAATTAAACCTCACACGTTCACGGTCATCTCTGCATCTCCAGCCAAATCCAGTTTCCATGTTTAAGATGAATTAACCCTCTCTGCTAAGTGGGAAAGAGCATGCGAGGCTTTCCTTCCCGGGGATGATTGGGAGAGGAATTTAGACAAAAATCTCAGGGAGGACAAATCTTGCACAGAGCTTGCTGAGGGATTGGTGTAACTAGACTGAAAATGCTCCCCTTTTCTTCTCACAGGGGAAAGTGGAAGTAGAAGCTGGGAAGGAAGGTATGAAATTCGAAGCCAGTGCTTTCTCCTACTACGGTGTGATGGCTCTCACAGCCTCTCCAGGTGAGCGTCCCTCCTCCGCCCGTCGGGGCAGGGCTGGGTTTTAGGACAGAGCGCCCTTCCACGGTCACCTTTCTGTACCGGCCAGCTAGCCCTGTTTATCTATGTCTTGACCTTTTTATTGAAGCATATCATGTATACCAGAAGCCCCCCCACCTGCCCAAATCATAAGCCTGTGCCCCCATGAACTTTCACACAGCCAAGCCTCCCGTGTGAGGTGGCACCCAGTTCAAGAGACAGATGTCACCGACCCCACTGCCACCACACTCTGTCACTGTCCCCCAGACTGCTGCCTTGACTTCTAAGCGTAGACTAGTTTTGCCTGTTTTTGAACTTGGTATAAATGGGCTGACACGGGATGTATTCTCTCGAGTCTGGCTCCTCCCACCCAGTGTTGTCCTTGTCACATTCGTCACTGTTGCTGTGTGTGCTCGGACCTTCTCATTGCTGTGCAGTGTTGCATTGTGTGAATACACAGCAGTGTACTTTGTTCGCTGCTGGTGGACACGGGGGTCGTGTCCTGCTGGGGGCTGCCATGCGTTGTGTGGCTGCGCACGTCGCCCTGGGGCACGTCTTCGGGGAGCGAGCGTGCGTCTCTGCTGGGCGTGTGTGTGGGAGTGGCGCCCGGGGCTCCCGGCCCTGCCGCCTGCCTCGGTGGCCGGGGCGGTGCACCCTCCTGCCTCTGCTGACGGGGGTTACAGTGGCTCGACACCCACCGCTAGATGTTGTCGAGTCTTTTAAATGTCCACTGTCCTG
Source organism: Halichoerus grypus (assembly GCF_964656455.1). Lineage (NCBI taxonomy): Eukaryota > Metazoa > Chordata > Mammalia > Carnivora > Phocidae > Halichoerus > Halichoerus grypus. The sequence goes on along the minus strand of NC_135718.1, from coordinate 25,755,020 downwards.
GAGGTTTTTAAATTTGCATTTTCCTGAGGATGAACGAGGTTGTTAATGGATATTTATTGCCGATAGCCAGCTCTTCTTGTCTAGGCAGCTGGTCAGGTGAGTCTGCCAGCTAAGGACGGCTGTGCCCTAGGTGTCGGCTCGGTGTTCTGAGCCCCAGATGCCGGCAGGTGGTATCTGGTAGGAACACGGAGCACAGATAGCTTGCTTTGCAGTGTGCTTGTGACCAGGGCCGACAGGTAAACAGAGGTGCTGCAGTGCCACCTTGTGGCCGCAGAGCCAAATGACATGCTGTGCTAGGAAACTTACAAACCCCGAAATTCAAAACAGCCCACCCTAAAACAACCTAGGCCGCTTCTGGAAACCAGTCTCAAAAGGGGAGGGGATACCTCCAGACCCATCTGTTTTTGTGACCTTAGTCTTCATCTGCCGCGCCACACACTGTCCCGGGCACCCAAAGATGTTACTACAGTTAGGAAGCCAAGGAAATGTTCAGGATTCTCTTCACGCACCTCAGCCTCCCCTGCCCCAGATGCATCTTCTCAGTATCCTGCTGTGGGGTTTTCAGCCACATTGGCCAGCTTCCCCATTGCCAACGCGGACTAACACCAGTGTGAACATGGGCCTGTCTAAGCCCACTTAATTGTGACTGCTATAAACTTGGTCCGCTCTCGATGCTCTGGAGGAGGCAGGGAGTTTCCTAACTAGTCTGGGAGGCCCTGGGCCACAGCTGCAGTTTCACTGCATATGGTGGGCTGCCTTTGAGAAAGGTCTTGGTTTCCTCCTTATTAAAAGGACATAATAAGGTTACGTCGTGTGATTGTTAAAAGAATAGAATGTGATGATACTTATCCATGCGAGTGCTTTGTAAGCTTGAGAGCACAGAGGAAATGTCGGTGTGAGAGCTGGGTGTTGACCTTGTGACTGCTGTTGGGCAGCCAGCCTCGAATTAGCCCCAGGTTAGCAGAGTCAGATTCAGAAGGTGGCTTTGAAAAGAAAGTTACAAGAGTAAGGATACAATCATACCAATCACTGATTCTTGAAACCTAAACGTTAGCCCGATTTATATGAACTGTGGGTTCATGTAAAGGCAAATCCTATTCAGAAAAGGAGTTGAGGAGCAGGCCTCCCATACAGCAAGCCTGTGGGACTGCAGCGGCCTGGCCTCATTGGGAAATGCCAGGAAGGAAGGAGATCTCATTAATAGCATCTTTTTTTTTTTTTTTTTAAGATTTTATTTATTTGACAGAAAGAGACACACCGAGAGAGGGAACACCAGCAGGGGGAGTGGGAGAGGGAGAAGCAGGCTTCCCGCGGAGCAGGGAGCCTGATGTGGGGCTCTATCCCAGGACCCTGAGATCATAACATGAGCCGAAGGCAGACGCTCGACGACTGAGCCACCCAGGCACCCCTCATTAATAGCATCTTACTTATTACAAAGCCCAGTACTTTACTTGACAAGTAGGATTTGGGATTTTGTATATTCATTGAGAGATACAGTTAGTGTCCTAATCTCAAGATAATATTTCTATTTCTTAATATTGATTGCCTAGAAAAATCCTACAGTAATCAGTTTCAAGACCTGCCCAATTGCGTGTCAATTATACTGCAATTTAAAAACAAAAAACAGAAGGGCGCCTGGGTGGCTCAGTCAGTTAAGCGTCTGCTTTCAGCTTAGGTCATGATCTCAGGGTCCTGGGATCGAGCCCCGCATCGGGCTCCCTGCTTAGTGGGGAGTCTGCTTCTCCCTTTCCCTCTGCCCCCCAGCTCATGCTTTCTCTCTTTCTCTCTCTCTCAAATCTTTTTTTAAAAAATAAGAAAAAATAAAAAATAACCAAAAAAAAAACAAAACCAAAAACAAAACCCTGCCCAAGAAATAGGACTCCTGCCAGGGAGAGCAGTGTTGATTGGACTTTTCAATCAGACGGACCTGTAGCTCTCTGAGTAGCAGTGATGAGGATGACTTTGGTCCGACATTCCCAGGAGACCTGTGCCTAATGTTCTTTATTTACTGTCCTTTAATACTTTGAACTTTCAGAGTATTCCAAAACAATTCAAAATATCAGGTCAAAATTACGAGACTAAGGATGTCTGTGAAGTGAATAACTAACTGCTTTGCCACAGGGAGGGACGCTATCGGCCCTGTTGGCGTGGGCAGCTTGGGTCGTGCTCTTGGGTCAGTTGATTAATTGAGTCCCCCTTTTGTGTGGCTCGTTGTGATTTAAATCCTTAAGAAGAGCACGTTTTGAGCTATAAGCCCCAATAGAGTATTAATGGCTTAAGAGATTTCTAGGTTAGTAGAGAAGCATTTGAAGAGGATTTTTTTCTGATTTCAGCCTCCCTGTATTACTCTTCCTGGAAAGCAGCGTGTGTTCCTTTTTTAATTTCCATAATATCATATAGGCTTTTGCGTTTCTGGAATTGAATGCTCATATTAGTAGAACCGGTATCCACTCCTGTCCCCTGAGTGCAGAGATCTCCTTTCTTGCCTTTTGATATGGTCTCACCCTGTTTTTCTCCATTTTTCAGTTCCTTTGTCCCTGTCTCGTACCTTTGTTGTCAGCAGAACAGAGTTGTTAGCAGCAGGTGCTCCAGGTAACTCTGCATGTTTCCTTTTCGTAATTCTTCCGGTTGCTTCCCTCGACACCCCGCCAAAGCCTGGCCGGCCAGATCGGTTCCCTTTATGTGGTCGAGGCTGTTGGCAGTTTTTCTTGGAGGTCTCGAACTCTCCACGTGTCCAGACACGGTAGTGAGCTGTCCAGGAACGGAGAAGCCCACAGCAGCCGTGGGAAGGGTTCGGGAGCCTGGCAGGCGGTGTGTGGGCGGGAGCAGTGCTGACCCGCAGAAAGCCAGCGCGGTGCCGGCCTGGGTCATCACTGCTCCCTGCCTGGCCCCCCCACACCGCTGACCTTGGGCTTTCAGGGCAGCACAAGGGGGCTGCTCTTGGTTCTTTGCCCTCAGCAAAGTCAGGGCGTGTGGAGTTTGCAGAGGCCCCAGCGTTCTCGGTTCTGTTGCTTTGGTCCTTGTCCCAGCAGCCACACGAACGGGGCACGTGCGTCCCCGCCTCCGACAGGCAGGTGGCCCTGCTTGTCCTGTCTCCTTCTCTGTTTTGAACGAGTGCTGTGCACATTCCTCCCCGGCTGCCTGCCCTGCAGGAGAGTTCGGTCATGCCTGCCTAATACGGCCAGCAGCTAAAAAGAAAGGCAGAGGTTTAATCTTTCTTTAATTAAAATTGCTGAGCTTTTGGGAGTATAGTTTTTCTGTATTTATTTCATTCCACACAGCTTATATCTTAAAATCTGATGAAATTGGCGTTTCCTAATCCAAGTTCAGCAAAACTCTCAAATGCTGATATTTAGTAAAGGAGGCAATACTTGTCCTAGAAAGAAGCTAATGTTCCCTCAGGTCTTTGCTCTGAAAAAGCTTGGGGTGTGTGGGGATAAGATCTTATTTATAGGACTGTTTGACTCAAACTAGCCGGCGGAATAAACATACCTGTGCACACAACATACATACATATGCACAGAAATATGTATTTGTGTGTCAGTATATATGTTTGTGTGTTTTCTCCCCATTTTGTTTGCCAGCATCTGCTACCTATTTAAAATACCACAAGTGCTGAACAAGAGTGACTTTAAAAAAAAAAAAAAAGTGACTTTTGGATGAAGCTCACGAAATGTCATTTGTATTTTACTTTTCCCATGGAACTTAGAGATTTCTGAGCCGTGTCCACTCTGTCTGCTCCTGTAATAATTAAAAAACAAAACAAAACACCATTTTGTGGGTGCAGGCCTTCAGGATGCTGGCATTATAGTAATTTGATACCAAATAAGTGGAGGTTGAACTAAACCACTGATTTCCAGCCTATTCCAAAAGGTGCTTTGTGGCTCCGATGGAGGAGGCTGGGAGTGTTTCTTTACAGTACCTTTCTGGCTTACTCCTAAAAAGAAAGAATTCCTAGGTGAGATGACTGAAGAGCGGAAAAAAACAATGCTGAGAACGCATAAGAGGAATTAATTAATTATAATTATTATAAAAATTTGGCACATAAATTTGGCCACAAAATGTGACCTGAACTGGGGGCTGGCCACTTAAAGTCTTTATTCTCCTTGGTGTGAATACTCCTGTCTCACTGCACGTCCACGAAAGGCTGGTCGCGCTGGGTCCCTGTCACACTCGCTGCTGCAGAAGGGGTTCCGGAAAACAGGGTCTGCTTCCCCACACGGCGGCCGGGACGCCAGGCAGTGGGTTCCTGGCAAAGGCGAGGGCTCATCTCAAAAAAGAGATGAGAGGAAATGGACTAGGGGTTTAGATACCTTGGGAAACCAGAGAAATTGCCCTGTAATCCTGTTGAGGAGGAAAGGAGACTCAGAAGTAGGGCCTCTGACGTCTGCCTGCCGACGCACAGTCTGATCAGGAAGCAGAGTGAACGTTTTGGTTTTTTAACCTTTAAATTATAACATACAGACGTAAACACCGTCTATAGAAATGGTGATGTGATTTGGGGCTAAAGCCCAGGGATACAGTGGGATCCCTCGTTTCCAAAAGAACAATTCCATCTGTCAGCCCGGGTGATGCTCTCACAAGTACAGAAAGGCTCGGACCTGAGGTTGGGCACCTGGTGGACAGGTGGGGGATGAGGCAAACAGGAAATAGAATAATGTTAACTAGGCTTATTGCTGGGGTATTTATTAGGTGTCAGGTGCTGTGCCAAGCACTTTGTACATTACCTCCTTTGGAATCCTCATCAGACTTTACAAGGCCGGGAACTATTACCCACCTTCTACAGGTAGACAGGGAATCTGAGACTTAGCAGAGTTGGGTCATCTGACCAAAGTTCCCTTCTGCTGAAGAGAAAAGGTGATAGATTACTCATTTGCCTTGTTCTTTCAGAAGAAAAGTAGAAGCAACCAGAGGAACGGCTACTCCGAGTTTAATTCTGAACAATAGAAAATCTGACAGAATTATAGGGGAAGTTGTGCTTGACAGTTTCAGGAGAAAGGGAACTGGCCATTTGAGGTTCACTGAGTACTTACCACGGTTTGTTCTGGTTGTCATATTTTAAGAGGGACGTTTACTGAGTTGAAGGAATCTCAGAGGGTGGTCAGGATGGGGTAAGGGGTGACAAAACGTGATGCAAAGGATGTCGAAGTATTTAGCTGGACGAGAAGAGGCTGAAGGAGAACACAACTATCTCCAGACTTTTCAGGGCTCTTTCAAGTAGCAGAGGAGTGGCGGTCCCTTAGTGGAGCTCTACAGAGTGGAGGGAGAGACTGCCACGTCAGTCTGAGGGGGTGGATTTTGATGGGCGCGATGGCAGATGTGGATGAGTCGAAGGGCAGGACCAGGCGAGGGCCAGCTCCTCTGTGGAAGTATCTGTCAGGGGCATGCTGCAAAGACGGACCAGCCTGATCTCCATCAGAACTGGTCCCCTCCAGTCCTGTGACATTAACGCAGGTCAGGGCCTGTCCGGTGTGAACACCCACTTTAATATTTGTGGAATAGATTTGATTGGAAAAGCAAAAATGGAGGAAGCTTTGATGAGAGTAAGGGTGGGTTTTATTTTCAACAAAATGTACGTTAGAAGCTACAGTCACCTTGCCTTTGAGAGCAACAACACTAAACTCACTGAATTTCCTTTCACTTTGTTTTAACGAACGAATACTGTCCATCTCCTCAAAGACTCCCGCAGCACCTACGGTCCCTTAAGCCTTTTAAGAGTTTGGTGTCTTCTAGTGTTCCTGAAACACTGAGACACACTTTGGCTGCCTGATGGGGATTTTACTGGGGTCAGAGACAAAGATAATAGGTTCAGCTGGGGGATATGGTATGGTATGAGCAGACAGAACTCTTTGGATCCCTTTAAAACACATATTAAAAAAAAGAGAAACAAACTGAAAAAAACACATACTGATTTACAAACATTCTCAAGAGTACTTTGCTTTTGCTTCTGGCAAAATAACGAAGTGCTGCCCTCCCACGCCCCATGTTTTCTCTCTGGGAGCTTCTGTGCATTTCACGGCACTCGGGGATGCTCCTGGCCCAGGTGCGGTCAGAGCCTGGGGAAGGACTGTGTGCGCATGAGCACGGCCGAGCAGGGGAACTGGACGGACCCTTTGCTGACGCGGCGGGGGGGGGGGGTCCTCTAGTTGGTGAGCTGTATGACGCTCAGGCGTCTGGTATAAGCTGATCGAACTGGTCTATTACTACTTTTTATTATTTAGAAAAGAGCTGACTCTGTTGGTTCTATGTACCTCACTTAAAAGGTTCTGGGGTTTGCTTTTCCTTTTCTAGGTGAAAACAAGTCGCCTCCTCGCCCCTGTGGCTTGAACCACTCAGACTCTCTGAGCCGAAGTGACCGGATTGACGCCGTGACGCCGACACTGGGCAGCAGCAATAATCAGCTCAACTCTTCGTTCCTTCAAGTCTACATCCCTGACTACTCAGTGCGAGCCCTTTCTGACCTTCAGTTTGTGAAGGTAAGAGAAGAGCGCGTGGTTTGGCTGGGCCCGGCCACTGGAGGTGACCTGCCACGGCAAGCTGTCCGGCGCCCCGGCCCTGGCCCTGGGCTTTCCCCTTGTCGTTTGGGTGCCCCACCTCCAGGTCCTGTGCCCGGCCGGGACACCGGCTCGGGGAGACCGTCTCTCCCTGGCGCGGGCAAAAGAGCTGCTGAGCCAGAGGTGCCTCGCTCAAGGAGTGAGAGCTGGAGACAGAAAAAGAATAAACCTTTTCCAGCGAGTCCTCATGAGCTCGTGGCTCTAGTGAGTCTGGGTGGTCCCCGAAGGGCTGAGATTGGAGACCCTGAAGACTTGCTGAGATGGGGTGGGAAGAACCCTCTGCTTCTCCTTTGCCCCGAGACAGGGTTCTTTTCTTAGTCTGGAATAAAGACGTCTTTTGAACCGAAGAACGAGCCAGCTTCAGCTGATGGAAGCCTATCTCCATTTTCCAGTCTCTGTGAAATTTTGAGACGAAAACTTGGAAATGGCTTGTATCAGTAAAAACTGACTTGTTTGCCAGAGTCCACTTGAACTTGAAAAGTGGCTCAGTTTATATTCGAGGATGATATTTTCCTAGAAAAACCTATGCGGGCCTTTCAGGGGACTCTAACATGTAATACAGAGTCGGGACAAGAACACCTAAAAATAAGCGTTCTCTTGGTTTGTCTTCTGTACCATTTTCTGGCCCCAGATCTCAAGACAGCAATACCAAAATGCCTTGATGGCATCCCGGATGGACAAAACTCCTCAGTCTTCAGACAGTGAAAACACTAAAATTGAATTGACTCTTACGGAGCTGCACGACGGGTTGCCAGACGAGACCGCCAACCTGCTCAATGAACAGAACTGTGTGACGCACAACAAGGCCAACCACAGCCTGCACAGCGAAGGGGCCATCTAGGGCGCCCCCCGCCGACCCTCACCCCCCACTCCCAAGGCCCCAGGCCAGCTGACCGTGAATCCCATTAGTGTGAGCTTGTGTGCCATGCTGCATCCTGCAACATCCTGAGACCAAAGACTTTGTCCCCTTCCCGGAAGCAGCGGCGGAGGATGGCGAGGGCAGGAGCAGAAACTAGAGGTGTGACGACAGCAGCTAGGGCATGGCATTCAAGGTTTTGGAGATGAACTTCTTCCACCCAAATAGAATCATGTTTATTTTTTCAGTTGTACCTTTTATCTTTATTCACTCTCCTCCTTCCTCAATCTGCATGAAGTTGAAAATTGTTGCGGTTTATTTTTATTTTTTTTCCCAAGAGATCATGTTTTTAAATAGTGTCTTTTGCAGAGTTTTACGTTGTTCTGTGTGAACTCTGCCGTGACTCCCTGATGTGACCCGAACCGAATGGACTCGCTCCTCCTCCCTCGGCCTTCGCGGCCCTCCTCGGGCGGGGCGCGCCTCCTCCGTGCCCAGCGGGTGTCGCTGTGGAACTTGAAGGATGAATGAAGAAAACTGCGGTTGCAGACCTGCCAGGTCTGTCCCACTGTGGGGCGGGGCCTGCGCGGGGCCTGCAGTCGCCTCCGTGAGCTCAGTGTTGTTTTAATGTTTAACCGTGTCCCTTTCCCTCAGAAAGGTTTAACATTTGCTTGGAATGTGATTTTTTGCTCCTACTCTAAGGAATTTTTATCACCAAAATGAATGTTAATGAATTTGAAGCCCATGGTTTATCATTGGCAAGAGGCAAGGTGACTTCATGGCGCCCTCCTCCAGCCTGGATTCTCCGGCCCAGCCAGGCCGCCTCCCCAGCCCAGCGCCCCAGCCTCCAGAGCGCCGCCACCCGCCTCCCCGTCCTTGCTCTCGTTAACCCAGGATGCTGCTACACAGATGCCAAATGGAAATCTTCCAGAGGGCCTTTGAGTAACCGCGCGGTGTGGAGTCGAAGCTCCTCCCCTTCCCACCGGGATGACGTAATTGTCCGGAAAGGAGCCGGGCCGCCCGCGGCCGCTGGGCGCTGTGCCCGGAAGGCGTTGCCAGACCCAGGTGTCTAAAGGAGGGAACTCTGGGGACGGCCGGCCCCCGCCCCTCCTCCTCCCAGGGAGCCCCCTGTCCCTCTCCCCCTCTGCGCCTGGGCTCCTGGGGCCCGGCAGTGGCTGTGGTCCTCGCTCGAGGCCCCCTGCGCCTCCCGCCTCGGACGCGGCCCACGCCGGAGAGGCTGCCTGTCCAGCCCCGGGTCGGTTTGGCCCCAAACAGGGATTCAGAAACCAAATGTGTGTCGTGGCCATTTCGTGTGTGTCTCCGCCTTACTTTAATACCAAATTCATCACGTGCAGTGAAAATGTCAGGAGGTACGTCTTGAGGGACCGAGTTCTCACCGATCTTATCTGTTTTAAGTGTTAGCCCAAGGGATAGCGCGTTCTGTCGGCGACGTCCGTTCGTCCGGGAGGACTGGGCCGCGCTGACCGCGGTGCGCGGGGACGATTGCTACTCCGCGCTGCCTCTAGTCGCTGGGTCGCACTGGTCGAAGGGAAGCCCCGGGCCAAGCGGCAGTTTCCTTCTCCCTCCTCAAGGTAGGAACGTGTCCCCCGGCCTGGGCTCTGGGCCGAGGGGAGCTGTGGTTGGGGAGTCACCGGCAACATGGAAAGCGGTTTGGTGGCTCCAGTGTCCCAGGCACGTTTACCACAGTATTTCCTCCGGGGTGTCCGTCTTGGAGGGTCTTCCTCGTCAGGTGCCATGCCCCTTAGTGAGGGTCACAGGGGCGCCCCCTACGCTGCTGCTGGCACCCAACCTGCCGCGAGCCCCCGCGGCTCTGTAGCTTAATGTTAGTGGGACCCCGGCCCACGAGTATCCCCTTTTATAAACAGATCCGTCCAAGTTAAAAGGTCCCAGTTTCTAAGATGCATCGAGCTGAGCACAGCCCCCTTGTGGTGTGGGAACTGGGACTGTCCCCAGGGTGCGCAGAGACGAGTTCCCCCTAAGGAAACGAACCCTGGGTCTCGCAAGGGGCGTGCCCCCCCACCCCCCAAGCACACTCCTACTCCGGGCCCAGACAGCGCTGGCCTTCCTGGTGGTTTGGTGGAGCCCCGCCTGCCCCGCCGTGCTTCCTCGGACTTGCAGGATCTCTGCTGCCTCAGCCTCTCCCTGCCGATCTGCTTGTCCACACGTGGCCTGTCTCAGGGTGCCTTGCTTCTGGAAGGAGCTTCTAGAATCAGCGTTAATGTGTTGGGTCTTTGTCAGAGCCCCGCCGTTCCTTTATGAAATCCTAAAGCTCTGTGAGAGGCAGCTGCTGGCTCCTTGACTTCTCACCAGGATCATACCCGCTCAGCGTGGCAGCTTTTGGGGACGTCCGCGGAGCAGTGCTGGCCGGGGCGGCTTTGCCATGCGGGCTCCTACTCCGAGGGGGTGAAATTTTAGCCTCCCGAGATTGTATTTGTTTTCTCCACACCAGTCTTTACCTTGGATTATTCATATTTTATAACAACAGGGAATCCAAAATAATTCCCGGCTGTAGTTACATCTGCTTTGGGGAAAGCTCAAGACCCTTCGGATCACACTCACTGTCTTGAGTGATCAGATTCTTCTCCCAGGCCCTACTTTCCCTCTGGAAACTACCTGCAGGCTGTTGAAGGAGAAACGCTGGCTCGTGGCTTCACTGGGCAGCACAATGATTTTGGCTTAGAAGTTCTATGCAGTTAGATGTCTATAAAGGGGAGTCCGCGGAGAAAGACCGTCAAACGTTTGAGATCTCCATGTGCAGCGGCCGGGTCTTAGACTTGCACCGCGGCTAGATCATCCTCCCCTGGAGCTGCTGGCTTCGTGAGTGTGGCGGGGAGTGGGCTGTGGCGCAGACCAGGTGCTGGGGTCTTGAATGCTGCGGGAGCCCTCGTTGTCAGACCCAGCGCCTGTCTGCGGTGGCTTCCAGCCCTGGCTCTGTGGGACCAGACAGGGCCGCCTCCTGCTTCTGGCCACTGTAGCATCCCAGAGGTTCCACCGGAAACTGGATCCCTAGTAGCCAGATGTTCCCAGGACAGTCCGCTTTGTCTTTATAAATGAGAGGGTTTTGTTTTTTGGGGGTTTTTTTTCCTACTGCCCTACAGGTTCTTTCCCTTTATTTCTCTCTGTTTCGTATTCATCAGGCAAGCCCAAAATCATATATTTAAACTTCTAGGAAAACAGACCGTTAAGATGTGTATGTATGGCGGACACTGGGGTGCTAGTCCACTAGTTTAAGTCTTGGTTCTTACATGATTTGCATTTCAAAGGGCACACCACTTAACTCTGTTCTACCCTCCCTCCTCACCTCACTTAGGGAAGAGCTCGGTGCCCATGCTGACGTGATTGGCTTCCCCATGTGGGAGGAAGGGGGGGCACCTTGCCATTTTCTAATGTTATTTTAAGGAACTTCTGTGCAAAGGTTGAATGCAGAACTCCACATGAATATGGAACATTAACTGTGAATAGATTTACCTGTGCTCTCCCAAGTACCATCTGACTAAAGGACCAGCTTTTCCAAGTCTACGAAAATAGTGGTAGACACAAGTAGAACTGCATTTTCATTAGGAATGGAAGTAATAGGAATTTGGGCTAAGCAGGGACCATGAACTTCTGCCCTCACATTCTCTCAGGTTGAGGAGAAGACCCTGGCCGATTGAGCCTTTGTCCTGGCTGGTCAGAAATAAGAAGAAACCCCAACCCTCTCATCTTCTGAAAACCAGCCAGCGATCTGTAGCTCTCTTCGCCTGTCCTGGGCCAGGATCCCAAGACTCCTCCAGCGTTCGCCAGGGGTGATCCCCAGCGAAAGACTCACCCAGGCTGGGGCGGGAAGGGTGCTTAACAAAGTAGCAGCTGCCAGGGAGGGTTGGCTTGGCACCCACCATATGACCCAAGTTCTCTGATGGCCTAAGCAACAGGAACAACTCCCTGTCGCTTTTGACCCCAGAGACAGGTTTTTCTTACAGGGGGGTGATTGAGCTGGCAATTCAGGGTGTGGAGGCTTCTGGGGCACCAGTGCGGTGTCTGAGGACACAGTTTCTGGGTTGGGTTTGGTTCCACTCTAAGCTCTGGGCTAGTAGTGCTTCTGTCCAGCAAGGAAGGACCTTTGCGTGAGTTGTAGATTGATCCAGAGTTAGGAGGGATTTAGAGAATTAAGTATGAAAGTGGTTTGGGGTGATTCAGAAACTTTCCGATGTAAATTTATCAATGAGCAACCTACTCAGTGGATTTTTATATCTCAGGGCCATTTACAGATCTTTATCTTTTCATATTTCTTTTGTATTCAAGTGGGCTGATAAGAGAGATGAGTTCAAAGAACTCTAAGATGAGGTTCATTTGCCTCCATTTGAGGGTGAGTGGTGCACCCTTGCCAAGCTTGCTGAAGTCACTGTCCCTCAAGGCTGTGGCAGTGGGCCTTTTTCCTCTAACACTTGCAGGCATTCTTCCTGCAGTGAATGCCTACTTGCTGGTTTTCCTTCTGCCCTGTGTGAAGGGTCCAGAGTCCCTGGTCAGCCCGAGGGACAGAAGGAGGTGATGGCAGTTCACAGCAACTGCAGAGCTTGGAGCAGCTTCCCTCCCGCCATCTTGGCCTGGGGACTGTCTTGGCTTCTTAGCCCTTTGCGGTTGGCTCAGCACAAGTAAGCTTTCTGTGTATGCCAGAGCCACTGACCTCCTTTCACTAGAATTGTTGTAAATATCTTTTGATGGGAAATACCAGGCTGTACTTGAAGCGACATAGAAACAAAGGTTCTAGTAGCAAGAGAGTCAAGTTCCAGGAATTTGTATACCAAGGTTTTTATGTACACAGCTCCAGCACGTACTAGGAGAAGGACTTGAGATACTATTAGTATATGTGTCTTCGAGTTTGAATACCCACTTTATGTTGAGTTTAAACATGAACTGGAAGAATGGCTTGTCTCTCCTGGCGGGGTATCTTCTGGCATCTGCCCACATCTGACCAACACGGATTCACCTGGGAAGGGATTCCTTTGGGGCCAGATTCTTGTTCAGGTTCACCTTGGAGAGAATTATTACATAGACCTGGTGGGACTTGGGTGCCTTCCCTTTTTGTTGGAAGCCCAGGCCCCTTGGTATACACAGCTGGTCTCAGGCTCCCAGAGCAGAAGGGAAGGAATAAGGCCTCAGGACTCTTATTCCCCAGAGAGCCCCAGCCTAGCTTCGGATTCGTTAGCCCCCGTATCTGAAGTCTACTGTGAAGGTGGAGTGTATCAGTCCATTAACTTCTCTTATTTCTGGAGTCTTTTAAATCTACAAATGTATATGCTTTATTTTATATTATTATTTATTATGTACATAAGCCTCTACTGTTAGTACATTGTGACTGAGATATTTTCTAGAGCCCCTCGTCCATGGAGCCTAGGGTTCTCTTGTCCCTTAAAGTGGCTGAGAAGGCAGTAGTTTTCTTTCTGTTTTTGTCACAAAGAGGTTGCTGCTCTTACGTTGACCCTAGCATCCCTGCCCCCCCTTCTTTTTGGGGCCTGCCACTATTCCTGATGGACTAGTGTTTGGGTTGAGGAGGGAGGCAGGTCTCCTATGTTACGGCAGGGCTCTCAAGTACCTCCGCGAAATACTTTAGAGGTTGTTTCCTGGTGATGGGGTCTATCCGCTGTGATGAGACCAGAGCCTTCTTCCTCACTCCCACCCTCCCAGGCCAGGTTGGCAAACTGGCCCCACAACAGTGATGGCCTCTAAATTCCCACCTTGGATTGCAGAATCCATCTCTCTGGACCATGGAAGCTGCCTCCCCATCTGGGCTTCTAAGAGGCCTTTTCATGGTTTTGAGGCCCAATGCCAGCATTGCGTTGGCCCTGAAATAAGACCCTGCTTTGTGTCTGATTTTCATCCTCCTCGGCCTTGACTGTGTCATAGTGTACATTTCATGCTTCTCAGCAGTGAAGTTTTCTGAACACAGTATTCAGAGCTGTGTACATAAACCTAAAGAAGCACAAATGACATGTATAGGTTTCCTGAGCTGATTGTCATAATGAATGCATTTTATAATTCAAACGATGTTGTAGATTTACAATCTCTCCTATTTATTTTGTACCAATTTATTTGTAAATTTTGTGATTGTTTTAAAAGGTTTTTGTTCATTTCTATTATTCTATTTAGATAAAGGATGATTTTCTGTTCACCCTTCCAGTGGATGTTGTGTTCCCTTCCCCCTCCATCTATACGCCACCGCCCTCGGTCCCCTTGCCCAATAGCACGGCTGTCCTGGTGAGAACGCTGGGGTCGTTTGTCAGCATGGCAACACAGCAGGGCATCTCTCTGGCCACACACCACAAAGTCTTCTGTGACCAGAGAGTGATGCTAGCACTGGGCCTCCACCTCTGCCGTGGAGTCTGGTACCACCGGTTCCAGGGCGGTGTTCTCCTTGGCAAGGAGAATGGTCCCGTTGGAGCATTTTAGTTAAGGACCCTGAGGGCATCCACTCAAATTGTCCCACACTTGCCACTCAGTCCCTAACAGCACACAGTTGAGCTGGGCAAACGTCCAATGCCCAAGCTGTTTCTTCCTAGGCAAGACCAGAGGCCTCGTTCAAGGCTCTCCGCTGGCTCTTGAAGAGATCGGCTCCGGAGGTCCTCTGCTCTGCGAAGCTTAGGAGAAACGTGTGGTGGCGGCACAGGTGGTTCACTCTCAAGTCAAAAACGTCGGGCCTGAGCGTGGTGAGTCGTGTCCAGATGCTCTTGAGGATGCAGTGGGCATCCCCCTTCCCTGATAACCCAGTGTTGGGGCCCCCATCCTCTTCCATCACCACTGCCTTTGAGTCTTCTGGTTCCTTCTTACCTGCATCACTCAGGTGCTACCAGACCCTGCAGATCTTCTGGTGTAGCTTCCCAGCCCCTAGGTGATTTATCCCCAGATCACGTCTTTCTGGAATCCTTTTTCCCTCCACTCTGTCTCTATTTTAAATTCACAGAGGATCATGCTCTTAGGGACTAGTCCCTTATTTTCCCCACAGTTAAACCATGGTTTAACCATGATACACTTGCCCTGTGGATGGAGACCGCTCAGTGAAGAACTGCTGGTGAGACTGGCTTGGAGACATGCCACCCTCTCCAGTCGTTACCCCCAATTTCTTCAAAGTAGAATGGGGTAGATCTACATTCCAGTGAAGTGTTACCTTCTTGGGAGCCTGTCTGCTTTCCTTAGAAGCAGAGAAGAAAGCAGCAAGCAAGGCCAGGGAAAGAATTCTCTGTCTAACACATCAAGTCCCAGCTAGCTATTTTGTTGTTTTTCCTGCCTTAGTCACTTTGTCTAGATGAGTCCTGAGTTCAAATCAGGGAATTCCCCAAGGAAAGTAGAGGTGATTTTTCCTGCTGTTTGAGATTTTCCTAAGCTTTGTCTCTGTATCCGTGGGGTGCCCATGTGTCCGTTTGTCACGAAGCTTTATCATGAAAAAAAGCTCTGGGGTTCCTATTTCATACAACAAATTGTGCTCCCAGCACTTTTTGTCAGCTCAGCACTTCTGAGGACACAGAGTGTGACCATCCAGAGGGTCTTGTAGAAAAAAATGACTGGTACGAACTGAATGACCTTTTCATAACCTGGAGTTGAATCCTGAAAACTTTATACTTTAGGAAAGTAATGCAAATTAATAGCAATAATTCTTTAGTAGAGCCAAAAAATTGAATTAGCTTAGATGGCTAATAAACTCCTGGTTTTTGTGTTTTTTTTTTTTTTTTGTAAGGCTGTTTCATCACTTTCCCTTCAAGATCCTCACATCTGTGCTCATACTGTCACATCCCAAAACAAAGGAATGCTTTATGGGGCCCTTTCTCTGACATTATAGTGGCATGCCCTCTCCCCCGGTGGAGGACTCTAAGGCCTAAGGATACAAGGAGGAAGTTGTGGGAGTTCTTCGTCAGAGTGCTTTTCCTGCTGGGAGATTCGGGATTGTGAATTGCTCAAACAGTAGGCCAACGCAGGACGGGAATGTTTAGACTGAGCCGGCTTCCTTACTACAATTCTACATCATTGACTTGAGGGCAGTGGGTCCAAAAATGAAGTTACTTGCTTCAAAATACCCATACCCACAAGTCAAAGATGAGAACCCTCAGAAAAGGACTGGATATTTAATAAACTTTTTTTTTTTTTTTTTTTTTTACTTAAGTGTTGGAAAGGTTTTGCTTGGCATATACTTCCAAGTATCTCAGGAACTTGTGAGACTCAGAAGGCCTGTTGCTGTTCTCCATGGGAAGGACGTGCACTCGTCGCCTGGGCCAGTGCCTACGGTGAGGTTTATCTTGGCCCAGACTCTGCAGGCCTCGTCTGTAGCCCCGGCCAGACATGGCTTTGGGAAGAGCTTAGTGGGAGAGCAGACCATCTGGGGACCCATTTGTGCTTAATATGATGCATGAAACAATATCTAATCCACCTTTTTTCTAGTAATAAAATGAAACAAAGGGATCTTAGTTTGTAGGAAGGAACATAGACCAGACCAAAAACTGGTTTAAATTAGAAAATATAAAGTACTTAGACTTACAGTAACAGAGTCAGCAAGCTTGAGAAAAAATGCTGTGTTCCACTGGGAAGACTTTTTTGTGCTAGAGGTCTTCAGAGGAACTTTAAAATACTGCATGTATTTTATTTTTGAAATTGCCTATCTTTGTTGCAACAAGTCCGACTGCTGTGGCTTTGGGATGGAGCTATTGTCTGACAACAGGGAAATGGGTGAGTTGCCAGGTTACAGAAAAAAGATGCGTTGTTGATTCTGTGAACGAATGCATTCTTTTCCTAGAGGACTTGCTTTCTCTTTCTACGTACTCAGCAGTGAGAGAACAGTGTGAAATGCTTGGTCACGTTAGTGGAGGTGGAGGATGGGATGCTGGGGGTTTTACTGGAAGTCACCTGGCTCTGCTTCCTGGCTGCTGGGCATGGCCTCCCTGCTGTTTGCTGGTAGTGTGTGTGTCATTTTTCTTCTGTTTTTAAGGCTGCTTGGGTAGCTCCACGGTAGAGATTTCATTCTAAGGGCCTCCCAAAGTTGTGTATCATTTGAAATTGTTCCATTTAAGAAAAAACGTTGAGACGAGCCCTATTCTCTAGTCACCAAGATAAAAATGTCATGAGAAACCTAAGTATTGAGATATAAACTTCTAAACCAAGTGAGGAATTGGGCCATTGACGGTATGGCAATAGCTGGACCATAGTTACCATTTTTCCCACCATCAAAGAAAGGTTAAATAGTTTCCATAACACGGAATGTGTACAAGGCTCCCACCCTTAATGCAGACTTAGATACGCACTTACTTGTCCTGAGCTATTTGTGGTGAATAAGAGTATTTTTAAACGCTCTGGCAGCCTTGGAAAAACTGCAGGCCTTTAAAGTTGTTGACAAAATATTTCTTGAATAAATAAATCTGATTTAGAAATATCTAAACATGAACAAAGTACTTTTAAGTCTGACATGTCACTGCAAGTGGCTTTTTAAAGCAGCTGCTTAAAACCAGTAACATGACTAAAGGATTTGTAGCTCCAAGTTATTCTAGTTCTATTAAGAGCCGCTTCTAAAAGCACCTTAGAAAGGGTAGCTCGAAGGGCTTGCTTTCTTATTTTAGGTCTCAGCAGAGCCATGCTTATGAAGGTCTAAAATTGAAGGTCTAACAGAACACTAAACTTTCTTGGCTTTAATTTTTCGAAATATACTGACCATCTTTGTAGAGATGAATGGGGCAAGTCCTCTTACGAAGGGAACCCAGCAGGGCTGGGGTCTGCTGCACCTGTGACCAGCTGCTGGGTGTGGCAGGGTCCCTGTCAACCCTGTACATGCCCTAAGATTGGGAGTTCAGTCTAGCACCCCAGAAGGGGTGTCTGGTGCTTTTCAAATGCCCAGGGAAGAGATTTTGAAGAGTTGGGAAATCTGTGTTCTCATAGTCTAACATGCCTCAGTTCAAAACAAAAACATTAAGTTCAGCTTCCTTAACTGTTGGCAACAGAGAAACTCACTTTCATGTTTTAGCAAGCTCGACTACATCTGCCCCTGGACCGCCTAATTCCCTAGCACACTCTTCTAACAGGAATAACATGCAGAGAAGCAACACTCTGCTCTGGGTCGTAGATGCTTATGGAATCCTAGCTCTTTAAAATAGACTTTGGTGGTCCTGAAGAAAGTTCTGACCAGCAGTGGAATTCTTCTTCCAATTGTGTGCTTTTTACTCCTCGATCTTTGGATCCACTGTCAGACATCTGGAGAAAAAGAAACTCTTAAAAAGATAAGATCTTATGCAGATAACACAATACAAAAAAAAGTGTGGTAAATTAAAAGCAAAGTGTTCATGATGATCCTTGCTCTGAAAGGGAAAATATGTAAATGTACTATTAGAAGTTAGGCTCTGTAGTTGTAATAAGTCCCTTCAAAATTATTTGGCTTTGAGCAAATTTAAGACTGTGTCAAACTGGGCAACATCTATGAGAGCTGGGGTGACCACAAACATACTCTCTAAAATGGGGACAGTATTTAAGTGCTACTTGCAATAGCATTTGTAACCTGATTATTTTTATTTTTAGGATTTGAGGGAGCACATGCAAGTGGGGAGGAGGGGCAGAGGGAAAGACTCAGGTGGATTCCCCACTGAGCGTGCAGCTGGATATCATGATCTCAGCCGGAAAGAGGCAGCCACTCAATTGACTGAGCCACCCAGGTGCCCCAGTAACCTGATTACTTTTAAAGTAGCATATATTCCTAAGGGATACCAGTCTTAATGTAAAGCTCATATACTGAAAGTGATGAGGTAATATGGTCTTGGCTATGTTACTGAACTGTGTTCCCTTCCTATAAAATCATTTTTAAAAAGCCTTACCTCATAGTCCTGTACCAAAAAACGTCCCATGGAAAAGTTGTGAGACCTCTTTAAGTACTGGAACCATTAGTCATGCCAGACTATATTTCCTTTAAGAGAATGTCAAACTGATGTCACTAGCCAAACCTAAACCCACCTGAAGACCAACAGTTAATTACAGTTAGGCTACAGGAAGGGGTCAGAGTCAGGATTAGAAATATTATACTTTATTGAATTCTAGAGCAGCTAATCTACCCTCTGTGTTCACCAGTAGGCAGAACGGAAGGAAGGTACGGAGGGTAAAGTACCAGTCTCCACTACCACTGGAACTACCGCAGGCCATTCTGCACTGTGAGGCCGTCTAATAGCCTCAAGTACACAGTAATGATCCATTCTTGTTCAAAACAACAAGAAGTGATTTCTCTTGGGATTCAGAATTTACTCACATTGATTGTGCCTTCAGCTCTAATAAGGTTCTGACTTACAGGGCCCTCTTCCCATCCTCTAAAGCTTGACTTTGAACTACAGCTGTCCACCCTAGAGGTTAGAGAAGGCTGGAACTCTGGATAGCATGAGCCACACTGGCCCACACTAAGGAATTCACCCAGTTATGCTCTAATGGAAGGAGATTCCTCCTTTTCACGGGGCTTGCTCCTTTGCCCTCTTGCAGCTAACTAACTTCTTTCTATAGATTGATCCCAGATGAGAAAAAAATTGTTTCTGATAAGAAACATTTCTGCTATCAAAAAAAATGTAAGAAGAGATGAAGACTTGTACCTCAGAACAGAATCACTGCAGTGCATTCCAGACCAGCCCTATAGCAAACCAAATACTTGTGCAAGGCTGCTGAAGCCCCCAGTCTGCCCAGAGGACACTTCAGAGCTTATAAAAGGAAACTTGACCTTAACAGAAGACTACATTTGATAATGGAAACAATATATTTCTCCACTGATATACAATAATGTGTAATGCACTGAAAATTTCAGGATGGATTTTGGAGTAAGAGCACAATTTGTAACGTAACATTTTTGGATCACCTCTTCCCATCACCCTTGCTCCACTCTGGGACTCTTCCCCACCCGGGGTGTATCCAATACATACTGAGAATGAAACAAGACAAGGAAACAGTGTCACAAGCCACGATGGAGCCATCTGCATGCCGTTCAGCCCAGCTTTACCCTTACTTTCTTTCAGTACAGACTCCATTACAATTTGAACCATCTGCAAAGAGTGCAAACAAAACTTAGAATATTTTAAAGTCTTCAGAAACTTTCCAGATGTACCTTTGCTGGAGCTCCCCCACCCACCCACCGCTAGAACCCATCCTTTGCTCCTCTAAGTCCTGCCAGGCTTGTTTAATGGGTGCTCAGTTTTGGTTTTCCTCCTTATTCTTCTTCCTCTTCCTCCTCTTCATCATCATCTTCATCATGGCAGTGTGTAATTTCCTGGGGGGCCAGTGGGAAGAGGTTGGGGGGTTTAATCTCACTAATCGACCGGGTCAACTGGTGCCGCTTGTAGTCGGTATCTTTGAAATCAACTGATGTGCGGTTCCGGGTGGCAAGAGGGGACTCCATCTCATTGATATCTACATGTGTATGTTCCACTGTTGATTCATGAGGCATCTAGAACAAAGTCAGAGGTTCAGAAAAACAGTTTCCTAAATCCTAACCCCTTCTCCCGCTTGTTAGGTGGCTGTGCAGAGGCGTGTCTATAATGGATCAGAGGCCCACCCAATTTAGATACTAAAGCGTCTTCCTAGAACTACCTAAAGCTGCCTATCTTTTTCCTCTCTTCTTCAACCCTTAAAACTGTCCAGATCATTACAGCTGGAAACTAGAAAAGATGAGGGAGAAAGATGCTTAATTCACACCAAAAAAAAAGTCTGGAACTATAGATCAGTATATATATCAGCACTAAGTAAGAAAAATACGGTTTTTATATAAATGCTAACAAAAGAGGAAAGTCTTCACTATTCAAACTTTTAATACGATACATTTCAGAGTGAAATTATACCCTGTAACATTCGATCTTGATCCTACTTTCTGAGAGATCCCTTTTGTGCAACCATGTAACCAGCTCATGGGCTTTTTGCACAGTAGAAATGACAGACCCGGGAACGCCTGGGTGGCCCAGTCGGTTAAGCATCTGCCTTCGGCTCAGGTCATGATCCCGGGGTCCTGCTGCTGCTCCCCCTGCTTGTGCTCTCCCTGACAAAATCTGAAAACATCCCCTGTGCCACCCACAAACCTGGTTGCAGATTTTAGCAGTAAGAGTACATCTTAATTGTAACTACTAGCCTAAGACTGTATTAACTCACCAAGACGTGGGCAGCTCTAAAGAGGTAGCTGAAGGGATAGTAGAGCAGGTTGATGAAAGATGCTGCATAGAGATCGGCATATCGCATCACCTGACTGGCAAACAGGGTCTGCCGGGAGCCACTGCGAAACAGGCTTCCCATCATCCCGTAGCACATGTCCATGTCATGAGTCACTTTCTAAAACAGACGAGAGACTGAATTCTAACACTGAGTGCTGGCTATGTGCCAAGCCCTATGTACTAGAAGAAATATAAAAAGCAAAACTTGATCTTCCAAGTTTCCTCCCCAATCCCACTTGGATACCTTGATGCGTCTCTGGATGGAGCTAATGTCTGGGCGCTCATTGCTGCTGCTGTCAAGATGCCTGAAGACAAAGAAAACTCCACTGAAAATCTCCAGAAAAGACGTCTCCCCAACATAGGTGATTCCCGAAGAGGCAGAGGGTTGTTAGGGAAAACTTTTTTTTTTTTTTTTGGAGGATGCAGAAACTTACTTGTAGAGTTCAGCCAAGAAAATATCCAAGCTCTGAAGCTCTTCAAAAAGTGCTAAAGTTTGAAGGGAAAAGAAAAATGTTTTAAATGAAAAGCATTCAGCTTTTAATTGCTGCCCGAACTCAATTAAGAGGCTGCTGATAGGACCAAAAAGTAAAGCTACAGGTGAGTGTACAAAATGACTTCCTTCTGCTTCAGGAAAACCCACTCCTGCCCTGATTTCTTCTTTAACTGCCTGTCCTGCTAGTTCACACCGCTGGCTACAACTCTCCTTTCCAAAAGGACGCTGACTCTGAGCTTACAAAGCGCTAATTCGCATCCCGTGTCAGGTGTGTCAGCAAACAACTGTTACCAGTTCCATTTTCAGATCCAAGGAGGAGGAGGAGATGAGGTGTCCAGGGTCACAAGTCCAGGAAATAGAGCCAAATCAACTAGATCTACAGAATTTCCTAGGTGGAAAGTTGAAAATGGGGATGAAAAGCTAGCTAGAAAGTCCCACTAAGGACAAGCAACAGCCAGTATCTGTTGCATGCTTTCGAGGTGTTCCAGTCCTTCTCAATCTGCCCTCCCCAAAGAGAATTAAGCCCTAATGGATCTACTGAATATGACAAATTTTCTTTTATCTTTTTTGGGAGAACTGAAAATCATGCAAATCAATTTCTCTGTTCTGTGGCTCAGATGAGGAACCGTGGCTGAGAAAGGCTGTTACTTGTATCTTCTTTATACACACATTACACCCCAGTTAAGTCTCAGTGAAGTAGGTATTATCCTCATTTTCACATTTGAGGAAACTAAAGCACAGGGTGTCCCAGTAACTTCGAAGGGCATGAAGATATTAAGTAGTAGAGCTGGGGTAAGCAGCTGAGGCAATACCTTTCCCCAAGCTGTGGGTGATGCTGGCAAGGACTAGCTGGAGAACTTACATGTCAAACATCTTTACATAACTAGACCTACAGGTCAATTCAGCGTACAGTTCAGAGAATACAATTTGGCCTCATTCTCAGAAGAGCAGGAAAAGAAAAAAAAAAAAGACACATTACCACTCAGAGCCATCAATGCCCCCAAATCACAGATACAGGCTCATGGCGGAGAGACTGGAACTAGTAGGTGTGGTTGGAAAATATGGGACTACAGGGGAAAGTGGAATTCACAGTTTAGTTGCTACAGTAATATAACTCAGGATAGCAACATTCTGCGCTTAACTGGGAAGGAATTCAAGAAGCCTGAACAAGATAACCTCCCCTATTTCCTCAAATTCTGGAGTTCTGTACCGTATACCTGGCTAGAGGGAAGTATCCAAATATCTCGGGACTACCTCTGTCCCTTTCTCCCCACACACAAAGTAATGAGTTCACAGCTGGCCCGTAGGATATAAAGTAAGAGTAATGGCTCCTTACCACTCTTATCAGTCCAGACATGCAGCTCCTGTGCAAGCTCAGGAATCACCAGGAAAGTTCGCCACCCTTGCCGTTTCTTTGATTTTAAAATGTCTCCAAAAATGTGATCTCCAATATACAAAATGTCCTTGCCCTTGGCTCCCAACAGATCACAGACGGTATCGGATGAACCTGAAACGATGGAATGAACAATGGGAAAACAAAAATGTCTCCACGTTAAAAACTAGCATTCTAGGTACCATAACCATTAAATACTGTTCTAATTTTATTCTTATGCAAGGAACAGACTAGGAAAAGGTCTCACCTTTCTTAAAGACCCACCACTGTTTTTCTTTCATCATTCCTTTCATTGCCTCTAAGGCAAGGCCTTCAGTTCCACTGTGCGAACCAGGGTTCTTGATTACCAACAAAAACCACATGTCTCAGCTTTAGTGAATATAACCCTCCAAAAGTACCACCGCCATGTCTCATCAGAGATCTGACAATGTGGCTTTGTTCAATTGTTTCTCACTGCAACAAAATCTGCATATCTTGTCCATAAGGGCTCCCTGAGGATCCCTTTGAGAACCTCCTCAAAAAGGTAAAGGATGAGGAAAAACAGATCCTTTTAGGAAAATCAAAGATTCGTTAAGTTGGGGCGCCTGGGTGGCTCAGCCGGTTAAGCATCTGCCTTTGGCTCAGGTCATGATCTCAGGGTCCTGGGATCGAGCCCTGCGTCAGGCTCCCTGCTGAGGGGGGAATCTGCTTCTCCCTCTGCCCCAGCCCCTGCTCATGCGTGCACGTGCTCGCTCTCTCAAATAAATCTTTAAAAAAAAAAAAAAAACAACCCACAAAATTAGGTCATACTAACAACTTCTCAAACCCATTCTCCTGACTCCTACTGCATTAGTAGGTGACTGAAGCATTTACCTCCAGTAGACAATATCTTCAGAATACTAAAGAGTTTGGGTGGCACTATGCCAGGAGGACACCAAAGCTTTCACAAGTCTGAACAAAGACTTAAACTAAATAAAGGGAAATCTGCAACTCACCTCCTGAGTAGACGATGCCATGCTGTAAGGGGCCTGTGTAGGTACCAATTTTCAGCTTGCCAGTCTTCTGTGAGGAGAGAAGATGGACTTTGTAATAATTTATTGTTCAATCACAATTGCCACCCAAGATGCGATCTGGATAGGCAGCTAAATGAACGGCACTTTTGAATTATATTCTTTTGGATTTATTTGGCTATCTCAATGAATATGTTTAAAACTTAGATTAAATTCAAAAGAAAGGTATGGCTAATAAGTTAAAAATACCTGTTTCCTTAGGAAGAGTAAGAGTAGGAAAAGGAGAAATACGAAGGACATGGGCTAGCAGACAGCTCGTCCTCTCGACTTACAGTATCCACCTGACGCAGTACTGTGCCTTCTCCAAAGAAGAGTGGCTTCCGTGCATCCACCAAGATCAGGTCAAAGTAGGATTGCCATGGTCGATGGGAACTCCCAGGCTGATGAAGATGGGAAAGAGCAAAAGCCAAAACATCACTCCTAACCTTGAGGCACTAATATTTAATCTCACTCAGATACAAGGAATGTAGACGTATTAAGTATATCCAGAAGATCCCACTATTTTGTTAAAAACGTGTTTTATTATAAGCCACATTCTTTTGGAAGCAGCCAAGGTAAAAACATAAATTAACACATTTTAAATCATTTTATCTATTAATTATTTCACAGCAACTTAACATATGAAGGAAGGTGTGCTCACACTCTGAAATGGGTAACAGAGGCACAAAGGGGCCAGGAGAGATGCAAATCAATACTCAAGAGACAGATTAAGAAAGAGGCAGATCAGCATTAGAACTGAAGTATACAAACTTAGCATGGAACTATTACTAGCAAATTTTACTGGTTATGTTCTCAGAATAATGGCTCTAGGTTCACATTAGCCTTTGGCTCATATTGCAGGCTTATCACAGCACTAACCTAGAAGTTATGCCCATTAACATTATTTCCATCCTGAAATGGAACCATGCTATTAAACTTTTAAGGTAAGCTGAAGGGCAATGCATACTGTGCTTTTGAGCGATCTCAAAACAGATTTACTGATATTTACTCAAGCCTAGTACTAAAATCCCACAAGTATGTGACTAAGTTGCAATGAGTATTCCTTAAATCTAAGTGTAGTCCTATTGCAGGAATGAAGACTTCTCTAAATATCAAAGCTAACTGTTCTCTTGGCACAGAACTCAGCAATAACTAAGAGCAATATCCAGAAGTTGTCAAGAATATATATATATATAGGGCGCCTGGGTGGCTCAGGTGATTAAGCGACTGCCTTCGGCTCAGGTCATGATCCTGGAGTCCCTGGATCGAGTCCCGCATCGGGCTCTCTGCTCGGCAGGGAGTCAGCTTCTCCTTCTGACCCTCCCCCCTCTCATGTGCTCTCTCTCTCTCAAAAGAAAAAAAAAAACTTAAAAAAAAAAAAAAGAATATATATATATATTTTCTGTTTCTTTTAATCAGATATCTTCCTCAACCTGAAAATTCCTATCTTTGCCACACAAACTTAACAATTCTACGTAATATTATTCTGATCCCATCCCACTAAATAACATGAATATCTCCCTTTTATTTCTACTTAGTTTTCAAAACTCTGACAATGTTATACTATACTAGCTCCTGCATTACTTCTAATGTTAATGAAGATTTCTAGATGAGTTCTGACAATTCCCTTAACTTTCAATATTCCAGAATAACTAAATGCATTCATTATTACTAAAAGCAGTGGTCTATTAAGTTATATATAGTACCTTGGGGCCATGCGGGAAATCAAACAGGTAAGTCATAATTTTCTGGAAAAAAAAAATCCAACATAAGGTCCATATACTACTTTTGCAAAAGATATATAGCACCTAAAAACAAAACAAAACAAAACAAAAAAAACCCAAGTTTTTCGTAAGACACGTCTTTTTCAACATAGGATTCATTACATTCATGTTTCCTCTAAGTTTATGAAATCGTGACAGCTGAAGCCAGAAATTAATGCTTCATCAAACAAACAAAAGCGGACATTCTCAGTAGGACACAGGCTTCTTCTGGGACATATTTTTGTACGCGTCATCCATATACCCTTACCCAACTCTCCTAGAGGACTGAAACATACATTTGGAATGGTATCTGAGGTAAGGGCATCGAGAAAACTAATGACTCACATGGGAATAATACACCTTGGCCTCCTAACTATTGTTCCTAGATTAACCAAGCCAATGAACCATTAGATTTGTTGGCTTTGTAAGACTGCTTACTCCAGATCACATTTCTAAATCAAGATTTTACATAAAGAGAACTGGGCAGCACTGAACTGCTTGCTAGTACTATAAATCTGTAACTGTCTTAGCAAAAGTAAGAGGAGGCCAAGGAGTTAAATCGGCTCTTCTACATGCTTTAACCATGGCAAAAAAAAAATTTTTTTTTAAGTTATAAGGTAGTAAATTTTGATGGCTAAGAGTCAAAACATCCTTGCACCATCTATTGCTGTCTGGCTCCCAACAGCAGGGAGGGCATTTATAATAAATAAATGTGTGACTTCTCAAGTTTATGTAAATGATGCACCAGAGAGACGTAGAAGCCATTTTAATCAGCACAAATGTTTTAAATAACCTCCAAATTAAAACCTTCAAGTAGCCAACTGTAATCAGGGAAAATAGTCAAATGAAATATTGAGAAAAATTTGAGAACCACTCTGAGGTAGCCCTTATGCTATATTTTTTCACTCTGCTCTCAAAATGAAATAGCAAAAAACTACCCTCACTTAACAAACTACTGTCCTCAATATGTTCACAGTTCTTTAGGCCAAAATTATTCCTCTGTATAGACAAATAGGAATATTAAGCACTTACATCTGTATATTTATAGTCACTGTTGGTGGCAAGGAACACTTTCCCTACTTCCTTCATTCGGCTCAGAAGCAAAGGCAGTTTTCCCTGCAATATAATATGATGATAAGTGAAACACTAAAACACAAATACATACTCACTTACACTTGGACTTTTGTCCACTGGAATAAGAATAGGGGATGCCCTTTAAGGGTTGGTTGGTTTCAGAATTTTACATTTAAAAGACTACATTATCACTATACATGAATTAAGTATTAATATATGTAGTATACATGGTATATATAATGTATAGGTTTATTTATAAAATTATACACATGATATGCTTATTAAATATGCTTATTAAAAACACCTCGGGGCGCCTGGCTGGCTCAGTCAGTGGAGCATGCGACTCTTGATCTCAGGGTTGTGAGTCTGAGTCCCACATTGTGTGTAGAGATTACCAAATAAATAAATAAATAAATAAATAAAAAACATCTCTACCTTCCTCATGTCTGCCTCAGGAAAGAGTTTAAATTACCTTGTAATCTCAAAGTATATGAATGAGGTATGTAAAGGGTCAGGAAAAGCTGATTTTAAATATTTTATTTATGTTAGAACACATACACAATCGCATGCACGAGCAGGAGCAGAGGGAGAGGGACAAGTAGACTCCTCCGAGCTCCATCCCACAACCCTGAGATCAATGACCTGAGCCAAAATCAAGAGTCAGCCGCTTAACTGACTGAGCCACCCAGGCGCCCCAGGAGGAGCTGATTTTACTTTTTTTTAAAGATTTTATTTATTTATTTCAGAGAGAGAGATGGCGAGAGCAGGAACACAAGCAGGGGCAGTGGAAGAAGGAGAAGGAGGCTTCCCGCTGAGCAGGGAGCCCGACATGGGGCTTGACCCCAGGACTCCGGGATCATGACCTGAGCCGAAGGCAGACACTTAAGGACTGAGCCACCCATGTGCCCCAAGGAGCTGATTTTAAACATCACCAGCAAAATACTCTACATGGAGAGTATAAGATATGGCTTCACCAAGTATACTTTTATAAAACACCTTGCAGAATGAAATGCCATGTGCAGGATGCAACCTAGAAATGCCCAGACCCATCTGCAGATACCTGAGGAAATTCTAACTCCTGACGTGACCAGAAAGAAAAGCAGCTTTTCCTTCTCTCACAGTAAATAGGTTCCTTCACTCAAATTCTCCTGGACCTCTCCTGAACCCCTCAGTGTTCTCTCTTGAAACAACAAGAGTGGAAGTGGGAGTGGAGGGGAAACAGGAGGTACAAAGACTGAAAACAGTAAGAAATCTGTACCAAAGTACTTCGAAGAAATATTGCATTCTGCTCTTACTCTGTGAGAAAATGAAGAAGTATCTAATCTTGGAGCTGTGTATGTTTCCTTTTTAATTTTAAAATAATTCCAGGGACGCTTGGGTGGCTCAGTCGCTTAAGCATCTCTGCCTTTGGCTCAGGTCATGATCCCAGGGGCCTGGGATGGAGCCCTGCATCGGGCTCCCTGCTCAACGGGGAGCCTGTTTTTCCCCCTGCCTGCCACTCCCCCTGCTTGTGCTCTCTCTGACAAATAAATAAGTAAAATATTTTAAAAACTATAAAATAAAATAATTCCAGACATGAGGCGCCTGGGTGGCTGAGCTGGTTAAGCAGCTGACTCTTGGTTTCAGCTCAGGTCGTGATCTCAGGGTTGTAGGATCAAGCCCCACAGAGGGCTCCGTGCTCAGCACAGAGTCTGCTCGAGACTCTCTCACCCTCTCTCACCTCCTCTGCTCCTCCCCCCAGCTTGTGGGCACACTCTTCTCACTCACTCCCACATAGAAACAAACAAACAAACAAATAAAATCTTCAGAAATAATTCCAGACTTACAGAAAAGTCGGGGAAATAGTACGTTCAATATATTCTTCATCTAGCTTCCCTTAATATTCAGATCTTACATAACCATAGTACAATGATCAAAACTAAGAAATTAACATTGGTACAATTCTATTAACTAAACTATTAAATTCTATTAATTCTATTCTAAATTAAATTCTATTAACTAAACTACAGATTTTAAAAATCCTTCAAGGAATTTTAAAGCTTTCCTCATTATTCCCTGTTGATTTAATTTAAATAATGGTCACATATATGTACATTTTTTAGATTATCTAGTGCTCTGGTTATGATTTGGATCACATTCAGGTGTGACCTATGGCCTTACCCCTTACTAACTGTATGAACTTGGGCAAGTTATGTAACCTCTGTTCCTCAGTTTCTTCACCTATAAAACAGAGGTAACAATACCTACCCTCAGGGTTCTATGGAGGAGATAAAATGGCATATAATCACTTAGTCATGTGCACACAGTAACTACTCTAGCTGCTATTATCATTAGAGCTAAAAGGACAAATGAAATACTGGATATTCTTGCCTATGAACAGACAGGAAAAACTGTACTAAGACCTATGTTCTGGCTGAAAATTACTGGTGATTATATTTGACATATACCAACACAAAGTCCATTGTCCCTGTCCATTTCATTATAAATAGGCTTGTTATTCATTTCCATGATTTGCAAATCTATTTTCCCCTTTCTTACTTACATCTTTGACTACATATTTCTCAAGATTTTCAACTGTCTTTTCCTTAAGGGAGCCCTAGAGGAAGAAAAAAAAAAGAACAAAATCAGTTTTTTAACAGTTTATAAGAAAAATTATGTCTACTATCAACCCAAATGCATTTAAGTATTTACCAAAATGGAAAAGTAGATAAACTAGAGAGTGCCATGATAAAGCAGCAGATGAGATTTGCTGCGACTCTGCCTCCAAAATGTATTTAAAATATAAAACTATTTTTATTTTAAACTAGAAACCAAAAGGAATTTCATATTTTATTCAGTAAATTTATAGTAAATGTAATATTAACTAGTTAGTGTTATTAGTCAAGCAGAAGGTATTTGGAAAAAAACAGCCCATAATCATCCTCAAAGAGTAGGGTTAAGTATAATGTTAACACTAAAATCTCTTCTAAGTTTGGGAAATATAAACTGAAATAAAAGCTAGAAGCCAAGCACTATCACTAAGGAAAGATCAGCATTACTTCTGAAAGCAGGACAGCCAAAGACAGGAACACAAATATTTTAGAGAGCTGTCACTAGGGGGCAAATCCATTTTTTATTTTATTTTTTTAAATAGAGGAAAAATTCTGCTCTATTTGCACTTGAAAAGTAAACGTCAGACCATAAAACACACGCCACAGAGTGAACAGGTGAAGCAGAGGCTCCTAGGTACCTTGTAATGAACCCAGTCGACAGCATCTCTTACATCCTGGAACATACTTCGGTAAGACATGAAGAGGTCCCCATCTTTAAATCCTGTTTCACAGCTATACAAAGATGAAAAGAACATGACAGGGAATCCAAAAGAGGGTAAATAAGATGAACATCAAACACTGCCCCGGGGACCCAAAGATTCCATTATCACATGGATAAACACTGTGGCTAATTAGGAAAATAATTACTCCCTAGTGAAAATCCATTTTGACCACTGGACAGGACTATAGTGTTCAATGGAATACAGTAATTGTGAACAAATATAAAGTGATAGAATAATATACTGAAGTGGAAGCTAAAAGGTCAGTTCCAAAAATATCATGTTCTTTTATTCATCACTTTTAAGAAACAGGTTCCCATCAAAGAAACATTTAAAACTTAAAATTGGTAATTTAGGTTCTCTTCATCCTGACTTTTCTGACGTCGTCTCTAGGTACAAAGGTTTGGCCTATTTTCTATTTAGCTTAGTGACTTGGTGCTCCACCAGATTTAGTGCCTTGAAGTAGATAAGGCCTAGAGAGGATAAGAAATTAGCAAACTCTGACACACATGGCTGAACTTCCAGCAGTGGTTATACAATTCCCCCTAAAAAAGGAGAGGATAACTTGTTCAAGACTTAAACACAATTTTACTTCAGGGAGGATAAACCATATTTACTCCTCAATCAAATCTCACTGGGCCTGGGAATAAAACTAAACTACCACACCTGAATGGCTCCTGGGCAGCTGCTGTGAAATGAGTTGGGGGTTTCAGTGTAATTCTGCTTGGACAGATAATCATCACACAAACCTCCCACTCAGTTGTCACAATTAGCACCTCTGCTGGCCGTCTTCATTCCCAGGAGAAGCCAATCAGAAGTGGTCCCTTCCAAACATGGCTGCAGCACACTGGCAAGGAGAGGGGCCGAGTGGGAGGTGAGAGCCTGCATGGAGCTGCTGGTGCTGTCCCATCTCTTGGGCTGGCAATGTGGCATCTCTCACTAGCACTAAATTCACTTCAGAAAAGCAGAAAAGACCTACAATGGCCAGTTCTCTAAAACCCTGTACATTAATTTTAAAAAATCAATCGGAAAAAGAAAATTATACCATATACATACCTGGTATATCTAGGACAATTAGTAAAAAAATCTACAAGGCAGGCCAACAGGTAGGTCTCTGAAAAATGAAGAATAGATATTCATAAGCTATAAGTGAGATAATTCAAACTTATTTCATTATCTCCCTTGAGCAAAGACAAATGATCATGAAAAGAAGGGAAAGCATCCGTAATAAATGAGCACAGAATGAGTCTACCTGGTAGATTGAATAGTGTGTTCAGAATGTAAAATCTTTCAGTGTCATCTCGTTGGATAAATTTATTTGGATACTGCTCTCTAGTTTCTGGTCTGAAAGAAAAAACTTTAAATTAACTGATATTCAAGAAATGAACATTGTAATAGCTATCAGAAATTTCATCATTTAAAAATTCATTCAAGTATGTTGGTGGCTACATTCAAGGAAGGGTTCTAAATATTACACATGAGTAGCTACAAAGATAAACAAGCTCAGGTTCCAGCCCTTAAAAAGTTCTCAGTCTGGTAAGGGAGGTGAGTCACATACACAAACAATTATCACCAGGTTAAAAAAAAAAAAAAATCACAACTGCCTCAAGAAAGGTGCAGAGAGCTATGAGAAAATGGAGGAAGAGGGGACCATTTCAACTAAAGGGGTAGAAAAAAAGTGAATGTGGGAGTGAGGAAAGGGAAATCTAGCAAGAATGAAAAAGGGGGCATAGGAGCTGGTCCTTAAAGGCTCGGTAGACCAATTCAAATACTAGTCCAACTGGAGAAGAGTGAGGGGAGCAGAGGAAAATAAAGCTAGAAAGATGAATTGAGGCAGATCATGCTATTGTTATTTTTCATTCAGGGGCAACAGAGTGCCACTGATAGGCTTCGGGGTTTTTTTGGGTTTTTTTGTTTGTGTTTGGTTGGTTTTTGCCACTGACGGTTTTTAAGCAAAGGGATAAAACCTTCAGAGCTGAATTATAAAAATATGCAACTAGTAACAGTTTTAGGATAAAAAGAAGAAAGAAATGTGATTATGTTGCAAAAATGGCTACAAATTCTCCCTATGCATTGTAATGTGTGACTTTGTACTTCCTCTGATTAAGAGGCTCAGTCTATTTCTCCATCCTCAAATACAGGCTTGAGTAGCAGCAACTAGGTATCCAAGCAGAGGCTTGGAAAACACTTGCATATTGGGGCTTGCCTACTCTTGCTGCACTGCACCTCTGAGACTACTGAGTGAATGAGTGACATAACCTGCTGGAAGATAAAAGACTACATACAGGAATGAGGCACCCCAGCCACAGGCTGCCAAATGCCAGACATGTGAGTGAGGCCATGCCAGACCAGCAGAACAACCCCAGAACTGCCCAGATGACTCTCAGAATTTTGAGCTAAATAAAATGGTCACTGTTTTAAGCCACTAAGTTTTGAAGTAATTTATTATGCAGTAAAAGCTAACTGACACAAAGGACTGGGAAATCAGTTAAGTGGTTATTGTAGTCTTCCAGATGAGAGCAGGTGGGGTCTGTCCTAGAGTGGTGGCCCAGGAAATTAAAGGGAAGCGTTAATCATGAGAGACTGCCAAGGCCAAGACCAGGCAACTGACTGGCTGTGGCAGATGAGGGACATGAGAGTCAAAGATGATGATGCTCACACGAAGGTGTCCCTGAGAGGGTGGTGGTACCCTTAATAGCAATATGAAAACTGGATAAGAAGTAGATCTAAGAGGAATTCTATTTTGGATACATTAAGTTCAAAGTAAACAGATTTTTATAGGCAATTAGTAATAAAGGTCAAGAACTTAAAACAGAGATTCAGACTTCAGAAAGAACTGGGGTCATCTACACACAGGTAACAGATGAAGTCATGAAGACTGTTACAGTAGATGAGGCCACTTGCAGTTCAGAGGAAAAAAAGAAGACAGAACAGACCCATGGAGGACATTTAGGGTTAAAAGGAAAACCAGCAAAACAGATAAAAGTTGTTAGAGATGCCCAAGAACCCTGGAGAGTGAAATGAAACACTCGAAGAAGAGGAAGGGGATAGAATTAATAAAAATAGTACAGAGAAACCCAAAAGAAGAAAAACTAAAATATAAAAAGGCACAATTCTCAGGGCGCCTGGCTGGTTCAGTAGGTGGAGCGTGCGACTCTGGATCTTGGGGTTGTGAGTTTGAGCCCCACACTGGGTATAGAGCATGCTTAAAAATAAAATATTTAAAAAATGCACAGTTCTCACAATGAATATACAGAGATTAAGTACTCTGAATAAAGGACATCAAATTTAAAGTTCCTATCAGAGTAATCTGGGTAAATTCCTACTTGGGTCTGTTAACTACCAATGGCATAGACTCTAGTTAGGAAGAGAAAATCATATTAGCTCCCGGTCTTAGTCACCTTCTGAAATAAGAGTTCCCAATAAGGAATAACTACGTAGAATATCTCATTTTCTAGCCTTCTAAGGTTTTCTGTAATGAAAATTAAGGTGGAAGGGAATAGTAATGATGTGCTTTCCTCAGTCAGGTTTAGTAAGATGACACTGTCTCCTTAGATAGACTTTCCTATTCCCTCATTGTTAAAGAGTAATTCTTTTACATAAGGATAGTTAACAGTTATTAGGCAATTAGAATCAAACTGACTTACAAATTTAGTTAGCAATGACATTTTGTTTAAATTAAGAGCCAAATAAGGCTAGGGGCGCCTGGGTGGCTCAGTCGTTGAGCGTCTGCCTTCAGCTCAGGTCGTGATCCCAGGGTCCTGGGATCGAGTCCCACATCGGGCTCCCAGCTCAGGGGGAAGCCTGCTTCTCCCTCTCCCACTCCCCCTGCTTGGGTTCCCTCTCTCACTGTGTCTCTCTCTGTCAAATAAATAAATAAAATCTGAAAAAAAAAAAAAAAAAGGTCAAATCAGGCTAGCATATATTTAAAATAAAAATTAAGAAGGAAGGAATGCTAGACTTGGAAGTTGGGAGGAAAACAGTAACAGTACAGAATACTGCTAACTTTCTGTGACTTGCAGAATAAAGATTTGATCTCAATATTATCCTACTCTAAAACTTTAAAGGTCTTTGCCATTGTCCAAAAAAGAGGCCCCAACTCACTGGCAAGGCACGTAAGGTTATGCCTGATGTGGCCCTAACCTCCCTTCCAGCCTTGTCCACCAGTATTGCTTCAATAGCTCACTTTCCCTCTCCCTCCATCCTCAATCTCTCCTTTTCCACAGGCTTTTCCTTTTGACTCTGAAGACTGTACAGCATGTGTTGTCTGAATGATTCTGCATTACCCGTAAATGGCTTATTTTTGAAACACTACTAAATGTACTTCCAAAGGAGCTATTTGGAAACTTTATTGGTTTATTTGAGGAAAGAAAGAAGGTCTGTGGATCTTGAGTTAGTAAATCTAATTGCAGTACTAATTTATAGAACTTCCCTTCCTTTTCTTCTAGAACTACCCCTTCCCCGTAACACAAAAACCCCTTTTCAGACATTAATAAATAGAACCTCGGTTTATCTTCATTGGAATTTTGAGTTATGGTACAATATCCACATATAAAATAGCTTAGGTTGCTAGCATTATTTGCAATAGCTTTACATTCTACTCCTGTCTCCTGATATTCATGAATCTTGAACAAACCCCTCCCTCATGAGAGGAACAGTGAAAGAAAGGCAGATATAATCACAGGCCTGCCCAGATGTGTCAAGATGGGGTATTTACTTCACACTGTTCTATGTATACTTGGAAATCTTCGAGTTGGAAAGTCTTATATCAGATGCTTCACTTCCAAATAGGGCATTGCTGTGACCTCAGATTTAAAGGATACTCTGGTACAGTTAGTTTGTGCTTATCACAAAAAGTATTTACCAAAAAGATACTGTCTCTTTAGAAGTTTCAATGTGGACCATGTGGTTTTTACTACTTTGCCTTTGAGAATAACATATAGAAGAGTTATGAGAGACTGACACATAATCTATTTTGGTTTTAAAAGTTGCTCCGTCCCTGAGGCTCCTGGGTGGCTCAGTCGTTAAGCATCTGCCTTCGGCTCAGGTCATGATCCCAGGGTCCTGGGATCGAGTCCCGCATCCTGCTCCGCGGGAAGCCTGCTGCTCCCTCTCCCAGTCCCCCTGCTTGTGTCCCCTCTCTCTCGCTGTGTCTCTCTCTCTGTCAAATAAATAAATAGAATCTTTAAGAAAAAAAAAAAAAGAGTTGCTCCGTCCCTAATGCAGTGTCAGTAGTAAATTAGGTAGTGAATAGTGGAGAAAATGTACAACTGTAAAGCCACGACGACAGAAAGTATCAAATTGTGGTATTGTGATTTTTAAGGAAAAAATTGGGATGTTTCACCAAAACAGTAGACACTAAATTTTATCTGCTGTTTACTAGGGTGGAAAGTCCAAATTAGTGAGAATAGTGGAAATATTCTGATTATTAAAATAAAGCTTACTCTTACTTGTTTTAAATATTATCACCCTTATTCATTTTTAACCCATGTTTTTAAAAATTTTAATCACATGACCAAATATCTGAAGCTATTCATTAGATTAAAAAATATGTTAGCTATTAAAAATCTTAGCATTTACACTGTTGTAGTTTCAAATTTTTCAAAGCACTTTTATATACATACCTCTTCTGAGCAGCTACCTGAGAACTGTATTAAAAAGGAGAAAATAAAAATCTTAGAATTTCAAATAAGTCAAAGCTACTACAGTTCTTTTTGGGCAAGTTTCAAGATTAGCTTTGTTGGATGCTGTATAATTAGAAACCACTTAATTTACACAAAATGCAAATGCTAACTATATTTATAAGTCAGTTTGGGTCCTAACTACCTGATAAATAATTGTTAAGTATCCTTATGCAAAGAATTGCTCTTTAATGATGAGGGAACAGGAAAGTATATTACATCTGGGGAGACAGGTGATCTTCATATTGTTTCACTATAAAAACACTAGGAAGAGGCTAAAGGTTCTATGTACTCACCCTCTTATGAAGTTAAATCCATGTGCACAGACCAAAAGGTTTCCATAGGCATCAACTTTCAAAAGATTTCCATATAGTGTATCAAAAACAAGTCCCCTATGTGAAAATGAAGACATCAACAGTAATATAAAAATAATACAGGCAACAATCTTATGTAGTGTTATTACTTAGTCATTATAAACCAGTGCCATCTTATTCAAGCTTTATGACAACTCAAGCATATCCCCAAACAATATAATCCTGGAGGCTGGAGTGAATAAAATCTTAAAAACTAAACCCAGAGCAAATAAAAAGTATTTACTCTGTCTAAATAATCACAACTGTTTTCTGTAAGGAGTAAGAGCTTAAACAAGGTATGAACTATAATTCCTCTTAATACAGTGGTTCCATTCTAAAAGAGTCTTTTACTTGGACAAATGAGCTGGCTTATATTTTCCTCTAACAGATGCTATATATGGGACATATAATGATGGCATCTCAAATACCATTTTCTTAATCTTAAATCTTCTCTATCAAATCCAAAAATGCAAACTGCCAAGAGGGCTCCTGATGACCAAGTGAAGTGTATTAGTAAAGCAGGTAACTGCTCTCCAAGAGCAAAAGGTAGGAGTATCTGTGATTACTGCCCGTCAAGTTTTAATCATCTTTCTTCTTTCCCATAAATAGATCTTCAGTAACAATAACTAAGCTCAATTCAAGAAGAGAAAAGATACGGTGTACATGAAAAGTCCATGGTAATTTTAGAATCAACATCAACCAAAAAAACAACCAGAAACAAACCAAAGAATCTTTTTTGGTTCTTTTCTTTGAGGGTGGGCATGGTCAGAGATACATTTGGAATTATTAATTTGGGGGATAGAGGGAAGGATTTTAATCCAAAAAAATCTTGAAAAATTACCTGGTAGGGAATGTAGAATCATAAGCAAAGCTGAGCAGTTCCTGAGGGTAGCCAATAGAAACTAATCTCTCCACAGTTAGCTCAAAGCCAAGGGACTCATACTCCGGGGACTTGTACACTGTACAAAAACAGAGGTTCTCATTATAATAACAGTCAATGAAAATAAGGACAAATGAGTGAATTTCTACTCTTTCCCAAGTCTTCCCTCTTCCTAAATATGCCATTTTCTTCTCGTCCCTCAAACTCCACGTTTTGTAGTGCCCCGAATAGCCACAGAACTCAACTGTTAGTCTGTGGAAACAGGTCATATTTTCATAGGAGCAAGAGCAACAAGATGCATTATCAGACATTTCAGAATAAGTCTCTCATTTCTTAGGAAAACTTAATATTTTTCCCTTTATCTGTTCTTTCATGCCCACAATCTCAAGGCAGAAAAAGGAACTATGCACAGCTGTGACATTAACCAGGTAGAGAGGTCTATATATGTTGAAGGCTTCACTGATGTGTACAATTGGTGTAGGAATCCTTCAAAATGAGCTTTAAAAAAAAAACCAATTTTTACAATCCCTATTTGGCTTGGTAGTTGCTTTATACTCCTTCTCTAATCAGCATATAATTCTATTTATCAGGATTAACTTGTTTTCTTATCAGCGCTAACAATAATATAAAGCCATCAAATTTGCATTTTAAGTTATTGCTGCAATATCAACCATAAAAAGACATGTCTGGGACAATTAGGAAAATCTGGATGTGTACCGGGAATTAGATATTAAAGAATTATGACTGGGGGTAGGGAGAGGGAGAATTGGAGGAAGGTGATCAAAAGGTACAAAGTTCAGTTATAAGATAAATAAGTACTAGGGATGTAATGGACAATATGAGGACTTTAGCTAACACCACTCAGGAATGTTAAGAGAGTAAATCCTAAGAGTTCTCATCACAAGGAGAAAAAAAATTTTTTTCCCTTTATTCTTTCTTTTCTTTTTATTTTACGTATATCAAAAGATGGATGTTAGCCAAAGCTATTATGGTAATCATTTTCCAATACATGTAAATCAAACCACCATGCTGTATGCCTTATTTTTTTGTATGCCTTAAACTTATACAGTGATATATGTCAATTATTTCTGAATAAAACTGGAAATACACATTTAAAAAAGAATTAGGACTCATTTTATGAGATGTGATTATAGAAGGATGGGTATATGCAAGTGTATGTATAAAATATATATATATCCTTACCTACCAAAAAAGCCTACTGAGTTTGTTACAGGTGAAATAAAGTGGATTTTTTAATATGGGGGTTTCTTTCTACTATTATGTATCTTTGAAATATTCTATAATAAAAAAACTTTTTAGAATCATCACTGCAGTTCAGCATAAAGAAAATGTTGCTCCTTTAAATAGGTTTCCTCCAAATGCATTATTTAGGTAAGCATCTTTCATTCACTGTCTAGGAGTGGGTGAGCTGTATTAAAAAGACAAATAAAAAATAAAAAGACCTTCAATCTTGCTAAATGCCAAATGAGGCAAAAAAAATCCATTCATTTTTATCTCACAATAATGCAGTTGTTGTTGTTGTTATTATATTACTGTTCTTCTATCCACAATTAATAGTCTATGGCTCAAACTGATTTTTCACTGCAATTAGTCTGCCAACCCAAATTAGTGCTAATATGTTAATGAGTACTATTCAACTTTTCCTTGCCAAAAGCAATCTTTTAGAATATTTCTGGAACTACATAAAAGAAACCAATAATACTGGTCACCTCCACAGAAGGGACCTGAGTAGCTAAGAGATGGGGAAGGAAGTATACTTTCGTGTATCTTCTGTACTTTTACAACTTGTAACATATTCATGTATATATCTGTTATTTTTAAATTAAGTTGTAATGTTAAAAAAGCAGGGTGAGCTTTCAGAATCTTTTAATAAATATTTGTCGTATTTAAAAAGCCTAAAATTTTTAAGGCCCTTTAGGAGAATGAGGTGCTTGAGTCTCATCTCCTCAGAACAACGCCAAAAGTAGCTGTCATTTCTTTGTCATCTCAGGGGTAAAAATAATCTAATGCTAATGCTACACTAATATTCTCAAAACCAGCCATATATTTTCTCTGTTCAATTCCATACCCATCATCACCCTCTCCCACCAAAAAAAAAAACCCCAAACGAACAAACAAACAAACAAAAAAACCCCTTTTGGAATCCAGGAGTGTGGAATTCTTAAATCTAAATGATGTACACTGTGGTAAAGGAAGTGCTTGTATGTTCATACATACTAAAAGAATAAGAGCTGGTGTATTATAATAAAACCAGGAAAGTAGTATTGACTGGTGTCAATCTGAATTATTCTGAGAATATAAAATAATCTCTCTCACCCAACACTGTGCTTCCACTCCAACTGAGAGTAAATCTCTTTTAACAAAATTTCCATAAAACAAAAACTTTCTCAATCCTAACAAAGCCCCATTTATTTCAAACAATATTTAATGAAATAAAATTCCAGTATAGTTAAACAATTTGGATAATCCACTGACATTCATTCTTATAGGATTTGGCCCATACAAAATATTTTCAATTATTAATTTTTTTCAGAAGAATAATTTGCTGGATACACCTTAAGAATGGGAGTAAAAAAACCCAAACAAACCTTAATCAGCCCCACCCAAGCTCACCCCTAAATGAGCCATTTTCCCTAGAGATCAGGTAATTATAGTGATGGAGTAATGGTGATTAAAACCTGTGTTTTTGAGACATTTTGGATTGAAACCCAAATCTAATCCCCATTTTGCCAGCACAAACCCTAAAACAGCAGAAAATAAAACACTATACACTTGCCACATTTATCTTTATTCCAGGACAGAACTTCCCAAGTGTTCAACTGAAGTGACTTTCTAAATTCCACCTACAGAAATAAATACTTTAAATTTCTTTTTACCCAAAGAGTTTAGGGTACTTTCTAAAAATACAATCTATTTTCCCCATTTGCTGACCTGAAGTTACACAGCAAGTACAAATGTAAACTTAAACCAGAATTTAGGGCTCCCTGAGTCTCATCCAAAGCTCTTTGTGGAGGGATATACTACCACTGTTAAAAATGAATGTCTAGATTACACAGGCCACCAAAACTTAAGCCTAGGTGTGGAAACACACTACCCTCCCTCCAGTTTCTTTCACCTAGTTCAAAATAAACTGCTCTAGTCACAGGTGGGAATGGATTTAGCAAAGAGAGTTCAAGTTCCACTTTGACAACACTATCTATTTCACTAAGCCCTATATTAATCAGTTAGACCTACAAGCTATTGACATTTTCTCACAAGCTTCTCGGATAATCATTTCAGTAACACGAATTCCCAGGTCATTAAGTCATCCGCTAGAGCACTATACAGTACCAGCAGGGCTGGAGAAGCAGAACCGTAGCTGCACAGATCACAAGTTTAGATGTTTTGTTCTAAGTGTCCCTTGGGAATGAACTGAATAGTCACACTTTGTTCTGACCTGCTAGCAAAAATGACTAGTCCCAAAGCCTACAAAGTATCACCATTCCTTGAAAAATAAATAAATAAAAGCAAAATTCCTTTTTTTAATTACCAGGCCCTTCAAAGTCAGCCTTGATACCTGTGGGGAACCATATGCATCACCTCCGACTGTATGGCTCTAGGCCTCTCCACAGCTGCAAAGGCTCTAATTTCAATTTCTCTTGCAAAACTGGCAAGTAAATGATAACTTCAAGCTCAATTCTTACAACTGACTTTCCAAAACACAGCCAAAATAGGTTCAGAGTAAGCATAACCTCACACATTCACTGCTTATTTCTTCTTCAAAAAAGTCCTCAGGCCTAACCTAATTTACCCAATGTTCAAAGACAAAGGAAGAAGTTATTTCAAGGGCCAGAGTCCAAAAAAGAGGAGTGCTTCAGCCACCAGAGCAGTACACGGTGTTCTCGGGTTACGTAACTAGACTATAAAGAGAACCACCAAAGCTTTGAAAGCTGAAGCTACTGAGAGCACTTAAAAGATATTCTTTACTCCATAATCTGTAAGGAAAACACAGTTCTCCAAAAAATATCAACTATGTGTTGTGGGGATGAAAGTTACAGGCTCTGTTTTGAGAAATGTTGTGCATACGAGATAGAACCTATGTTAGAGGAGACCGTCTCTGAAATGAGCCAGAATCTTTCTGCAGGGAAGTCTAAA
Source organism: Halichoerus grypus (assembly GCF_964656455.1). Classification (NCBI taxonomy): domain Eukaryota; kingdom Metazoa; phylum Chordata; class Mammalia; order Carnivora; family Phocidae; genus Halichoerus; species Halichoerus grypus. The sequence continues at coordinate 25,714,290 of NC_135718.1, read as the reverse complement.
ATTCTCATGCACTTGTTACCTTTGCCACCAAGACACACTGTGTATAGTAGTTTATAGATTTTAGAAAAAGGAAGGGCAAACCTCTACAGAGGTTCCAGCCTAGCAGAGTGTTGCTGCCAAAATGAGAACTCACATGAGGCAGATGCAGATGCAGAGTGTCACTCCAGTCTTGAAGGAGTTACACTGGCTCTCCTGTTAAAAAACAAAACAAAGCAACAAAACAAAACAAAAACAAAAACAAAAACTGGTTTTAAAACTGTTGCGATGGGCTGGAACAGAGAGACACCATTTGGATATTGGTATTTACAGGAGTTACTGCCCTCCTATTTAGAAGCCTCTGACCATCACTAAAATTCGTCTAAATGGCCATAACAAAACAAGGGTATTGAAGATAAGCCTAAGTGTTGTGCATTATTTAAATTTTCTGACACCCTGAGCCTGGAATACAAGCCAAGTCTGATCGTGAAATATTAAGTTAAAAGATAAACAGAAAAATAAATTTATTTTGTCTTAGTTTATTTTCTCTAGCACATTTCAGGTTTATATGACAGAAACTGAATGCAGCTGGTAAACAATATTTAAAATTGAACTACAGTAAGTGAAACAGGCTAAATAAGGATACGAGAATAAACCAGAGCAGTCTCATCTTGCTGTTAAGCACCATGTTCCTAACTACCTAATTCTCTACCCTTCCAACACCTAAATTTGTCATCTTGTTACAGACAAGAACCAACTTCACACTGCTAAAAATCTAACCAGATGTCTAAATGTGGAATAGAAGCAAAACTTTATTTTGATTCTATCAGTGGTATTTGCCCTCAGTAAGCAGGGTCTTACTATTATAGTCAGAGAAACTACCTCGTCTAGTAAAATAACGGACTTGAAGATACATATAAGGTATTGACACTTTTAAGATACACACTATGTTTAACTTCATAGGGAGTCATTTTCCCTAGAGACATTTATTTAGGTTTTTAAAAACACATGGTTTGACTCCTCAAACTTTTTTGTGAAAGGAAGATGGCATTAAATAAAAGAGCAAAAATGACCAAATATAATATCGAAAAGTCCTAAAACATTACAACTAGGAAAAACCACCACCACCAATCATTATGAAAAACAAATATCCAACCCAACAACCCAAGAATAGTTACGTTTTTGTTTTTATGCTGTGAATGTGATTAACATCAACCTTCTCTTATTTAGGTTATGCCATGTTGGTTCTCTGAGACTATAACTAGAAAAGGCAAACTGATTCACATTTTCATTAAGGAGATTTTAAATAAAACTTTACAATTCTCATATAAGCAGCAGAGGACTTTTCCCACTTTTCAAAACTATTTGAAAACCCTAACACAATAACACAGACATAGTAAAAACTTCTATCTCTAATCCAAGAGATCACAAATGATCCTAAAAAGATATTGAGAATTTCTAAAAATGATCTTAATTTTAATTTACTTAAAATACAAAAGCTAGATGCCATGCAACACTTTTAGTAATATAAAATAAAACCAACTCCCAAATGGTTAAAGAATGTAAATAAATAAATAAGGGGAATTTGGAAGACTGCCAATTTCAGTTCACTGCAAAAGCAAAATTAAATGGTAAGCAAGAGATTTGTTTAAAAAATTATTACTATTTTAAAATAAAATGAAAAAACATACAATGTTATATTAGTGTCAGGTGCACAACAGATATATTACGCAGTGCTCACCATGATAAATGTAGTTTCCATTCAGAAAGTATGGTTTTCGATTCAAAACAGAAAAACTGAAAATTTGAGACAACTTGAAAAATCCTCCTTAACCAAAGGAGCTGCCTGTAATTTTAAAATTCAAACAGCTATTATGTAATTTTCTTCACCAAAATAAGAACAGATCATCACACTCAAATGCTTTTACTAAAACAAAAACGCCTGTACTAAAGTTGCAGTAAAGTAACAAACACTTGGATGCCTACTGTGTACCAGCTACTAGATGCTAAGAACAAAAAACAACCCATGGTCAGTGGCTTGAAGGAGCTCAAAGGGTACTACAGGGATATACGATTAGATATTTATAATAAATTTTAGAGGATCAATTCCATAATGTGACTAGAGAGGTACAGAGGAACAGAAAAAGGGCCAATTAACCCAGCCCAGGAAGTCTTCTTAAAAACTATGTATGATTTATTCAACCTTAAACAGATAGTTCATTTTTATAGCCAATATCTCAAGGTACTTTAAAGTTCACCAGACAGACTTTCTGAGATTCAGATTCAGGTAATATGTTCCAAACATCTCTATCAGTGTCCAATTATTATGCAAAATGGGCTAAGCATTGGTGCGTGTCTTGCCTAAAGGGGGAAGTAGCTACTTAGCTACTCATACTCAGCTACCCTATGGGAACTAGAGCCAAAAGTTGCCAATTGTGTGATAACAGCCAGCCTAAATTTTTACTTCTAGCTCTCAATTTTTAACTCAATTTAAAAAACCAACAAACTCTATTTGAGCCAACTATCGTCTGTGGTCTGAACTGGGTCCGTGGGCCACCAGTGTGCAAAGTCTAGCGTAGACTTTAGGTCATATACTTCCACATAAGTTTTCCCACCTAATTGAAATGTTTTGACTATCCTCCTCAGAGTCTTGAAGTAAACAGAATTTACGTACTTACTGAATTGTAAATCCAGATGGAAGTAAATTCATTCTTCAATAACCACAGAGTATCCTAGATAATCCTGTTATTCTATTCATCTCAAAGAAAAATTGAGAGGGTGGATAAAAAAAAACTTAGGAAATAAAAGAATCTTTATGCAGTCACTTAATGTGGTCCCCTACCACAGTGCCATAACAATTAGGACAGAACAACTGTAATTACCTGAATTTGATTCCTTCGTATGACTGTCAAACCAAACATATGTTCCCAAAGACTGAAAGAATAAGAATCACCTCATGATCTGTCTAGGTAACCCCCACTATTAGAGTTCCCTGACCTAGCAGGATTTTATATACAAGGTTTAACCTTAAATCTTCATTATACAGCTTGACTCCAGGATAAAGCAAACATTCAGAGAATGTATATGCAGAAAAAAGATGATGGATCAAAAGTAATTATGTTACTCTTTTTAAATTAAAAAAAATTTTTTAAAGATTTATTTATTATTTGAGAGAGAGAGAGGGTGCCCGTGCACAAACAGGGGGAGGGGCAGAGGGAGAGAGAATCTCCAGCAGACACCACGCTGAGCCCATTGTGGGGCTCAATCTCACCACCCTGAGATCAAGACCTGAGCCATAATCAAGAGTTGGATCTTAACCGACTGAGTCACCCAGGCGCCCCTTAAATTTTCAAAAAATTTTAATTCCAATGTAGTTGATATTAAGACTCTTTTTTTTTTAAAGATTTTTATTTATTTATTTGACAGAGAGAGACACAGGTAGAGAGGGAACACAAGCAGGGGGAGTGGGAGAGGGAGAAGCAGGCTTCCCACAGAGCAGGGAGCCCGATGTGGGGCTCGATCCCACGACCCTGGGATGATGACCTGAGCCAAAGGCAAATGCTTAATGACTGAGCCACCCAGGTGCCCCTGATGTTAAGACTCTTAAAACAACTTCATCCTTGTTGAAAAGAGCAGGCAATGTTTTTTTAAAAAATAAGATTTTAAGTAATTTTCCTAATGTAACTAGTACATGACACTTATTCCAAAAAATAATCTGGTTTACATTTGAATGCTTTTATGACTGGTAATGAAAAGATCATAAACACTGATAAGTGATTATTTCTATCACTCACCTTGTAATGGAGGAGATGGAATTGGATTTTATTAAGCAATCTTTTAAATTTCCTAATGATCTAGGAACCAACCACATATTATTGCAATTCAGAGAGATGAATTTAAAATCAGTGAAAACCCTAACTGGGAGGCTGAAATGACATAAAAGGAATCAAAGCTTGGAAATTAAGTGCAGACCCATATATGTATAATAGGGATGCCTAAAAGTAATATATAGCTAATATATAAAATATATATAAAATATAAATATATATCTAAAAATGATAGTCTTGAGGGTATTTATCTCAACTAATATAAAAAGCTTTTATTCACAAGTAATATAATGCACTGGAGTATTATTTCTTTTAAAATTCTTTCCTAACACAGACCACCTCAAAAGCATGCTTGGTTTGTAGAAACAGTCCTTCGTTTTCTGAGCTTGTTAGTATAAGAAATCCTTAAGTTTAAGAAAAAGCAGTTAAGAATACCTAAAAATAAAGATATCTCAAATGAAAATGAAGAATAAAAAATCTTTACATTTAAATGCCTTTTTAAAAAAATCACTTCATTGGCGTTTTGTCAGTTTCCTCTATGGAGTTTTGTTGTTTTTTAAAGTAGGCTCCACTTCCAACGTGGGGCTTGAACTCAAAACCCTGAGATCAAGAGTTGCAGACTCTATCAACTGAGCCAGTCAGGAACCCCCTCTATCTAGTTTTTTAATTTAATTTTATTAAGAATATATTTTTTTAAGATTTTATTTATCCATCTGACAGAGAGAGACACAGCAAGAGAGGGAACACAAGCAGGGGGAATGGGAGAGGGAGAAGCAGGCTTCCCGTTGAGCAGGGAGCCCAATGCGGGGCTCGATCCCAGGACTCTGGGATTATGACCTGAGCCGAAGACAGACACTTAACGAGCCACCCAGGTACCCCAAGAATATTTTTTAATTATACACAAAAATACAGAGAATATTAAATGAGGTGCTTTAAAACTATCACCCAAGCTTTAACAATTATCAGTATTTTGGATTTTTTTTTTAAAGATCTTATTTATTTATTTGACAGAGAGCACAGGCACAAGCGGGGGAAGGGACAGGCAGAGGGAGAAGCAGGCTCCCTGCTGAGCAGGGAGCCCTATGCAGAGCTCAATCCCAGGACTCTGGGATCATGATCTGAACCAAAGGCAGACACTTAAAAGAGCGACTGAGCCACCCAGGCGCCCCAGTATTTTGGATTCTTGTTTCATTTATCTTTCCTAATCTTTTCTCTTCCAATTTAATAACTTTTATCAGATCAAAAGTTTTTAAACACATCTTTCATAGAATATTGAAATAGCACAATTATACACAAGTTATCATATACATGCACATACAAAATTATTAACTAGTTTGGGTCATCTTTTAACTACTGCTTAAATATCCTTCCCACTTAGAGGGCAATGCCATACTAGAACGGTCTTTTATCAGCAGTCAGTTATAATAAGAGCCTTCCAAATTAAGTATTGCTCAGAAATCTTTTAACTATATTAATGCTGTCAATTTTACAGTCTTTTTTTTTTTTAAGATTTTATTTATTTGAGAGAGAGACAGGGAGAGACAGCACAAGCAGGGGGGTAGAAAGAGCACAAGCGGGGGGTGGAGAGAGGGAGAAGCAGGCTCCCCACTGAGCAGGGAGCCCGATGTGGGGCTCCATCTTAAGACCCCGGGATCATGACCTAAGCCGAAGGCAGATGCTTAACCGACTGAGTCACCCAGGCACCCCAATCTTACAGTCTTGATGAGAAAACCGTTCTACCAAAAGCACTGCTCTTTTGGTATGAAAGTACTGATTAGTATTATCATATATTAATACTCGTAGGAAATCAAAGTTAACACGTAAGGTGGTATGTTGGGCCAAAGAAAACAAGAGTGTAAACATGGGAGAAGAATTTTAAACTGGGCATGCCATCAACAATAGCTTTAAAAAAAATAGCTTAGTTCAGTTACACAAAACAAACTAATAAAGAAGGCAAAGTATTTTTACCTAAGGCTCAGTAGATTTATTCCAAAATAACTTCTAAGTTCTCTCTCTCTAAAAGACAACTACACCAAAACAGAACAAACAAAAAAACAATTGTGAAATGAAAATAATCAAGTTACATTATGAGATGTGACATAAAATAATGCCTTTTATTTTCCCCACCCCCTCCCCAAATAATGTCTTTTAAAAGCAAACATAATAGAACTTACTCATCCAACTGAGCTTTCTCCCATTCAAAATAATCACTCCCAAGTCAATATATATTTATTCCAATAATGCAACCATTACTCAGAACAAGTTTAAAATTCTTTCAAAATTACTTTCAGAGTCTATAGCACATTGTTCTAGATATCCTCCCTGGTAGGACATTTTTCGTGAACAGATGGATGAATTTAATTTAAAGGGAAGAAAAACAAGGCACCTGGCTCACTCACTCAGTAGAGCATGCAATTCTTAATCTTAGGGTTGTGAGTTCGAATCCCACACTGAGCATGGAGCCTACTTAAAAAAACAAACAAAAATCATTCCAAAATAAAGGGGGGGAAAGTTATTCAGAGCAACGAGTGAATAAAAGGGCAAATCAAAGTGGATTAAAAAACAGGTGACTACTTAATGAAGCAATGAAGCAGGTTTTCTTGTCTTTATAAACTGGCTATGAAAACAATTCCAAAAGAATTCCTAAAATGTCCAAGAAATGACAGCAAAAGGGCACCTGGCTAGCTCAGTCGGTACAGCATGAGAACTCTTGATCTCAGGGTTGTGAGTTCAAGTCCCACGCTAGGTGTAAAGATTACTTAAAAATAAAATCTTAAAAAAGAAAGAAAGAGAAAGAAGAGAAAGAGAAAGAGAGAAAGAAAGGAAAGAAAGAAAAAAGAAAGAAAGAAAGAAAGAAAGAAAAAGAAAGAAAGAAAAAGAAAGAAAGAAAAGAAAGAAAGAAAGAAAAGAAAGAGAAATGACAGCAATACTGGAGTAAGTTTTCCCTAATAAGGTGACTATATGAAGGATATCTATTTGGAAGCATATTTTATTACAGGCTTTCTTTTATAAATAGTCTTTTGACCCATGTTATATGTGTTTAATTTTGCAAGGCATCTCAAATCCCTTTTGGAGATTTACATAAAAGTATATTTTATTGCTTTACAGTCAATACTATAAATAAAGAACCCTCCAGTTACGCAAACCCATTCAATCATAGGCTCTATAGAGTTCAGCTTATTCTGAATGGATCCTTGATACTTATCACTGATTGTACTCTAGTACTAAATTATCAATTTTCATCTTCACAATTCTTCTTTCTGAGTTGAGGACAAACATAGCGGAACTTACTCATCCAAATGAGCTTTCTCCCATTCAAAATAATCACTCCCTGAGGCATTACGCCTTGCACAATACATACTGGTTAGATTTTTATTTTGTTTGTGGGTGTTTTGTCATTTATTTTTATTAATAATTTTATCAACCACAATCCTAGTTTTTTCTTTTCTGTTTTGGGAGGTGTTTCTTCTTTTTATCGATTACCCTAGTTTCTCTGTTCAAACACTCAACTTATCCCCTTACTCTATTGTTTCAGAAAAACAAACAAAAACCCAGTTTAAAAGTCCCTTTAGAAAAAAAAAAGATCACTAAGAGGGATAATGAACACATTTACTTATCAAATGACAATTATTTTTATATTCTTTTAATCTTCTACTTCATACATTTGATCCATTCACAAAGTGATAAATCCCTCAAGAATAAGTCAGAGGATATAAACAGGTTAATAATTTTCAATGACTTAGAGGTGCTCATTCCCTAACACAAAAATCTCTTGTATAGAGACAATCTGTTTGGGAGAATGTAGAGTAAGGTAATGTACAAGTTCTACTACATTTTTCTAGAAGGATGCCCTGAGTATTCTCTCATAATGTGGGACAATGAGAATTTCTCTGGCTTTTCTGAGATAGGTTATCTTCCTTAGTTTATACCAAAAACTTTTCAGGAAACTTTAACAGACACTGTTGTCACACTAAGAACTTCAACAGATATATCCAGTTTATACACTAGCCACAGTTAAGTTCCATTCAGCTAATGTTCCATATTAAATTAATTCATTACTGTTACAAGGAGCCTCAACTTTCTTTAAGAAGAAATGCTGAAGCACAACACAAACGTTTACATTGTCATATATTTTATTTTTAAGAAGTGCCATCTGGTGCATATATGGTCAAATGATTTTTTACAAGGATGCCAAGACCATTCAGGGAGACCATTCTCAACACCACTGGCAAGACTGGATATCCACATGCAAGAGAATGAAGCTGGATCCTTACCTTAGCCCACATATAAAAATTAACTCAAAATGGACCAAAGATCTAAACATAAGGGCTAAAACTATAAAACTCTTAGAAGAAAACGTAGGAGAAAATCTTTGTTATATTGGTTTTGATAATGATTTCTTGCAACAGCAAAATCACAGCCAACGAGAAAAAATAGATGGATTGGACTTCATAAAAATTAAAAACTTTTCTGCATCAAAAGACACTATCAAGAATGAAAAGGCAACCCACAGAATGATAAACAATATTTGCAAGTTATATACTTGATAAGAGATTAATATCCAAAATATTTAAAGAGCTCCTATAACTCAACAAACCAAACAATCCAATTAAGAAATGGACAAAGAACTAAGATAGCCATTTCTCCAAATAAGATATACCACACAAACGGCTACTAAGCATATGAAGGTGCTCAACATCACCAGCCACTAGGGAAATGTAAATCAAAAGCACAATGAGATACAACCTCACACCGATTAAAATGACTATTATCAAAACAACAACAAAAATCTGAAAATAACAAGTGTTGTCAAGGATGTGGACAAATTGGAACCCTCATGCACTGCTAGTGGAAATGTAAAATGGTACAGCCACGATGGAAAACAGTTCAGGTTTTCTAAAAAAGTTGAACATATAATTACTATAAGATTCACCAGTTCCATTCCAGGGTATATACCCAGAAGAAATGAAAACAAAGACTCAAACAGATACTTGAATACCAATGTTCCCAGTAGCATTATTCAAAATAGCCAAAAGGTGGAAGCAACCCAAATATCCACAGATGGATGACAGATATACAAAATGTCATATGTACATATAATGGAATATTATTCAGCCTTAGTAAGGAATAAAATTCTGATATATGCTAGAACATGGACAAAACTTCAAACATTATACTAAGAGATATAAGCCAGAACCAAAAGGACAAATATTATGATTCCACTCATATGAAATATCTAGAATAGGTAAATTCACAGAAAAAAGTAAATTAGAAGTTATAGGGGCTGAGGTGAAGAGGTGATGGGAAGTTACTGATGAATGGGTACAGTTTCTGTTTGGGATGATGAAAAAGTTGTGGAAATGGATAGTGGTGAGGGTTGCACAACATTGTAGATGTACTTAATGCCACTAATTATACATTTAAAATAAATAAAACAGTAAATTTTATGTATATTTACCACAATTTTAAAAAGGGAGGGGAAAAGATACTCTACCTGGTTTGAGAGGTCTTCGGTGACAGCATAATAATAATATACAATATATAATACTTCTTACTTTAGATTGTGTTTTCTCCTTTAAATGCTGTTAATGCCAGTAAGTTTCGTGAACATATACAATAGCTGACAGAAACATGATCCGAGTGCCCTGGACTTTCGTCCAAGTAAATACACCATGCAAAAAAGCATTCATTTAAATCTCGAGTTGACTCAATTCCAAAAACAGTAAAACAAGACCATCCAGTGCATCTACTATGCATGACAGGATAAGATGACAGATCAAAGGTCCCGAGATACTCCTGCTAGTAGCAAGATAATCCCCTGATTTAGCAAGAACTAGTTTCTCTTAATTTCTTCCCTGGTACTATTTTAATAACTTTATTCTATCTTCTCTCTCCACTTTAAGTTTATTAATGCAAAATGCTTAGGTTTGAGATAACTGGATTTCATCCCTGGTGGCTAGTGATACGGCCTGGAAGGAGAGGATGGCAGAAAAATTCAAAAGGGGAGTCTAACATATATTTTCAATTCCTCCCAAGATTTAAAAAAAAAACGTACAATTTTATAATTCTAACAACATCTGGAATAGAGTATTTACACAGTACTCTTGAGGCTTCATTCCCCTATGATTACGTCTAAAAAATAAACAAAAGAAAAACTGTGTTAAACTTTCTGTATTCTAAGGATGAGGATTATATTCAAATGCAAGACAAAGATGCATTTGCCCTAGAGAGGATTTCAATTTTTGAAAAAAACAAACAAAAAAACAACAAAGGATAATTTTGCTTATTTATGAGCTTTTTCTCTTGATTTCTCATTCAGAGGTTAACAAATAATTTCTGATCCTGTAACAGCTAGGAGCAGTGTAAGAAATGGAACTGATCTGGGTTTGCATTCCAGCTATGAATCTTCAGTCAGTTGCTAGCTATGTACAAGTTTTTTTACCTCTTGACTTGGTGAACTATTTGTAAAATGGAGGTAGTAATCTCCACCTCAGTGGGCTACTGTGAGGATTAAATGGTACACTGTACATAAAATACATTTTCTAGCACATATAGTACATGCTTAATAAATGTTCTTTTCCTCCTGACAATTTCTCAGAAAAATGAGAAGGACTGGACACTGACCATGACACCCACTGGTATTACTTGGTAACAGAAATAAGGAACTGATTGTTGGACTTACCAAAATGGCTCAGAACCTTAAAGGTGTTAAAGCCAGAAAAAAATTGGAATGTGTCTCTTTCTGGATCTTTGAGCTCAAGAGGGGGCAATAAAAAGAAAGAAAAAGGCAGGCATGATGGAAAAAAGAAAAGTCAAGGTGATTTAAATGAACCAATTCATAGGGGCACCTGGCTGGCTCAGTCGTTAGAGCATGTGATCTCAGGATTGTGAGTCTGAGCCCCACACTGGGTGTGGAGCTTACAAAACAAAACAATAAATGAACCAACTTAGAAATAATACATTTTCATAATCCTAAACCAAGAGTCACTCTATATCTGTGAAGGGCATTAAGTAAATATTAACAAACCCTCTCCCCACCCTACTCTCCCTTGGGGTAAAGACTTCTGAAAATTTAACAATTATACATATATAATTTTGATGTTAATTCCATGGAACTTACTGCATGTTTAAGTCTTTCACGCAACCGCAAAGGTCAACTACTTTTCACTTAAAAGAGTTTATTGTTTCAAAAAAATAGTTCCCCTTGCACTTATTAGAAGCTTATCAGTGATACCTTTGTCATAAAGAAAAAATTTTAAATTTATATAAGGACCATTTCTCAGAAATCCATTCCGTCACCATGATCCTGTTGAGAAATAACCCTTCACTAAAAACAGTAATTTCTATGGAAACATAATCTGATGCCAAATACCTTGACATTAAAAATCTATTCAGAAAAGAAGTTCAACTTTCTATTAAGTTCATGATCATCTGCAATATTTAAAAAAGAAAATTCAAAAACGAAAGAGTGATGAAAGGTTCCACTGCCATCTGTCCAGCATTCCAGGTTTTTCTACAATATACAGGAACATAAATGAGTTTAAGGTTGATATTTTTTTCCTTATTCCTTGGATTTTCCCTTAACAACTCCAGTCCAGTATATCACTACTTGGTATCACCAGTTACAGCAAGAGAACTACTTTCATTGCATTCATCATTTTATATACATTATTTCATTTAAACCTTATACCAGTAGTTTATTGCCCACCCCACCACCCCCTGACATACACACCCTTTTTTTTTTTTTATTATTCTGAGACTCAGAGAGGTTAAGCAACATGCTGGTAGCCAAGAGCTAGTACAAGGTAGAGCTGGGATCCAAACCAAGGTCAATCACACTCAGAGGGTTCTGCTTTTTCTATAGCCTCACAGCCTCTAAGGTAGAGATAAAAATAAGACTGGGCCTAAAAAACTCAGAGTGTATGGGACTTAACCTTCAAAACAGAAATAGATTATTCTGGCTTTTTTCCTCTTAACTCACGTTTTAGATCCAGATTATTCTTAGCAGCTATTGGCTAACATTTGCTTGTTAAAGAAACCACATTTTGAAGATTAGCAGTCTGTCAGATCCTGAACTACAATCATGAGGAGGTGATTTAAGTACTTTATATCACTCACTGAATCAGAAAAGAATTTCTCATTTGAAACCTCAGCAACAAATTTCTCGATATAATATTATAAAACTAAGTAACAATACGGAGAGCAATGGAAACCACAGGTCTGTTTACACCTATTTGCCACTTGAAGAATGAACAAGCACTAAACCACCTAAAACATCAATTCTCCCTTTGTTTTTCATTTTCACTCTACTGTCCACTGTAACAATAAATTCAGCAATATAACATTTTTAGCAGTCCTCTATACAAACAAAACCAAAGAAACAAAATTAACAAATAGTACAGATTATTCCCTTCATTTTGCAGAGAGGAAGTAGCTGGGTTAAAAACAACTTTCTTGCTCTTTCACAAGTCCAAAGACCTAATCTTAGGTGGACTTTCAAGATTTTTTTGGATTGATTTGTCCTGGGAAATACACTTATCAGTCTGATCCGTCTGTCCCATGTAAGCAGAAAAAGGCTAAAGAGTGCTCTCAAGAATAAAGACCCACAAATTCAAAATTTGTTGTTTAGAAAGCACCTACATTAGGGCAACTTAATAAAATAGAAAACCAGAGCACCCAACAGGTATAATTAAGGATAAAGAAGCCTCAGGAGAAGGGAAAAGAAAAACACGTATCTGCAGAGGAAGACAAAAATGCAAAGGACTCTGATATATATCATGTGCATGTTTTTTTTCACGTGCGTTTTTTTATATACAACAGTCCACTGCTGGTCAGTGGCTCAGTATTACCTAGAATCTGAACACTGACTTCCATGCATATAACTCATCTATACTTGGTAGACAAACTGGTTAAAGCACAATTAATGTATATACTCCCATTAGAGAAATAAAACATTAATCTACAGTATTACAGAGATAAGGGGCTAAATACCAAAACTGACATTAATTTTATAGGCAGATTTGAGGATTAAAATTGATTTAGGTCCAAGACAATCAGGAAAAATTAGTTTATTTCAACAGGCAAGTTCTTTATTTTGGAATTTTAAAAATTTTATATAAAAACGTCAATCTTACATAGAAATCCTGCAAATAAACTAATAAAAACATAAAAAATACATAGCTCGCTTTAATTATAGGGATAGCTGATGATAAAGAGGATCTTCTCTGAAAAACTTAACTGGCATTCAGATGAGATGAAGATAATGAGGTTCCCATCAGAATGGATTATGTTACTGCACTGTGACGCACTTCATTCAGAGGAATGAATGTACCAAGCTGTAAGCAAAATCATAAAATTCTTTATAAAAGTAATACAAGTCATGCCAGGGGCGCCTGGGTGGCTCAGCTGGTTAAGCGACTGCCTTCGGCTCAGGTCATGATCCTGGAGTCCCTGGATCGAGTCCCGCATCGGCTCCCTGCTCAGCGAGGAGCCTGCTTCTCCCTCTAACCCTCCCCCCGTCATATGCTCTCTCTCTCTCTCTCATTCTCGCTCTCTCAAATAAATAAATAAATCTTTAAAAAAAAAAAATACAAGTCATGCCAGTAATTTCTCTTTTAACAAGCAAACAAAAAACCCCAACAATCCCTCAACTTAACTTCATTCTACCAAAGATCTATATAGTTCAGTTTTGGAAAACTACAAGTTTAGAATTGTTATAAATACAGCCTAATATTCTTAGGGTCCATGTATGTATTCTTGCCTTAATTATCCTCTTCCTTATTTATTAGTGACAAATCAAAGTTTTAAATTATTTACCACTAAAGTCTATCAATCCCAACATTTGACATGAAGAACAGCTTTTTTTAAACATCAGATTTGAAACAAATGTTATCAAAATGAACTATAAAAAAATGAATAATCAAAATTAAACCATGACACCCTTCCCACCAAAGAAGGTCTGCTACAGCCATTTTCTAGAAAACCAAAGACAGAATTAAATCCCATCCCCCACACTTTCCATGAAAAAGTCATATACATTTCCCACATTTGAAAACAAGGGGGAAAAAAAAAAAAACTTTACCTAGGCAGCTATTTTCTCAGAACAAATTTAGGCAAAGTTTACAGTGTGATAAGGCAGGCCCTAAGCCAATAACCACCTTCTCTCAACAAATGTACAACTCCAAAACATGACTACCACTTGAAATGTGATGTCCTATCCAGACACTTCAGAAGCATCAATCCTAGCTTCGCTATCAATTTCACTACATTCAATGAAAACTAGTAATCCATCTATGATGTAAATGGTAACTCCGTATCACTCAAAATATTGTTTGCCAGAATAGCCAATTCACAGATTATGCTAGATATGCAGTTTTATAGCACATCTAATAATTTCATTTCAGATAAAATCAACATTTATTGGGTTATTCCTTCCCTCAATAAAAAAAATCAAATGCTGATTAAATGTTTCCTCTACATTGAAAACAGTAGTATACAAAGAAGTTTAAACAACTACTACTTATTACGCACCTAACATTTAACAAGCTAATTCTGAAAAAAATTAAGAAACCAATTCTCTGTATCCTCCAAATTCTGAAGTCAATATATACAGGGAGGAAAAAAATGAAAGAAAGTACACAGTGCCACATTTCATTCTGCACAGAAATTCGGCATTTTCCATAAACACTTGAAGCAAGAAAGGTCAACAACGTAATGTTAATGATGCTAAGAGTGAGAACACAGAAGGAAAACAAACTTAAAAATTATAATCAGAAATAAAAGTGGTTACTGCCACTGCCTATATTAAAAAGTATAAAGCAAATAAAGATAATGGTGCCTGGTGTATTTCGATAGTACTTTATTATATTAATTTTGTAAGAAGTTACTTTTTTTATAGTCAGCAATTATCTTAAAAGCAGGTTGTAACTTCATACTTACATATATAATTACTTTAAAATCACCTTTAAATTTAAATCCCCCTTATTCTCATGCATTCACTGAAACCAAAAGCTGGCTCTTAGCAGGGGGTAAAAAATCAAGAAAACTGATAAACTGCTTGCTAGACTGATAAGGGGAAAAAAAGACACAAATTACCAATTTCAGGAATGAAAAAGAGAACAGTACTACAGATCCTACAGACATCAAAAGAATAATAAAAATATCATGAAAATTATGCCAATAAATTTAAAATTCAGTGAAATGGACACAAATTATCAAAACTGATACAAGAAGAAACAGAAACTCTGACTAGCCCTATATGTAACAGTTGAATGCATAATTTAAAACCTTTCCACAAAAATAACTCCTGGCCCAGACAGCTTCACTAGTTAATTCTATCAAATACTTAAGGAAAAAATAATACCAATTCTACCCAATCTTTCAGAAAGTTCCCAACTCATTATATGAGGTCAGCATTACCCTAAAACCAAAATTCAACAGACATTATAAAACAGCTACAAACCTGATGAACATAATGCAAAAATCCTCAACAAAATATCGGCAAGTCAAATTTGTCAATATATACAAAGAATACTATATAACCAAGTGGGATTTACTCTAGGAACACAAAGTTGGTTTAACATTCCAAAATCAATCAATGTAATTCATCCTTTTAACAAACTAAAAAAGAAAAACCATATGGATCATCTCAATAGAGGCAGGAAAACATTTGATGAAATCTAGCACTCCTTCATGTTAAAAAGAAAACTCCCAGAAAACTAAGAATAAAAGGGAACTTTCCAACCTGATAAAAAGCATTTATAAAAAACCTACAACTAACATCATACTCAACAGTGAAAAACTGAACATTCTCTCCCTAAGATCAAGAACACAGTACCTCTGAAACAAATAACACAATATATGTTTAGAAAAAAAAAAAGAAGAAGATAGCAGGAGGGAAAGAATGAAGGGGGGGAAATCAGAGGGGGAGAAGAACCATGAGAGACAATGAACTCTGAAAAACAAACTGAGGGTTCTAGAGGGGAGGGGGTGGGAGGATGGGTTAGCCTGGTGATGGGTATTAAAGAGGGCACGCTCTGCATGGAGCACTGGGTGTTATACACAAACAATGAATCATGGAACACTACATCAAAAACTAATGATGTAATGTATGGTGATTAACATAACAATTAAAAATTTTTAAAAAACACAGCAAAGAGGTCCATTCTCAACACCTCTATTCAACAAAGTACTAAGGCTTTACTGTAATAAGGCAAAAAGAAAAAGTTTTTTCTAACAAGGTATAAAGATACACAGATTGGAAAAAAAGGAATACAGAGATTGGAAAGAAAAAAATGATTTGCAGATGATCTGATCATATATGTACAAAATTCTAATAAGTCTACAAAAGAGCTAGTAGAATGAATAAGTGAATTTAGAAAGTCACAGGATTCAAGAATATACAAAAATGAGCTATTTCTAAATGCTAGCATTAAATAGAAAATGAAATTTCAAACAGCATTTACAACTACATAAAAAAATAGGAAATACTTAACAGATAAATGTAACAAAGTATACGTAAGACTTTTACACCAAAAATGACAAAACACTGCTAAGAAATTCTAAAGGAGATTAGGTAAATGGTCCAATGTATCATATTCTGGGACTGGAAGATTCAGTGTAGTTAAGATGTCAATTCTCTACAAATTGATCTAGAAATCAAGGCAATCCTAATAAAAATCCCAGCAGGCATTTTTGAAAATTTGATAAGCTAATTTTAAAATTTATATAGAAATGTAAAGGATACAGAATATTAAAACAATTACAAAAAAGAAAGGACTTACACTACCTGACTTAAAGACTAACAAAAAACCTACAATAATCAATCAAGACCATGTGATATTTACTTCAATGAAACAGAATGTCAACATACAGACCAACACATATTGATCAATATATTCACAAGACATATATCTGACAAAGGACCAGTACTCAGAATACATAAAGAACTTCTACAACTCAACAATAAAAAGACAACCCAATAAACATGGGCATTTGAATAGGCACATCACAAAAGAAATATAAATAGCCAATAACAACATAAAGATCTTCAACATCACTAGTTATGAGGGAAATACAAGATAAAATCACAATAACACTACACATTTACTAAAATGGCTAAAATTCAAAGGATTGATAATATCAAGCATAGGTGAGGATTGGATCAAGTAGAATTTTTATGTCTGCTGGGTGGGACTTTAAAATGTTATCACTACTTTGAAAAACCATTTGTCTATTTCCTATAAGGTAAACATATAATCTGGCAATTGTACTCCTAGGTATTTACCCAAGAAAAATAAAAATATACATCCACAGAAAGACTTGTAGTATGTAGAACCAATGTTCATAGCAGTTTTACTCATAATAGCCCCAAAGGGAAACAACTCAAACATCCATCAACAGATAAACAGATAAACAGATAAACAAATTGTGATATATAGGTATCCCCCACTTTTTGAAAGTTCAAGTCATGCCACTTAACTTTGATTGAAAGACCTACATTAGTACTTGTTTTTGCTAACTGAAATAAATCTGAAGAGGATTTTTGCTTTTATGAAAAAAATTGAAAAGCAAAAATGGCATTCCGCATTTGTTTTGCAAGCAGCCCTTTATAAAGGTGGTATGCATCACAAGCAGCAAGAGTGGCTCTGCCACGCTCCTTCCCTGGGACTTACACTCAACATCTCAGCATCAAGCCACCATAGCTTTGAATTATGTCTGTAACCAACTGTGCTTTACCTCAACTTAGTTTGTGTATCCATTAGCAAGATGTGTTTTAAGGTATCAGAAAAGCCTAAGAAAAGTTATCTTGGGGGGGGTCTAGAAATCCTCAAAAATGTTTCCATATAAATTAATGGTAACTATATTTCTTTGCTTTATGACATTTCAGCTTACAAACAGTTTCATAGGAACGCTCTACTTTCAGATAGCAGGAAAAACCTGTACCCATACAATGGACTACTACTTGACTCCCCCCTCCAAAAAGAATATAGTTTAAAGAAAAACATGAAAATTGTATAATGCTTACTGGTTAACATCACTAGTAGTAAGACTTACCAACATTATGTACCCCTGGTATTATACTGTGAGAAGGGTACACCATCTCTGTAGTGTTCTTCACAAATATGCATAATACTTCAATCATGTGAAAAAACATCAGACAGACCCAAACTGTGGAAGATTCTACAAAAATATCTAACCAGTACTCTTCAAAAGTGTCAAAGCAATGAAAGACAGGACTGTCACAGAAGACACTAAGGAAATATGACAACTAAATGCAATGTGGGATCCTAGATTGGAATAAAGAACCTCAGTGGGAAAATTTGTAAAAACTGAGTAACGTCTGTAGTTCAGTTAGTAGTACTACACTAATGTTAATTTCTTAGCTCTAAAATTGTACTGTGGTCAACTGTAGTCAAGTAAGAGGTCACCTTTAGAAGAGAATAGAGGCCAACTATTATTTTTGCAGCTCTTCCATAGGTCTAAAATTATTTCAAACTTTTTATAGTTTAAAAATGTTAGGGGTAATAAAAAAATGAATGAACTATTTACTGACAGACACAACAACATCAATAAATCACAAAAACATTATGCTGAGCAAAAGAGGCCAGACACAAGAGTACATACTGTATGATTCCATTTATATGAAATTCTGAAAAGGGCAAAATTAATCTATAGTGACAAAAAGCCCTGAGGCAAAGAGCGGGAGGGCGAACTGACTTCAAAGAGGCAATGAGGGCACTTTTTGGAGTGATGGAAATATTCTTTATCTTAAGTGGTAGTTAGACACGTGTATACATTTTGTCGAACTAAATTTATATACTTAAAATGCATGTTTTATTATATGTAACTTATTCCTCAATAAAGTTTATTAAAATTTAAAAAATAAGTTCATATTTAAAAGTATTTCACTTGAATAGTGCATATTTTATACTGGGTAAACTCAAATACAGTGACTGATTCTTTTTTTTATATAGTTTTTAATTAATTTTTAAGTTTTTAATCACCTGATGCTCATCACAACAAGTACAATCCTTAGTCCCCCCCCCTCTATTTTATATTCCTTCACCCACCTCCCCTCTGGTAACCAGCAGTTTGTTCTCTATAGTTGAGTCTGTTTCTTGGTTTCTCTCTCTTTTCCCCTTTGCTCGTTTGTTTCTTAAATTCCACATATGAGTGAAACAATATGGCATTTGTCTTTTTCTGACTGACTTATTTCACTTAGCGTTATACTCTCAAGCTCCATCCTTTCATTGCAAATGCCAAGATTTCATTCTTTTTATGACTGAATCATATTCCATTGTGTGTATATGTGTGTGTGTGTGTATCACATCTTCTTTGGGTAAATACCCAGTAGTGCAATTTCTGGATCATAGGGTAGTTCTATGTTTAATTTTTTGAGGAAGCTCCATACTGTTTTCTACACTATCTGCACCAGTTTGCATTGCCACCAACAGTGCACAAGGGATCCTTTTTCTCCACATCCTCACCAACACCTGTTGTGTCTGTGTTTTTGATTTTAGCCATTCTGACAGGTGTGAAGTGATACCTCATTGTAATTTCGATTTGCATTTCCCTGATGATGAGTGATGTTGAGCATCTTTTCATGTGTCTGTTGGCCATCTTTTGTCTTCTTGGGAGAAATGGCTGTTCTTCTCCCCATTTTTAATAAGATTATTTAGTTTTAGAAGTTCTTTATATATTTTGGATACTAACCCTTTCTTGGATGTCATTTGCAAAAACCTTCTCCTGTTCAGTAGGTTGTCTTTTAGTTTTGTTGACTGTTTTCTTTGCTGTGCATAAGCTTTTTATTTTGATGTAGTTTCCATAGTTTATTTGCTTTTGTTTCCCTTGCCTCAGGGGACCTATCTAGAAAAAAGTTGCTATGGCCGATGTCAGAGAAACTACTGCCTCTACTCTCTTCTAAGATTTTTATGGTTTCAGGTCTCACATTAAAGTCTTCATTTTTCTTACAGTTTTTAATTAAGTTTTTATTTTAATAAAGTATAGTGATTAATTCTTAAACTGATTTATTAAAACTTATGTACCCAAACTGTTCATTCAATATATATTTACTGAGCACCTGCTACATGACAGGCTTTAGGAAACACATAGGATATAAAAGTGAAAAAGAAAGCCCTTGCCCTTGAAGAACTCACAGGCCAATGGGGAAACAGGCAAGCAAACAAAAGCTGCAAATGATATATAAATTGCTCTTAGGAAATGATGTACCAAGGTGTCAGGACTGCAGAGAAGACAATGTCTCAGACAAGGCTTCAGAACAAATATAGACCCTTTCCAAGAACTTATCCTGTGAGGCTATTACACTTATTCCAGGGATGTTTATTCCAAATACTCAAAGCTTTCAAAAAATCTTCTTTTAATCTTGTCTCTATACTTTATGGCACATTTTTCTGACGAAAAGTCCTTAGCACTTCATGGGTGTGGTTTTTTTGTTTTTTAAGTAATAAAAGTTATTCTCAGATAAATTTAATGAATACTATTCTGGAAAACAGGAGAAGAGTACAAGCCAATAAACTTGTTTTCCTATGTGCTTTATGAAGTGAAGGTAGTACCATAAGAAGACTAACAATGTTTTTCATCCAACACTGAGTTGTTGAAATAATGTACAGTTTCTCAAGGGGGACTCCTTTATTATTTTTTTATTTATTTTTAAAGATTTTATTTATTTGACAGAGAGAGCAAGAGAGCACAAGCAGGGAGAGCAGCAGAGGGAGAGGGAGAAGCAGGCTCTCTGCCGAGCAGGGAGCCCAATGCGGGACTTGATCCCATGACCCTGGGATCATGACCTGAGCCAAAGGCAGACGCTTAACCATCTGAGCCACCCAGGCGCCCCAAGGGGGACTCCTTTAAAGGGCATTACCCTTTTGAGTGCTTAAGTCCTGGTTTGTTTAAGGGAGGGAGCCTAGTACTTTGAAATTATACCTCACTATAAATTGTCATTGTTCAAAATGATAATTTAAACTTACCATAATACATATATACATGTGTGTGTATACTCACACACACATATAAATGTATACTTAGGTTTGAATCTCAGTTCAGCTATATCATAGCTAAACACCCTTGGACAAAGTCCTTAATGTCCTAGCATCATCTGTAAAATGAAGACAACAGTAATATCTGCCTCATAGAGTTTTTGTAAATATTAAATAAGTGACGTGAATGAGATAGTCCATGTATTAAATGAGATAATCTATTATTAGAACAGGGCTTACTTAGCACATAATAAGCACTTAATAAATGTTAATAATTAACTATTATATTTATATATAAGCAAAGTATATTAGTATCTTCACTAAGAATAAGCATTAAAATATGAAGTGGGATTAAAAAAACAAAAAAGAATGGGGCGCCTGGGTGGCTCAGTCGTTAAGCGTCTGCCTTCGGCTCAGGTCATGATCCCAGGGTCCTGGGATCGAGCCCCGCATCGGGCTCCCTGCTCAGCGGGAAGCCTGCTTCTCCCTCTCCCACTCCCTCTGCTTGTGTTCCCTCTCTCGCTGTGTCTCTCTGTCAAATAAATAAAATCTTTAAAAAAAAAAGGCAAAAAGAAGAAATCATAAGGTATCTTTAAAGTTTAGAGACTTTTTTCAGTGACTTTTTCATTAAACAAGAGAATTCATTTTTTCATTATTCTGTGGGAACATGTAGTTATCGCAATGCTCAGTAACAAAATGTGCCTGAACAGTACAGGTTTTCAATAAATACTAACAACTATTTCAATACAATGAGATTGTCTTAATAACCAAGGGAAAAAAAATCTGTCACTTTTTGTTCCCATTAACTTCTACTTCTGCTTTAGATAGTATCTCTTTCAGCTGAATTATCTTACCATTCCTTTCCCTGGAGAGGTAAAATTCTAGAAAGGAGAGAGACTGTAGGATTTTCTCCCAATTTGGAAGATCTACCCTGAGAAAGTACAGTACTTCCAACTTGCTTTCTGAGAAGCGGTCCTAAAAGTGTCTGTGTCCAATTAGAAAAATATGTAAGCATAAAAATGCAGCAAAAACAACTTTAAGGCAATAGAAAATGAAATAAACAACAAAGAGTATGGAGGGAAGAAAGGGAAATTCAAACCAAGTCAGTGTATATTTTTAATATATAACTTGTTTGGTATATAGCATAGCTACATCTATGTGGCAACTACCTATAAACTGCATATGTTCACTTTTGCATTATTATATTACAATACATATTTACATATATTTATAATACATTTATATGTTATAATGAATATTATTATATTAGCCAGCCTAAATTGAACATCAAATTGAGATCTAATTTGAGATGGAACTCAGTTTTCTAATACTGTTATACAACGTTTCTGAAGATAAGTGAATTTATACATTTTAAGATTTTTGTGTAAAGACAGTATTTTTTAGAGAAAATTTCTGAAAGATTCTTTTTCAAGTGTCATGGCAATGCACACATGCATGCATATACATATATACACATGTACTCAACTCAGTCCTTCATCTCTACTACTTAAATGACATTTTCACATCAAAATCAAATGAATTTTTAATAAAAACTTCGTAAGTTCTGAAGAGATCTTGCAACTATTAACTAATCCATTGATTATTTCAAATATATCTCAGAGATAGGAAGGGAAAAACAGTACAGCACTGTGTTTAAAGTCTATTTGATAATGAACAAAGCAAACAGCTCTAATTTTTTAAAAGTCTTTACATAGTGCATTTGCAATCGTTTCAAAGGAAATAAACACATTTTCCATTTGTCTTAAGAATAACATTAAAATTTTTAACTATTAAGTTTTCCTTGGGTAGAACAAGAGATACAAAATTCCATCACTGAAGAATAGTTTTACAAAGTAAAAGCCAAAAGTGCCCTGATATACAAATTAATGTATAATTTCACCATACTATTTCTTACCAAGGACTCTAAAATAATTTAGCACTTGTTCTACATATCTATACTATGTAAATTTCAAGGATATCTGGTAATTTCAATATTCATAAATATCAATGGAAGGAGCTTTGATAACAAGAGCTTCTAGTAGCTAAATATATGATTAAATCAAGTGTTTACTGAATTGCCTCCTGTAGACCCACTCTGTTATATATAAAGCAGTTTTTAAGCAATCAAAAAGTGCTACTCACCAGCAAGTGTATAATCCATATCAAAACCAAAACACTTTATTTTTTCCATGGCTAAACTTCGGTTCACAAACACCCTAAAAAAAGAAGCAAAAAATGATCTCTCAATTAACACTGAAGCAAATCCCCCCCCAAAATTCCTAAATTTAATGTAATTATTTGGTTATCTTTCTAGATTTTTTTCATTTAAATACCAATATTAAGATTCATAACAGGGGCACCTGGGTGGCTCAGTTGGTTAAGTGTCTGCCTTCGGCTCAGGTCATGATCTCAGGATTCTGGGATGGAGCTCCACTTCTGCATCAGGGCTCTGGCTGGCTCCCTGCTCAGTGGGGAGTCTGCCTCTCCCTCTCCCTTTGCCCCTCCCCCTGAAGCATCTGCCTTCAGCTCAGGTCATGATCCCAGGGTCCTGGGATAGGAGTCCTGCATCGGGCTCCTTGCTCAGTGGGAAGCCTGCTTCTCTCTCTGCCTGCTGTTCCCCCTGCTTGTGCTCGCTCGCTCTTCTCTCTGACAAATAAATAAAATCTTTAAAAAAAAAGATTCGTAACAAAATTATTCAAGTCCTTCTTATACCATAAATGAAATCAGATAAATGAAAATATACACATTTTCTTAACTGTGTCTTAGTATTAACAATGCCATGTGCTAAAGACTTCAGAGAATCAGCTCTCCTTTTCTAAGCCTGACTCCCTAAGATAAACTTATTTTTGAGATTTTATAATACATTCACTCATTCATTTATAATTTATTTAATAAACAGAGTGCATTTAAAGCTTACAACATGCCAGATACTAAAGACATAAACATAAATATATTCATTCAAACACTGAGTGCTTACTATATCCCAAACAAGGTACATGATACAGCAGTGAATGAACAAGAGTACCTGCCCTTACGGAACTTCTATTTTAATTTACAATCTCTATCCTTGAGGAATTCAGCCTAGCAGGAGAGACACTTATACACAAATAATTTCAGCAATTCAATAAATGCTATAAAATAAGACAGAGGCAAGGATACCACTTCTTTAGAGACCAGAAGAGATGTCTGAGATGAATCTTAAGCAATCAGTAGAAGTTTTTCAATTGGACAAAGCAACAAAGGCAATCCAGGCAGAATAACTAAGCAAGGACAAGGTTTACAGTGAACTATAAAATATTTACTATGGCTGGAGCAGAGGAGTTTTATTTGGTTTTGCTTTCCTGTTTGTTTTTGCAAAAGGTTTTCCAGAAGGGCAGGGGTAGGAAGAAGGGGCAATAAAAGCTATGAAGCTAAAAAGTTAGTAGTAGTCAAAATCATGAAGACTCTGTATGCCACATTAGAGTTTGGACTTGATTGTGCAAGCAAGGACAAATTACCAGATTTTGAAGAAATGAAATAATCAGAGTCAAATTTCAGAAAGATCACTTTTGAAGACATGGGGAAAACTAAACATATAATAGCATGGCAAATCATCACCATGATGATGTTTTGGGGTAAGTTTTAATCATCTCTGAAAACAAAAATATCCTTTCGGGGCGCCCAGGTGTTTCAGTCAGTTAAGTGTCCAACTCTTGATTTTGTCTCAGGTAATGATCTCAGGGTTGTGAGATCAAGTCCCATGTCAGGGTCTGCGCTGGGCATGGAGCATGCTTGGGATTCTCTCTCTCCCTCCTCCCGCTCCCTCTGCCCCTCCCCACCGCTATCTTAAAACAAACAAACAAACACACACACACACACACACACACACACACACACACACCCTTTCCATCTCATCCCCAGCTTGACAGCCAAAATTATTGAATGGTTTATCCTCTTATTACCAAACCTTTTCTTTGCCTTCATTTTAGAAGTAACTGTGAGAAATGAGAATGCTACAAATAAAATAAAGATGCCTGGGCTGGGCTCCTATTCACGATGTAGGTCAATAATCTCCAAAGAGGAGTGACTATACCAGGGGATGCAGAAGACTCCACTGGGTACAAAAAGAAGGTATCAGATCTTCTACTGATACTTATTTCATCATTTAAATATGCTTAATTTGTGTATGTTTTCTACTATATATAAATAAGGACAATAGTCCATGAAGGGATGAATGTTCTACGTTTTAACTGATGGAATACTGGGAGTTTGGGAACCACTAATCTAGGTAATGACTCTTCACCAACTCATATATTACTATTTCAAGTTTTAACAGAAAACTTCCTCTCATCTCAGAATGTATGCACCAATTTTAAATGCAGACCAAAAAAATCAAGTATTTGCTTAGAAATATTTTAATCAAGGACTTAAAATCAATAGGTCCTTGAATTAAGAACTATTAATCTTCTGAAAAATACGAAAATCATTACTTATCTTAGTGTGTTATGCACACTGGATTAGCTCTATAAAACCCTTAGTTCCTGAGAACTAAATCCTGAGAATTAATGCCAGTATTGGTATTTACCTCCTTATCTCTGTAATACTGTAGATTAACACTTTATTTTTCTAATGGGATTATGTACATCAATTATGCTTTACCCAGTTTATCTACTAAGTACAGATGAGTTATATATGAAAGTCAATGTTTAGAATCTAGGTAATACTGAGTCTTGTATATTAGTTTTGCCACTGACCAATGGTGGACTATATTTTATATACAAAGTACCTAAAAGGCCTATTTATAATTCTTCTTACCCCAAATTACTGTAGCAATATTCCTTTGGATTTTGGGCTTCCTCTGCAGATAGGTGTTTTTCTTTTCCCTTTTTTGGGGGCTTCTTTTCCCCTTAATTAGACCTGTTGGGCGCTTTGGTCTCCTATTTTAAGTTGCCCTAATACAAGTCCTTTCTAATAGATGGGAGGGAGATAGAAGCCTAATGGATAGCCGAAAGATCCAAGGAACTACAAGATAAAAGACACCCACCCAAATCTTTTTTTAAACACCCACAAACCCAAATATATCACCATGATCTTTCTACCACTTCATCAAATTTCACCCTGCTTTTACTGATAAAAGTATCTACTTTATTATCACCTTTTCTCAGTTACATAAATCCTTTTGAAGGCACAAGAGGGGTAAGACACAAAGCAATGGTTCTAACTCTGGAAACCAAATGTTGCCACTGAAGATTAGGCTTTTCAAACACACTCTCAATTCAGGCTAGAGGCCAACTGGATCAAATCCTTGATCAGAGCCCAAACAGCTGACATGCCTAAAATATTCTATGGGAATTCAGGCAGGAACGACTGCAAAGATTCTTACGATACAACTCAGGAGGGATACATGTTGGGACCACATGATAAAAGAAACAGCTTGGTTTCTGATAGAATGATGTGAGCTGGTTTCAGGCACAGCTCAAATCACAGGGTAAAAAACAGACTTTGCTACTATCAATCAATCAGTGCTAAAGGGAGAAAGAAACTATCAACAGACCCAGCAAGATAGCTTACCAGTTTATTTCTTGGTCAGAAGAAAGATTAAGCCTGTACTCCTTTATAACATTATTTTAAGGATATGAAGATTATAATGCACCTTAGGTATATTATCCATACAAACTCTTGGAATCACATATGTTGGGAATATGAAAATCTATTGTTTTTGCCAAAATTATGACTGCTAAATAACCATCAAATCGCACTCTTTCCCCTTCGATTAACTTGTTACCTTATTCAATTAGCACATTTGTTGAAAGCCTACTACAAAGCCAGAACCACTTTGTTTCAGGGAGTAGACTGAGTGAGGAAAGACTTTTTAGATGCGTAACTTTAGGAAATAAGATGTTGTCTTATGAAGACCTTCCACTAAATATCCTTCATCTTTTCACTTTCATTCAAAATAAGTAACCTCATCCACAGAAGAAATTCCTGAATTTAAGAAACAATCACTCCTGTCTCCCCTTCTCAATCCTATTATGAAACAAAAAGAAAAATCTCACATATGTTTTCATCTCTTCTTTCCCTATAAAACATGGAAGGAAAGGGCAATAAGGGAATTAAATCTAATTTGGGTGCGAATATCTAAAGTGTATTAAGTAAAGCTATAATGACAAAAGGGGACAGCTGGGTCATAGAGAACTGCAATAATACATACTCTTAAGATTTACAGAGATAATAAATACCCAAATGCTGAAAGTATGCACTGACTTCAGAAGACAGGCAGCCTGGGGCCAGAACTATCATGTCTCCAGGATACAGTCTTCAAGAGAAACAATCTCTTGGCCCCAAACTAATCACTATTCTTTACTGTTACAACAAAAGAGAATATTAGGCACTGTATCAGTTAAAAGACTGGCTCACTGTCCCACCATACATTTAAAACAAAAGACTGTATCTGCTTGGAGAATTCAAAAATTTCTATTGGTCCCAGGGCCTTGACTCTGTCTGGGCCAATGCCAATTTACTCGTGTCACTTTTCTAAATTATTAACCAGTGGAACACACTCTACTATAGACCTCCACTTCCGGAATGTGAATACATCTGTGAAATGAACTTTCCAAAGCTTATTTTAAATAAAGCACAAAGTCTCCACAAAGCATGACTGACCTAAGCATCCAACCTTAAAATGCAATTATCAGCCAGAAATTCCTACATATTAAGGCATTTACAAGATACAGATTTGAGCATTAACAAGAGAAACCATCTTTAGGAAACAACACATATAAAACCTGGCACTATAAAACCAGGCACAGATTTAGACAGAGATAAATTTAACAGCTTTTACTATCACATCCCACCACAGTAAGGCATGAAATTTAAAGAAATTCTATCCAAGGAAATATAGATATTAACCATAAGAAATAAGACTATGTGCTTTAAGAGTAAGGATCTAGTATCTTCATACTTAAGGAACATGAACATGGAATTTACTAAATTTAGAATTTTGTTAATAGCAAACTCTTAGCAGTTTTGAGATTTAACTCATAATTCAAAGCAGCATTACCTCATCTGTCACTGGTTGCCGTTCTGCAATATGTGAAACTATCTGAGTCAGTAAGTTCTTGAAGTCACATAACAAAATTCTTCTTCAAGTCCCTAGTATAATTTATTTCTGTGTAACTTTAACCTAACTTCAAAAAGACTGTTTTAGTCTGAACCAAGCCCCTCAACAGCATGTATCTTCTGAGACTGTTGGAGAAAACACCTCTGTGTCTAATTTAACTTGTCATTGGATATCACTGTTGCTCCACACAAATCCATTTGGAAGAGTTTCTTTGGCGATGGTGCACTTTATCCCTAGCTCCTCCCCCTGTCTAGAGTCACAATTTCCTGGCCAAGGGCCCAACAACAGTTACTGCAACAACAAATGAGACTAAAGATACAAGCATAAAATCTTCTTGGGCATGTTTTGGTTATGGGTTTGTGTAATAATATACTCAAAGCTTATTGCAATCAAAGAAAAGTTACAAGTGCTTTTTCAAGATCAGATCGAGAGTATAAATTTAGATTATGAACCAAACAATGTCTCTTTGTGAGTATATATGTGTGTTTACTTAAAATATGCTATAATGTGGATTTCTGTTGAAAATCTAATTTAGTATCTCTCTCCCCAAACTAGTTTCTATTTCTGCTTTTGGCACTCTCCTTTTACCACTCAACCCTAAAATCTACTTAATATTGTTTCCTCTCCCTCAAATCCACATCATCTCATCTGCCTTCATTTAAATTTCCAAATGTTGGGGGGCACCAGGGTGGCTCAGTCAGCTAAGCGTCTGCCTTTGGCTCAAGTCATGCATAATCCAAGGGTCCTGGGATCCTTGGGCTCCGTGCTCAGCAAGGAGCCTGCTTCTCCCTCTGCCCCTCCCCCTGCTCATGCTTTCTCTCACTCTCTCACAAATAAATAAAATCTTTAAAAAATAAATAAATAAAAATAAATACATTTCCAAATGTCTATGGAAACCAAATCTTCCATTCAATTCATACTGCTACCAACTTGTCCAGGTCCTTGTTAACTCATTAACTCTTCAGCAATCACCTTCCAATTGTTCTGCCTGCACACTAATAGCCAAATTGATTGTTTTGAAGTACTGCTACTCAAAGTGTGGTGTGTGGTCCACAGACCAATGCTGGTCTGTGAACAGTCCTCACTAATCCATGACAGGATACATACAGAAATTGCAAGTATTTAGAAACTTTTATAGCAATTGTGAAATTTTATGTTTGTTGAATGTAGTAATAAAAAATGCAGGGGTGCCTGGCTGGCTCAGTCCAAAGAGCATGCAACTCTTGATCTCGGGGTTGTGAGTTTGAGACCTATGTTGGGTGCAGAGATTACTTAAATAAACTTAAAAAAATATACAGACTTACATGTCTCTTCATTTTCCTAGTAATTCATTTTTACTATATTTTATAAATGCATCGATTTGAAAAGATTGGGATGAAAACAAAGAAACAAAAAATGATCCCCCATCACTGATGGTTTGAGAAACACTGTCCTAAAGCCCAGCTCCAACCATGTCACTCTCCTACTTAACCTTCAGACATTCCTCACTACCTACCCAAACTATATAAGTTTTTGTATCTTCAAGGAGTTCAAAGCTTTTCACCATCTTTCCAAAATCAGTTTTATCTCATATTGCTCCACATCATGCACCTTTTGCTCTAATAATCAAAATGAACTACTTGCTATTTCCTAAAGGTGCCCTGAAGCTTTGTTTATGCTGTTCCCCATACCTGAAAAATGTCCTCCTCAGTTATCTCTAATTTTTCAAGACACAGCAATCTCAGGTGATTTCTTCAAGAAACTATTCTGGCTGTGCCACAGAACTACTTGCAGTGATGCCTCTGGGTCTCAGATTACTTTTCTACTTAATGAAAGAGATTATAGAGTTGTGATCCATGTGAGAGATTTGAATATTCAAAATCCTTTATTTTAGCCTGTGGTATATTTTGTCACATACATAAAACATACAGGTAGTTCTCTTATTCTTTACTGGATTATAAACTTTGAGGCCAGGATTTACTGCCTTCCCAAAACCTAGCATAGGGCCTTGTAAAGAGCAGACACAATATTTAACTGAGTACTGGGTTCCTTTTGGGGGTAGTAAAAATGTTCTAAAATTAGACAGTGGTATTGGTTACACAACTCTGTGAATATACTAAAACCACTGAATTATACACTTTAAAAGAGTGAATTGGATGGTATGTGAACTATATTTCTGTAAAGTTGTTATTTAAAAAACATAATTGCAAGGCCTCATTCTGCCTTTATGTCCCTATCCTTCAGGAAAAAGTATGCTTGGCGATGTAAAAACATACAGGTAAGAACTTTCTAATTTATGAAATGGACTCCTAAAAATTGAAGTTCAAATATCATGGATCTACAGACACAACAAAAACATTCTGGACTAGATTTTACAAAAGAAAAAAATGATTTAAGTAGCATTAGTTTTTGTTTTCATAAACTTCAGCTAATAATTTACTAATATGTCTGAATATTTTCTCTGAGGAACACCCTCAGAAGGGATATATTTTGTCACATTGTGCCAAGAGAACAGCAGCCTGTGCTTTAAAAGCCTGAACAACAGGGGCACCTGAGTGGCTCAGTCGGTTAAGCGTCCGCCTTTGGCTCAGGTCATGATCTTGGGGTTCTGGGATCCAGCCCTGCATGGAGCCTGGCGTCAGGCTCCATGCTCCGTGGGGAGTTTGCTTCTCCCTCTCCCTCTCACCCTCCTCCCGCTCATGATTTCTCTCAAATAAATAAATATTTTTAATAAATAATTAAAAGTCTGAATAAGCATATTATCATTTCTAAAGTAAAACATGAATTAATTATAATATTCACTTTTCTCACTCAATTATTCAATATAAAAATGTTATGGTGAA
Organism: Halichoerus grypus; assembly: GCF_964656455.1. Classification (NCBI taxonomy): domain Eukaryota; kingdom Metazoa; phylum Chordata; class Mammalia; order Carnivora; family Phocidae; genus Halichoerus; species Halichoerus grypus. Next base: position 25,683,569 of record NC_135718.1, on the reverse strand, counting down.
AAGAAGTGACTATGGTGGCATACACAGAACAAAATAAAAGATGACTAAAATTTAAGATGCCATTACTTGTAAAACTCACCGATTTTATATGCCACTAAAAGGGGGGGGGGATGACTAAGAAAATTTAGGGCCTCATAAAGCTAGGGTATCACAGGGCTACCCATAACATGATGAAAAAGAAGAAAGAAATGTGCAACATAGAAGAAACACACAACTTTGTACATCTCAGCCCTGACATAGTCTAGGGCAGGGAGAAAACCTCCCCTTGAGAATCTGAAGAGTCATGTAGTAGGTTTATGGTCTGAATTTACACTACTAGTATGGTTAATATTGCCACTAGGTGACTAAAAGAAACACAGTTATCTGGAAGAACTCGACTTAATTCTAGGTGGTATACTGCTAAATGCAGCCCAATTTCAGAGATGTTTAAATGTTAAAAATGTGTATAAAATACTAAGAGTACTGATCATACTATCTTTCCACTGAAACTTTCAAAACATACTTTAAGGAAGAGACATTAAAATTCCTTTCACCTCCTTTCCCAAATGAAGGAACTGCAGTAATGAGAGCAGGATGGCGGGGAATAAAAGAAAAAGCTAGCAAATGAAGAATACACAAATTAAGGGAGAAACTGAAGACAATATCAGTATTCTGAATATAAATTTACTGTTCTAAAACCTTGGTCTAATTAAATACAGGTTTTTCAAATCCCTTTTTCCCTATTTTCCTCTAAGTTCTTTTTCATTTTTTTCTCCACAATTGTTTTAAAGATTTTATTTATTTATTCAGGGAGGGGGGGAACAGGACGAGAATGGAACGGACAGGGAAGGACAACAAGCAGACTCCCTGCTGAGCACAAGCCCTTGCAATGCAGGGCTAGATCTCAGGATCCTGAGACCATGACCTGAGCCAAAACCAAGAGTTGGAGGCTTAACCAACTGAGCCACCCAGGCACCCCTTCTCCTCAAATTTTTAAAGTAAAGACCAATGTACCAGTGTATAGAGGATAATTTATAAAATGCAGCAAAATACAAAAGTTGAATTTTGTGGAATAAAAATGAAAAGAAAGTATGATTATCCAATGTTATCATTAGGCCAACTTAAAAATTGTACTGATGGTGCCTATAATGGAAAAGAGAGGTCAATATCTAGAATTTAGGGGAGCCTGGGTGGCTCAGTTGGTTAAGCCTCCAACTCTTGGTTTCAGCTCAGGTCATGATCCCAGGGATCCTAGGATCCAGCCCCGAGACAGACAGGCTCTGCACTCAGCAGGGAGTCAGCTTCTATGCCTCTCTCCTTCTCCCTCTGCTCCTCCCCTGGCTCGCGCATACTCTCTAGATATATAAAATAAAGAAAATTTTTTAAAAGATTTTATTTATTTATTTGACAGAGAGAGAGCAAGTGAGCGTGCACAAGCAGGGGGAGCAGTAAAGGGAGAGGGAGAAGCAGGCTCCCCACTGAGCAGGGAGCCCGACGTGGGATCATGACCTAAGCTGAAGGCAGACGCTTAACGAACTGAGCCACCCAGGTGCCCCTAAAATAGAAATCTTAAAAAAAAAAAAAATCTAGAATTTAAAATAAAAGCAAATGATAAAACTCATATCCTAAAGCATCTGTATTTCCCCAAGTACATTCCCTTGAATAAGGATCAACAATAACATGGGCACCTGGGTGGCACAGTCAGTTAAGCCTCAGATTCTTGATTTCGGCTCAGGTCAGGATCTCAGGGTCCTGAGATTGAGCCCTGTCTGGGGCTCCACACTGGGTGTGGAACCTGCTTAAGATTCTTTCTCTCCCGCTGCTCCTCCACACACCCCCCAACCCCCCACCTCCGGTTCACACTCTCTCTTAAATAAATAAAATCTTAAAAAAAAAAGCACTACCCAAACTCTTTTCTCTTTTGCATTCTCATCAGCAATACACTGGAGTCTGTGTTTTTAATTTTAGTCATTCTAGTGGGTCTACAATGGTATCTTATTGTGGTTTTAATTCATATTTCCCTAATGACTAAAGATGTAGAGCATCTTTTCAAGTACTTATTGGCCATATCTTTTTCTGTGTGAAATAGCCATTCAAATCTTTTGCCCACTTTTTTCTTAAAGATTTTATTTATTTGTGAGAGAGAGAAAGAGAAAGCACAAGCAGAGGGATTGGTAGGCAGAGGAAGAAGCAGGCAGAGGGAGAAGCAGGCTCCCGGCTGAGCAAGGAGCCGGATGCGGGACGCGATCCCAAGACCCTGGGATTATGACCTGAGCTGAATGCAGATGCTTACCCGAATGAGCCACCCAGGCGTCCCTTTTTGCCCGTTTTTAAACTGGGTTTGTTTGTCTTATTATTATGCTGTGAGAATTCTTCATACATTTTGGATGTAAGTCCTTTATTAGATATATATGTATTGAAAATATCTTCTCCAGTCTGTGGCTTGCCTTTTCATTTTCTTTCTTTTTTTTTTTTTTTTTTTTTTTAAAGACTAACCCCTGTCCTGACTTCTTTTTTTTTTTTTTTTTTTTTTTAAAGATTTTTTATTTATTTATTTGAGAGAGAGAATGAGAGACAGAGAGCATGAGAGGGAGGAGGGTCAGAGGGAGAAGCAGACTCCCTGCCGAGCAGGGAGCCCGATGCGGGACTTGATCCTGGGACTCCAGGATCATGACCTGAGCCGAAGGCAGTCGCTTAACCAACTGAGCCACCCAGGCGCCCCCTTTTCATTTTCTTAATGGTGTCTTTCAAATAGCAGAGTAGTTTTGCTTTTATTGTAGTTGTTTTGATGAAACACAAGTGCTCAATTTTGACTTTCATGTTATGTATTTTACCTAAGAAATTTTTAGCTAATTCAAGTTCACAAAGATTTTCACCTACACTTTACTTTTTACTTTTATATTTAGGTCTAGGATCCATTTGTGTTATTTTTTATATATGGTTTGAGGTAAAGGTCGAGGTTCACTTTTTTTTCTATATGAATGTTCAGTTGTTCCATCCATTGAATTACCTTGGCCTCACTGCTAAAAATCAATTGACTATATATGCTTGGGTCTATGAATTTGCTATGAGGTTTCATGATCTGTATACGTCTATCCTTACACTAATACCACACTGTCTCCATTACCATAAGTTTACGTAAGACTCAAGTATAATTTTTGGTGATTTAACTGTAGTAACAATCTTTTCCTATTACTATTAGAAAAAGATTTCATAGATATCAAATGAAAGACTATACTACATGTCCAAATATCACACATACATAAATTGTGAATATTAGAATTCTTTTCATACAAAGTACAAAATTTATCCATTTATTTCTAAAGATAGCAAAGGAAAATAAAATCTAACTGATTTCATTTATATGATCCATGCATCTCAACTGAACTTCCTCAGGGGTGCCTGGCTGGCTCAGTCAGTAGAGCGTGGAACTCTCGATCTCAGGGTTGTGAGTTCAAGCCCCACATTGGGGGTAGAGCTTACTTTTAAAAAATAAATACATGGGCAATTATAAAAGCAAATCTTAAAAAAAAATGAACTTGTTCATGTATCTATTCAGACAGTATGGGAATTGCCCCAGTGGCTCCTAGAAATAAAGCTAAAAGAGTATCTTAGCCCTTACGGTATCCTTTGGTTTATACAGATCTCTTTCTAATTAACCAATTCTAACACATACTTTACCATAGGGGAAAAATTAGCACTAATTACTTTCTAAGAATTTTGACTGCACCTAGAAATATAGTTCTTAAATCTATAAACCAGCTTTATAAACAATCATGTGGGGGCGCCTGGGTGGCTCAGTGGGTTAAGCAGCTGCCTTTGGCTCAGGTCATGGTCCCAGGGTCCTGGGATCAAGCCCCGCATCAGGCTCCCCGCTCAGCACCTGCTTCTCCCTCTCACTCTGCCACTCCCCCTGCTTGTGCTCCCTCGCTCTCTGTCAAATAAAATCTTTAAAAAGAAATAAAGAAATAAAAATAAAAAAAACAATTATGTGTACAAGACTGACAAATATTACCAACGTGTGTGATCATCTTAATCATAAAAATTATTTAACAACTACAGGTTTATAGCCAGTGCTTAAAGGAACGAAAAAATACAAACCCTGAAGAGGCAGTCCTTTCATAATTTTTACATTTAAGAAAGTTCAAAATTCTAGTGATAACATGAGAGGTCTAAAAATAATACAGAATTATTATGTCCATGGTTGTTCTCTTTATTCAATAATGAGGTTTAAAATAGCAGGAAAATGGGCCAATTTTGTCTTGCTCACAATCAATAATTAGATTAAAAGAAATTATAAAAATGGGGCTCTGAAACTACTTCAAAATTTCTAATAGAACCAAGAATTAGAAAAAGAATTAAGAGCTTCCAGAAAATCAAAATTAAAATTTTACTGATTTTTGAAAAATTTTTTTTAGATCTATGTCCTACTTAATCAAAGGGAATGTCTCTCTGAAATTAACCAGGTCTAGTTATGCTTGAAGGTTAGGAATGAAATAGTATGCAATCATTAAACTTCATGTCACCTATTAGAGTGGTAACAAAAAGAATTTCCGTAACAATCCAGACTCAGGTATAAGAGACAATAATTAAAAAAAAAAAGGACAATAAAAATCTTAACACAAAACTATTTTATATTGCCAAGTAAAAAGAATAGTGGATTCTACTCAAAATTACTTTTTGCTTACACTTCCCAGAAAGAAACAAAATCACAAGCTGCTTTTCACTCAATCTTTCACACCATTTTCCAAAGGTACAAATTATTTGAAAATGCCTCTGAGTTTTTAATTTCACTCATTTCTATGTAAAATTCTTTGGTAAGACACCACTGTTTGTTTCCAATCTTCATAAATACTTTCTACAGAAAAACAAAATGAGTTTACCACAGAGTAAACAGGGTGCTTAAAGCTCACTAAATTTCTACTAGGAGTATCCATCCTCAATGCTGTCTTTCAAAACAGCAATAGTAACTTTACAGTAGATTACATATAAAACATTAACAATGTAAGCTTTCAGCTAAATTTCTTTTAATCTCTCCTTCTACTTTCCCTGTTGGACTGGTAAAACTGCTTATTAATCTTCCAATTCACAGATGACTAGAACATCTCTTTGCTGAGAAAAACGAAGGAAAAAGAATAATAAACTCACCCTTCCTTAGACATTCTCAAAGATCTACTTCCTCTGGATGAGAATACAGGATCAACAAACAAGCTTCACTGATCTCTTGAGAACTGTAGCTCATTTGTTAAAGCACAGAGAACTCAGGCCCTGAGAGGCCCAACAAATTCGGGCACAATGCCGAACCCTAACCAGGCAATATCTCAGTGACCAATAACCTCAGCTTTAAATACTTGAAAACCTAAGAATAATAGAAAAAAACTAGAGGGTAGAAAAAATAACTAATGGTCTGAAATGTTTAAGACTGGCCAGTTTAGAAAGGCGACAATCCAAATGGCAAGTTCCCCTAAGAGACAGGAATCGTTACTGGCAAACACACAGAAAAAGCAAATTTACCCCCTAATGAGGCCTGCCAACAGTACGCAAACAATGTGAGTTTCACAGAATGGAGCGGCCCTAGTCAGTCCAAATCATTTTTAGTTTACTCTGGGAGAGGGGGAAAAAAAAAATCAACAGGATAAATAATACTATGTTTTAATTCTCAATTTAGTTATTTCCTCCCTTAGAAAATGAACAATGTGAACTACAGAAGAAGGAAATATTTATATACCGATCATATTACAGGAGGAACATAAAGTATTTCCACACTGAGGTCTTTTTTTCTGATCATTAACTGCTTTTAAAGAAAACATCTGTGTTCACAAATATTTTACTCAATTGCCTGAAAATTTCAGCTCATGTGGACAGAAATTTACAGATCTCTGGCATATGCGGGATAAATCCAGAACATTCTAAAGGTTAATTCCAAATCTCAAAGCAAGTTGGAAGTTTGAAAGAAAAACATCTGCAACATTCCTACCTCCTGACCAATATAATGTATAGGGATTATGCAACAAGGGGAAAAATAAACAAGTGTGCTAAAGTCTAAGAACACTGAAATGACAAGTATATCCTGCTAATGGTGATTCAAATTAAAAATATACATACCTTAAAGAAATACTACACGAATTAAAACTTTGAATTAAAAAAATTCTCTCTTTAAATATCACCTAAATATTTTACTAATAATGTTTCTATTAGCTATTAAAATGTGTAGTTACCATAACTAAAAGCAGTATATCTGAAACAAAAATAACACTGTACGTTAAGTATACTTGAATAAAAAAATTTTTTTAGATAAAGCACTATCTAAATACTATAAATTTCAAGCTAGAATTATTTTCAGTTTATTTAGAAAAGCAGTACTGTATAATGGAAGGAGAATGAGCCCTGGAGCAACTAGGTTTATATTCTAGCTTCTCCACTTTCTGGCTCTGGAACCTTGAGTAAGTTACTTACCCTAAACCTCATATTTTTTATCTACAGAAGACAGGTAACATCTGGTAGGGTTGTTGTCTGTCATTTTTGAGTACTCAAAGAACTATTATAACTTCAGATGTGGGGGTACAGGAAAGCAACTAGGTTGCTTTTCAAGCATTATCTCACCAAAACATCTCTTGGGAAATACTTTTTTAAAAATCCCGTTCTCGGGGTGCCTGGGTGGCTCAGTCGTTAAGCATCTGCCTTCGGCTCAGGTCATGATCCCAGGGTCCTGGGATCGAGCCCCACATCAGGTTCTCTGCTCTACGGGAAGCCTGCTTCTCCCTCTCCCACTCCCCCTGCTTGTGTTCCCTCTCTCGCTGTGTCTCTCTCTGTCAAATAAATAAATAAAAATCTTTAAAAATAGAAAAAAAATAAATAAATAAAAATCCCGTTCTCAAATTGTACATGAAGATGAAGGACTTTCACAGACTCTCCTCAACCCAAATTCCATAAATACAGAATACAAACAATATGGAAAAATAATGCTTAAAACTGCCAATTTCCCATGGCTTCCCGGGATTTTCAGTATGTGGCTCAGTGTGGTGGAAATAAATGTAATTACTAGTTTAAGGCTTTACTACTTGCAAAGAGAAAGGAAAACAGTTCTCACTTGAACAAAGGGTATACACATTTACATGAGCTTCCTATGCAAATGATAAAGCACTGAGATGATTAGATCTTTCAAACTCCATTCATATAGTCAAGAAATATTCACTGAATCTCTATGTGCCTGGTACCTATAATACAAAGATGAACATGGCAGTCCTTGATTTTAAGGAGTTCGAAGTCTAATGGAGGAGACCCACTCACAAAGCTTAAAAACAGTGTGTAATTATAGTATTAGAGATATGTACAACAGAGAAATGCATCTATATTCTCTTAGCTGAGTCTTACTGAAGGGCAAAATGCCCAAGTTGTTTTTTTAAACTGACAATGTGCGGGGCACCTGGGTGGCTCAGTCAGTTAAGCCTCTGCCTTCAGCTCAGGTCATGATCCCAGGGTCCTGGGATGGAGCCTCAGGACCATCTCCCTGCTCAACAGGGAGTCTGCTTCTCCCTCTCTCTTTGCCCCTCCCCCTGCTCTCTCTCTCTCCTGCTCTCTCTCAGATAAATAAATCCTAAAAAAAAAAAAAAAGAAGAAGAAAACGAAATTAAATGGAATAATGCAAAATGCTAACCTAAGGCCCAGGCTCTTAACCACCATGCTAAAGGATTAGCAGGTATTAATCAGGCTAAAAGGAAAAGAGTGAGTGGATAACATTTCAACAGAAGAGTAACTATGAATGAAGAGCAGCATAGCAGACATTATGATGTATGAAAACACATAGTTTTTTCATACATCAGACTCAGTTCAGAGTTAATGAAATACAGAGTTGAGGAAGTATCTAAATAAATAAATAATAAATAAATAAAATGTATTGAGAAGGGACTATAAAGATGATCTCCAAACTACTAATCACCTAAGAGAGAGGAGTGAGGGTGAAAAGGTAAATGAAGAGGGACTGAACAGACATTTCAGTCTGTATTTCTGTACTCCTGAATATTATACAGTAAGAATTTACTTGGATGTCACCTAAATATTTTTAAACACTGTTAAAAAATAATTAAGAGATTAAAATTTGGGATTATCATATTGAACTGAAATGGTTTACCTTCTGAATAGATGCATTAACAATTAAAATTCTCTTTTAAAAAGCCTTGAAAGGAGGGAGTTGGAAATAGAGCCAGGATGTACTAAACCAAAGTTCTTTAAGATTTAAATGTTTCCTATATAACTGGAAACTATAAAAAGTAACACAGCATATTTGATAAAAGATTCCAAAATGAAACTCTGACCCAACTAAAAAGAGAATTAGTAAACTAAAAGGTAGGTCTGAAATACCTTCCAGAATGTAACACGGAGAGAAAAAAGGACGGAAAATACAAGAGAAAGAATGAGAGAAGAGAGGACACAGTGCTAACGTCTAACATATGTTTATCAGAATTCAGAAGGAGAGGATAAAGACAATAGAGTAGGGACAATATATGAAAAGATAATGACTGAGAATTTAGGAAACCAATTAAAGACAAGCATAGTATCAAGAACTCAAATGAATCCCAAGCAAGATAAATAAAACAAATCCAAAGTTTATTAGTCTCCAACTTGAGAAGGAGTATGTATGAGAGTGACACTTTTGATATGCCTTTTGCATAATTTTTTTTTTAAGATTTTATTTATTTATTTGACAGAGAGAGACAGCAAGAGAGGGAACACAAGCAGGGGGAGTGGGAAAGGGAGAAGCAGGCTCCCCGCGAAGCAGGGAGCCCAATGTGGGGCTCGATGCGGGGCCGATCCCAGCACTCTGGGACCATGACCTGAGCCAAAGGCAGACGCTTAACAACTGAGCCACCCAGGCGCCCCGCCTTTTGCATAATTTTAACTTTAATAACAGATATAATGTGATGAAACAGGATGTATTATGAGGTAATAATATATATTATATTAAATGATAATACAATTAAATCAGTAAGATGGAAAGAAAAAAACAAAAACAAAAACAACAGGGGCGCCTGGGTGGTTCAGTTATTAAGTGTCTGCCTTAGGCTTGGGTCATGATCCCAGGGTCCTGGGATCGAGCCCTGCATCAGGCTCCCTGCTCGGCGGGAAGTCTGCTTCTCCCTCTCCCACTCCCCCTGCTTGTGTTCCCTCTCTCGCGATGTCTCTGTCAAATAAATAAATAAAATCTTAAAAAAAAACACAACTGAAAAACAAACTAACAAATGAACCTAATTATACTGCATACAACTACCCTAACCACACTGTATAGAAGAACAGCAGGAAATAATTAATCCAAATAACTTAAAACAAAAAAACAAAAAACAGCATTTGATTATATACCATTAGTCACTGGTAGGGTAAGTAAGAAAGGAGAAGTACTGCAAACAAATCCTGAACTATTTAAAAGTTTGTTATGGTATGAGCAAAGCAATTAAGAAACAACTGTAGATGTATTATTAGATTGAGCAAATGAGTAAATATGTTGATGTTGTGAAGAGCCAGGGTTCTTGCTACAGAACAACAGATAATTTCATGGAATGAAAGTAAACAAGAAGGAACCTTCTTGGGAGAAACTGGAATTAGAAGCAATTAGAAGAACTCATGATTTCAAAAATATGTGTAAGAATGTGTACTCAGTGAAAATAACAAATAAAGGTAAAGACATCTCTGTGGGGACGAATGGGTGGCTCAGTCAGTTAAGTGTCTGCCTTCAGCTCAGGTCATGATCCCAGTGTCCTGGGGTCGAGCCGCGCATGGGGCTCCTTGTCCAGCGGGGAGCCTGCTTCTCCCTCTGCCTGCCGCTCCCCCTGCTTGTGCTCTCACTCTCTCACTCTCTCTCTCTGGAAATAAATAAATAAAATCTTAAAAAAAAAAAAAAGACATCTCTATGATACTCCACCCAAAATAAGCAGAACATACTTTCTTGTCAAGTACATATAGAAGATTATACAAGATAGGCTATATGTTAGCCCATAAACCAAACCTCAATAAATTTAAGAGGACTGAATCATACAAAATATGTTCTCCAAATATGATGGAATTAGGCACAAATCAGCAGCAAAAAGCATCTGGGACATTCACAAATAGGTGAAAATTCAACAACACATTTCTAAATAACCAATGGGTCAAAAAGAAATCACAAGAGGAAACAGAAAATTCTTAGAGATCACTCAAAACAAAAACAAAACTATCAAAATTTAGGGGATGCAGCAAAAGCTTACTGATAGGTAAATTTATAGCATTAAAATGCATTTATTAAAAAAGAAGAGGGGCACCTGGGTGGCTCAGTCAGTTAAGCTGCCAGCTCTTGATTTCAGTTCAGGTCATGATCACAGGGTCCTGGGATTGAGCCCCACATCAGGCTCTGTACTCAAAGGGGAGTCTGCTTGAGGATTCTCTCTCTCCCTCTGCCTGTTCACACATGCTGTCTCTCTAAAATAAGTAAATAAATCTTAAAAAAAAAAAAAAGAAGAAGAAGAAGAAACATCTCAAAGCAATGACCCAACCTTAAACCTTAAGAAATTAGAAAGGAGCACATTAAACTCAAAACAAGCAGAAGGAAGGAAACAGTAAAGATCAGAGCAAAGATAAACAAAAGAAAACAGAAAAACACTGGTGGAAAAAATCAGTGAAACAAAGGTTGGTTTCAACAAGTTATATAACAACATTTGGCTATTACAATGAAGAAAAAAAAGACTCAAATTACTAAAATCAGAAATGAAAGCAGAGAATTACTACTGACCTTAAAGAAATAAAAACAAATATAAGGGAATACTATAAAAAATTGTATGCCCACATAATAGGTAACAGAAATGAAATGGACAATTACCTAGAAACACACAAACTACCAACACTGACTCAAAAAAAAATAGAAAATCTGAATAGATCAATAATAAGAGATTAAGTCAGTAATAAAAAAAATCTTCCAACAAATATGAAAACTGAGGGGCGCCTCGGTGGCTCAGTTGTTGGGCATCTGCCTTCGGCTCGGGTCATGATCCCAGGGTCCTGGGATCGAGCCCCGCATCGGGCTTCCTGCTCCGCGGGAGGCCTGCTTCTCCCTCTCCTACTCCCCCTGCTTGTGTTCCCTCTCTCGCTGTGTCTCTGTCAAATAAATAAATAAAATCTTAAAAAAAAAACAAAACTGACAGCTTCACTGGTGAACTCTATCAAATGTTTAAAGAATTAACAACAATCCTTATCAACCTCTTCCCAAAAATGGAAGAGGGAGCACTTCCCATATCATTCTATGAAGCCAGTATTACATCTTTTTTTTTTTGTAGGCTCCATGCCCAGCGTGGAGCCCAACATGGGGCTCAAACTCATGATCCTGAGATCAAGACCTAAGCTGAGACCAAGAGTCGGATACTCAACCAACTGAGCCACCCAGGCACTCCAAGCCAGTATTATATCTTGATACCAAAGCCAGATAGGACATTACAAGAAAAGAAAAATACAGAACAATATCCTTTATGTAGATACAAAAAATCCTCAACAAAATACTAGCAAACCAAATCCAACAAAGTACAAAATTACATGATCATTTCGATAGACACAAAAAGGCATGTGACAAAATCCAACACCCTTTCATGATAAAGACATTTGACAAACTAGGAACAGAAAGAAATCTCAAACAATAAAAAGGAACTTCCACAACCTAATGAAGGACAGCTATGAAAAACCTGCAGCTAACATCATACTTAATGATAAAAGACTGTAAGATTTCTTCTTAAGGTGAGGCAAAAGAAAAGGAGGTCTGCGACCGAGCAATTGCACTACTGGCTATTTACCCCAAATATACAAATGTAGTGATCTGAAGGGGCACCTGCACCCCAATGTTTATAGCAGCAATGTCCACAATAGCCAAACTATGGAAAGAGCCTAGATGTCCACAGATGAATGGATAAAGAAGATGTGGTATATATATATATACAATGGAATATTATTATGCAGTCATCAAAAAAATGAAACCTTGCTATTTGCAATGACGTGGATGGAACTAGAGGGTATTATGCTAAGCGAAATATGTCAATCAGAGAAAGACAATTATCATATTATTTCACTCATATGTGGAATTTAAGAAACAAACAGAGGATCATAGGGGAAGAGAGGAAAAAATGAAAAGACGAAACCAGAGGGGCGCCTGGGTGGCTCAGTTGTTGAGCGGCTGCCTTCGGTTCAGCTCATGATCCCAGGGGCCTGGGATCAGCCCTCCATCGGGCTCCCAGCTCAGCAGGGAGTCTGCTTCTCCCTCTGCCCCTCCCCCTACTTGTGTTCCCTTTCCCACTATGTCTCTCTCTGTCAAATAAATAAATTAAAAAAAAAAAAAGATGAAACCAGAGAGGGAGACACACCATAAGAGACTCTTAATCTTAGGAAACAAACAGGGTTGCTGGAGGGGAGGTGGGTGGGGAGATGGGTAACTGGGTGATGGACACTGGGGAGGGTATGTGTTGTAATGAGCACTGGGTATTACTTAAGACTGATGAATCACAGACCTGTACCCCTGAAACAAGTAATACATTATATGTTAAATAATTGAACTTAAATTTTTAAAAAATAAAATAAAATATGCAAAATCCTTTAAAAAAAAAAAAGAAAGAAAGAAAAGGATGTCTGCTCTCACCAGTTCTATTCAGCACTGTACTGGACATTCTAGCCAGAATCAGGCAAGAAAAAAGGCCTCCAAACTGGTAAAGAAGTAAAACTATTCTTATTTGCAGATGACATGATCTTATATATAGAATCACTAAAGAATCCATAAAACTATTAGAGGCAATAAACCAAGTTGAAGAATACAAAATCTGTATATAAAAACCAGTCATATTTCCATAAACTAGCAAAGAATAATCCAAAAACAAAATTAAGAAAACAATTCCATTTACTATAGCACCTGAAATCATAAAATACTTAGGAATAAATGTAACAAAAAAAATAGATTTATGCACTGAAAACTACAAATTACTGTTGAAAGTGATTAAAGAAGATCTAAATAAATGGAAAGATATCCCATATGCATCAATCAGAAGACTTAATATTGCTGAGATGGCAATACTCCTCAAATTAATATACAGATTCAATATAATCCCTATCAAAATCCCAGTTGGCTTTTTTATAGAAATTAACAAGATAATCCTAAAATTCTTATGTACATAGGTGGACCACAGAATAGCCAAAACAATCTTGAAAAGGAAGAACAAACCCAAAGGACTCACATCATCATTTCAAAACTCAACACAAAGTCATAACAATACTGTGTAGTACTGACCTGAGGAAAGACAATTAGATCAACAGGATAAAACTGGGAGTCCAGAAATAAACATACACATCTATGACCAACTGATTTTTGACAAGGGTATCAAGATCATTTAATGTGGAAAGAATAGTCTTTTCAATAAATAGTGCCAGAATAACTGGATATTCACATGCAAAAGAATGATTTTGGACCCCCATCTTGTACCATATAAAAAAATTGGATCAAAATGGATCAAAAACCTAAATATAAAACATAAAACTATAAAACTTTTCGGGCACCTGGGTGGCTCAGTCAGTTAGATGGTTGCCTTTGGCTTTGGTCATGATCTCAGGGTCGTGGGATCAAGCCCCACGTCAGGCTCCTTGCTCAGCGGGGAGTCTGCTTCTCCCCTGCCCGCCGCTCTCCCTGCTTGTGCTTGCTCTCTCCCTCTCTCTCTCTGTCAAATAAATAAAATCTTAAAAAAATAATAATAATAAATTTTAAAAAACTATAAAACTCTCAAAAGAAAACATTAAGCGTAAATCTCTGTGACTTAAGATTAAGCAATGGTTCTTAAATATAACACTAAAAGCACAAGCAACAAAAAATAGATAAACTGGACCTCATCAATTTTTTTTAAAGATTTTATTTATTTATTTGACAGAGAGAGACACAGCGAGAGAGGGAACCCAAGCAGGGGGAGTGGGAGAGGGAGAAGCAGGCTCCCGGTTGAGCAGGGAGCCCAATGTGGGGCTCGATCTCAGGACTCTGGGATCATGATCTGAGCTGAAGGCAGACGCTTAATGACTGAGCCACCCAGGCGCCCCTGGACTTCATCAATATTAAAAAAAAAAAATTGTGCTTCAAATGACACTACCAGGAAAGTGAAAAGACAATCCACAGAATGGGAGAAAATACTTGAAAATCGTGTAGCAGACATAGGTTTGGTACCTAGAATATATAAAGAGCTTATACAACTCAACAATTTAAAAAAAAACAACTAAGAAATGGCCAAAAGATCTGAATAGACATTTCTCAAAAGAAGATAAGCAAATGACAAAAACATTAAAAATTGCTCAACATCATTAATCATAAGGAAAATGGAAATCAAAATCACAATGAGATGCCACTACTTGCATATGCTAAGACAGCTCTTAAAAATAACAAATAACAAGTGTTACTGTGAGGATGTGGAGAAATTAGAACCCTCATCAACTGCTGGCAGGAATGTAAAATGATGCACGTACATGGGAAAACAGTTTGACAATTCTTCAAAATAAGTTAAACATAAAGTTACCACATGATCCAGCCAATCCCACTGCTAGATATATAGCCTAAAAAACTGAAAACATGTCCATGCAAAACTTGTACAACACCATGGTCATAGTAGCATTATTCATAACAACCAAAAGATGGAAACAATCCAAATACTAAGCAACAGATGAATAAACAAAATGTGGTATATATCCATATAATGGAATATTACTCAGCCATTAAAGGAATTAAGTATCGAGTCACACAGCACATGGATGAATCTTGAAGACATTATATTAAGTGAAAAAGCCAGATACAAAAAATACCATATATGATTCCATTTATATGAAATGTACAGAACAGTCAATTCCATACAGACAGAAAGTAGATTAGTGGTTACCAAGGGCTGAAGGAGGAAGGAATGAAGAGTTATTTTTAGTGGGTAAGGGATTCCTTTTTGGATTGATGAAAATGTTCTGGAATTAGTGGTGATGACTGCACAATCTTGTGGATATACCAAAACCAATGAGTTGTATACAAGTGTAAATTTTATGGTATGTGAATTTTATCTCAATAAAAAATTACATTTTTATAGTTAAGAACATCTGTTCATCAAAAGATTATTGAGAATAAAAGGCCAGACAAAAACTGGAAAAATCACAAATATCTCATGTCTACAAAGTATGTACAAAAACATATACAAATGTTCACAGCAGCATTATTCATAAAAGCCAAAAAACAGAAACAACCCAAATGTCCACTAAGGAAACAAAATGTGATATATCCGTACAATGGAATATTATTTAGCAATAAAAAGGAATGAAGTACTGATACATGCTACAACAAGGATGAACCTTGAAAATGTTATACTAAGTAAAAGAAGCTAGACACAAGAGGACCACACACTGTATGATTCCATTTACATGAAATGTCCAGAATAGGCAATTCCATAGAGACAGGGTTGCCAGGGGTTGGAGAGAGAAGAGAATGGGGAGTGAGTAATAATGAGTACAGGGTTTCTTTCTGGGGTGATGAAAATGTTCTGGAATTAGACAGTGGTGATGGTTATTATACCACTCTATCAATATACTAAAACCCAGTGAATTGTAGGGGCGCCTGGGTGGCTCAGTTAGGCATTTGCCTTCGGCTCAGGTCATGATCCCAGGGTCTTGGGATCGAGCCCCATGTCGGGCTCCCTGCTCAGTGGGGAGCCTGCTTCTCCCTCTCCCTCTGCTGTTCCCCCAGCTTGTGCTCTCTCACTCTCTCTCTGTTAAATAAATAAGTAAAATCTTAAAAACAAAAAAACCACTGAATTGTATACTCTATGTTATGTTAACATATACATATGTTATGTTATATGTTAATACATATAACATAACACTTTATGTTATATGAATTATAACATAAGCTTTAAAAAGCTGGGTTTTTAAAAAAGAATATATATGGGCGCCTGGGTGGCTCAGTTGGTTAAGCGACTGCCTTCGGCTCAGGTCATGATCCTGGAGTCCCTGGATCGAGTCCCGCATCGGGCTCCCTGCTCAGCGGGGAGTCTGCTTCTCCCTCTGACCCTCCCCCCTCTCATGTGCTCTCTCTCTCATTCTCTCTCTCTCAAATAAATAATCTTAAAAAAAAAAAAAAAGAATATATATAAAGACAAGTAAGAAGACAATCAAATTAGCAAATGACTTAAATAAGCACGTCACAAAAGACGATATCCAAATGGCTAGTTAATATATGAAGAGGTATTAACCTAATTATTCTTCAGAAAAATACACATTAAAATCAAAATGAGATGCATTACATATCCACCAGAGTAACTTGTAAATTAAACATACAATCCAAAACATTAATATTACAGCATTGGTGACACTGCTCTCATGCACTATAGGTAGAACTGTAAATCAGAACAATCACTTGGGAAAATTATTTTTCAGTATCTACTAAAACTAAACATAAACTAAAACTAAAACTAAAATTATTTTTCAGTATCTACTAAAACTAAACAATAAACCTATGGCCTAGCAATTCCATTCTTGGTAGAAACCAAGAGCAAAGAGTGCATATATCCACCAAAGACATGTTCAAGAATGTATATAGCAGCATTATTCTTTTTCCCCAAATTAAAATACAATAAAATTGAACTTTTGGGGTGTATGTGTCTATGAAGTTTAATACATTTACAGATTCATGTAAGAACCACCACAATCTGAAATCAAAACAGTTCCATCAGCCCAAAAAACACACTTCCCCTCCTCTGGCAACTCCTAGAACCTACTGATCAGTTCTCCATCACTATATAGTTTTGTCTTTGAGAATGTAATATACTCCAACAGTATGCAACCTTTTGAGACTGCCTTCTTTTTTTGTCTTTTTTTTTTTTTAAGATATTATTTATTTGTCAGAGAGAGAACACAAGCAGAGGAAGGGACAGAGGGAGAGGGAGAAGCAGATTCCCCGCTGAGCAAGGAGCCCGATGCGGGACTCAATCCCAGGACCCTGGGATCATGACCTGGGTCGAAGGCAGACGCTTAATCGACTGAGCCACCCAGGCATCCCAAGACTGGCTTCTTAGACTCAGCATTATGTCCTTGAGAGTCATCCAGGTTGCTGTGTCATCAATAGTCTGTTCCTTTTTCCTGAGTTATATATATATTTTTTAAGATTTTATTTATTTATTTGACAGAGAGAGACACAGTGAGAGAGGGAACACAAGCAGGGGGAGTGGGAGAGGGAGAAAGCAGGCTTCACACTGAGCAGGGAGCCCGATGCGGGGCTCGATCCCAGGACCCTGGGATCATGACATGAGCTGAAGGCAGACACTTAACAACTGAGCCACCCAGGTGCCCCTTCCTGAGTTATATTTCACGGTAGGTATACTGCATTTTACTGTTGAAGGATAACTGGGTTGTTTCTAGTTTGAAGCAATTATAAATAGAAATAGTATAAACATTACTCATGTAGTTTTTTGTGTGAACATAAGTTTTCATTTATCTAGGGCAAACATCTAGAAGTAAGATTTTGGGTCACATGCTAAGTGTCTCTGACTTCATAATAAACTACCAAACTGTTTCTGCAGAATGGCTATACCATTTTGTCTTTCTACCAGCGTATGAGAGTTCTAGTTGCTCCATATCCTTGATAATATCAAGTATTGTTTTATTTTAACCACTGTAATAGGCATATGCACTGTAGTTTTAAGGCACTTCTCTAATGGCTACTGATGTTACACATGTGTTTTTATGCCATCCATATACCCTGTGTAGTGAAGAATCAGTCTTTTGCCCATTTCTTCATTGGGCTGAATTTAAACTTCTTTATACATTCTGGATACAAGTCTTTTATCAGATGGGTGACTTACAAATATTTTCTCAGTCTGTAGCAGCCTTATACTTAATAGCTAAAAACTGAAAAAAGCCCAAAGGTTCATAAACAGAAAATGGATGAAAAAATTGTGGTATGCTGATACCACAGAATGCCACATAGTAATAAAAAAGAACAAATTACTGATACACACAAAAATATGGATGAATCTATCTCTCAGACATTACTTTGAATAAAAGAAGCTCTACACAAAGAGTCTTTGAAGGTGAAATATGCTATCTAAATATGAGTAACATTTCCTCAAACTGTGTTTATTACACGATTTCATTAAATCAAAGATCTGCTATCTCTTCTCTCTCTCCCTTGTCACCACCACCCCTTTTCTATTTTACTTTAAGGCAGGTTTTTGGAAGAAGCATATAGGGAATGGTGGCAGAGAAACAAACAGAATGTTTTACGAGCCACTATCTTCTTCTGAACAATAAAGTTTAGAGAATTTGTATTCCATAAATTTGTATCACCACACATTATGAAAAGCATTTATATCTAGAAGACACAAAGAATACCTATGATGTAAAAAAAAAGGCATGTGACTGAATTTTTTAACTTTTTATAGTGAAATAATTACAGATTCATATCAGTAGTAAGAAATAATACAGAAAGATTCCCCCTTACCGTTCACCTAGTTTCGCCCAATGAAAATATCCTGCATAAATATAGTACATTATCACAACCAGGGAATTGATATTGACACAATTCACCAACTTTATTCAGATTTCACCAGTTTTACAAGCTTTCATGTATGTAGAGCCTTTGTGTAACCATCACTAGAGTCAAGACACAAAACAGTTCCAATCACAAGGATTCCTTGTGCCATTGTTTTACAGCTATGCCCACCACCCTGCACCCACCCCAATCCCTAAACCCCTGCCACCATTACTCTGCTCTCAATCTCCAGAATTTTCTCATTTCAAGAATGTTATAGAGATGGAATCATATACTAGGCAACCTTTTGAGATTGGCTTTATTAACTAAGCATAATTTTCTTGATATAGCAAAGTTGTATCGATAGTTCAAACCTTTTTATTATTGAATAGTATTCTATAGATCTAATGTTTTAGGCAAAATAAATAGGCTAAAAAAAAACCTTACCAGCCCCTGAATCTTCATTTGTCATTCCTTAGGAATGTGAAATACTAATCAAAACATTAGAATGATATAATAGGAAAAAAAGTTTAACAGTTCTGATAACTCTACCTCACTCTTCTTATTCTGACAAGATATATGCCATCTGTAGATTATTTAAGGAACACAGCTCCTTGACATTCCCGAGGACCTATATTTTCCATGTGATTTTGAATTTGTAAGATGGCTACTGAAATCTTATTATTTTTTTTAAAGATTTTATTTTATTTATTTGAGAGAGAGAATGAGAGAGAGAGTATGAGAAGGGGGAGGGCCAGAGGGAGAAGCAGACTCCCTGCTGAACAGGGAACCCGATGCGGAACTTGATCCCGGGACTCCAGGATCATGACCTGAGCGGAAGGCAGTCGCTTAACCAACTGAGCCACCCAGGCACCCCTTAACTTATCCATTTGAGTATGAGAATCCAAACTAAAATGACAGGTTAATTCAGCTTCATCAATGACACAACTAAAAACCTGAATGACATTCATGTGATATCCGTAAGTAGTTAAGTGACAAAGAAATTAAAATTTATCAACCTGGCAGTCTCTCTCTATATAAAACCTAATACCTGTTTTTTATTTGAAATTTAAAAAAAAGAATCATAACCACTTTTAATTCTATCAGCGTGCCAAGCTACAGGTACTACAGTTCCTTTTTATTAACTTTAAACATATATAATTTAAAACTCTGATTAGAGAAGAAACTATTATTCAACAAGTTTAAATAACCACTGGTATGGCTTTGGAAGTGTAAATTTCAATTAAAAATTTTGGGTGGGGTAAATATATAAAGAACTTCAAAGACAAAGTGATTGCAATGTCTTTTAAAATAAGGCAAGAGACTGCTTAACCAAAAATTCACAAGCCCAATTACTTATCAAATTTCAGTTCAACATGATAAAAACCACTGCTGAATTCATAAGCTGCATTCATAAAGAAAGAACCAATTCACTTACAGAAATTCTTCTACACTATAATCATCAAAATAAAGGAAAAAAACAAATACCTGACTTCAGCATCCTGGGTACAAACATGGAGAGCAGATGAAAAATCTAATTGTTCCATTGTTGGATATGGTAGATACAAATTCTGATCTATTTTGATCACTGTCAGATTCTAGGTGTTAAACAAGAAACTATTTAGGAGATAATTGTCTAACTTGCCTCCTTCAAGCCACTGTAACACCTGAGCAGCTCAGCCTATCTTCTGACCATACAGCAAAACTATTCCAATGAAGGGTTTGGCCCGATGATTATCCTCAGCCTAGAAGACTCAACAACCATAATAAGGAAATGGAAGAAGATCAACAGTCATACCTTCTGAAAACCAGTTTCTTAATGACTCATGACCATCATTTTTAAAAGACTAATATTGGCAAGAAAAAAGCCGGAAGTTAGACGTTTATTTACTTAACTAAAAATATTTAGCTTCTTCTAAAAAGGGAATTCTAAAGCATCACATACAATGTAGTTTATGACAAGTGATCATCATAGTAACCAATGATAAATTACCAACTCCAATAAATGTCTTTAATAAAAAGCCCCAGAAACAGAATATTCTACAAATGGACTTAACTATAAAACTAAGATAATTTCCTTTTAAATGGTTTCTATTAAAAATTTTTAACTAATAGGGGTGACTGGGTGGCTCAGTCAGTTAAGCCTCTGTCTTTGGCTCAGGTCATGATCCCAGGGTCCTGGGATCGAGCCCCGCATCGGGCTCCCTGCTCCTCGGGAAGCCTGCTTCTCCCTCTCCCACTCCCCCTGCTTGTGTTCCCTCTCTCGCTGCCTCTGTCAAATAAATAAATAAAATCTTTTAAAAAAAATTTTTTTTAACTAACAAAAGCAAATTCCTGCAAGAATTCAAGAACCCAAATTTTACATTAAAAGGATATTCTGCAATATGCTACAACATGGATGAACCTTGAGAACATTATGCTAAGGTTGTCACAAAAAGACAAATACTGTATGATTCCACTTATATGAAGTACTTAGAGTAGTCAAAATTATAAAGACAGACAGTATAATGGTGGTTGGTTGGCAGGGGCTGGAGGAGGGGAGAACGGAGACTTACTGTTTAATAGATATAGTATCAATTGTACCAAATGAAGTTATGGGGATGGATACTGGTGATGGCTGCGCACAACAGTGTGAATATACTTACTACCACTGAACTATACACTTAAAAACAGTTAAGATGACAAATTTATGTTATGTATATTTTACCACAATAAGAAAAAAGAAAAAAAAAGTTTTAAATGATCTAAAAATTTAAATCCTTGAAGCTGTTTTTCCTACTGTTTCTATTATTTCAGATTGCACTCTACCATATGAAGAAAGTAGGGTGCAGAACCAGTCTAAAATTTTCCAGGAAATATCATTCTAAATGAGTCAGAAGCATTCAGGCTATGACATATTAAATATAATTACGACACCTGATGTATACTAGATGATCTCTCTTCATTGCATAATTCTGGCCCTTGTTTCCACTGATATCTTACATCATAGCCAAATGTATGTAGCATAAAGACAAACAAACTGAGTAAGTATAAAATACCAAGTATTTCCTCTTTCCTCTAGCTTAGAAACAAATGAGTAATTACGAGTTGCTGTAGAGATGTTTTGAGGATTAAAGAGACAGAATACTTACCGATGATAGGCTTCTCGCCGATACTTTTTCAGGGCATGCTTATCCATGTTAGCAGGCATATCGGCTGCATTCTGTAACCGATCACTCCAGGAGGTTGTCATTTTATTTCAATTGTATGCTGAATTCTAGAAAAGAAAATCAGTAATTTAGCGGCTTAAGGTTAGTATCTATTTACTGTTATGATTTTTTTTTTTTTAATTAGAAAAACTCTAGGGGCACCAGGTGGCTCAGTTGGTTAAGTGTCTGACTCTTGATTTCAGCTCAGGTCATGATCTCGGGGTCATGAGATCGAGCCCTGTATCAGGCTCTGTGCTGAGCAAGGAGCCTGCTTAAGATTCTCTCTCTCCTCCCTCAGCACCTACCCCCTCACATTTGAACACTCTCTCTCTCAAAAAAAAAAAAATTATATATATATGTATATACATGCAAAAGATTTGAACTGATGTTTCATCAATAAAGATATACAGATGGTAAATAAGTACATGAAATGATGCTCAACATCATTTGCAAATTACCACCACAATAAGATTCTACTACATGGGGGCACCGGGGTGGCTTAGTCGTTAAGCATCTGCCTTCGCTTAAGGTCATGATCCCAGGGTCCTGGGACTGAGCCCCACATCAGGCTCCCTGCTCAGTGGGGAGTCTGCTTCTCCCTCTGCCTGCAGCTCCCCCTACTTGTGCTCAAATAAATACATAAGATCTTTAAATATTAAAAAAAAAAATATTCCACTACATGCTTGTTAGAATGTTTAAAATTTTAAGATTATTTTATTTATTTATTTGACAGAGACAGAGAGAGAGGGAACACAAGCAGGGGAATGGGAGAGGGAGAAGCAGGCTTCCCAAGGAGCAGGGAGCCGGATGCGAGACTTGATCCCAGGACCCTCGGACCATGACCTAGCCGAAGGCAGACACTTAATGACTGAGCCGCCCAGGTGTCCCCTAGAATGTTCAAAATTTTAAAAAGACTGACGATGACAAACTTGGTGAAGAAACAGAGCAACTAGAACTTTAATACACCGCTGATAAGACTATAAAAATGGTACAAGCACTTTGGAAGTTTCCTATTTCTTTAAAAGTTAAACCCATATCTACTTCATGTCCCAACCCTCCTACTCCTTTTTTTTTTTTTTTTTTAAAGATTTTTTATTTATTTATTTGAGAGAGAGAGAGCACATGAGAGGGGGGAGGGTCAGCGGGAGAAGCAGACCCCCTGCCGAGCAGGGAGCCCGATGCGGGACTCGATCCAGGGACTCCAGGATCATGACCTGAGCCGAAGGCAGTCGCTCAACCAACTGAGCCACCCAGGCGCCCCCCAACCCTCCTACTCCTAAGAAATTATCCAAGAGAAATGAAAGCATATATTCACATAAAGACTTATAAAGAAATATTCATAGCAGCTTTGTTTGTCATAGCCATAAACTAAAAACAACCCAAATGTCTATGAACAGGTGAATGGGTAAACTGTAGTACATCCATACAATGGAACACTACTTTGCAATAAAGAGTAATGAACTACTGATAACATGAATAAATCTCAAAATTATGCTGAGTGAAAGGAGAAAAACAAGACTGCATACTCTATGATCCTGTTTACATAAAATTCTAGAGAGTGCAAACTAATCTATAGTGACAGAAATAAGATCAGTGGTTGCCTAGGGGTAAGCAGTAAGGCAAAGAGGGACCCAGGGAAACTTTTGGGAGGGATATGTTCATTATCTTAATTATGGTGACTGTTTCACGAGTGTATACATGTCAAGACTTATTGTACACTCTAAATTTGTGTAGTTTATCGTATGTATTTATTTTCTTAACAATTTTTTTTAAGGATTCTATTTATTTATTTGAGACAGAGAGATACAGAGAGAACACGAGCACGGGGAGAGGCAGAGAGAGAGGGAGAAGCAGACTCCCCACTGAGCCTGGAGCCAGATGTGGGACTCAATCCCAGGACAATGGGACTTAACTCGAGCCGATGGCAGATGCCCAGCCATCTGAGCCACCCAGGCGCCCCTACTGTATGTATTTATACCTCAGTGAAACTTTTTTAAAAGTCAGGCTTTTTTTTTTCTTTCCTTAAAAATTAGAGGTAGTAATTACGCCAAGAAAGATTTCCCCCATGTATTTTAACTTTTTTATTACTTTCTTCAAATTATTTGTAGGAAAAATTCAAAGCAGTTTCTTAGGTCATTCATGGACTAAACAAAATATATTTTATTTTAAAAATTCAAGTTATACACTCTCAGCAAAGGTAACATAAAACTTTAGGGGCACCTGGGTGGCTCAGTCTGTTCAGCCTCTGCCTTCAGCTCAGGTCATGATCTCAGGGTCCTGGGATTGAGCCCCACATTGGGCTTCCCTGCTCAATGGGGAGTCTGCTTCTCCCTCTCCCTCTGCACCTCCCTCTGCTTGTGCGCACACACTCTCTCTAATAAATAAATAAAATCTTAAAAAAAAAATCTAAAATGTAAACATAAATGATTATCACTAATACGGGATAAAACCTGCCATGAAGTCTATACAGTTATGTGAAAGTAAGGGGGTAAGATTTTCTTAAATCATCTTCAAACAATTCCTCATGACAATTTTACTATGATCTTACCTAACACATCTTAACATTATATGACAGACTTTTGAACTCTATCCACAGAATCAATCAATCTAATGCTTAACTATTTTTCATAGTAACATTAAAAGTAAAGATGGGGCGCCTGGGTGGCTCAGTCGTTAAGCGTCTGCCTTTGGCTCAGGTCATGTCCTGGGATCGAGCCCTGCATGGGGCTCCCTGCTCAGCGGGGAGCCTGCTTCTCCCTTTCCCACTCCCCCTCCTTATGTTCCCTCTCTCGCTGTCTCTCTCTCAATAAATTAAAAAAATAAAATCTAAAAAAAACCCCCCAAAACGTAAGGATGTAGATGCTTTATCATCTGGCCAAAAAAAAAGAGACAAATTTCTATTAAGTAGGTAAATATTTCATTTGTCACCTGTTTACAGTGTCAAGCTTAAGAGTAGTTTCTTTCAGTAAGGTACAGCAATTACTAATACTGAATAAAAAGCTCAAATTTCAATTTCTTTCAAACAATATGGTACAGTTAGAAAATTCTTTGTTTCAACATAAAATATACAGCCTGAAGAGTAACAAGTGAAATGAACTTCCAAGCATTTGAAATACTGTAGTTTCACGCTTTAAAAATATATCAGAGGCAAAACATACTCTGTTCCTTTCACCACTAACGTCACCCTCCCCACCCAGAAAGGGAAACCAGTTGCCCCAACAGCTCCAGGCAACTGCTAAAAACAGGAAGCACAGAGTAACTGAAACTGCAGGATAAACCTGGTTAGCAAAACCATTTTAAATGTTTCAGGTCACATCAGTAATTCACTTAGAAAGGAGCCGCACTTAAGGGGCACCTGGGTGGCTCAGTCAGCTAAGCATCTGCCTTCGGCTCAGGTCATGATCCCAGAATCCTGGGATTAAGCCCCGCTTTGGGCTCCCTGCTCAGCAGGAGTCGGCTTCTCCCCCTCCATCTGCCCCTCCCCCCACTCATGCTCTCTCGCTCTCTCTCTCTCTCTCTCTCTCTCAAATAAATCTCAAAAAAAAAAATATATAAGGAGTAGCACTTAAACACATTATGTAGCACAAGTCTATCTGGCAAAGTGTTTTATACTGCATATTGAATCAAATATTCATTTTTCAATGGAATAAGTATGTCAATATAATAATAGGGTAATGATAACAGTACATAAATATGAACTCTCAGCGTTTTACTATCCTTCACTGGAAGGGTGCCTGGGTGGCTCAGTCAATGGGCGTCTGCCTTCGGCTCAGGTCATGATCCCACCTGGGATCAAACCCCACATCGGGCTCCCGCGGGAGGCCTGCTTCTCCTTCTCCCACTCCCCCCTGCTGGTGTTCCCTCTCTCACTGTGTCTCTCTGTGTCAAATAAATAAATAAAATCTTTTAAAAAATAAAAATAAAAAAAAATAAACTTCACTGGAATTTATTCTGTTTGAAATATAAAACTTGACATTGCTAAGTTTTATAATCAACCATTCTAAGAACACTGCTCTGAAACTTGAATGATAAGGATAATCTTGAATGGTTTCTTCAAATTTTCTCACCAACTTGAAATTTATTCTAATCTTCATAAATACAACCTTAGTTGCATATTACACATATTAAGCTAGTTTACAGAAAAAGAAGAGTTAAAGCTACATCCTCCATTTGTAGGGCCTGGTGCTGAACTATGTAAGCACATTGTGTTTGTGTATGTGTGTGCACACGTGTGTAAAGTAATAAAATTACTTTATTACAGCTGACTTTTTAAAAACATTTCCAGGCGCCTGGGTGGCTCAGTTACTTAAGCGTTTGCCTTCGGCTCAGGTCATGATCCCAGGGGCCTGGGACTGAGTCCCATGTCAGGAGTCTGCTTCTTGTTAGCTATCTCATTCTCTCTCAAAAAAAAAAAAAAATTTTTTTTTAAATAAATAAATAAAGTAAATAAAAACGTTTCCTTTGTGGGCTACCTGGGTGGCTCAGTCGGTTAAGCGTCTGCCTTGGGCTCAGGTCATGATTCCAGGGTCCTGGGATAGGGCCCTGGCATGGAGCTCCCTGCTCAGCAGGAGTCTGCTTTTCCCTCTCCCACTGCCCCTCCCCTCACTTGAGAGCACTCTCTCGCTCTCTTTCAAATAATTTTTAAAAAAAATAAAAACATTTCCTTTGTTGTGATACAAAGGATACTTACAAAATAATTCATATGACCTTGTAACAACTTGGTAACAGTTTTAAATGTACAATCTACATAATTAACACAGGTTATATATGAACTATACGGTATGCTGAACCAGAAAAATACTGATAATACTGACTATACGATAAGCCTTACCAGTTAGTACTGTGGACCATTTCTACCAAAAGGAAAATGCACATATGTACAGTCAACTTTACCAGCTGGTGCTGACAGTAAGGGAGAGGCTTCTTCCCTACTATAACCCTTGATAAGTCTACACTGTGGGCATCTGTTTGGGAAGTAGGCACATTTTACACATAGCCCTTGATAACCCTATTCCTTGACCAATGAGCAAGTAAAACCAAGAAAGTATAGTGGTCAGTTATTTTTAACAATATGTGTGGCTTAGGGTCCCCTCTGTAACATGACCACAAACAAACTACAAATACATTCCCTAGAAAACAAGGGAAGTCAGATCCAGGTTTAAATTAATTCATCTAACAATACTGCTGAAAATCTAAATCATAGTATCTGTAGTTAATAGCACAGGGGCCAAGGGCTGGCTGCCCCAAGATGGTCACTTTGGCATGAACATTATTTTGAATTAAAAGCAGTCAAAACCCAGCAGATTCAGGAAAAGCTCTTTACCTCCCCCTCATCTGCCTGCTTGTACCAAGAAGAGAGCTATTAACAGAGATTCCCCTACCCAAGACACTTACCTACATAAGGCAATCTTTGTTTTCCAACCATTTCCTCTCACCTTCCTGCTAAGGGTCTTTCTGCCCTTTGTATCCTCAGACCCCTACCCCTCTCCTCAGCTCACACAAGCATCATGTTGCCTGTCTCTGGAATTTCCATGTCTGTACAGATTCCCCCTATGTATGCTATTAAATTTGATTTTCTCCTGTTAATCTGTCTCATGTCAATATGATTCTTAGTCCAGCCAGGACTTTGAAGGACAGAGAAAATTCTTGCTTCCCGACAATAGTGTCATCTCTAATTCAAAGAACAGCACTTTGAAACAAACTATAGCTTTGAAAGTATTTCTGTAACTTTTGTTCCTTCTAATCATAAAAGTAATACATGGAAGAAAATAATCACATAAAGTATTTCAAGATGTAGTAGTCAATTTTCCCCAAAAGGGAGACTCCTTAAAACTGCTGTATGTAAACTGTGTTAAATGTTTCATTACCCTCTTGCCTTTTGAATAGTTCATGACAGTTTTTTGTTCATTTTTCATCCCATTAGTTTCATTCACAGTTCTATCATTTGCCCTGAGTTGGACTATATACATTCCTGTAAAAGGCCAACATTCATACTTTCCACACCAAGTGATAGACAGCTAACAAATTCCAACTAATAAACTCACACTTACCCATCCACACATATTATTTGCTATCCTGTTACCCTGCTTTATTTTTCTTTTTTTTGCACATTAACACTTCCAGACATGATATATTTTGACAGTTAGAGTCAGACCCTTTCTCTAAAACGTTAAGTTCCACAAGGGTGAGACTTATTTTGTTTGCTGCTGTAACCCCAGTTCCTTTAACAATAGACTTGATTCAGACAGGCACAAACAAATAGAACTCCTAAACCTCTACACTTGGAGGTCTCTGCTTTTTAGAAGCTAATTCTTGTGTAAGCCTGAAAATGCAAGAATATTGCACAAGTTCCTTTTAATGCTCTAAATGAGTCTTTGTGAAATCTTACTTTTGGTTCAGAAACACAAGATTCTTGGCTTGATTAACGTAATATTTTGCTAACATTTCAACATCAGGCCTTGGAACAAAAGGTTCCTTGTTCTCTGATGGAAAATAACAAAACTGAGAAACGATCTTGTCAAGTGAGAAATGCAGTACCTGTTGCCTTGACAATTTGTTTTTCTTCAAGCAATAACATGCTCCAATCTCTAGTCTGAAACTAACTGGAAAATACAAATTTATTTCATATGCTCCTAAAGTTCCTAAATATCTACGAAAGAGACCTGAATTCTTTTTTTTTTAAAAGATTTTATTTATTTATTTGATAGAGAGATAGCGAGAGCAGGAACACAAGCAGGGGGAGTGGGAGAGGGAGAAGCGGGCTTCCCGCCGAGCAGGGAGCCCGATATGGGACTCGATCCCAGGACTCTGGGATCATGACCTGAGCCGAAGGCAGACGCTTAACGACTGAGCCACCCAGGCGCCCCGAGACCTGAATTCTGTTATGTTCTCCTCAACATTCTACTGCTGCTACTCCTAGAATTGTTACCTCAGCCCTATCACACAGAATGCTATATATTTGTTCTGCATCAGCATATGAAGGTTGCTTCTAACTGAATGTTTTGAGTAATACAAGACCTTCAACAATAACATGGTCATTGACACAAAGAACAAGTATGTAAAGAAAACATTTTAAATTAACGGGCTTGAGGATATGTATTATGCCATCTATTTCTTCAAAATATTGCTATAATTAACTATGGTCTTTCAAAAACATAAAGGTAACAAAGCCTAACAGTTTTTACAATCAGCCAATATAAAATACTTTGCACCTTCAGGAATGATTCTTGAATATTCTTTTAAAAAGGAGGTAAAAAAAAAATCTGATTTCAAAATGAACTAATTCTTTTACTGATGAGTTCCTGGCTCACCATTCAACTTTGTTTTACCTATTATCTTTCCTCTCACAAAATAAAAAAAAAAAAATAAAAACAGAAAGTCAGAAATAATCACAGTATTTCCACTTTTTGGTTTATAAATTCACGTTTATGGATTAGTCTGCTTATTTGATAAAAATTCAGAGATATGTGTAAGTTCAATGCCTTAATAACACTAATTTAACAGTTAACATTTACTAAGTGTTCACCTTTTTCATATATTATTTTAAGCACTATACGGATTTTATCCAACTTCTCACAACCATGTGAGTTAGGTGCTATTATCCTTGTTATACAAAGAAGAAAACAGCGTATTGAAGTTAAATAATTTGACCAAGGTCATAGAATTATACTTGTGATGAAGAGCGTAGATTCTAGAGCCACACTGCCTGGGTTCAAAACCTGGCTCCAACACTAATGAGCTCTATGACTGAGCAAATTACACACTAACTTCAGTTTCTTCACTCCAAAATGGTCAGAGTTGGAACAAGGATTCAATACATTGATAAGTGCAAGGTGCTAAGAACAATGGCTGATACATAGTGCTTAATAAATTATTATTTATAATGCTAGAGCCTACAATATTCTAACACTTGCAGCCTCTGCACAATGTAGAACAGTAGCCCACCCCCACCCCACACCCCCGCCCAATCTGTGGTTTCCCTTCCCATGGTTTCAGTTACCCATGGTCAACTGCAGTCCCCAGAAGCAGATGATCCTCCTGCCATACAGTCAGAAGGTCGATAGTCACAATGCCTATGTCATTCACTTCACTTCATCTCATCATGTAGACATTTTTATCATCTCATGTCATCACAAGAAGGGTGAGGATAGTACAAGATAATTTGAAAGAGACTACATTCACATAACTTTTATTACACTTTTGTTCCACAAAACAACTAGCCTGGGCTCTTCAAATATATCAATATTATGAAACCAAACAAAAAGCTGGACCTGCGGCAGATCAAAAGTAATTACAGGGACATGGCAACTAAATGCAATTCATGATTTTTGACCAGATCCAGGATCAAGGGTTAGACTGGAGAATAACTATAAAGTTCATCCTGGGGGTGGGGGGGAGCTGGGTGGCTCAGTCAGTTAAGCGTCTGACTCATGATCTCAGGGTGGTCAGTTCAAGCCCTGCACTGAGCTCCTCCTCCAGCCTACTTAAAAAAAAAAAAGGTCATTATTGGGGGCAAATGTGAAACTTTTAATATGCACCAGATATTAGATAACAATGTTACCTCCATGTTAAACATGTAGTTTTGTAGGACATCTTTGTTTTTAGGATATTCAAGTAGATCTTTGGAGGAATGAAGTGTCATGATGTCTGCAACTTACTTTTAAATGGTGCAGGAAAAAAATGTATAAATGAAAGATAAATGTAGCAATGTTAACTGGTGAATCCAGATGAAAGGTAAATTCATTGAACTATTATTGCGCTTTTTTGTATTGAAATTTTGCAAATAGTTGAAATAAAAATGTAAAACTTCTGCACGAGAGACTAAACATTGAGAAGATATTTGCTACACCATAAATAAGAGGATTAGTAAATAAAGAGAGCTATGTACTAATAATGGAAAAGCAAACAAGCCAACACAAGTCTATAAACAGCAATTTACAGAAAAGGAAATCTTATAATAAACGAAGAAGCTCAACCTCACTTATGATCAGGGAAAAGCAAATTAAAATGAAATTTGATTTTGTTTTAAAATTTAGAAGTCTAGACAATATTAGTGTTTGTAAGGATATTGCAAAATAGGAACACTCACAACCTGCTGTTGATTAATCAGTATTTTGGAAAATAATTTGAAATTATCTAATAGAGGTGGAAGATCTTCATGCTCTACAATCTAAGATTTTCCTAAGCTAAGAATTCTCTCACACATGTAAACAACATGACAATCCAAGAATGTTTGTTTCAATAGCAAAAAAATCAGAAACACCTAAAAATCCATAAGCAAACGTTTATTCATATAATGCAACACTAGAGCAATTAAAATGAATGAACTAAAGACTTATCTATCAACATGGACACATACTATAAACAATGTTGGGGTGCCTAGGTGGCTCAGTCAGTTAAACACCTGACTCTCAGGTCATCATCTCAGGGTCCTGGGATTGAGCCCTGAGTTGGGCTTCGCGCTCAGCAGGGAATGTGCTTGAGGGTTCTCTCTCCCTCTGCCCCTCCCCCCCCACTTACACTCTCTCAAATAAATAAATCTTTAAAAAAAACTGTAGGGGTGCCTGGGTGGCTCAGTCAGTTAAGCACCTGCCTTTGGCTCAGGTCATGATCTCAGGGTCCTGGGATTAAGCCCTGTGTTGGGCTCCTCGAAAGTCTGCCTCTCCCTCTGTCCCTCCTCCCCCATGCTCTCTCTTGCTCGCTCGCTCTCTAATAAATTAATAAAATCTTTTAAAAAATGTTCAACAAAAAAAAATGTTGCAAAATCGTATGTATAATGTACTAAATAAGAGTGTATGTACTAGGGGCGCCTGGGTGGCTCAGTCGGTTAAGTGTCGGACTCTTGATCTCGGCTCAGGTCTTGATCTCAGGGTTTTGAGTTCAAGCCCCACGTTGGGCTCCAAGCTGGGTGTGGAGCCTACTTTAAAAAAAAAAAAGATACACACAAAAGGTAGGAACAAATAATTCAACACTCTCCAAGTCAATTTAATCCTTCTGATTCTGTATTCCACCTAAAAAGAGAGCAGTTTTGCTGCTCTGCTGGCAATTTTGCTATTTTTATTGGTTTCTATTGTCTTGTTGCTAAACTTGTTTTCCATTTAAGAAAGAACCAGAGACGCCTGGATGGCTCCATCAGTTAAGTGTCTGCCTTCAGCTCAGGTCATGATCCCAGGGTCCCGGGATTGAGCCCCACAACGGGCTCCCTGTTCAGCGGGGAGTCTGCTTCTCCCTCTGCCCCTCCCCCCCTGCTTTTGTGTGCATGCACACACTCTAAGAAATAAATAAAACCTTGAAAAAAAAATGAACAAACAAACAGCCACTGCAAACTCTGGTAACCAATCACAGAACACAATCAAATTTCAAATAAAAAGTCATATAAGATTTACTGTGTCAAATCACAAGAAATTTAGTAATCCATAACAATTTGCAATCAACTTCCTTAAAGAACTTTTGGGGGCATCTGGGTGGCTCAGTCCATTGAGCGTCTGACCCTTGGTTTCAGGTCATGATCTCAGGGTCATGAGATTGAGCCGTGCGTTGGGCTACCCACTCAGGAGGGAGTCTGCTCAAGATTCTCTCTCACCCTCTCCCTCTGCCCCTCCCCCCACTCACACATTTTTCTAAAATAAATAAATCTTTAAAGCAAAGAACTTTTTTAGGTCTGAACCTAAAAAACAAAACAAACACCAACCACTCATTAAAAAAAGTTATCTGGGGGCACCTGGGTGGCTCAGTGGGTTAAGCATCTGCCTTCAACTCAGATCATGATCCCGGGGTCCTGGGATAGAGCCCTATGTCGGGCTCCCTGCTCAGTGGGGAGCCTGCTCTTCCCTCTCCCCAACTCTCGCTCATGCTCTCTCTTGCTATCTCTCTCAAATAAAACCTTTAAAAAAAAGATTATCTTATTTCATTAATTGTACTCTATCTTCAAGAAATCCACATAGCCTATCTTGTAAACAGCTTACCAGAAATTCTGTCTCTAGCTTTATCTCAAACTATTACTCTATCACATACTTTTAGTGAGAGCAACCTATTCATTAAACCCTCAATATAACTACTTTTTCATCTTCTTACTCTCATGTCACCATCTCTTATGTTTTTCTGATCCCACCAACATGTAGTAATGTCCCCACTTTGAGCAAAAAACAGTAAGAGTTAACATTTATAGAGAATTTAATGTATGCCAATATCGCTTCAATGGAATTATCCCATTTAATCCACATAACCTTGTGAAATTTGTTCTATTTTCCCTTTTGTGGTGAGAGAAACCAAGTGAGGCCCTCCACGTTCTCCAATGTTGCATGGATGGTAAGTTGCAAGCTAGGTCTCAAACCCAAACTCCAAAAACCACATCCTCAAACATATGTGATGCTATCTCCTGGCTCAAAGTATTGACTGCCTTTATTGCTCAAATGTCACTGAACATATGCTCTGTGATATTTAACATTTTGTGTTCAGAGATGTCGTTTAAGTGGCGCAAAATACTATTTCCTTCAACAAAAATTTACTGAGAGCCTGTATGCCAGGCACTGTTGACTACTGGGTCTTAAAGCATGTTATAAAGCCTCTACAAATGAAAAATAGATAAATTCTTCAGATACATGGACATCCCAGAAAGTGGGTAAATGAAAATTTAAAATATGTACATAGCAATTGAAACTACATAAAAACTATGTTTAAATAGGAATTGGAAAAGAACATAGTCATAAATAGTATGATAAAGTTGGGCTTTGTTTCTTCTTCTTTTGCTATTTCATTGAGTTAAGCTTTTTGTTAAGAGAGCTAAGCAATGAAAAGATTTATTAAAAAAAAAACCAAACATGTCTTAAGTGTTTTCTTTCTCCCATAAAACAGCAAGAACAGCCTAGAGAAAGATGAATGAACATCCCTCCTCTTAACATTCCACTGTAATTTGGCTTGCTTCAGGAAGATACACCTGATGTCAGCAGTAAGGCTTGCAGATACCATTAGTAAATATCTCTCTATATAAAATCTTCCTACAACTATAAAGTTTCGGAAACTTATAGCTAATTGTAAATTTTCATAGAATGGAATCTAATCTTAGAACTGAAAGAAACCCAGGCGCCTGGGTGGCTTAGTCCCTTAAACGCCTGCCTTCCGCTCAGATCATGATTCCAGAGTCCTGGGATCCAGCCCTCCCTCCATCGGGCTTCTTGCTCAGCGGGGAGTCTGCTTCTCGCTCTGCCTGCTGTTCCCCCTGCTTGTGTGCTCTCTGACAAATAAATAAATAAAATTTTCAAAAAAAAAGAACTGAAAGAAACTTTGCAGAACATCTCCTTCAACCTTCTCATTTTACACTGATTACTAAATTCTAAAATCTAAATTCTAGGTTAATGAGAGTAAATGCAGCAACAACCTATAAGAGCTGAAATTGTAGTGGTTTATATTGCAAAAGAAATGCATTTCAGAAATAAAGTCTGTGTGTGCTAGCATCAGCCCATCATGTAGAGTTCGTTAATTACTAACTAGCTGCGTCTTACTGAACTTAACTTCTACAGGCCTGAACATCTTCATCTGGATAAATTCTAACCACTGTTGAAAAGTGTGCCAGTAGGGGCTCCTAGCTGGCTCAGTGGTAGAGCATGCGACTCTTGATCTCAGGGTTGTGAGTTGGGAGCCCCACGTTGGGCGTGAAGCCTACTAAAATAAAATAAAATTAAGGAAAAAAAGTGTCTAAAAAGACCTCAATCACATTAAGCTTCCATGGTAAACGGCACTGTTTCAACATTCTTCCTTTCAGGTTACAGTTAGAATTTGCATCCGCTGTCTTAAGAGGCAAAATGAACAGTGCGCGGACACTACAAAACAAGTACAGTTCAATCAAGAACCTGTCTGCACCCGGACACGCATGGGCGCACGCACGCACACAACCCTATAAAGGTGACTAGTCACTGCAGAGCACTGTACTTTACAATACATCCCTCAAACATAATGGCCCTAAAGCCCACAGCAGGGGAAAACAACAAATGACACCAAGCTCTACCTACTGCTTTTAAAAGGTGAGGCCTACTGGCGTCAAAACCTCCAAACGTTATGCTTACAACTAATGGTTCAGGCCTCAGATCTGCATCTACCCCTCGGCTTTCACCAGCTTCAGGGGTCCCCAGAAAAAAAAGGAAGGGGCCGCCGCCAGACAGCTGACGCCTGACTTGGGAGCCGTTTGGAAATAACGAGCATGGTTTTTGTGGCTGCTTGCGATTCGATGTGAGCTTTCCAGGAAGTGTTGCAAACGACATAACGGGCATGTGGGCTATCAAGCTGGCAATTTCCTGCGGCTCTGGCGAAAACGCTGTCAACCTCGCCTCCTACTACGGCGGTCCGCTAGTTCCCTGGGGGCCACCCGGAACGCGCAGGGGATGAGGCCCTTGAAGAGGGGCGGAAAGGCTGGCCTCCGGTGCCGACGGGAGGAAGCCGGCGTCGGCCGGAAAAAATAAGCAGACCTAAGAGGGGTCCGCCTGAGCAGGGATGGGGGCTGCCACCGGCGTGAGAAAAGCGGGGGGGGGGGGCACGCGAGGCTGGCTCTGAGGAGACGAAGGGCCGCGCTCCGAGGGTCAGGCGGGTCCCCGCGAGCCGACGGCAGGGAAACAATGGCGCGGGCGTGACGTGGGGCCGGGGGCGTCGCCGCGACGCGGAGGTAGGGGCCGCTCTGAGGCGGGGGCCGGCGGGGGCCAGCTGGGGATGGGGGGGCGCCGTGTGGGTACGCGGGTGCCGAGTCCTCGGGTGCCAAGTCCGCGGGCGCGCAGGCGGACGCTGGGATGGAAGAGAGGGGCCGGAGGGGCGCAGCGGCCCTAGTGGGGCCGGGGCAGGGGCTGGCGGCGGCCCCCGGTCCCAAGACGCGCGCTCTGCCGCGCACCCTCCCTCCCTTGCTTGCTCGCTCTCTCCCTCGCCCGCTTCCTCCCCGCCCTCCCGCGAGTCCCGCCGCACTCACCAGCCCGCCGCACGGCTGCAATCCCAGCGCGCAACTGCCGCAGCCGCCTCGGCGCGCTCCTTCTCCGCCCCCGCCGCCCCGGTACCGCCCCCGGCTCGCGCCCGGCCAGGGACCGGCGTGCTGTTCTTTCCCCAGCTCCGCCGCAGAACCCGGCCGCGGCGACGCTCCCTAGCAGCACTGCCTGAGAGGAGCCCCGATGCGGTCGTGCGCCTCGGGCCCTAGCGCGGGTTCTCGAGATCCACAAACAACAGCAGTTGTTGACGAGCTGTAGGATAAGGCACGTTGACAGCCCTTACATGGCTTTTAGGTCTCCATCAATTGGCCTTGTGCCCGGCCCCTCAGCAAGGCCCCAGACCACCTTGCCTTGGTCTACACACCGATGCTTTTCCTTAGGGGGATGGGGCACCCTTTTTCCCCCGTCACCGAATCCTCTGGTCAAAGAGACCCCAGAGCCCTTCTGGACCCAGACCCCCATACCACGCTTGAATCCCACTGATGGTTAAAAGCACCGGCTTTGGAGTTTGTCAGAACGGGCTGGAATTGTAGTTCCACCACTTAAAAATTGTGACCTTGGGCAAGTTACCTGACCTCACTGTACCAAGTTCCCTCATCTATAATACAGGAACAGATAACAATAGTACCTATCTCATTGGGTATCACAGAATGAAATAATAGAGGGAAGGTTCTCAGCACAGTCCTGGCACAGGGCACTCAATAAATGTTAGTTATAGCGACCCCCTACCACCAACAAGCCGAAAGACTCCCAGTGACAGAAAGCCCACCATTTCCAGAGCAAGGCATTCCTTGCTCTCAGCAGCTCTACACCGGTTAGAAAGTGTTTCTGAAACACCCACTCTCTGGCCCAAGTCCTATCCCTTGGGAGCCTCAGAGAACAAACAGGTCTAATTTCTCTTTGTCCTTCTACTTATAGATATTTGAAGATTTCTGCCCAGGTCTTCTGTTACTGGAGACCAGTATCTCCCATTACTGGGGAAGGGAAAGTCTTTGTCCTCCTTCTCCTCATGCACCTAGTAGGTCTGAATGTGGCTCCTTCAGAGTATATCACCCAAAACAGAAACAAATGTTTGTAGTACCATCACAACAAAGCAGTTACCCTAACTTCCTCCTTGTAGGACTTCCATTCAGGCAATAAAGTTCATGGCATCCACACTATTGACTCATTGAGCTTGCCATCAACAAAACCTCCAAGACTTAAATAAGTGCTCTACTGGAGCATTTCTACCTCTCATGATTTTTGAGCCAACTTCAGTTCAGGTCAGCCGAGGACAGGCCTTGGACCTCTCACCTACTAGCTTGTTCAGGATATGTGAGGAAAAGGAATAGGAACTGGAATTTCATCTAATACTACCTTTCAACCAAGTACTTTTGGAAAAATTTCAGGGTTTGTGTCTAAAGACCAGGCCACTGAACAAATAACATATATATATTTATAAAATCTCAACTGAGCAAAAAAAAAATGCATGCACACATGAAAGACTAAAAGGAAATATGTAATTGAATATGTGAGTAGTGTTTTTTTCTCAGTGATAAGATTCAGGGTAGTTTCTTTTCTTTATACTTTTCCATAAATTTCCCAGATTTTCTACATTGTTTATACTACTTGTATAATCAAGAACTTTGTTTCCAAAAAAATCAGAAAAAATAATTTTAAAAATCAGGGACATGTAATAACTTTATAAGTTGGGGAACAAGGGGCACCTGGGTGGTTCAGTGGATTAGGCGACTGCCTTTGGCTGGGGTCATGATCTCAGGGTCCCAGAATCAAGCTCCACATCAGGCTCCCTGCTCGCCGGGGAGTCTGCTTCTCTCTCGCCCTCTGACCCTCCTCCCCGCTTGTGCCCTCTCTCTCTCTCTCTCTCTCTCTCTCTCTCTGTTGAAAATAAATAAATAAAACCTTTTTTAAAAATTGGGAAACAAACTTAAGAAATAACAGACTAAGAGAAAACATTTGTAATACATAAAGATTTATATCTGGAACATACAGAGGACTCTTAACAAATCAATAAGAAAAAAATCTACTAGAAAAATGGGCAAATAATATAAATTGGCAGTTCACAGAAAAGGAAATACAAATTGCTAATAAGCACACACACAAAAAATGCAATCTCAGTAGTAACCAAGGAAATGGAAATTAAAACTGAGATTGGCAACAATTTTCAACATCATTATATCAAAAGAGTATAAATTGGCACAGCCACTTTAGAGGGCAATAGGACAATATTTATTAAATCCATGTCTCAGCAATGCCACTTCTAGTTATCTACCATACTCCATGTACATATGGAGGTGTGTACAAGGATAATTACTATGATATTGTTAATAAACTTTGGAATCAGCCTAAGTGCCCACCAATAGAGGAATGGCTAAATAAAATGCACAAGACTCATAATGCAATTCTGTAGAGAATTTAAAAGAAGTGACCTTGATCTATACGTTAATATAGATCTATCTCAAAATCATATAGTTGAGGGGCGCCTGCGTGGCTCAGTCGGTTAGGCGTCTGACTCTTGATTTCGGTTCAGGTCATGATCTCAGGGTCCTAAGATTGAGCCCTGCTTCAGGCTCCATGCTGGGTGTGGAGCCGGCTTAAGATTCTCTCTCTCCCCTGCTCCCTCTGCCCCTCCCCCCTCACTTGCTCCCTCTCTAAAAAAAATAAATAATATAGTTGAATGTAAAAAGCAAATTGCAGTATAATATGTAAATTATATATATAATTGATATTTTTTAAAAAATCTTCCTCAAAATGCTTAACTTCGGTCTAACCAGGAAAAATCATCAGACAAACCCCAATTAAGAGATATTCTACAAAATACCTGACCTGGACTCTTCAAAAGTGTTACGGTCGGGGTGCCTGGCTGGCTCAGTTGGGAGAGCATGTGACTTTCGATCTTGGGGTCATGAGTTTGAGTTCCATGTTGGGTGTAGAGATTACTTAAAAATAAATAAATAAACTATTAAAAAAAAAAAGAACTGGAAGCCTTTAAAAAAAAAAAAGTGTTAAGGTCATCAAAGCCAAGGAAAGACCAAGAACTGCGACAGACTGGAGGAGACTAAAGAGAATAGAAAACTAAATGCAACGGAGGATCCTGGATGGGATCCTAGAACAGTAAAAGCACATTAGTGGAAAAACTTGAAAAGTTCTAACAAAGTTTATAGTTTAATTAACAGTACATTATACCAGTGTTAATTTCTTAGTTTTGATCATTGAACCAGAGTTATGAAACCCGTTAATATTAGGAGAGGCTGAGCAAGGGTATACTGGAACTTTCTGTTATTATCTTTGCAACTCTTCTGTATATCTAAAATTATTTTCAAAATAAAATGTTAAAACACAGACATAAATAGCATTATTTCTTATCGACACTGCTATAGACAAATTCTAAATTCATATGTTGAAACCTAATGCCCAGTGTGATAGTATGTGGAGGTAGGGCCTTTGAAAGGTAATTAGGTCATGAGGGTAGAGCCCTCATAAATGGAATGAGTGCCCTTATAAAAGAGACCCCAGAAAGCTTCCTACCCTTTCCACCCTGTAAGGATGCACAG
Source organism: Halichoerus grypus (assembly GCF_964656455.1). NCBI lineage: Eukaryota > Metazoa > Chordata > Mammalia > Carnivora > Phocidae > Halichoerus > Halichoerus grypus. The sequence continues at coordinate 25,644,355 of NC_135718.1, read as the reverse complement.
CAAGAAGATAGCTGTCCCTGAACCAGGAAACAGGCCTTCACCAAATCTGCCGGTGCCTTGCCCTTGGACTTCCCAGCCTCTGGAACTGTAAGAAATTTCCTATAGGCTACCAAGTCTCTGGTATACTGTTATAGCTGCCAAAACTAAGACAATCTCACATTAAGTTTATAGAAGATTTTTAAAACATTATAAGGCTGCCAAACTCTTATCAGAAGTTATCCAAAAAAAAAAAAAAAGCTATCTCTGAAGATGGGGTAAAGGTCAAGATTGGGGGTAAAAGGGAGTTTAGCTTACTGGGTTTTTTGTTCTTTTTTTTTTTTTTTTTAGAGAAAGAGAGAGCATGCATGTGTGGGGATGGGGTGGGGAGGCAGAGGAAGGAGGAGGGAGAGAATCTTAAGCAGGCTCCATGCCCAGTCCCCAGCCCAAGGCAGGGCTCTGGGGCTTGATCTCACGACCCTCCTGAGATCATGACCTGAGCGGAAATCAAAGAGTCAGATGCTTAACTGCTTAACCGACTGAGCCACCCAGACACCCCTAGTCTTACTGTTTCTGAAGATAAATGTATTCATGTATTGTTTTTGTAACCAGAAATTAATGTTTTAATTGCAAAAGAAAGGAAAAGGGCAGGACATTTGGCTTTATGACTTTCTGGAGAAAGACAAGCCATACCAACTATGAAAGAACCTTCTAAAAGAAGACTGGGGAGCCTGAGGAAGCAATGAGGAGTCTTAAGTGGCTTGCTTGGGGTCTCCAACTTGGCATTGGCTGAAAGGCCTGGGCAGTGAGTGCTTAGCAAGAGAGGCCATCCTACTGTGGCATTGGATGGCCTCTCACCAAACTTCCTGCCCAGCACCCACATGGCTGTCCTACCCCTCTGATTAACATGATTTTCCCCCAGAATACCATAAACTGTGAGTCACCCAGAATGTAAGCAGCATTCACAGGTCACTCATCAGTTTTCTGCTCCTTGGCAGAAGCTCTCAGAGAAATGCAAACATTGCTCAACACCCTGGCCTGGGGCCTAGAAACAGCCTCTGCTGCCCAAAAATCTTTCTCCCAGGAAGTGTTCAGTCTTAGATCCAATCAGCCATCTCAGATGTCTCCTCTGTTTTTCATCCTTCTTTCTCTAAGAGCATAGGGTCAGCACTTACCGTGGTTAGTGCTAGCACAATCACCATGCAAGGAGACAATGAGACAATGTTGGGTCTAGCTAGAAATGGCCAGCGCAGCTTGAGAGACAGGATATATGTAAGACTCAGGAGCACCAACATTTCTTCAAAAATATGCAGTGAGCTCCTACCTTGTGCCTAACACTCATCAATAGAGACATGGGTTTCTGCCCTCTTGGAGGTTTCCAACTGCTTGGGAAGACGAGCTTTAAATAAACAATTATTTTACTACAATTTTAGGGAAGTGAAATGCAGGGAAAGTAAAAGATGCTATGAGGGAAAACAAAATAGGGGTTATGGAGAGGCTCAGGGAACATTTCTCTTAGGAAAGAACATCTCAGCTGAGCCCTGAAGGATGAGTAGGACTTAAGCTAAAGAGAGGTGTTTGCTTGGATAGTTGGAGGATTCCTGAAAGAGGGACCAGTAGGTACAAAGGCCAGAAATGAGTCATTATCTGTTAGTGACTCAATACTGCATAAAGGATAAGAATAAGGTCCCCTGGATCCCTACTTCTGTTTCAACACAACTCCACTTTTATCTGTTTTAAAAAGAGATTCCAAAAAATAAAAATAAATAAATAAATAAATAAATAAATAAATAAATAAATGGGGCATCTGGGTGGCTCAGTTGGTTGGGCGTCTGCCTTTGGCTCAGGTCATGATCCCAGGGTCCTGATCCGGCTCAGCGGGGAGCCTGCTTCTCCCTCTCCCTCTTCCTGCCACTCCCCTTCTTTGTGCTTTCTCTCTCTCTCTGTCAAATAAATAAATTAAATTAAATCTTAAATAAATAAATAAAATAATAAGATTCCATATAAGGATGTGTGTGTGTGTGTGTGTGTGTGTGTGTGTGTATGTGTATTAACTGCCCATATGTCTATGTTTGAAAAAAGGGTTTGGTTGTTTTTAAAAAATGTGTTTGAGGGGTGCTTGGGTGGCTCAGTTGGTTAAGCATCTGACTCTTCATTTTGGCTCAGGTCATGGTCTTGGCGTCATGAGATTGAGCCCTGCATCAGCTCAGCAAGGAGTCTGCTTCTCTCAGTATCCCTCTGCCCCTCCCTGAACTGGTGTGTGTGCACTTTCTCTCTCCCTCTCTCTTTCTCTCTCTCACAAATAAATAAATAAATAAATAAATAAATTTTTTTAAAAAAAGTGTGTTTGAAAACTAACAGTCTAGGCTCTGGAGGACCTCTCAGGTTCCAAGCTACAAGGGCTTGCTGACCTTAACCCAAGTTCACTGATGCTGCCGCTGTTGTCTTGCCAGGCTCTGCCAGGGGCCATCTGCCCACTCTGATTCTCCCAGTGGTGCTGTAGAAAGGCCTCAGAGGAGATCACTGACAGCAGCTCAGTACAGATCAGGCAGCTTAGTCCACAGGCAGCTTCTGTCCATGGAATCAGAGGCTGAAAATAGATCATTACATGCCACAAAAGTCTTAAATTGCTTCTAACCAGGCAGCGAGCTGTAGGGATTAAGAAAATGGATTCCAGAGCCAGACTCTCTGGCTTCAACTTCTGGCTCTGCAGCTAACTAGTTGTGACCCTGAACAGGTTTCTCAAAGCCCTCATGTCTTAGTTTCCCCATCTTTAAAATGGATGTGAGGATAATAATAGTGTCTACTTCATAGGCTTGATGAGGATCAAATGAGAGATCACATTTGTACAGCATCTGAGATAGGGCCAGGCATCCAGTAAGCACCATATAAATAAATTTGTTAAATAAAACCTAAGTGGCAATAGTATGTTTCTTTCTGTATGAATTTATGGGTGGCAAAGCCCAAATTCAGGCATTTTAAATCTTCTACTGTTTGATGTTTTACCACTGCTGTCAAGGTGAAGTTCTCTCTGTGGCTTCCCACACCTCTGAGGAATTGGGGTCACATGGCCCTCTGAAACGGTGAGTGGTTACCAGATTCGGGATTCCTTCACTCAGTAATATTGCAGAAGCACTTCTGGGCATTCATGTAGGGTGGCCATCTTTGGACTGTGCCATTCAGGATATTCAAATAAACTGTCATCGGGGTGCCTTGGTGGCTCTGGTTGGGCGTCTGCCTTTGGCTCAGGTCATGATCCTGGGGTCCTGGGATCCAGCCCAGCACTGGGCTCCTTGCTTGGTGGGGGTCTGCTTGTCCCTCTCCTCTGCCCCTTCCCCCCATTTGTGCACGCTCGCTCTCTCTCAAATAAATAAAATCTTTTAAAAAAATAAAAATAATAAAATAATAAAATAAACTGCCATCTACTGTCATTACTATTTCTTGAAAAGCAATTTTAACACCAAAAAAGTGGGAAAAACATAATCTCAGAATAAAAGGCAGGGCCTTAAATTGAGCTTAGTAAAAAATTGATACCCTTTTCTGCTCTTTTCCATTTCATCTTAAGCCAGCAACCAGGAGCCGACCCCTGTCTAAGACCCAGCATTTGGCTAACACTGCTCCACATGACCCTTCTGAGTGTTCCTGGACACACTGGACATTATAACTAAATACCTCTCCACCTCTCTGAATGTCCACACCTCAAAGCCAGTACCAAACACCCCACACTTTACAAAACTGAAGGCATTTGCTACTAATCCCAGAGAGTACTGCTATGCTCAGAGGTAGATGGGCCACAATTGGGAAGAGATATTTTAGTTGTTCCCTGTAGGACTTAATGGGGCCATTTAGAACCTTGGCTCTAATTCCAAGGAGTCAGGAAGGACTCTGAGCTACCTGGGTGTTTTAGAAAAAACCTCCCCGTCCTCCTGTGTCTCCTTCATTCTCATATCACTCCCACACTACAACACTTCTGAAACCAGACGCGTGAGGGTTTTCCCACACCAAGCAATTCTCTGGGACAACTTAGTGTCAACAATCGATTTAACTTAATTCTGACACTATCTGCTTGGAGACAGTGTCAGATCCCCCAGGGTAGGGGCTCAGTCCCACGAGACTGCCCCCCACTGCAGATGCCAGTCACAAGTAATAGGTCCCCAGGTTATCCACAACTTCTGTCTGACTTGGCTACAAATCAGAGGTTCCCATGACCTCCTCCCCCTTGGATTTGATTATTTGTTAACAGCCACTCACAGAACTCAGGGAAACACCCACTTGCATTTACCAACTCATTAAAGGATATGATAAAGGTGAACAGCCAGATGAAGAGATACAGAGGGTGAGGTCTGGGAGGGTCCCAAGCACAGGAGTTTTCGTCCCCACAGAGTTGGAGTGCCACCCTCCCAGGATGTGGATGGGTTCACCAACCTGGAAGCTCTCTGAACCCCACACATTTTTATGGGGGCTTCATCACACAGGCATTGATTGATCATTCACTCCATTTTCAGCCCTTTGCCCTTCTTAAGAGGAATGAAGGGAGTGGCCGAAAATGCCGAGCTTCTAATTACGGCTTGCTCTTTCCAGTGACCAGCCCTCATCCAGGAGCCATCTATGACTCGACGAGAGTCACCTCATAAGAACAGAAGACATGCCTATCATCCAGGGAGTGACAAGGGTTTCAGGAGCTCTGTACCAAGAACCAGAGAAAAAGACCAACGTCTATTTTCTACTACCTCACGCTGAGTGTGCAGCTTGTCTTCCCAGACACAATGAGAGGTTCCAGCAAGGAGAGTCAGGGTACAGGGCTGTCGTTGTGCTGACTCTGCTGCGAATCTACTGTGTAATTTTGGTGATGCCCTCTACCATTCAGAGACCTAATTTACTCTTCTACAAAATGGAGGCAGTAATACCTGCTCTGCGTTCCTCAAGGTTGTCTTGGGAATCAAATATATAATGGCTACAAATATGCTGTTAAAGCACTGTAAAGGAATGGGTATTGTTAACTCTCAGCCCCCACTCCCTTCTGGTCAGGGCCCCAAGATTCCCTACTAAGTTTATACCAAGGATCCTCCCTTCCTCCCTCTCCTTTGGCCTGACTAGGACTCCACAGCCCAACACTCCAGGGGAGACTCCTCTAGGCCTTGGGTTAGAGCAGTATAGTAGAGAAGAGCTGATTTGTTCTCTCCTTCTCAGAGCCCTGGTCTCCTAGGTCTCTCCAGGAGGGAGTAAACTCCTAAGTATTAAACACTCAGGAGTCCACAAATACTCTTGGAGTTCCAGCTTAGTGAGCCTGTCCAAGAATGCTTCCTGCTAAACTAAAAAAGGTGATAGCCGGAGAATGCCGGGAGACATTCCATTTCTCTGCCTCCAAGGAATCCTGGCAGCTGGACTTTCCAGTGTGTTATATCTGGAAGAAACTTTAGATCAGTGGTTCTCTATTCTGGCTGAACATTAGAATCACCAGGGGAGCTTTTAAAAAATACCCGTGCCAGGCTGTACCTCACACCAATTAAATCAGAATCTTTTGGACATCAGTATTTTTAAAGCTCCCCAGATGATTGAAATGTGCAGCCTAGTTTGAGAACCACTGCTATTGATAATCCAGGTCAAACAGCTCATTTTACAGAAAAAAAAGGGGGAGGGCCTGGGCATTTAAGAATTTTGTCCAAAGTCATACAACAGATTAGAGTTTGAAATAATTCAATAAGCTGATGAAAATAACAGCTAATTTCTGTTGAGCATTTACTGTCACTTTACAAACATAATCTCAGACAGTCATCACAATAATCTTATGAGAAAACTGAAGCCCAAAAGGTTTAGTTTGCTCAAGGCCAAAGCAACTAAAGTGGCGGAGATCCCTGTTCAACTGTTCAACCAAATTTGAGAGCAGATGACAAGACAGGGGGGTAGAGCCTCTGCCTTTAAGGAACTTGTAGCCTATCTGGAGGGACAGGAAACAGGTGAGCCAACACTTAAAACAGTTTGATAAGTATGACAGTAAAAGTAAACAATGCAAGGCCAAGGAAGCCACCTAACTCTGGGAAAAGTCAAAGAAGTCTTCTCAGAGGAGGAGTTATTTGCAGAAGTCTTAAAAGGTGAATGAAAAGTAGTTTAGTGAAAAGAAAGAAAGGAGAGGAAGTGGGACTAGCAAGTGCCAAGCCATGACATGTGAGAGAGCATGGTGCTCAGAGGATGCTCAGAGCTCCGTAGTAATTCAGAATGACCCGGTAGGTCCATTGGGTAGCAATATTAGTAAGTGGTGAGATTGAAGAAGTACAGAGACAAGATCATTAAGAAGTCTGAAAAAGGGAACCATCAAATGATTATAAACTAGACAATGAAAGGATATAAATTTGTTTAAAAAGTTACTGGAGGATAAGACATCAAAAGCCCAGGCAACAAAAGAAAAAAAGCGGCCTATATCAAAACTAAAAACTTCTGTGGGAAGATGGCAAGTAGGAGGTCCCTAAACTCACCTCGTCCCATGGATATAACTAGATAACACTCACATAAGGGCAAATAACCCAGAAAACTACCCGAAGACTGGCAGAACAAACTCCACAACTAATGTAGAGACAAGGGGCGCCTGGCTGGCCTAGTCAGTAGAGCATGGGACTCTTGATCTTGGGGTTGTGAGCACGAGCCCCACATTGGGTGTAGAGATTACTAAAAAAAAAAAAAAAAAAATTAATAAAAAAAATAAATGTAGAAATGAGGCCACACTGAAGAAGGTGGGAAGGGCAGAGACACAGTGGGGAGCTAAACCCAGCAGGCCTGGCTGCCGGGGGAGGGAGCCACTGGGCGCTGAGAAGACTAAGAAACAGACTACCAGACCCAGGAGTCTGCATGGGGAAGATGAATCCCCGTAGCATTTGGCTTTAGAAATCAGAGGCGCTGAATTTTGTGAGTTCTCACAACCAGTGGGACTTAAAGCCTGGAACTTTATTTTTATTTTTATTTTTATTTGGGCGGGGGGGTGTCTGGGTGGCTCAGTTGGTTTTAAGTGTCCAACTCTTGATCTCAGCTCAGGTCTTGATCTCTTGATCTCAAATCCATGCTGGGTGTGGAGCTTACTTAAAAAAAAAGGTAAAACTATTATTATTTTTATAGTCATTCAGTAATACCCCATTGTGTTCAACCAGAAACATGAAAATGGAGGAAGAATAAAAGGTTACTTGATCTCTCAAGAGGCAATATAGTTCAGGGATGCCTGGGTGGCTCAGTCAGTTAAGCGTCTGCCTTCAGCTCAGGTCATGATCCCAGGGTCCTGGAACTGAGCCCCGCATCGGGCTCCCTGCTCAGCAGAGAGTCTTCTTCTCCCTCTGCCCCTCCCCCCCAGCTCATGCTCTCTCTCTCACTCGCTCTCTCTCAAATAAATAAAATCTTTTAAAAAAAAGCAATATAGTTCAATTTTCTGCCATACAAAATTTAACACTTTGTGACATTATAGGTAAGTTTTATTTTCCTTATTACACCCTTCCATATTTTACAAACTTCCTATAATGAACATGTCTCATTTTTAACATTAGAAGTTTTAGGGAAAAAATAAAATAAAAATTAAAAAAAAATTTTTAATTAAACAAAAAGAAGTTCTAGGAAAAAAGTGAATGTGATTTTATTTTATTTTTTATTTACTTATTTTTTTGTGAACATGATTTTAAAAATCATTTCTTCAGGGGTGCCTGGATGGCTCAGTCGGTTAAGCATCTGCCTTCAGCTTGGGTCATGGTCTCAGGGTCCTGCTCAGCAGGGAGCCTGCTTCTCCCTCTCCCTCTGCCCCTACCCCCTGCTCATGCCCTCTCTCTCTCAAATAAATAAGTAAAATCTTAAAAAAAAAAAAAAAAGATTCTCTCTCTCCCTCTCCCTCTGCCTCTCTCCCACCCCACCCCTGCTCAAGCTCTCTCTCTCAAAATAAATAAATAAATAAAATCTTAAAAAAAAAAAAAAAAAACTTCTTGAAATAGTTCCACGTGTCCTTACCCTTCTGTGAAGAGGGGTATCATCTTCCTCCCCACTGTACAAAGTGGGGAATCTTGACACAGATTGCAGAGCAAGTGCATGCAGACTCAGTGTGTGAGCTCCAGACCTTGTTCTCCAGGGCTGCACCTACGCAGGTTTATGTGCAAGAACGTGTCTCCTGGAGTCCACAACCTCAGGATTGGAGATGTTAAAGCCTGGAACTTTAGAAGCTGAATCCCTGTCCTTGAAAAGATAGCACAACAGTCTAGAGATACAGTTTAGAAGTTTGAAAAATGCCTAGGGCATGTGGGAGGGAGAGTTAGTTACTAATCTCAGAGTTCCCTGAGGGACTTCTCCAGGAACAAAAGAGCTAGCAGGTCCCGTTTCCCTCCTCCTCTCCCTGCCCCCAGCATAATCACACGGACACCTGCCAGGACCCGTGCAGCACCTGGCATTGACTTCCTAACTTGCTTACACCATACCCCGCCCCCTCCAGCTGGGCCTACCTCAGTCCCCGCACTGTGGGTGCCTCCCCCAGAAGAATGATGCAGACATTGCCAACACTGCATCTCCCAGCCTCCTGTGGAGGAGACACGCACCCTGTTAAAACTGTACATGCTGCCAGTGTGTGCTTTGCAGACTAGCTCCAGCTGGCCCCGTCTCCAGAGTGGCTGCTGCACACGTCTATGGAAGAAAACCAGTTAAAAGTGTGTACCCTGCCCACTACTTTCAAGAACAAGAGAGCAGCTGACTTTCCTAACACACAGAAACAGACCCAGACAGTTAGGCAAAATGAGGAGACAGAGGAATATGTCCCAAAGGAAAGCACAGAACAAAAATCACAGCAAGATACCCAAGCAAAACAGAGATGAGTAATATGCCTGGTAGAAAATTTAAAGTAATGATCACAAAGATGGTCACTGGACTGGAGAGGAGGACATCAGTGAGATCCCTAACACAGAGATAAAAAAGGACTAATCAGAAATGAAGAACACAATAATTGAAATTAAAAATTAACTTGATGGAATAAATAGCAGGCTAGAGGAAGCAGCGGAATGAATTAATGACCTGGATGACAGAGTTATGGAAAGTAATCAAGCTGAACAAAAGAGAGGAAAAGAATTATGCAAAATGAGAATAGACTTATGGAACTCAGTGACTCCATCAAATATAATAACAGGGATCCCAGAAGAAGAAGAAGGAGAGAGAAAGGAGAACAGATAATTTATTTGAAGAAATAGTAGCTGAAAACTTCCTAATCTGGGGAAGAAAACAGATATCCAAATCTAGGAGGCACAGAGATCACCCAACAAAATCAGCCCAAGGAGGTCCACACCAAGACATGAAGTAATTAAAATGGCAAGAAGTAGTGATAAAGAAAAAAAAATTTTTTTTAATTTTATTTATTTGACAGAGACACAGCAAGAGAGGGAACACAAGCAGGGGGAGTGGGAGAGGGAGAAGCAGGCTTCCCACGGAGCAGGGAGCCTGATGCGGGGCTCGATCCCAGGACCCCGGGATCATGACCTGAGCCAAAGGTAGACGCTTAACGACTGAGCCACCCAAGTGCCCCAATAAAGAAAAAAATTTTAAAAGCAACAAGAGAGGAGCATCTGGCTGGCCCTGTTGATGTTGCATGTGACTCTTGATCCCGGGGTCATGAGTTCAAGCCCCATGACAGGTATAGAGATTACTTAAAAAAAATAGAGGGGTGCCTGGATGGCTTAGTTGGTGGAGTATCCAACTCTTGATCTCAGGGCCGTGGGTTCAAGCCCCATGTTGGGTGTAGAGATTACTTTTTTTTAAGATTTATTTATTTATTTTAGAGAGAGAAAGGGAGGGAGGGAGACAGAGAGCGAGCATGGGGGAGGAGAGGCAAAGGGAAAGGGAGAGGGAGAATCCCTAAGCAGATTCCCTTCTGAGCATGGAGCCTGACATAGGGTTCAATGAGTTGGACGCTTAATCAACTGAGCCACCCAGGCACCCCTGTCCCCTTTATTATTATACAGTGTCCTTCTTTGTCTCTTGTTATAGTATTTAAAGTCTCTTTTAGGGCGCCTGGGTGGCTCAGTCGTTAAGCGTCTGCCTTCGGCTCAGGTCATGATCCCAGGGTCCTGGGATCGAGTCCCATATCGGGCTCCCTGCTCCGCGGGAAGCCTGCTTCTCCCTCTCCTACTCTCCCTGCTTGTGTTCCTGTTCTCACTATGTCTCTCTCTGTCACATAAATAAATAAAATCTTTAAAAAAATAAAAAAAAAATAAAAAAAAATAAAGTCTCTTTTGTCTGATATAAGTATTGTTACCCTGGCTTTCTTTTGATATCTGTTTGAATGATAAATGTTAATCCCTTTCTTCTCTTGCTCCCTTTCATGGTTTGCTGGCTTTCTTTAGTGATATACTTGGATTCCTTTTTCTTTATTCTTTGCATATCTATTATTTGTTTTTGATTTGTGGTTACCATTGGGTTTGTATATAATATCTTCTGCATATAGCAGTCTATGCTATATGGTTTGAACCTATTCTTTACTTCTCCCCGTGTTTTAGGTATAGGGTGTCAAATTTTAAATTCTTTTTTTTGTGTGTGTGAATCCCTTGACTAGTATTTACAGATATACTGATTTTTACAGATTTTGTGTTTCTACTTTGTATGTGTATATGTTTCCTAGTTTTCATACTCTCACTTGTGGTCTTTTTTTTTTTCCTCTCAAAGAGTCCCCTTCAAGATTTCTTGTAGGGGGGTGCCTGGGTGGCTCAGTCGTTAAGTGTCTGCCTTCGGCTCAGGTCATGGTCCCAGGGTCCTGGGATCAAGCCCCACATCGGGCTCCCTGCTTGGCGGGAAGCCTGCTTCTCCCTCTCAAAATCCCCCTGCTTGTGTTCCCTCGCTCACTGTGTCTCTCTCTGTCAAATAAATAAATAAAATCTTAAAGAAAAAAAAAAAGATTTCTTGTAGGGCTGGTTTAGTGGTCACGAACTCTTTTAGTTTTTGTTTGTCTGAGAAACTCTGTATCTCTTCTTCTATTTTAAATGATAGCTTTGCTGGATAGAGTATTCTTGGCTGCAGTTTTCCCTTCCAGCACTGTGAATATATCATGCCACTTCTGGACTGCAAAGTTTCTGCTGAAATATCTGCTGATAGCCTTTTGAGGTTTCCCCTTGTGTGTAACTGTCTTCTTTTCTCTTGCTGCTTTTAAACTTTTTTTTTTTTTATAAGATTTTATTTATTTATTTGACAGAGACAGCACAGCAAGAGAGGGAACACAAGCAGGGGGAGTGGGAGAGGGAGAAGCAAGCTTCCTGCTGAGCAGGGAGCCTGATGCGGGGCTCGATCCCAGGACCGTGGGATCATGACCTGAGCCGAAGGCAGACGCTTAATGACTGAGCCACCCAGGCGCCCCTTAAACTCTTTTTTTTTTTTTAAAGTAATCTCTACACCCAGGGCGCCTGCGTGGCTCAGTTGTTTGAGTGTCTGACTCTTGATTTTGGCTCAGGTCGTGATCTCAGGTCATGAGATCAAACCCCACTTTGGACTCCGTGCTTGGCAGGGAGTCTACTTGGGATTCTTTCCCTCTTTCTCTGCCCCTCCCCACACTTACACTCGTGCACTCTCTCTCTCTCTCAAAAAATAAATAAATAAAATATTTTTAAAAATAATAATAGGGACCCCCTGGGTAGCTCAGCTGGTTAAGTGTCTGCCTTCGGCTCAGGTCATGATCCCAGGGTCCTGGGATCGAGTCCCGCATTGGGCTCCTTGCTCAGCAGGGAACCTGTTTCTCCCTGCCTGCCACTCCCCCTGCTTGTGCTCTCTCTGTCTCTCTCTCTCTCTCTGACAAATAATAAAATCTTTTAAAAAAATAATAAAGGAGATAATCTAAGAAGAAGATGTAACAATTGTAAATATTTATGCACCCAACAACGGAGCCCCTAAATACATAAAACAGTTAACAACAAAAATAAAAGAACTAATTGGTAGGGGCGCCTGGGTGGCTCAGTTGGTTAAGCGACTGCCTTCAGCTCAGGTCATGATCCTGGAGTCCCTGGATCGAGTCCCGCATCGGGCTCCCTGCTCGGCAGGGACTCTGCTTCTCCCTCTGACCCTCCCCCCTCTCATGTGCTCTCTCTCATTCTCTCTCTCTCAAATAAATAAATAAAATCTTAAAAAAAAAAAAAAAAGAACTAATTGGTAATAATACAATAATAGTAGGGGACTTTAACACCCCAACTTCATCAATGGACAGATCATCCAAACAGAAAGTCAACAAGGGAGAAGTGCCTTTGAATGACACACTGGACAGAAGGATTTAACAGATATATTCAGAACATTCCTTCCTGAAACAGCAGAATACACATTCTTCTCACATGTACATGGAATATTCTCCAGAATAGATCACATATCAGGCCACAAAACAAATATCAACAAATTCAAAAAGATCAAAGTTACAGCATGGATCTTTTCTTTTTTTTTTTTTTTTTAATTTTTTTTATTGTTATGTTAATCCCCATACATTACATCATTAGTTTTAGATATAGTGTTCCATGATTCATTGTTTGTGCATAACACCCAGTGCTCCATGCAGAAGGTGCCCTCCTCAATACCCATCACCAGGCTAACCCATCCTCCCACCCCCCTCCCCTCTAGAACCCTCTGTTTTTCAGAGTCCATCGTCTCTCATGGTTCTTCTCCCCCTCCGATTTCCCCCCCTTCATTCTTCCCCTCCCAGCATGGATCTTTTCTGACCACAATGCTATGAAACAAGAAATAAGCCACAAGAAAAAATCTGGAAAGAGCACAGATAGATGGAGATTAAATAATATGCTATTAAACGATGAAGGATGACCACTCTCACCACTTTTATTCAACATTGTACTAGAAGTCCTAATCACAGCAGTCAGACAACAAAATAAATAAAAGGCAGCCAGTTGGTAAGGAAGAAGTAAAACTTCCACTATTTGCAAATGACATGATACTATATATAGAAAACCAGAAGGACTCCACCAAAAAACTACTAGAACTGATAAATGACCTTTAGTAAGGTCATTGGATACAAAACCAATGCACAGAAATCTGCTGCATTTCTTTTTTTTAATTTAATTTTTATTTGTTTTATTTTTTATTTTTTAAAGATTTTTTATTTTATTTATTTGACAGAGAGAGAGATAGCGAGAGAGGGAACACAAGCAGGGGGAGTGGGAGAGGGAGAAGCAAGCCCCCCCGCAGAGCAGGGAGCCCGATGTGGGACTCGATCCCAGGACCCTGGGACCATGACCCAAGCCGAAGGCAGACGCTTAACGACTGAGCCACCCAGGCGCCCCAAGATTTTATTTTTTTAAGCAATCTCTACATCCAACATGGGACTCAAACTCACAATCCTAACTCCACCAACTGAGCCAGCCAGGCACCCTGAAATCTGTTGCATTTCTATACACTAATAATGAAGCAGCAGAAAGAGAAATTAAGAAAACAATCCCTTTACAACTGCACCCAAAATAATAAAATACCTAGGAATAAATTTAACAAAGAGATGAAAGACCTGTACTCTGAAAACTATAAAACATTAATGAAAGAAATTGAAGATGACACAAAGAAATGGAAAGACATTCCCTGCTCATGGATTGGAAGAACAAATATTACTAAAATGTCCATGATACATTGCTGGAGTGGAGGCGGGTGGGAGGGATGGAGTGGCTGGGTGATGGACACTGGGGAGGGTATGTGCTATGGCTAGTACTGTGTATTGTGTAAGACTGATGAATCACAGACCTGTACCCCTGAAACAAATAATACATTATATGTTAATAAAAATAAATAAAATAAAATAAAATACCCATACTACAAATTTAATGCAATCTACAGATTTAGTGCAATCTCTATCAAATACCAACAGCATTTTTCACAGAACTAGAACAATCCTAAAATTTGTATGGAACCATAAAAGACCCCGAACAGCCAAAGCAATCCTGAAAAAAGGAAAACAAAACTGGAGGTATCACAATTACAGATTTAAGCTATATTACAAAGCAGTACTAATCAAAACAGTATGGTACTGGCACAAAAATAGACACATAGATCAATGGAACAGAATAGAAAACCTAGAAATAAACCCACAATTATATGGTCAATTAATCTTTGACAAAGGAGGAAAGAATATGCAATGGGAAAAAGTCTTCAACAAATGGTGTTGGGAAAACTGGACAGCTACATTCAAAAGAATGGAACTGCACTACTTTCTTAGACCATAAATTCAAAGTGGATTAAAGACCTAAATGTGTACAATGCCTGGCTGACTCAGTCGGTAGGAAATGCAACTTTTGATCTCAGGGCTGTGAGTTTGAGCCCCACACTGGGCATAGAGCTTACTTAAAAAAAAAACAAAAACAAAAACAAAAAAAACCTAAATATGAGACCTAAAACCATAAAAAATCCTAGAAGAGAAGACAGGCAGTAATGTTTCTGACTTTGGCTGTAGCAACATTTTTCTAGATAGGTCTTCTGCGGCAAGGGAAATGAAAGCAAAAAGAAACTTTGGAACTACATCAAAACAAAAAGTTTCTGCACAGTGAAGGAAATAATCAACAAAACTAAAAGACAACCCACTGAATGGGAGAAAATATTTGCAAATGACGTTCGATAAAGGGTTAGTATCTAAAATATATAAAGAACTGATACAACTCAACACCCAAAAAACAAATAATCCAATTTAAAAATGGGCAAAAGACATGAGAAGACATTTCTCCAAAGAAGACAAACAGATGGCCAATAGGCACATGAAAAGATTCTCAACATCACTCATCATCAGGGAAATGCAAATCAAAATTACGAGGTATAACGTCACATGTGTCAGAATGGCTAAAATAAAAAACACAAGAAGCAACAGGTATTGGCAAGGATGTGGAGAAAAAGGATCCCCCATGCACTGTTGGAGGCAATGCAAACTGGTGCAGTCAGTGTGAAAAACAGTATGGAGCTTCCTCAAAGAGTTAAAAATAGAACTACCCTACAATCCAGCAATTGCACTACTGGGTATTTACCCAAAGAATACAAAAACACTAATTCAAAGGGATACATGCACCCTGATGTTTATAGCATTATTTACAATAGCCAAATTAGGAAAGCAGCCCAAGTGTCCATCGACTGATGACTGGATAAAGAAGATGTGGTGTGTATATACACAATGGAGTATTCAATCATAATAAAGAATGAAATCTTGCCATTTGCAATGACATGGGCAGAGCTATAGAGATTATGCTAAGCAAAATAAGTCAGTCAAAGAAAGACAAATACCATATGATTTCACTCATATATGGATTTAAGAAACAAAACAAATGAGCAAAGGAAAAAACAAAAGACAAAGAGGGACAACTTTGGTGGCTCAGGCAGTTAAGCGGCTGACTCTTGATTTTGGCTCAGGTCATGATCTCACGGTCCTAGGATTGAGCCGCACAGCAGGCTCCCCACTCAGCAGGAAGTCTGCTTCAGGATTCTCTCTCTACCTCTGCCCCTCCTCCCACCTATCTCTAAAATAAATAAATAAATCTTTAAAACAAAACAAAACAAAAGACAGAAAGACAAACCAAGAAACAGACCCTTAACTATAGAGAGCAAACTGATGGTTACCAGAGAGGAGCTGGGTGGGGGGAATGGGTAAAATAGGTGATGGGGATTAAGAGTACATTTATCATGATGAGCACTGAGTAATGTATAGAATTGTTGAATCAAGGTACCTGGAGGCTCAGTGTGTTAAGTGTCTGACTCTTGGTTTCGGCTTGGGTCATGATCTTAGGGTCGTGAGATTGAGCCCAATGTGGGGCTCCGCACCCAGCATGGAGTCTGCTTGAGATTCTCTCCCTCTCCCTCTGCTTCTCTCTCTGCTCACAAACTCTCTCTCTCTCTCTCTCTAAAAATAAATAAATAAATAAATAAATAAATAAATAAATAAATAAATAAAAAGAATTGTTAAATCATTATATTGTACACCTGACACTAATATAACTGGAATTAAAATAAAAAACAATAAAAAAAAGTCTGTGCATCAAGGTACACTATTAAAGAGTAAAAGGACAACCCATGAAATGGGAGAAAATATTTGCAAATCATATATCTGATAAGGCATTACTATCCAGAATATAAAGAACTCCTACAACTCGACAACCAAAAAAAAAAAAAAACAAACAACCTGATTCAAAAATGGGCAAAGGACTTGGATATCTCTCCAAAGAAGATAAAGAAATGGCTGATAAGTACATGAAAAGATGTTTAATTACTCATTAGGGAAATGCAAATCAAAAGCACAAGAAATATCACCTCACTGCCAGTAGGATGGCTATAATTAAAATAAAAACAGAACAAAACGAAAAAACAGAAAACAAGTGTTGGAATGGACTAGAAATATTGGAACCCTTGTGTATTGCTAAGAGGAATGTAAAATGTTGCAGATGCTGTGGAAAATGGCAGTTCCTCAAAAAATTAAAAATAGAATTATATGATCCAGCAATTCCACTTCTGGGTATGTCCCCAAAAGAACTGAAAGCAGAGTCTCGAAGACATATCTACACACTCATGTTCTTAGCCACAATATTCATAATAGTCAAAAGGTAAAAGTAACCCAAGAGACAGATGAGTGGATCGACAAAATGTGGTATACACACACAGGGGAATATTATTCAGCCTTAAAAAGGAAGGAAATTCTGCCACATGCTACAATATAGATGAACATTGAACTTTACTATGCTAAGCAGAATAGTCACAAAAAAGACAAACACTCTATGACTCCACTTATATGATGTACCTAGAGTATTCAAGTTCATAGAGAGAGACAGTAGAATGGCGGTTGCCAGGAGCTGGGGGAGGAGGAATGGAAAGTTATTATTTAATGGGTATGGAGTTCCGGTTTGGGAAGATGAAAACGTTCTAGAGATGGATGGTGGTAATGACTACAACGATGTGAATATACTTGATGCCACTGAACTGTACAGGTTAAACTGGTAAAATTTATGTGCATTCTATCACAATAAAAATACTATTGGAAAAAAAATAATTGGCAATAGATGAGAGGGTGAAAGACTCAATGAGGAGAGCAGTTAAATAGCTACTATCTAGGAGCAAAGACCCAAGAAGAGTCTGATAACATATGACAGTGGCAGGGGTGATGTAGGGGACAAATGCTAAAGATTTTTAGGTGAGTAGCTGGATGGGATGTGAAGGAGAATGAGGAGCCAAAGGCTACTCCCGAAGTCCTCACCTGAGGGACTGGTGAACAGTGGTATCCATCATCAAACTAGGGACCACAAGGTTGGGGGTGGGGTGGGGAGTAGACAGGTGTCTGAGAAGGTGGTGGATTCAGTTTTGGACAAGTTGAGTTTGAAGTGCCTGGGGAATACCCAGAAAAGAATTCATGGGAATCAGATATACAAACTGATCTCAAAAGATTAGATTTTTTTAAAGTATGGTAATGACAATACTGTGGTTATTTTTTTAAGGTTCTATCTTTTATAGAGTATGGGGGCAAATGGGACAGGGTTGGCCGTGGGTTGATGTTTGTTGGGGCTGGGTCATGGGCACATGGTGATTTATTATGCAATTCCAATTTAGGGGCTGTTCAAAATCACCATAATAAAAAGTTTACAAAACAATAATAAAGACAAATATAATCCTATGGGGGGGTAGAGATGAAGATGTTATTTTGTTATCAGCAATAAGAATACAAAGTTCTACCATTTAGAGAGCCTCTACTCCATGGCAGGCACTTTGCTGGGCGCTTCATGTGCATGAGTTGTATTTTTCATGGCAACTCTTATTTTTCTAAAGGCTCAGAGATGTCAGATGTCTTGCATAACAAGTGGTAAGCTTTAGATTATACGAGCTATATCAGAGGGAGCAAAAAAAAGAAGATAATTACACCTGAAACTAATGTAACACTGTGTGTCAACTAATCTTCAATTAAAAAGACCTCCCAAAACCCAAAAGCTAAATTAGGGGCTAATGAAGAAAAAGTATAGACTATTGACAGTTGAGAATAGGAAGAGGACACCGTAAAGGAAATAGGAGGTAGAATGCTTTGCAAACCAAGGAAGAACAGAGATTCAAGAAGAACATAGTGGCTCATAGGGTCGAATGCCATACAAAGTGCAAGCAAAACAGCAATTGAAACCCCTCCTTGGGTTTTGCAATTAGGAGCTTGCTGTGGCCCTGGGAAAAACCACTGGAGTGGTAGGGATAAAAATGGGGTTGGGCGTGAGTGGGTAGCAAATGGGGCCTACTCTTTGACAAGCTATGCTGTGAAGGCAACTTGAAAGACTGGTGTGATATTGTGATACATAAGAAATATGTATTTGGGGTGCCTGGGTGGCTCAGTTGGTTAAGCGACTGCCTTCGGCTCAGGTCATGATCCTGGAGTCCCTGGATCGAGTCCCGCATCGGGCTCCCTGCTCAGCAGGGAGTCTGCTTCGTCCTCTGACCCTATCCCCTCTCATGTGTTCTCTCTCTCTCAAATAAATAAATAAAATCTTTAAAAAAAAAAAAAAAAAAAAAAGAAATATGTATTTGGTCTTTGTCTCCTTTCTGGCACAGAGGTCTTAAAACCCTTGGAATAAGTGTCCTTTGTTATGTTAATGAGGTGACTTCTGGACCGCACTTAACTGCGGGCTGGTTGCCAGGGGAACCAACCTTGTGATTTTCAGGGTGGAACTTTCAGTCCCACCCCACTGACCTCTGGGGTAGAGAAGGGGGCTGCAGGTTGAATCAATCACCAACAGACGGTGATGAATCAATTGTGCCTACATACTCAAGCCTTCATAAAAACCCAAAAGGATGGGGTTCAGAGAGCTTCCAGGTTAGCGAACATGTCAAGGGGAACATGGGAACACCCTCAAAGAGGGCAGAGAAGCTCCTCACTCCCTTTCTCCATGCCTTGCCCTATGCCTCTCTTCCATCTGGTTGTTCCTAAGTTATATCCTTTTATAATAAACTGGTAATCTAGCAAGTTAAACCTTTCTCTGAATTCTGTGCGCCGCTTTAGCAAATTAATCAAACCGGAGGAAGGCGGGGATTTGTGGGAACCTCTGATCTATAGCCAGCCAGTAAAAAGCACAGGTAGCGACCTGGACTGGTGAGTCACATGTGAAGCTGGGGGGTGGGGGCGGGGGGGTCAGTCTTGTGAGGCTGAGCCCTTAACCTATGGCATCTGATGCTGTCTCTGCGTAGACCCCATCAGAATTGAGTTGAAATGTAGGACACCCGCTGGTGTCCATGAATTGCTTGGTGGAGTGAGGAAACCCCCTGCCCTTGGATTGGAGGAAGACAGCCATAAAGGTGAAAGAAGCCTGACTCGTGTGTGTGTGTGTGTGTGTGTGTGTGTGTGTGTGTGTGTGTGTGGTGGGGAAGAGCCAGAGGAGAGACTGAGGGTGGAGGAGAGGGAGGGGGTGCTGAGGGTGCAGATGGCGCCGAGGAGGAGGAGGAGGAGGAGGAGGAGGAGGAGGAGGAGGAGGAGGAGGAGGAGGGGCGCCACTTTGTCGAAGGGGGAGAAGTAGGGAGGTCGCTCATGCGCTGGGGCTGAGAATAGAGATCCAGGGAACTATGATGTCAGCCGGAGACCAGGTGAACTGGGAGCGGGGCAGGTGAGTAAACCGATGGCAATGAATTCTGGCCACAGACCTGTGTGTGAGCATTTCCGAGCTGGAGCAGTCCCGACAGCGTCCAGGGTGCGCCTCACTGAGGCGGCAGCTGTGACACTGGAGTTAAAAGGTCAAGAATTACGAGAGGGATTATCCTCAGGAAGAGATCTGAGATGGAAAAAAAGCCTGGTGGGTTCTACTCTCAAAGAGATCAAGAGAAAGCAATTCCTCAGCATGACACGGAATCACATGTGAGGATTTAAAAAAATAACTCCAAGACCTAAGTTATGGCTAATCTAACTACCTCTTGCCAAAATGTAAATCGATAGCTTCGTCCAGGGTAGACGGAACATTTAGGCCCAGTAACAGACTGAAAACTGTGAAGCAGGAATCTACATGACAAATCCCGGCTCTGTCAGCTACAAAATGGGTTAAATCTACCTTTCTTTTTTTTATTTTCAAGAATGTTCATTTATTTATTTGACAGAGAGAGCACAAGCAGGTGGAGTAGCAGGTAGAGGGAGAGGGAGAAGCAGGCTCCCCACTGAGCAAGAAGCCAGATGCAGGGCTCCATCCCAGGACTCTGGGATCATGACCTGAGCCGAAGGCAGTCGCCTAATCAACTGAGCCAGCCAGGCGCCCCTAAATCTACCTTTCTGAGTTAGACTAAGGCCTGGTCTCCAACCACTCACTCATTCATTCAGTCAGTCATTCATGCATGCATGCATGCATTCAACAAACATGTCTTCTTTCTGCCAGGTACTTTGGCTAAGCCCTGGGAATGCAAAAATGAGTCATCAGTGATCTTTATGGAGCTTACAAACAAGTACAGGCCCCAACCTGACCCAATATGAAAATTCTAGAGCAGAGGCAGGTAGAAAGTACAGGGGGATTATGTAAACACAAAAAAAGGAACCTAGATTTGGGGGAAGCAGCACAGAAGAGCTGATATATGGGATGAACCTTAAAGAAGGAGCAGAGTGTCCCAGGCTAGGACGTATAGGAAGGACATTCTAAGAAGAGGAACAGCAGGAATTGTAGGCAATTGTGCCTACATACTCAAGCCTTCATAAAAAGGAGAAAGGGCACCGAGGGCCTAAAGAGTCAAGAAGCTAATCTGGTTTGGCAGAGCAATAGTTCTGCACAGGGCAGTCTGCACAAGAATCAGCCTCAGGGTAATTAAAATGCAGCTTCCCAGGCCCCAAGAGCAACTCATTTGGTGGTCCTAGGAATGTGAATTTTATTTTTATTTTTATTTTTTTAAAGATTTTATTTATTTGTTTCAGAGAGAGACAGACAGAGATAGTGAGAGAGAGCACGAGCAGGGAGGAGAGGGAGAAGCAGGCTTCCCGCTGAGCTGGGAGCCCGATGCAGGGCTCGATCCCAGGACCCCGGGATCATGACCTGAGTCAAAGGCAGACGCTTAACGACTGAGCCACCCAGGTGCCCCAGAACGTGAATTTTAAAACAAGTATCCTCAGTAATTCTGAAGAAGGTGGTCCATAGATCGCACTGAGAAACCCTGGGCTAGAGTATAAAGTGCATGGTGGGAGGAAGGAGAAGGGCTGGGGATGAGGCAGAGATTTTGGTCAGGACCACATTGTGCTAAAGGAGTTTGGACCTCAATTTTACAGGCAGTGGGAGTGTCGTGGTGCCATCTATTTTAGAAAGCCCAACCTGGAGGAGTGCTGACAAGAACCTGAAGAGAAGGAGGGTCGCTACATCCAGGCAAGACATGAGGGGTTTCTTCACGGGAACGTGCATTACTCAGAGATCAAACCACAACCAGGACCCTGATACTATGGCCCACTCATCAGCAGCGGGCTGCCAGGACATCCTCAGACTCCTAGGGGACAAAAATCACCCCTGAGCAGAGAGCAGTAACAGCCGCTGTGGCCCACATAACTGCGCACGGGCCTACACCGAATCCAGGCTGGGGGACGCTCCCTGCGGTGCTGAGGCTTGTGCTGAGTCATCTCTCATAGGAACGAGCTTCTCAGAGCCCCTGGGATCTTGCTTCACAAGCTGCTGCTTGGCTTCCCTGTGGTTTCCAGGCCAAGCGAGGAGAAAAAATAAATATTAACCAAAGGTACTCCTAGGGCTGGGTGCCCAGGACCCCTCCCCCTGCCTCCCCCTCTTATTCTTTGCTCTGGAAGCTAGGATAAGCTGCTGATTGCCTAGTTTCATAATCCTCTTGGCCACTCTGCAGCAAAAGGGCAAAGGTGAGCAGCTCTTGGGACAGATCTGAGGCTGGAAGGGATGTGATGGCAGACAACCTGCTTCCCTGGGAGGGGTCCCTGGCTGGCTGACTGGAAGCTCCCTTCACCGCCCAGGCCTGGCTCCCGGAAAGGCTCTGACCATACCCCATGGCTTCTCGGGGTAACGTCCTGGTTGACTTGCACCAAGGGGTGACCTGACACAAAACTACTCCCTTTCTTGAACTTCAGTTTCTTCTATAAAATGATGGAGTTGGACTCAAAGAACTTTAGCCAGTCTTATCATTCCCTGAGCTGAGGTGACCAACCTGAAAATCCTCTGCTTCTTGACTTCTCCCTCCAACACCCCAGGAGATCCAGGAGCTGCTTCAGGGACTCTTAAGAAGAACCCATCCGTTTAATTTATTACTTTCTAAGCACTTATTTGCTCATCACAACAACCCTATGACATAGGTACTATTATCTTTACTTCACAAATGAAAAAACTGAGGCTCAGAGAGATTAAGTAACTTGACCAAGAACATTCAGCGGGTAAAGCTGCAGAGTCCCTATCAGCTCCAGGTCAGTTAGCTCCAGAGACCACGGTCCTCCCAGTACATTGCACTTCATAGTGCTGGTCAATCAGGGGTCAGTCAGGTGAAGATCACAGCCTAGACTGGAGTTGCTGGGGCTGGGGAGTGGGGAGTAAGGACAGACCAAAGGACGAAATGACTTGTTGGGTTTTTGTCTTTTTAAAAGATTTTATTTATTTATTTGACAGAGAGAGAGAGAGCATAAGCAGCGGGCACTGCAGAGAGAGAGAGGGAGAAGTAGGTTCCTTGCTGGGCAGGGAGCCTGATGTAGGGCTCGATCCCAGGACCCTGGGATCATGACCTGAGCCGAAGGCAGATGCTTAACTGACTGGACCACCCAGATGCCCCCAAATGACTTGTTAAATAGGAATAATAATAGACCTACCTCAACTGGTAGTTGTGAGAATTCAATTAAATAATTTAAAAATTCATAAATGCTTTAAAAACAGCTACAAATAGGGGCGCCTGGGTGGCTGTCAGTTAAGCATCTGCCTTCAGCTCAGGTTGTGATCTCAGGGTCCTGGGATGGAGCCCCACGTCAGGCTCCCTGCTCAGCGGGGAGTCTGCTTCTCCCTCTCCCTCTGCCTCTCCCCCTGCTTGTGTGCTTTACCTCTCTCTGTCAAATAAATAAATAAAATCTTTTTTAAAAATTAATAAAATAAATTAAAACTTACTATTGCTATTAATAAATGTTATATAGTAGTTGCCATTTTTATTTGGTTTTGGGGGGGTTTTGGGGTTTTTTTTCCTTTTATATCCCTTTATTAAACTCCTGGTTTCTCTTGGTTTAGATAATTTAACATTGTCTTGGTTCTTTTGTTGTTTGTTGTTTGTTTTTTTGTTAGTAGTGGCCATTTTTAAAGATTTTATTTATTTGTTTTAGAGAGGGAGAGTGAGCCAGAGCCAGGCTGGGAGTGGGGGTGGGGGCAGAGGAAGAGGGAGAAAGGGAGAGAATACCAAGCAGACTCCACGCTAAGCCCAGAGCCCCATGTGGGGCTCGATCTTACAACCCTGAGATCATGACCTGAGCTGAAACCAAGGATCTGATGCTTAACTGACTGAGCCACCCAGGAGCCCCAGCAGTTGCCATTTTTAAATTGTGTAACATACATAAAATTTACCATTTTCATCACTTTTAAGTGTACAGCTCAGTGGCATTAGGCATATTCACACTGTTGTGCAACCATCACCACCAACCATCTCCAGAACTTTTTCATCTTCTCAAGCTTAAATTCTGCCATCGTCTTTTTAATAACTACTCACATATCCCTTACACTAAATATTTTTATGCTCCTATCTCCTTAACTATGGGATGGAAATTACAACCCTGGGTTCAAATTCAGATTCCCTCACTCTCTATTTGAACTTGAATAATTCACGTAAATCTCTAAACACCAGTTCCTCCCTGCAGATGAGACAAAGACATGGAGACCACACAGTGTTGTGGTTAGTATCAGGAGAGATCATTGAGGGAAAAGTATGTTGAAACCTCCATGCAAAGCGCTCCCCGAACATATGGTCTTTAGATTGGTGGATAGATTACTTTTAATCTCCTTGCTCAGCTCCTGGCACAAAATAGGAACTCAGAAAAAGTTCTAAAGGAACCAGAGAAGTTCCGAGTTGTTGGGTCATACTGTCCCCTGGTGGTATCCAAGAAAGGTGCAGCATCTCTGGCCTCGCGGGTACTCCTAGGGCTGATTGGGTAAGATCAGGGGCAGACTGGGAACTCGAGGGAAACCCAAGGTTCCATGCCCAAGGGGCTTTTCCGTCTCACCTAAACACACACATTATCCCCAGACATTTCCCTGGTTCCACTCTCCATTCCAAAAGGGCTGGTCTCCTTTCCATACTCCTTTCTCTTACCACTTTTGCTCATGCTGTTAAACTTCCCCACGGGTGGCTCATCCAAACCCTAAATCTTCAGACCCGCTTAAATATTGCCTCCTCCAGAAGCCCTCCCTGGAGCCCTCTTCCCCAATCCTTCTTTGTTTTGTTTTTTAAGCGGGGAGGTGGGGAGAGAGAGAGAGAGGAGGGCCAGAGAGAGAATCTTAAGCAGGCTCCACACCCAGCGCTGAGCCCCACACAGGGCTGGCATCTCACAACCCTAAGATCATGACCTGAGCCAAAATCAAGAGTCTGGGCTTAAGGGACCGAGCCACCCAAGAGCCCCTCCCCCAATCCTATTTTTAAACCTCTAAGGAACTCATAGCCTGTACTTGATTATATGCCAGCGTGTAGTTCTCTCCAAACTTCGGTTCCTTGATAAAATTTCCTGGTTTTCTTAATGTTTCCCATGGTGTTCAGAGGATGAACTGAAGAGATGAACCAGGTTCCTTAAAAGCTGTACATTTCTGAGAGTCTAGGTACATGCTTAGGTATGTGGGCCTGGTACAGCACTGGGTACTTTTACAAACATGCTTTTAATCTTCATGATAATTGTGATACAACTCTACTGCAAATTACCTATTTTAATTTGTAGAGGATAAAACTGAGATACAATCAAATGCAGTGTATGATCCAAAAACAAAAACAGCCAAAAAGACAATTGGGAAATTTGAATATGATATATGTTACATAGAGCATTGAAGGGGGTGCCTGGGTGGCAGAGTCAGTTAAGCACTCGACTCTTGGTTCCAGCTCAGGTCCTGATCTCAAGGTCATGAGATAGAGCCCCATGTAGGGCTCTGTGCTCAGCATGGAGTCAACGCTTCAGACTCCCCCTCCCTCTGCCCCTTCCCACTGTGTGTGTACATGTGCATGCTCTTTCTCTCTCTCTCAAATAAATAAATCTTTAAAAAATAAAAATAAAAATTTTGATGGGGCACCTGGCTGGCTCAGTCATGAAAGCATGTGTGTGACTCTTTATCTCAGGGTCATGAGTTTGAGCCCCATGTTGAATGTAGAGATTACTAAAAAAAATAAAAATAAAATAAACAAAAAAAGTAAAATTTGTGAATAATTTTAAAAAATTTGAAGACTATATCAACACAAAAAATATGAGATAAAAGTTAAATTTTTAAGAAGCAGAATACAGAATTATAACAAAAAACTGGGAGGAAAAAATAAACCTTTGTTCTTTTCACATGGCTGGATAGAAGCTCTGAGACTTGTTTCTCTATCACAAGAGCCTTAATTCTTTCTTTCTTTCTTTCTTTCTTTCTTTTTAACAAGAGCCTTAATTCTGAGAGAATCTCTGAAGGAATTGCTACAAGCTACCTATTACTTTGAACCTATTTTTATGAGAGAGAGAATATATCCCTCTAAATGAGGAAACAGAGAAAAAAAACTCCTTTGAATTAGGTCCCGACACTGCTTGCATATCCAGGAAACATTTTATTTATTTTTATTTTTATTTTTTTTTAAAGATTTTATTTATTTATTTGACACAGAGAGAGAGAGACAGCTAGAGAGGGAACACAAGCAGGGGGAGTGGGAGAAGGAGAAGCAGACTTCTTGCCAAGCAGGGAGCCTGATGCGGGGCTCGATCCCAGGACCCTGAGATTATGACCTGAGTCGAAGGCAGACACCCAACGACTGAGCCACCCAGGCGCCCCTCCAGGAAACATTTTAAAGCACCAAGTCAGTCATTAATCACAAGCTCCTAGAGCAGGAATAATCTATCCTAATCAATTTCTTCAAAATGAATTTACTTGAGCAATGATGGATTAGTAAATATCCATTACAGAACACTCAGCATTTGTCCACCTGAGGGGACTGAGAAGCAGCAACAAGAATGGAAAGGCTGGGAAGCAAATTGTCTCAAATGATGAGAAAATCACCTATCTGTGATGAGCAGGAAGGGGGTGTGGTCCCCTTTTACAGAATACTAAGACACAGGGGTGGGGTGGTGGTGCCGAGACAGCCTTCTCTGAAGGATTAGGGCCCTTCTATTCACTTTAGGATTCCTGTTTTCCACTATCCCAGTCCTGCTCTCCAAAGAAACAGGGAAAGAAATACAGGTTTTTCCCACTATCCAAAAGTAGAGCATCCTTATGAAACCTTTTAAAATGGTGTAAAGTGAAGAAGCAATTACCATTAATTTATATGGGAAATTTTTTTAAAGTTCTCAGATCCAAAAAATAACCTCTCTTATGCTTTTCTGATATGTTAGGACACATCTTGCCAACGATGCACAAAATGAATTGTGATAAAGCACAGATGCTCACAGTCAGCGTGATGCTGAGATGCTGAGTGTGGTTCCCTGGGAAGGAGTTTGGCTGTGCGACCCCTGCTGCTCAGAATGGGCACTGCCTCTCTAAGGGCTCACCGCGAAACAAACCCTGAACATTATTTTCGCTTCTCGCCTTTTTTTCGTAAAAGCTAAAATCCTCTTTGGATTTCTTTTGGTTAGGGAAAACAGGTATTAGTGTAGGTCTTTCATAAAAGCAATGTGGTAATAATGCAAACTTTGGAAAAGTAGGGGATACCTGTAATGAATGACAAGCAATGAAGCAACTGTTTCTCAGAAGCCCAGCTTTAAGTGGTATGACCAGCATGACCAGAAACAACCAGAACTGCTAGCCTAGGGGACAAATATGGTCACATCTCTTCTACTTTTCAAAAGAAAATCAGCTTGATCACCTAATATGCCAGATTAGCAGAGAGCTCAATATCTGTTTCTCCCAAGTTGTCCAACATCCCCAGTTTTACTCAAACCAAAGGGGCCAGTATTATTTCTGGGTACTTTAAGGACAGAGAACTGAAAACACATTTCCATTCACCAGAAAACCTGTTTTGGGAACTGCCGCCTCTCTCACTGCCACACGAGCAGCTGATGAAAACCCTCCATGCACAGCCGGAAACATCCTGCCCCTCCCCGCAGGGAGCTTGCTGCTCTGGATCTCTGTGCTGCTCTGAGCTGGACCTCCCAGCTCTGAGCTGGACTCTGAACAGGGCTCCCACATACTTCACCATCACATGCTGGTCTCCTTGTAAGAAGAGGAGATAAGGACACAGACATGCACAGAGGAAAGACCATGTGAAAACACATGGGGAGATGGTGACCACCTACAAGCAAAGGAGAGAGGCTTCAGAAGAAATCAACTCTGCCAACACCTTGATCTTCGTCAGTTAACCTCCAGAACTGTGAGAAAATTAATTTCTGTCATGTAAGTCATCCAGTCTACAGTATTATGGGAACCCTAGCAAATTTCATGCTTCTATCCACTTGTCCCAAAATCATCTGTTGAAAAGACTGTTCTTTCCCCATTGAATGCTCTTGGCACCCTTGTCAAAAATCAAGTCACCTAAAATGTACAGGGTTATTTCTGTACTCTTAATTCTATCCCATTGATTTATAGGTCTATGCTTATGCCAGCACAATGCTGTTTTGATTAGCATAATTTTGTAGTTATGTTTTGAAATCAAGAACTGTGAGTCTTCCAACTTTGTTCTTTTTCAGGATTGGTTTGGCTATTCAGAGTACTTTGCAATTCCATATGAATTTTAGAATCAGTTTGTCCATATCCAGCTGCAAAAAAAAGCTGCTGAGATTTTGATAAGTATTGTACTAAGTCTATAGATCAATTTGGGGAGTACTGCCATCATAATAATATTAAGTCTTCTGATATATGAACATTGGACATATTTCCATTTATTTAGATCTTTAATTTCTTTCAATGATGTTTTGTAGTTTTCAGTGTATAAGTCTTGAATTTGTTTTGTTAAAATTATTTCTAAGTATTTATTCTTTTTAATGCTATTATAAGTGGAATTTTTATTTTACTTATTTTTAAAATTTTTATTTTAAGTAGGCTCCATGCCCAATGTGGGGCTTGAACTCACTACCCTGAGATCAAGAGTCGCACGCTCTACTGACTGAGCCAGCCAGGTGCCCCGTAAGTGGAATTTTTAAATTTTAATTTTCAGATTGTTCATTGCTAGTTTATAGAAGTATAGTTGATTTGGGTACACTGATGTTGTATCCTGCAGCCTTGCTGAATTTGTTTGACATGAATAGGTTTTTGTGGATTCTTTAGGATTTTCTCTATATAAAATCATGTCATCTGTGAATAGGAATAGTTTACTTCTTTCTTTCTAATCTGAAGGCTTTTTGACATCCTTTTGTTGCTTAATTCTTTGGCTAGAACTTCCAATACAATGTTAGATAGATATGGAAAAAGTGGGTATCTTTGCCTTGTTCCTGATCTTAGGAAGAAAGCTTTCCATCTCTCACCATTAGGATGTTAACTATGGGTTTTTTGTACATGCTTTTTATCAGGTTGAGGAAGTTCCTTTCTTTTATTAAAAAAAGATTTTTTTTTTTTTAAAGTAGGCTCCACACCCAGTGTGGAACCCAACACGGGGCTTGAACTCATGACCCTGAGATCAAGACCTGAGCTGAGATCAAGAGTCACATGCTTAACCAACTGAGCCACCCAGGTGCCCTGAGAAAGTTCCTTTCTACTTCTAGTTTGTTGGGTGTTTTTATCATAAAAGGGTGTTGGATTTTGTCGAAAAATTTTTCTGCATTGATGGAAATGAAACCATGTGTATTTTCATCCTTTGTTCTATTAATATGGTGTGTTGTATTGATTTTCATATGCTGAGCCACCATTGCATTGCTGGGGTAAATCTCACTTAGTCATGAGGTATAATCCTCTTAATGTACTTGCTCGAATCAATTTGCTAGTGTTTCATTAAGGATTTTTGCACCTGTATTCATGCAAATGAATAAATAAATAAAATGAATAAATAAATACAAACTCATAAATATAATGAGTTAAGAAGTGTTCTCGTGGGGCGCCTGGGTGGCTCAGTTGGTTGAGTGTCTGCTTTCGGCTCCGGTCATGATCCCGGGGTCCTGGAATCCAGCTCCATATTGGGCTCTCTGCTCAGTGGGAAGCATGCTTCTTCCTCTCCCTCTGCTGCTCCCCCTACTTGTGCTGTCTGTCAAATAAATAAATAAAATCTTTTTAAAAAAAGTGTTCTTGGGGCACCTGGGTGGCTCTGCGCAAAGCCTACTTCTCCTTCTCCCACTCCCCCTGCTTGTGTTCTGGCTTTCGCTATCTCTCTCTGTCAAATAAATAAATAAAATCTTAAAAAAAAAAAAGTGTTCTCTCCTCTTGTATGTTTTGCAAGAGTTTGAGAAGGATTACTGCTGATTCTTCTTTAAACATCTGATAGAATTTACTAGTGTAAGCATCTGGTCCCAGGATTTTGTTGTTTTTGTTGAAAGTTTTTTGCTTATTGATTTAATCTCATTACTTATTATAGGTCTATTAGTGTCCAGTGTTCTGAAAAAGTTGATTCTAACAGTCTTTGCCACATTTTTTGTTGCTATTATGAAGGGATGAACTTTTGGATTTCCTTACTCTACTGTTTTGCTGACGTCACTTCAATATGACTAATTATTGGCAATGTTAACCTGATCACTTGGTTAAGGTAGTGTCTGCAAGGTTTCTCCACTGCAAAGTGGAGAAAATAGTAAAAACTATTTCTTAAAAAATAGGGCAATTAGAAGGCTTTTAGAATGATCAGATGAAAAATAATATACATCAATGGCAGTTAAGAATGCAGAGAAGTGGACAGAAAACCTTGTAACAGGACATGGTCAATTAGGAATCAGAGAATCTTAGAAGGTGACCTTTGAGATTATCTGGGGCAACTCTTATGTTTCAGAAGAGGAAGATGAGAACTGAGGACACTGTTATTTGCCCAAGCTCACACTGTGAGTTAGTGACTATACTAGCCAAGGTGACTCTGGGTTATGCTGCAGTAATAGTCAGTCCCCAGTCTCCAGGGCCTAACCCATAGAAGTTTATTTCCTACTCGCAAAAAGTCTTCTGTGAGCCAGGAGGCTCCCCAGAGCAGCACCATTCCAAACAATGACTCAGGGATCTAGTCTACTTTTGTGGGTTCTGCCAACTCAACTCATACCTTCCAGGAGGAGAAAGTATGGAGAACATGTATCACTTCCTCTCACAACCCTTTGGCCAAAATCAGACACATGCCCCAGCCTAACTACAAGGAAGGGTGGGAAATGTAGTGAGAAGAAAGTGGGCATGAGATACTTAAGTGCTGTTTGGTGAACACCACATTCTGTGTCATAGTCACAGAACTAGGAATGGCCTTATCCCCATAATCAGGTCCTTTTTATGACAATTTATGGTAAGTGGAACCCACTTCATGCATTTGCTCACACCTGTGTTCTATCTTCTTGTTATTGTAGACTTGGCAAGAGAACTGAAAACAGATTTTCAGTCTTGAGAGAAACAACCTCATTCAGAAACTGTAAGTAGGCAGCTTGAAATAAGCTGGGGATATTTCTAGCAACTCCAAACTACATATCACCATATGGCAACTATTTGCATAATTTAAAAAATATGTGCAGAAATATCTGCATAGTACACATCAACTCAGAATATATACCTGTGCTCCATGACTTGTGAAGTCACAGAAGTAGAGGCAGGCCATAGGGTTATAGTACAATGGGCAGACAGCCTCATAGCAGAGCACAGGAGAGCTGATTTAGAAGGATGAAGTCAATGACTCCCAGGGCACCTGCCTGCCATGCTCCCAACCTCCTCCCGAGAGAAGCAGGCCTTTACCATTTAAAGCCATATTCAATACCATGGGATTTATCACCCTGGCCACCACTGATCAGAGAAGGGGAAGATGCTTGACTCAAGGGCAGCTAATGTCTAGGGGAGCAGGTGGCTTATGAGGTGGTACGATATGAAATGATTGGAGATTAACCAGGCCAATCAGAAAATAGAGATTTTTGAAGATAGTCTGTCAGCTGACAGTGGGCACAGGAAATGAAGGGCACAGACAAAAGATAGCATGTCCTTGAAATAGTAGAAATCTGGAGTCAACAAAAGCCTGAGTGTTGCCTCTCAAAAAGTGAGAAGTAGGTGCTTGGTAGTGCCAGACAATACAGAAGCTGTGGAAACAGAATATCACTGAGTTGGCAAAATGGCCGAGTACCAGAAAATTAGCAAATTCCTGCCATTAAGGGGGCAATGAGATATTTGGGTCCCTAGAGTTGCAATTAGATTCCAAACTGCTTTAAGTCCCCAGTCAGCCCAGTCATATAGCTATTCCTGAACCTCTAGCCCTGTTGCTGAGATGTCTGTCTTCTTTAATTCTCTAAGGTTCCTTACAATCACCCCTCATTACTTCTGGTGACCTCAGTGAATATGTCCTTTGCAACCACAAGACTCTATTAGGCCATAGAAAGAAATGAAGTTCTAATACATGCTACAACATGGATGAATCTTGAAAACATTATGCTGAATAGAATAATTCAGACACAAGAGAATAAATATGGTATCATTCCACCTACATGAGGTATCTAGAATAATCAAGATCAAAGAGACAGAATGTAGAATAGAAGTTATCAAGGGCTGGGGTCTGGGGGAATTGGGGAGTTATTACTTAATGGTTAGAAAGTTTCTGTTTGGAATGATGAAAACGTTTTAGAAATAGTGGCCACTATCTGGTGGCAATGATTACACGACACTGTGAAAGTACTTACCATCACTGAATTGTACATTTTAAAATTGTTTAAATAGTAAAATTCATGTTCTGCACATTTTACCACACACAAAAAAATCCATTAGGGATGCAGTATGATGGAAAGAACAGCAGCTTAGAGTCAGAGAAAGTGGGTTCAAGACTCAGCTCTGCCATTTTCTAGTTGTGTCACTTTAGGCAAGTTACCGAACTTCTTAGTATATTCATTTGAAAAATAGAGATAATAAAACACTTTCTAAGTTTATTGTGAGGAACAATGAAGAAAAATGTATTAAATCATTACATAAACATCTTCTGAAAGTGGTCTAGTGACTTGCTATACATAGTTGGAGCGAAGACAACAGGTCTCTGTATTCTCATTTAGGAAGGTGAGGCGCACTGGTGTGAACTGTGTGAAGCTAACCACGTCTGCTTTCAGAGACCAGACTTCACTGAATGCCCCTCTTCTCCACTTCATTCTGCCATTCCCTCTCTAGCCCCTTTTGGGTCCCCAGTGCTCTGCTGTTCTCTCTTCCTCTAGTCCCTATGGAGACCAGTCCTTAGGAGGGATTATTTTTTCATTCAAACTAAAGTCCCTTTGTTCCCCTTCCCAGAGTATACCTGTGTTTAGGCCTTTTCTCTTTCCATGGAGGGCAAAGCTTGATCCATATAAGGTTGCTGAGTTGAACTGAAAGATTTTTTTTTTTAGGCATCAGGAGACATGTGGGTATAAGAAATGCTGGAGGAAAGAGAGGCCTCCAAGCCCTCTGTATCTCTCACAGCCAAGCTGTTAATAATCCTGAAATATTTGCTGACTGGGATCCTTTCTCTGGGCATCAGCAAAAGGCAGCGGGTGGACTAAATGCTTTTTCAAATTCAATTCCATTCTGACATTCTACGAAGTCTAGTAAGCAGGCACCACACCAGGAAGGCTGGAGAGCTGTCCAAGGTCCTGAAGTGTAACTGAGCGGCAAAGCCTCTTTGTAGGCTCCTGGGGCCTTGGCAACTCTGGTTCAGCCTAAACTCAGATTTAGAAGAGGTGGATGAACAGATAATTCTGGGAAGGGGAAAGGATGACAGAGAGAGAATTACACAAATACACAGAACCTTCTGGATAGGCTTAAGCACAGAGAGACTGCTGAGGCCAAAACACAGAAACCTTTTTTTTATCCAAATCTTTTGTTTTGATTTTACTTTTAAATAAGAATGGTTACCAAGATAGCCCAAATGCCTTAAGCAAAAATATGGCACAAGTGAAAAGGAAAAAAAAACAAAAACCTGTGTGTCAAATAATGCAATGCAAAACCATGTAAACACAAATTTATAAGCAAAACTACAACCACATAGATGGATGTGTCACCATCAACTGAGCCACACCAATGGAGTCACAGCTCTTTATTTTTATCTTCTATATAGATAGAAATAGTTTAATTTTTATGAACAGAAGACAACTGGAAGTATGACTTAGTCTGATGTGACATTACTTCAGGTGTCTTTGCTAAAAATATACCCCCTTCTCCAGAAAGTTTGGAGCCTGATCCTCCTTACCTGCCTTATTTATATGCTCATACAAGCATATTTTCATCAAGGCAAAAGAAACTTCGCTGAAAAAATAACTAGTCTAAAACCAGACACAGAGAGGGGATGGGTTTCCCTCTGAGTTCTTAGCACATATCGTCTGCAGTCAAATACATACTGCCTAATGGTAGTCCTTAGGTTAGGACCTCAAGTTAGCCATAACTCTCCAACTAATCTCAAGTTCTTTAAGAGTAGCGACCATGTCTCATGTATTCTCCTATACAGACACCCAGCACCAAACATGCAGCTGGACACACACAGTAAGTGTTCAATAAATGTTGGTTGGTTGACTGCTTAAGGCAAAAGTAGAAATGGAAGCCGGATTTCATTCAGGTGATGTATTTTCTTTTTCTTTCTTTTTAAAAAATTAGAGCTTTTTGTTTGTTTTGTTTTGTTTTAAAGATTTTATTTATTTATTTGACAGAGAGAGACACAGTGAGAGAGGAAACACAAGCAGGGGGAGTGGGAGAGGGAGAAGCAGGCTTCCCGCTGAGCAGGGAGTCCGATGCGGGGCTCGATCCCAGGACCCTGGGATCATGACCTGAGCCGAAGGCAGATGCTTAACGACTGAGCCACCCAGGCGCCCCTAGACTGTTTTTAATAGGAAAAAACTAAAAACAACATAAAAGTCCAACAAGAGGCTGATAAACAAATTACGGCACATCCATGCACTACACTGAATTGTAAAAAGAAGTAAATAGGGGCGCCTGGGTGGCTCAGTCGGTTAAGCGTCTGCCTTCGGCTCAGGTCATGATCCCAGAGTCCTGGGATCAAGCCCCGCATCGGGCTCCCTGTTCAGCGGGAAGCCTGCTTCTCCTTCTCCCTCTCCCACTCCCCCTACTTGTGTTCCCTCTCTCGCTGTGTCTCTTTCTGTCAAATAAATCAATAAAATCTTAAAAAAAAAAAAAAAAGAAGTAAATAGATCTAGATACCTGCTATGGGATAATGGCCACAATGAATGACATTTTAAAAAGCTGCAGAACAGTATATAAGATTCATATGATTCTGTATTTATAAAAATTTAATCTGAGAATAGTGACACTTTTTATCACTTCTATATTCATTGCTGTAATTCAAGCAGCTGGCATAGAGCCAAGGTTCAGTAAATGTTTGTTAAATGACTAGGATAACACCAAGAACTCAGAGTAGCACTTAAAATACTCCCAACAAAGTGAATTCTGACCTTTTTCTATTGCTCTAGAAAAAGCAGGATTTTCCTATTTTGGGGCAGAAAGGAGGGAGAAGACTTTAAATTAGACGAAACTGGGAGAGCATTAGATTGAAGGTTGTTGGTTGAATCCTAGATTTGGGTGACACTTTTTTAAAAAAATTAACTTATTATTTGAGAGGCACGGCAGGGTATAGGGAGAGGGAGAGAGAATCTTTTTTTAAGATTTTGTTTGTTTGTTTATTTATTTATTTGTCAGAGAGAAAGAGAAAGAACAAGCAGGGGGAGCGGCAGGCAGAGGGAGAAGCAGGCTCCCCGCTGAGCAAGGAGCCCGATGGGGGACTCAATCCCAGAACCCTGGGATCATGACCTGAGGCAAAGGCAGATGCTCAACCAACTGAGCTACCCAGGCATCCTGTGAGAGAGAATCTTAAGCAGGTTCCACACCCAGTGCAGAACCAGACATGGGGCTTTTTCCCACAACCCTGAGATCATGACCTGAGCCAAAATCAAGAGTCGGATGCTTAACCAACTGAGTCACCCAGGCGCCTCTATCTTTTTTGCTTACTTTGTCTATCTACCTATCCATCTATATATTAACCAATGTTCCTAACTTTTTATTTGAAAAATTTCAAACCTAGAGAAAAGTTGCAAGGGTAATAAATTAAACATCTGTATTCACCAACTGTTAACTTTTTGCCACATTTGTTTTATCCGTGTGTGTGTGTGTGTGTGTTTGCTAAACCATCTGAGAGTAAGTTATATAAACCATGACACTGCAATCCAAAATACTTCAGCATGTATCTCCAAAGAACATTTGCCTATTTATAATTTTTTTTCCCAAAGAACTATTTCTTACTTTGAAATAGTTTAAGGCTCACAAGAAGTTGCAAAAATAGTACAGAAAGTTCCCAGGTACCATTCACCCAGCTTGCTCTCCATGATAACATCTTATATAACCATAGCACATTATCAAAACCAGGAAAATGACACTGACACAGCAAATCAATTCAACTACAGATCTTATTTGGATTTCACTAGGTTTCTCAGTTTCTCTCATTCTATGAATTTTTCACATGTATAGATTTGAGTAACAGAAGTGCTCCATCACCACACACACACACACACACACACACAACCCTCATGTTACCCGTTTATAGTCACATCCTCCTAAAATCCTAATCCATCAACCACTAATCTGTTCTCCATCACTATAATTTTGTCACTTTGAGAATGTTACACAAATGGAGTCATTTATTATGTAATTTTTTGAGATCAGCACAATGCCCTTGCGATTCATCCAAGTTGTTGAGAATTATTCATCAATAGTTGATTCTTTTTAATTTTTAATTTTAATTGTTTTAATAGTTGATTCTTTTCAATACTGAGTAGTATTACATTGGGCAGTTGGTTTGTCCACTCACCTGCTGAAGGACATTTGGGTTGTTCCCTGTTTTTGTCTATTATCAAGAAAGCTACTATGGATATTCATGTACAGATTTTTTGTAGGTTTTCATTTTTCTTTTTCTTTTTTAAAGATTTTATTTATTTATTTGAGAAAGAGAGAGAGCACGAGTTGGGTGGAGAGGGGCAGAGAGAGAAGTAGACTCCCTGCTGAGTAGAGAGCCTGATGCAGGACTCAATCCCAGAACCCTGAGATCATGACCTGAGCCTAAGGCAGCTGCTTAACCAACTGAGCCACCCAGGTGCTCCGGTTTTCATTTTTTTCTAGGCTAAATACTCAGGAGTGAGATTGCTGGGTCATATGGTAAACGTATGTTTAACTTCATAAGAAACCGCCAAAATGTCTTCCAGAGTGGTTGTATCATTTTACAATCCTACCAGCAACAGATAAGAGATCCGGAGGCTCTGAATCCTTGTAAGTAGTTGGTATTGTCATTTTGTTTCAGCCAGTAGATAGCCACCTATCTAGTAGGTAGATAGTATATACCATTGGGGTTTTCACTTGCATTTCCCTAATGGCTAGTGATATTGAACATATTTTCATATACTTATTTGCCATCTTTATATTCCCTTTGGTAAAATGTTCAAATCTTTTGCCCATTTTCTAACTGGAATGTTTCTTACTGCTGTGTTTAGAGATCTTTATATATTATGGATACAAATCCTTTGTGGGACATATGATTTGCAAACATTTTCTCCCAGTCTATGGTTTGTCTTTTCATCGTCATCTTCTTCTTTTTATCTTCTTAATAAGGTCTTTTGCAGACAAAAAATTTTTTAGTTTTGATGAAGTCAAATCTATTGATTTCTTTTAAGGGTTGTGCCCTTGGTGTCATGCCAAAGACTCTTCCCAAGTAGTTGTACAGAAAAGAATTTTTTAAAGATTTTATTTATTTATTTAAGAGAGAGAGAGGGAGAGGAAGACAGAGAGCACAAGCAGGGTTAGGGGCAGAGGGAGAGGAAGAGGGAGAAGCAGACTCCCCGCTGATCAGGGAGCCTAATGTGGAGCTCGATCTCAGGACCCTGAGTTCATGACCTGAGCCAAAGGCAGAGGTTTAACCAACTGAGCCACCCAGGCACCCCCGAAAAAGAATTTTCAACCATTTTTTTCACCTTACATGTGTTTAATACTGTGATAGATGTTGAGAGAGCTTCACAGATGTAGAAGAAGAGTTGTGCTCAAGGTACTTTCAGTTAAGTTTAGACAAGCACACAAATAATTAACAGCAGAAGATGGTAGGTAGGGGTACCTGGCTCAGCAGGTAGGTAATTATTAGTCATGTGAGCATTGAAAAGTCTATGGGTAGGAGGAGTTGAATTCATGGGAGGGAAGCATCACCTTACTTCTGAAATAGCAGGGAAGGCTTCATGGAGGAGGTGGCATTTGAGCCTTAAGGATTTCAACAGTTGAAGTAGGGGCAGAGAAGGAAATACCAGGAAGAAAGAACTGCACAAGTGGAGAAACAGGGGTAGGACAGAAAAGTCAACATCAAGAAGTGGGCTGGGGTGGAGAGGCTAAAGGCTAGATAAGTTCACTTTTAGATATATAGTACTTGAAGACCAGCAAGCATTGATGAGGAGATGTCCAACAGGCAGTTGGAGATGTGAGGTTAAAGTTGGAAATTGGAAATAAGGATTTGAGCATCATCAGCATAGGTCAGGCCTTTTGTTTTACACCCCACAGCAACTTGGACTTTCCTTCAGAGCACTTGTCACAATTATAATTAATAATTCACTGTGTAATTCATTGTTTAATCTCTATCTGTCTTGCTAGGATTCCAGTCTCATGGAGCAGAGTCCATGTCTGCCTTATTCCTAGCACCTCGCCCAATGCCTTGTACTCAGAAATATTTGCAGAATGAATAAAGAAGGTGATAGTTCTAATAGCCATCATTTATTGAGCATGCACATGGCAGGCACAGTACACCCACTCTGTATATATTCTCATTTAAACCTCAGGGAAATCTCATGAGAGGCAGGTCAAGGCTTCTCAGAACTAAATTCAAGGGTCTGGGGTAAGGCCCAAGAATCTGAATTTAAGTACCTAGGGACTTCTAATGAGCAGTCAGGTTTGGAAACCACTCAGGGTGGCTAGTTTCATTGAAATTTTACAGATAAAGAAACTAAGGTTCAGCAAATAACAGTGATTTACTCAAAGTCCCATGGCTAGAAAGAGCCATGATGCAAAACTAGATCCCTCAGGGAGAGATTTTACCACAAGCCTCCTTGCCTCTGCAAGACATAAGATCTGAAAAAGAGTTTATGAGGGAAGAGCAGAAGGCCAAAAACTGAATCTTCGAAACCAAGGTGAGTAGTGAGCACTGCCGAATGCCACAGAGAGGCCACAGAGGATGTAGCACAAGGGAGAACCTGGGGATGACTAACCCATGTGTCTGCAGCGCCTGGGTCTGACATTATAGGAAGATGAAGACGCAGCCTTTGCATAGGGCAGGGCACTCCCTCAAGAAACCTGGCCAGCTGGAAGAAACTGTCATTTGAGGCTTAGCCAAGATCACTCCTTGGTAATAGAGCGTTGTGCTAAAAATATTAAAGCCAAACATCTGGGCCTGTGGGGTGGTATGCCAAGAAAGGGGAGGTACAAGTCCCACGGTGGAATCTCAGTTTGGAATGTAAGACAAACTGTTTAGAAATTACAAAATGCAGCCCACTCTAGATTTTCCAGACCACTACCCCTTTGTTGGATTATTCAGGCCTTTTGCCTCACTTCTGCTTTGTGTGTGTTTTACCTTTGGAGTACTGCTTCTATTGGAGGATGGAAAGAGAAAGAAAGGTAAAACTCAAACCAGGACATTTTGCTGATTTTTAGTTATTCAGTCCTGAATAAGAGGAATTACTCTCCTGCGTTATTCTCAGTTGAAATGAGACTGGAACTAGAGCCCAGAAGTAAGATCTAGTTATCTGTGGCTGTTTCTACTCACCACACTCATGCTGGCCTCAGGTACCCCAATCAAGGTTGGCTGTGTCCTCTTTGCCAAGGGGCAGCCTGAAGGCCTGTGGAAGGAAATG
This sequence comes from Halichoerus grypus, assembly GCF_964656455.1. NCBI lineage: Eukaryota > Metazoa > Chordata > Mammalia > Carnivora > Phocidae > Halichoerus > Halichoerus grypus. The sequence goes on along the minus strand of NC_135718.1, from coordinate 25,605,336 downwards.
GTGGACAGTTTCCTGCAACCCCATCACTAGCCCCAATTCATATCCTGTTGATGGTAGATGGGAAGCAATGTCCCTTTATTTGAAAGAGGACAATGAAGACAAAAACCCCTTATACCTATACAGCTTACAAAGCACCTTCAGATGCATCAACTCACTCTTTCACGACCTTGGGAAGTAGGTGTTGTTATCCCTACAAGCTTGGTAAGTGCCGAAGCCACAATTCAAACCCATCACCTCTGACTCTTTGAATTACAAACCAGCCTGCTACTTTGTTATTGGCCAAAATTCTTTGGAAGCCCACTTATTAGCCTTATGCTGGCTGCATGGAAATTAATCAGACTTCAAGAGCCTCACTGCTCTAAGAAGTAGAATTATGTAGTGAGGAAACAATGTATATTTGCTTGCTAGTGACCTTGTGCAGAGTGCTGCAGCTGAGCCCTGGTTTCTGATCTCTGAGATGGGGGTAAAGGGCCACCCTGAAGAGTGGTCAGAAGGAAGTAAACCTATATGCAAAAGTCCTGGCACAACCGGTAGCTGAGGGTCATCACTCAGTAGTGTTAGGTAGCACTCTTCCATCCTTCACCTCACCAGGTATTTCTGAGCCCAGTGAACACAGACTTAAGCTCAGGTCTGGGTCTGTGATAATGAACCAGGGGGACAGGCTGTGGCATGGCCTAACTATCTTCCACGACATCAAGCAGAAAGCCAAGAAATACGTTCCAAAGTCCCATAGGACTCCCCTTCTCCCTTCCTTTAGTGGCCTGTCTCAGGTACTATTTCGCCGTGTGAAGTTAAAACTTGTCCTAGAACTACATCCTTGAGATTCCAAATCAAAAAGGCCTTCAGTCTGGAATTCTGGAGTCTACTAAAAAGGTCTTCCTACTCCCTCTCCTAAGCCATAGCTACATCCTGAGAGATACTATGAGCTAGAAGGTGATGCACACTACAGATTCGACACTGACTCCTCCCAGCCTTCATCTCTCCAGATCCCATTCTTTGACACCCCCCACCCCCACCCTGTGTTGTAGGAGGCCTGCCCTGTGGCCCGCACTCTTTCCGACTCCTGGAGTTTAATGTTTGCAGAGGCCTCTTTTGTTCAAAGAGAGATCTCCACAGGAAGGGGCGCTCCTAAACCAGATGAGGATTTACACAGCCTGAAATCTCTAATACCTACCTGGCCAGATAGGTAAAGTAAATGAATTAAGAAGGTGGGCGTTATTCAATGGAGAGTGGTGGGGGCTGTGGTGAACCCATCCCCATCGGGAGCTCCCGGGTGGGGATGGGCATACAGGCCACCTCCCAGAAAAACCCTAACTCTGGGTGGAGGCGAGGAGGACAGGGTCAAGGGGAGCGACAGAGCCGTGTGGTCTGCCGATGGGAAACCCGTTTACTTATACAAATGTCAGGAGCACTTCAGTTTTGCCCATTGCAGCCATCCGACCTATTTCTTGCGCTTCCTTCTACTCTCTGCAACTCAGGCTCGTGTTCTTTTATCTATCTACCCTCTTTTCCCGGGCGTCACAAGCATTCCACCCAGCCACCCGCCCTGGGCGCTTCCGAGAGCTGCAGAGGAACAGCTGATGAGATGCTCTCTGACGTAGACCCACTCTACCCCCTGGGAACCCCGAGCTGACTGAGGAAAGGGACCAAAGCCTGAGGGAAGAGACAAAGTCCCCACTCTAACTGGAAAAACAGGGCCTGACCCTCAGGAGCTCCCGGGGAGGGATGGGCGGACGTACGGACACCTCCCAGAAAACCCTAACTCCGGGTGGGTTAAAGGGGGCAAGGAGGACAGGGTCAAGGTAAACGACAGAGCCGGGTGGTCTCCGGATGGGAAACCCTAGTCGTTTAGGCACCTCTCCGCTCAAGTCACTCCCAAACCCGACAATTCTGGGGAGGGGCGCTGCGGACAGGGAGCGTCTTCTACGCAAATCGCTTTGTCTCCGCGACCTAGGTCCGCCGCGCGCGCAGCTGCAGTTGTCACTGCGCTTCCCCGCCCCCGCTCCTGGATGCCCCCCTTCCCTCTCTCCACCAGACCCGGAGCAGGAGCTCCGCCCCCAACGCGCCGCCCCATCCCCGGCGCCTTAAAACCCGGTGCACACCGCCCAGCCGCGCCCCGTCTGGCGCACCTCTTCTCTCTCTATCGTCAGCCGCAGCCGCTCTCCCGGCCCTGGTCCCGGCACCATGAGCTTCGGCTCGGAGCACTACCTGTGCGCCTCCTCCTCCTACCGCAAGGTGTTTGGAGATGGCTCTCGCCTGTCCTCGCGCCTCTCCAGCGCCGGTGGCGCGGGTAGCTTCCGCTCGCAGTCGCTGTCCCGCTGCAATGTGACCTCCTCGGCCGCCTGCTCCTCGGCCTCGTCACTTGGCCTGGGCCTGGCCTACCGCCGGCCCCCGGCGTCCGACGGGCTGGACCTGAGTCAGGCGGCGGCGCGCACCAACGAGTACAAGATCATCCGCACCAATGAGAAGGAGCAGCTGCAGGGCCTCAACGACCGCTTCGCAGTATTCATCGAGAAGGTGCACCAGCTGGAGACGCAGAACCGCGCGCTCGAGGCCGAGCTGGCCGCGCTGCGGCAGCGCCACGCCGAACCGTCGCGCGTCGGCGAGCTCTTCCAGCGCGAGCTGCGCGACCTGCGCGCGCAGCTGGAGGAAGCGAGCTCGGCGCGCGCGCAGGCCCTGCTCGAGCGCGACGGGCTGGCCGAGGAGGTGCAGCGGCTTCGGGCGCGCTGCGAGGAGGAAAGCCGAGGGCGCGAAGGCGCCGAGCGCGCCCTGAAGGCGCAGCAGCGCGACGTGGACGGCGCCACGCTGGCCCGCCTGGACCTGGAGAAGAAGGTGGAGTCGCTGCTGGACGAGCTGGCCTTCGTGCGCCAGGTGCACGACGAGGAGGTGGCTGAGCTGCTGGCCACGCTGCAGGCATCGTCGCAGGCCGCGGCCGAGGTAGATGTGGCTGTGGCCAAACCAGACCTGAGTTCGGCGCTGAGGGAGATCCGCGCCCAATATGAGTCCCTGGCTGCCAAGAACCTCCAGTCAGCCGAGGAGTGGTACAAGTCCAAGTTTGCCAACCTGAACGAGCAGGCAGCGCGCAGCACCGAGGCCATCCGGGCAAGCCGCGAGGAGATTCACGAATACCGGCGTCAATTGCAGGCACGCACCATCGAGATTGAGGGGCTGCGTGGGGCCAACGAGTCCTTGGAGAGGCAGATCCTGGAGCTGGAGGAGCGGCACAGTGCAGAGGTGGCTAGCTACCAGGTAAGGGCTGGAACGCTGCAAAGGGAGGGGCGCCCTGTTCTCTCCCCCACCTACCTGCGCCTTCCCACACAATTGGGGCCCTAGGAACTGAGAGGAGGGGGGAAGAACCCCAACTGGATGCACTGGCAAACAAAAAGCCCTTGACTCTACACTATTCATTCTAAAGTCCTAGTCACCCTCTTTCCTTGCCCGTCATGTCCCTGTCCGAGCCCTTTTAGAAAACACCCTTAAGCTTATGTTTTTCAGAATCCAAAAATCTAATTCATGCCTCCCTGTCCGCAAGTGGACATAAACACCCTGGTGACCTGAAGAACAGTCCCCCACCCAAAGTAGGAGTGAACCCAATGCAATTGGGTTACAGTCTCTCATGTTGGCAGTGCTGTCTCGGCTGTCTGGATTGTTTGGTTGACTTTGAAAGGCTTTCTGTGCGCCCCGGAATTGATATTTATGGAGTATGGTCTGCGCTAGAGAGAAGAATGCTGGACTGAACTGGGAAGGGTTCCGCCCAATCATTTTCTTGACTTTGCCTTCAAAAGAGTAGAGATTGGGAGCCAAGGAGCTGGGTGATTGGGCTGGTTACAACTGCCCTTCTCTACCCTCTTCCCCTCCCGACACACACACACACAGACACACACACACACACACACACACACACACACAGTTTCCGTGTCTACCTACTGCTGATATTTCTTTAGAAAGCTTTACACCACTTAGCAAATGGGAATGGTCGGGGCGCTGTCCTCGGTGCTGATCTAGAGTTCTTTCCATCTCAGAAATGATGTTTCCCGTCTCATGTCCTAGTTATGACTCTCAAGGCAATTAACTGCTTTAGTGTGTGTGTGTGTGTGTGTGTGTGTGTGTGTGTGTGTGTTTCTTCTGCAACACCATCACATCAGTCTTGGCTACCTGCAATCAAAGGTCACCTCAGGGACAGCATCAATTTTCACTGTCATGGATGGCTTAGCACTTAGCAAAAACCACTTAATCTGCTCAGCAGCAGTGAGGTCCCACTTGAAAATTCACATCTCTTTAACAATTTTCCTTCCTCAATGCATGTGATAAATCAGAGATGGGTGATTTTATCTTTGTTATAGGCCACTTATTTTTTACATCTTTGCATGTCCTCTAAGCGCCTATGAAGGTATTGATTGGATCTTTCTTCCTTTTCTCTCCAAACAAAGGCCACTGCATCTTCAGTTTTACTATATAGGGCATTCTGGGCTTATGACCACAAAGGGTACAGAGGCAGGAGAAAAGAAAGGAATCTAAGTAGTGTGGTTCAGTTTCAAGGTCCGATCAAAACTTCATTGGGTAGGATGGTAAGAATTCAGAAATTTGCAATAATTCATTCTGGCCAAGATTGAAGTTTACATTTGATGAAATTAATAGGGTTTGGGAACATTAATAAAATAGAACCAAGAAAGGAGTAAAACCTCAGAAGTACTATTTCAGTCTACAGCTAAAGAATTATTATTGGTGTGCAGGTATTTATTGTCCATTATAAACTGCCCCATTTGCTAAAAGAAGAAAGCTTGCCTGGACCATTTGTTTTGGTTATTTGGAATTACAGTACTATTCAAGTAAATACTTCTATTCTGCTTCAAAAGCTGTAACGTGAATTTTTCACTGTGTGGCCTAGCTCCTGCATAGCCTGAATTAATCACATTTAGTTAACTGAGATTTCATGTGTTCTTCTAGAAGCCTCAAAAGATGAGCTAGGTGGTCTTCTGAAGGGCTAGCCCAGTATTTCTACAAAAAAGGCTAACTTGGGCACCTTGGGTGGCTCAGCTGGTTAAGCGACTGCCTTCGGCTCAGGTTATGATCCCAGAGTCCTGGGATCGAGTCCCACATCAGGCTCCCAGCTCAGCGGGGAGCCTGCTTCTCCCTCTGACCCTCTCCCCTCTCATGCTGTTTTTCTCTCTCTCTCTCAAATAAATAAATAAATAAAATCTTTTTAAAAAATTAAAAAAAAAAAAAAAAAGGCTAACTTATCTACAACTACAACTTCCATCTGAATTGGGCTCTGCCATGCCCTTCGTTTGCTTGGTATAGCCTGACGTTCTAAGAGGTAGTGACAGTATTGTCTGACTTGTTTTGTTTGCTTTAAAAGGCTTTCAGTATCAGACGATAGTAGGGTCATCCAGACACAGTCTGCAGGAAACAAACAAAAACCCTACAGAAACTGCGGCATCTGCAGCTCTGCAGTGTGCCCCTGTCCGAGTTAGCCTTCAGAGCCTCAGTGGACATGCTGGTGGAATGCAAGACCAGATGAGACAATAGAAAGCTATTTCCTACCCCTTGGGACTTCAGGCCTACCCCTCACATCCTCACCTGCTGATCCTGAAGGCCTGCAGTCACAAGGGTATCCTCTGGCTGTTTTCTCTAACAGTTTTAGCAATGTTGGCCAAGATGAAAAGCCTCCTTCTCCACAGTGAGATTCAGCCATTGTTTTCTTGCCCTCTCCCCCCTCCCCTTCCACTGCAGTAATGGGAGGCTGTTCTCTTTCTTCTGCTTCAGAGATTAGTGATAGGCCCATTTTACTTTGCAAGCTTGCCACCCTCTAAGAGACAGAGGAAAGCCCCATTAAAGTCACATTTCCCCTGCCCAGAATGCTGACAGCCTATTCAAGGACAGAAAGCTTATTACATTTTTGAAAGGGTAAAGAATGATTCAAGGTGACATAGTAAGTACACAATGATATATGAGAGAGTCCAAATCAGGCGACAGGAGAAATTATGAAGAGCTAGGGCCATTGTCTTCAAAAGCCAAATGTAGCCACCCTCTATAGCTGAACACTTTTCCATTTCTGACCCAGGGTGAATCTGGTTCCTGCATAGCTGCTTTACCACCATTAGAAGCCCTGTTCTAGCAAAGACGCCTAAGGGTATTTTTGCAGGATACTGGAGGCCCTGGCCCTGTACTATGGTCAGTCTTGGAAAACCAAAGCTTTCCTTGCAAGACCTTGCTGAACAATCAAGCTCACCGTTAGTTAATGTTCCCCAGGGAGAGGAGCCAAGTCTGCCCTCTTCCCTCCAGTATGAGATTGGAATACAACCGAATGAAAGAGCAAAAAGGGGCTGGCCCCTTGGAGACTGGGGGGTGACAGTAGCCGCATATAAATGTATGGCTTGATAGATTTATGTCTGAAACTAGAATTCAAGAAGAAACTACATTTGGTCCTTTTTTCTTTTTAACTCTTCCATGTGTTCTTAGTTTTGCTTTTGCCCCTCCCTGTCTCATTGTATTACTGTCACCAAGGCCACCTTGATAACTCCTCTACAGAAATAAACTGAAACTTGTAGTTCCTAGACCCATTGATCCACCAAGATCACTCAGGAGCTTAACAAAAAAAAATTCTCAGGCCTACTCCCAAAGATTTGAACTCAGTAGTTCACAGGAGCGGCCCAGCAAAATGCATTTTCAGTAAAAGTGCTGCATCCTATTGTTCCCGGGCTGATTTGGGGGTACACTAACCTAAACTACATTTCACAATATAAACCAGCTCATATAATGCAAGATTTTAAAATATGGTAGGGAAAAAGAAAGGAAGGAAGCAGGCAAGCAAAGACAGTAGGGAGAATAAGGCATATGGGTGGTCCACATATAAACATCCTCCCTCCTTGCCCAGTAATTCTGGAGGAGCTCTTTCAGACTGTGCTGCGCTCACTACTTCTGCTCACCTGGCTGAGGGCTCCCAGAAGTGATGAAATCCATAGCACTGTCTGTGGTTCCTTTTCTCCACTGCAGATGCTTGGGTGGCCTGGTCTTTCTCTTATTCCTGGCCTGCATCCTCCCAGCCCTTGGGAAGATGCTCAGCACTTATCTTAGCTACTACTCCAGGAGAGACCCCAGCTGGAACTGGGAGTGCCTCTGCCATTCCCTCAGGCTAAGCCAGCAGCAGCTGCATGGTTGGGGGAGGGGGTAGACTGCAGCGCTCTGCTCAGATTTCCAGCTGGAGGCCATCTTTGGCAGGGCTTTTGAAGGGCAGTGCGAGACAGTCTGGTGTGGGCTGAAGAGAGCACAAACAAAGGGACTAGACGTAGAAGAGCAATGGTCAGCAGTCAGCCCAGTTCCTTTTGAAAGGAGCAGAGTCATGCTTATTGTCTACTCTGATCCATAAAACAGACATGTGAACTGTGTAACATACAAACTCAAGGAAATCTCTTCTATCTAGAACTCAGCTCCCAACAACCTTTTAGTCAGCAAACACAGCTCTGAAACAAAAATATTGTTTTAAAAAGGACCTTATTAACCTGCTGATGAGACAAAACGTCCATGTCCAAATCACATATTGGGAAGTTGACCCCTCTGATGCCCCTAACTTATTCATTCTTACTTTACATGATTCTAAAGCACTTTGTCTTTTGAATTTTAAGCATGCTGCAAGATAGAGAAGAGGGACCAATGGAATCAGGCATCATCGAGAACCAGTAGCATTAGTTCAACTTTCAGAACAAAGAAAACCAATAAGTAGCAAGCACTAATGCAAACACTACTCTTTGGGGCCATTTAGGGTAGAAATAAACAGTCTGATATACCTCCGTTGACCTAAAAGATAAAGGACGTCATAGAATTATAGAAAAATAATTGATCATTATCATAACCTGTAGTTGCTAAGAAAGGTTGCATTATGTTTATGTCCTAATTAAGAATGGTACACCCCCCGTGGGGCACCTGGCTGGCTCAGTCGGAGGAGTGTGCTGCTCTTGATCTCAGGGTCCTGAGTTTGAGCCCCACGTTGGATGTAGAGATTACTTCAATAAATAAATATTTTTTAAAAATGGTACAAGCCCCTTTAGAAAGGTTTTTTAATTCAAGATCATTATTTAAAAAAAATCTGGTGCTTTAAGGAATATGCCTTCAACTATCTAATATTAACATTTTATTATACATTGCTTTCCTTAGTAATCCAAGGGGTTGTAGGGAGGGCTCATGATTAATTTGTCCATATGATTAAAAAGGGCATAGAGTCACATGGTATGACTCTATAACAATAATTTACTGCACAACTTCTATGTGACAAGTGCTGTTTTAATGCCTGTTATCTAATTTAACAGATAATGGATTCATATAATAATGTGAGGTGCCTAAATTGGAATCCTAACTTGAGGATCTCAGAACACCTCAGAAAAGAATAAATATTATAATTTTCCATATGTAGAAATGGAAATTTTGAAGAAACTAAAATATAGAAAACTGACTGGTGTGTTGGATATTTGAGGCAGGGCAAGAAATGCAACCCAAAGATCCTGATGAAATCCTCCTCTTTTCCTCCGATTTCATTTCTCCTGTCCTTTGCATACTGAGAAATCTTCCTCCCCTTTTCCCTTTCCCCTTTACCACAGTAATATTGCTTCTCTTACCCCAGTGCCTCACCAGCAGACTTGCTTGTAGGTTAGTTTAACCTCAACTAACAACCATCAAGTTAAATGTTTGGTAGAAATCATTTTAAGCCCTAATGATCTCCTAACACACTTTGGAATATTTGCATCACTGTCCATGTAATATGTATTTTCCCCACTGCTTGTCATTCCTTGCTCTGTACCCATCAGTTAATTGAGTCTCTCCTTTGCGGCATTCCCGTCAATATTTATAGAACAGGTAGGAGGTATGAATTTTCATTCTTTCTGCAGATGCTCTTGATTTAGAATTTTGCACATCCCCCACCCCTGATGTTATCAGCGCTGCTTTCCACCATCACTTCATCATCCCCACACGGGAAGTTACAAGGGCCCCTCACCACTTACTTCTTGAGGTTTCTGATGTTCATCTGCATCACTGTTTCACAAAAGTTCTCTCAATTGCTGTGTTCTTCATGTCGACAGACTTGCAACTATATTATATGGGTTATTTGCTCACATCTTTTCAGGTCAGAGGAAAAGAAGTGCTCACGTAGCACCGTTCATTCATTTAACGATTACTCACGGAGCCTCTACAGTGTGCATTGTGCTAGGCTCTGGGCTTCCAGGGGTTAGCCAAACAGAATCAGCCCCCGTTTCCATGTAAATTACATTCTAGAGCAGGAGTTCTCTGACAAGAGTGACTTGCCTTCCGGGGGACATTGAGCAATGTCTGGGGACATTGTTGGTTATCACCACTGGGAGGGAGGGTGCGTGCTACTAGTGGGTAGAGGTCAGGGATGCTGCTAAACATCCTACAATTCACAGAACAACCCCCACTGCAAAGAATTATCCAGCCCCAAATGTCAACAGTGCCTAGGTGGAAAAACCATGAGATAGAGGAAGGTGACAGAAAATAAACTAGTAAAGTAATAAAAGAATGAGAAAATTTCAGATAATGATAAGAGGTAAGAACAGAGCGGCCACTTTCAAGTGTGTGCTTTCTTCTAATTTGTCCTCCCGCTGGAGGTGCTCTTTTCTCATTTGCACAAAGCCCCTTCACGGGCCACTGTCCTGGCTTGAGGTACACTACTATGCTAGATCCGTGTGGAAAGGGTACTTAAATTGGACACAAAGGAAGACTGAGTACAGGGCATTTGAACTGAATCTTCGATGACTCAGAGTCGGCCACAGAAGACCCACTACAGAACATTCCAGAGGAAATAGCTAGCCTAAAGGGCCTGGGGCAGCAATGAATTTAGATAGTTTAAGGAGCAAAAGAGAAAGCCAGAGTAGCTGAAACATTTCAAGCAAGGGGAATAGTATAGGCCATGCTGAGGAGTTTGGACTTGATTGTAAAGCTGTTAGAGGGTTTCAAGCCCGTGAGCAACTGGATCTGCTGTGTTTTTAAAAGACCCTCTGGGGGCACCTGGGTGGCTCATTCGGTTAAGCTTCGGACTCTAGGTTTCGGCTCAGGTCGTGATCTCATGGGTCATGGAATCAAGCCCGGAGTCAGGCTCTGTGCTCAGTGGGAAGCCTGCTTGAAGATTCTTTCCCTCTGTTCCTCCACGTGAACACTACCCACCCCCACCCCCACCCCCCCCGGAACCGAGTGTGCGTACACACGCTCTCTCTCTCTCAAATAAATAAAATTTTTTTTAAAAGTTTAAAAGACCCTCTGGCTATTCAAGAATCAAAAATTTAAAACATAAATAAAATCTTTAAAAAAAAAAAATTTAAAACTATTTTTTGGGTACCCGGGTGGCGCAGTTGGTTAAGCCTCAGACTCTTGGTTTCTGCTCAGGTGGTGATCTCAGTCAGGGTCATGTGATCGAGCCCTGCATTGAGCTCTGCAAGGAGTCTGGTTTAAGTTTCTCTCTCCCTCTTCCCTCCCCCTCCTGCTTGTGCTCTCTCTCTCTCTCTTTCTCTCTCAAATAAATAAATCTTAAGAAAAATTTTAAGCTATTTTTCTTCTGTGTCTGGGTTTGCACCTGAAAGAATTTGGAATAAAACTGTTATATGGACCTAGTTTCTTTTTTCTTTTTATTTTGTAAAAAGATTTGATTTATTTATTTGGGGGAGAGAGAGAGAGAGAGAGAGCAAGCTCAAGTGGGGGGAGGGGCAGAGGGAGAGAAGCCCAAGCAGACCCTACAGTGAGTGTGGAGCCCAGCACAGGGCTCGATCTCATGACACCCAGATCATGACCTGAGCCGAAATCAAGAGCCGGCTGCCCAACCGACTGAGCCACCTAGGTGCCCCCTAGTTTCTTTCTTAAAAATATAATTTCAGTCTGCCATTTGGATTTAAAAAATTCCATGGAGTATTTCTGCTTCCTCCTTATCCATTACATAAGATGCTTTCAGTAAGGTGACTGAGTAGCAGACTTTGAGGAAACCATCAAGACGAATGGAGGCAGAGAGACTTGCTGTCCTCTCTGTGCTTTTCACAGTTGGAATTTTCTGAGTCTAAGCTCCTAACCTGAGGCTTTGGGTTTTGGCAAGGACATGTAACAACTGAATTATTCAGCAGGAATACAACAAGCAAGGGACGGATGAGAAGTAAGGTGTTTTTTTTTTTTTTTTTAAGTTTTTACTTAAATTCCAGTCAGTTAATATACAATGTGGTATCAGTTTCAGGTATAAGTTTAACAAGAGAGAGAGAGAAAATATCTCCCTGGTGTGCATTCGAGAACCATGTGCCACGCAGTAGAAGTTCCCAACCCTTACCATGCATCCAAATCTCCTGGGGACCTTATGAAACAATGCAGATTCTGGGACCCCACCCCAGAACAAATGAATCAGAATCTGGGGTGGGGGACAGGCCTGGATTTTTAATGTGTAGTCAGGGTTGAGAGTCCTTGCTTTGTGGAAATCTCATTGAATTTCACCTGGTTCAAATATGTTGGATATGTCACTTTTCAGGATAGCATTGGGCAGCTGGAGAATGATCTGAGGAACACCAAGAGTGAGATGGCGCGCCACCTTCGGGAATACCAGGACTTGCTCAATGTCAAAATGGCTCTTGATATTGAGATAGCAGCTTACAGGTATTTCAAAGGGCATGCTCACCCTCACCCACGCAGATCCGGGCACCTGGGGCATAGCTACCCAAATAAGTGGATAAGTGGTTTTATAGTCTCTCTGATTTCTGATGCGCGAGAAGGGCTGAGGAAAGTCATCCCCGGCCCTTCCAGGAGAGCTGACTCCTCTGTCCCTCAGCTTCTTTATATCCCAACTCCACCTTACTAGTCCTGGGGTAGTCTACCTACCTCTGCTAGGATTGAAGGAGATAACCCGAGTATGCAGAGGTTGAACTAAAACCCATCAGACTCTAACTTTTAAAAATAGGGCTTATACAACATAGAATGTCCTAATAGGTGAGGTATCCCTCTGAATTTCTACTCAATGTTCAAGTGAATATTTACCTTTAAAAAAGGTGATAACAGTAGCTACTATTTTTTGAATGGCTACTATGTGCCAGGCACTCTAGTAGATACTGTATTTAAATTCTCTAGGTATCCGGTCATATTATTTCCATTTTGCAGACGAGGAGACTTGAACCACAGACTGACTGTGTAACTTGTTCTGAGTCACAGTGCTGGTAAAGGGAAGAGCTCAGCTTCAATCCAGATCTGAGAATTTTTTTTTCTTTTACACTATGTATACTCTTCAAAACAAAACTCTAAGAGTATTTGATAGTGTCTTGAGTTTCTGATTTTAAAGAAAAGATGATAAAAATTATTAGAGATAAGAGAAACAAGGCACTGGGGCCACTCTTATGATGCTGGTTAGGCTAGGCTGAGAAAAAGTCCGGTATCTGAAACAGTTGCACTCACTGGTTTTTGAAGTTGCTGGTTCCATTCCCTTTGTACTCCTCTACGTTGAAAAAGTACAAATCTCAAGTTCAGGCTGAATGAGGTAGCTCCTTCCTCCTCTGTGGACTTCTCACCTCCTTATCCCTGTTGCACTTAAGGTTTTAATTAGTAAGATTACTTCTCCCTAGAGCTTTGTAGACTCTTAAGTGCTAAAAATGGGTGTGGATGAGGCCAAGGGGAATTGTACAAAAATTCCTTTTTGAACATATTTGTGAATAGGATAGGTTTCCCTTTGACAGTGCTTTAAACACAGCTGATGTGTGAGTGTACGTGAGCATGCGTGTATGTGCACGTGTGTATGCATGTGCTAGATAAACTCCAAGTCTTTGAACCTTGGAAGTCAATATTTATTGGTCTCAGCCTCACAAAGAAACTGCAGAGTCTTATGGTATCTTTCTAAAATGAATAAGAGCTGGAGGGTTAAGTTCTTTTTTAAAAAAAAGTTACAAGTTGACTTCCTAAGACGTTTTCTCTGTTGGATTTACAGGAAACTACTGGAAGGCGAGGAGACACGTTTTAGCACCAGTGGATTAAGCATTTCAGGGCTGAATCCACCCCCCAATCCAGCTTATCTGCTCCCACCTAGAATCCTCAGTTCTACAACCTCCAAAGTCTCATCCACTGGGCTGTCTCTTAAGAAAGAGGAGGAGGGGGAGGAGGCTTCTAAGGCAGCCTCAAAGAAAACCTCCCAGATAGGGGAAAGTTTTGAAGAAATACTGGAGGAGACAGTAATATCTACTAAGAAAACCGAGAAATCAATTATAGAAGAAAGCACCACTTCAAGCCAAAAAATATAATTCTGTTGCTTAAAAAAAAAAAAAAAAGTTAATGCTTAAGAGGGGATAATATGCATTTGACTTGTTAAAGAGCCTATTCCTGAACCAAAACACCTGTCACCACTGTAAAATGTCTTCAAGTCTTCAGTCTCCTATTTAGCATTGAATACTTCACTTTCTCTAATAAGAAAACCACCCCTTAGGTTGGAGCAAAGTGCAGTCCTAGAGCAAATCACAGAGGAGTTATCTAAGAACTCAGCTTTCTCACCTAAAGCTCAGGCTTCACAGCATTAGATGATTCAGGTACAGAGGAAGTACAAACTAAGGTGCTAAATCTGTGATCATCGTCATTTGCTGTGAATTGAAATTAAAACTTATATTCGCTCACTATACCCAGACATCATCCAGCTATGTAGTCTCATTCTAGGTACCGAAAACATAAGATCACTGCCAAAGATAAACCAATGGTTCGCATCCGGCACCACTCCGACAAAACTGTTTCACCAGTGATGGGTGTTTGTTTAACACCATTTCCTCCCACCCCTCGCAATTCCATCTATCCTATTCTTCCATTCAGGAAAAAAAAAATGGCTAGTGTAGTATTCTTCCCCCTTAAACACAGTTAGGTTCTTCTCAAAAGAACTTACCCCCTTTAGCTCTCTTTGTTCAATGGGTAAAATTAGATGCATGTCGACCATTTCTGTGATTCGTGTAATGACTTCTCCCTGCCCATTCCATGTCCTTCCAATTCTGTAAGTAAAGAAAAATGGCAGTGATGAGTTTTAAGGGTTGTCCCCAACAAATAATGAAAAGAGTCCCTAGATTTTAGGCTTTCAGCTTATTCAAATCCATTTAATTAGGGGGGGAAAAAGTATTAAGAATGTAGTTTGTTCACTTTAACTTTAGAAACACGGTCATAGTGCCCCAAGCTGTGATTAAGCTGACCTTAGATTTAGTAGTAGAAGCTAGAAGAGGGGTGAGTATTTGTGTGAATGGAAAAAGCCAAGGTCTCATTGATCTGTGTGAGTTCGTTTGTGGTGATCTAGAATTAGCTGTTTCATGCCCTTACGCTTAGAACCCACAGAGCCCCTTTCCCACTGTCTCGGTCCTAAAGAGGCCTTGCTTTCACTCTCCTCTGCCTTTTAAGAGTGCTAAGCATAATTATGTTATCACCAGGACACAATGCTACTGCCCAAAAGTAAAAGTAATTGCCTCTGGTCAATCAACACCACCAGCAAACATAAAAAATCTTTCTCGTTTCTAAAAGAGCCCGGCCCCACGGTTTTCCCATTGCTGCATGCTTGGTGGGGTCTCCTTTCCCTACTGGGGAGGCAGCGCTGCTCGGCGTGGGGAAGGGCACCTGTGCTCCTACTCATGCGCAAGAAGTACACTCTGGAGAGTCCGCTTTTTCATCTGCCCAACCGTGTTAGCAGCCGCATCGCCCTGTCTTCCACATGTGCCAAGTTTGATGTAGGGCTAATTCTTTCCTGCAGTCCCTTCCCGCAGACCTAAAGAGTTGCTGTGTCTCTGTCACACACCTCCATTGCAAGTGCTGTTGTGACAGGTCGTGATGCTTTTACTGGACTTTCTTATCCTAGGACCTGCTTCAGTGGTTCGAGGAATTGGAAAGATACTTTCTCTTCTTCCTTTCCCTCACTCCATCCCTGTCTTTACTCCCCACACTTACTGTAACACATTAGTAAGATAAGAATTAAAAGTCACACGAATCCCACCAACATAACTTGTGTTCTGTGGTTTTTGCTGCCTCAGTTGAGAAAAGTGCCGTTTTGGGGGCGCCTGGCTGGTTTAGTTGGTAGAGCATGTGACTCAATCTCAGGGTTGCGAGTTCAAGCCCTATGTTGGGCCTAAAGCTTACTTAAAAGACAGAGAGGGGCGCCTGGGTGGCTCTGTCGGTTAAGCATCTGCCTTTGACTCGGGTCATGATCTTGGGGTCCTGAGATCGAGCCCCATGATGGGCTCCCTGCTCAGCGGGGAGTCTGCTTCTCCCTCTCCCTCTGCCCCTCCCCCGTTCATGCTCGCTCTCTCAAATAAATAAAATCTTTAAAAGAGAGAGAGAAGCACTGTTTTGGTTTAGTGAGACAGCTGTACCCCAAATAATTTGGGAGTTGCATATTCTCTGCTCCTTGCATCCACATTTAGAGTTTTTTTTTTCCCCCCTTGCCAAGGCTTTGGAGGTATATAGTCTGCATGTGTTTATACTGTCTGAAACACATAATGCATTAAGTGGACAGTTTATGGCAGGGAGTAGAGAAATCAAATCAAACAAATGATGCAAGACAACATATTCTGTGCCTGGATAATGACTGAACTAGCTTAACTTGAACATTTCCGAGAATGAAGTGGCAGAACACATATGATAAAAGGCAGTTCAAAACAGAATCTTTTCTCTTTTTTTGAAGATGGGGTTATACTTCTGCAGAACCCATATGTTTAAGTAGAACATAGGCAGCAGTAATAGAATTTTCCTTTACTGTAATGATTCTTAACCCTTTATGGATTACAGACACCTTGGAGAAAACTATGGACACTTTTTCCAGAAAAAATACACACACAAAACTTTGTACATACCAGGGAGCTTGGAGTCCCGTGTTGAACCATCTACCTCTGGTGCCCAGAAGTCCATGGCCTCCAAGTTGGGATTCCCTAATGCCATGTCAGGTTCCAGGATGGAGACCAAATGAGGGGAATACACTGATGCTGGTATGAAGCTGGAGCTTGCTGAATCCTGAATGAGATTGTCATTCTCAGTGCATCTGGTTAAGAGCGCTCGCATGACACACAAAGATACATTCATCGTACTGCTTGGGAAAGAGATATTAGTCCCACATCAACAATGAGAGTTTTATAACAATTAAACAACTTTTAGGACCTATTAAGGAACAATAATAATCTCATCAATACAGGGGTTTGCAATACAGATATTGGTTGCCCCTTCCAACCATACCATTTTGTTAATGGATCCTTCTGGATGCAAAACTGCCATCCTTTTATTACATTTATATAATTCCTAGCTCTAAGTTGTATCTCCTATTTTCACTGAGTTGCCACTAACTTCTGTGAGCTCATTTATAAAGAATTAAAAGCATCTTATGGAGTTGATACTTATTAAATCAGGACAATTACAGTAACAAGGAAACATAGTGTTCAGAATCATAAGGCATGTAGTGTTCAGAATCATAAGGAGGAGAAGGGAAGGGGAAGCAAGCAACAGCAACTGTTAATGACAGAACAGGACAACACAGTGAGTCTGAGACTGCGGGGAAGCCTGTCCACAAAGCACATGAGTGATAACTGATACCACTTCCAGATTCATTAGACATTGAGATCCCCTGCATCCTGAGACTCATAACAGCTTACATTTATTCAGTACCTGCCTACCATGTGTGAGACACTGTAGTAGGTAGAAAACAGAATTATTTCATTTAAACCTCACAACCACTCTTTAGGTAGTATTTAGGTAGTATTTAGGAATGACAGGGTTAAAACCCTTGTCTAATGTCACAGGATAACAGAGCCGGGATTTGAACCTTGGTCTTCAGACTGCAGTGCTCGCTTCTCTTTCCTATATTGCCTCTATACATAAAAGAAAGTTCTCTCACTTGAGGGAGTAAAAAATCTTTATTTTTATCGCCTTCTTCCCCCCTTCCTCACTGGGTTTTACTTAAGGTTTTTCTGCCCCAGAAACCTTTGACAACACCAAGTCCCACAGGCAAACTGCTACACTTCGCAGACCTCCTGAATCTATTAGCTTCCTGCATTGCAGTAAGTTCGTGACAGCTCAAAACTGGGTTCTGAGCCCAGCTGAGTCACCTCCTACTAAAAACTAAATAGAACTGGGTGCTATTACCTAATTTTTTAAAAGGAGTTTTAAAAAATAATTTTGCAAAGGAACTCTGTAGCTCAGTATCAAAGGGCCTGGAAATGAGGGGCTATTACAGAAGGGACAATTCCTCAAGAGGTAATAAATCCAGGATAGTTAGAATTCATTTTACTGTACTGGCTAAAGAGGGGGGCAAGATTTGAGCAATTGTCTGGGAACCAGAGTCCAAATTTTAGCTCCAGACACAATGCAAGTCACATCTAGTCCTGCAGATAAACTTCTAGAACTTACTTATGAACACAAGCAGGGAGTCCAGAATCACCATTCATGACTCCAGAGGCAAATATGAAATAGTTTTTAAAATGTATTTAAAAATTCACTGGGCAGTGCCTGAGCGCAGTTGGTTGGGCGTCTGACTCCTGGTTTCGGCTCAGGTCATGGTCTCAGAGTCTTGAGATTGAGCCCCGTGTTGGGCTCCGCACTTAGGGCGTGGAGTCGGCTTGAGACTTTCCCTCTCCCTCTGCCCCTCCCCCTTGTGCACGCGCACTCTCTCTCTCTAAAATAAATAAATAAGTCTTTAAAAAAAAATTCACTGGAGGGGCGCCTGGGTGGCTCAGTCGTTAAGCGTCTGCCTTCGGCTCAGGTCATGATCCCAGGGTCCTGGGATCGAGCCCCGCATCGGGCTCTCTGCTCTGCAGGAAGCCTGCTTCTCCCTCTCCCACTCCCCCTGCTTGTGTTCCCTCTCTCGCTGTGTCTCTCTCTGTCAAATAAATAAATAAAATCTTTAAAAAAAAAAAAAAAAAATTCACTGGAACAGAAAGCAGATTGGGAGTTGCCAGGGCTAAAGAGAGGGGGCAACAGGAGGTAACTATTCAGTGGGTTTGGGGTTTTATTTTGGACTGATGGCAATGTTTTGGAAATAGAGGTGGTAGCTACACAGCACCGTGAACATGCTAAATGCCACTGAATTGTTCACTTTAAAATGACTAATTTTATATCATGTAAATTTCACCTCAATTTAAAAAATCCACTGATAGAGAATTTATGGAACTATCAGAAAAATATAATTACAAAGCCTACTATACCGTCTGCTCCAGCTGAGACCATTACGTACAGCCACCCTGGGTCAATCTCAGTTAGAAGGAATTCCATTAAGACAACATAAGCCAGATCTAATAAGAGTATTGATTCCAAAACGGAGCCTAGAGAACAAGCCAGAAATGTCTGGATGTAAACAAAAGAAAGAATAGCTAGAAATGTTGCTTACTTATGAGCACCCATCATTGATTTCCAGTTGAGATTATTTTTATTATTATATCATCAGAAATCTCTAAGGTCCTGAAAAACATCTAAATCATAAGAATACATTCTTTCCCCCTTAGAACCAAAGAAGCTGGTGTGCCTGAATGCACGGTAACTTAAAATGGAAATAACTGATGGGGGCTTTGTAGGATCTTAAAATAGAGCTCATATGTAAAATTTTATTTTTCTTTATAGAATATACACCACTACTGGCTTTGCTGCATGTTCAAATTTAATGTACATTTTAGATTTGCCATCATGCCTTTGCTATTTTCAAATATCTCATATGGATATGCCGTTTATAAAAGGGGTACATGCTCCTCAATCCAGCCAAACAAAGGATGATTTTTATTAAATTACCATCCCCTGCTGCAAATCCTCAAAAGATGAAATAAACAGTTACTATGTAGATCAAATGGCTTCTCTCCTCCTCTATTGATCTTTTAGATGCTTTGATTGAGCTCATGTTTTTATGTTCCACAAGCTTACTAGGCGGGGGTTGTGAGCAGCTAAAATTTATAAATTCTTTCTTACAATCCCTTGAAACACACAGACACACAGACACATACCCCAGGATTGTAATAAGACACAGTGAGTCACACTGCAGATTAATTTAAAGATTTATGTTTCCACAATTCTTCAGTGATTAAAATGAAATAGAGAAATAAAATGAAATGAAAAAGAGCAAGCTCAGGATACAAAGAAAAATGAAGTTTGACCTTGGAGGGGTCTCTAGGCCCCCTTCCTCATCGATTAATTACTGTGGATCACCCATGGCTACTCTCTCCCCTGGTGAGGTAAGTGGTCTCTGCTGTGTAGGTCTGAGACGCTTCATTCCAGCCCTATCATATGCTCGTATTAAAAGGGGGTATAGAATGCTAGCAGAGTGTAGCCAAAGTCATTAGCATAAGGGCTGGAGTTTTGGAATACAATCGGTAGCAGGTCTAGTTAATTGCTGATTATTGCACCAGGCAAAAAAAAAAAAATATTTTTCCTTGGAAGTGCTCATTATATATATTTTTAAAGTAATCTCTATGCCCAATGTGGTGCTCAAATTCAAGACCCCGAGATCAAGAGTTGCATACTCTACCAAATGAGCGAGCCAGGTGCCCCTAAAACAAATTTAAGGGGCGCCTTTCTGGCTCAGTCAGTAGAGCATATGACTCAGGATCATGAGTTCAAGCTCCACATTGGGCGTGGAGCCTACTTAAAATTAAAACAAAACAAAACAAATTTAACTCACTTAGGTTCATCTGTTATGCTGTAAGTATGAATAAAGGAGAAGTGTAACTTCCATTGCCCATGATTTCCTGGCATAAGGATACATACATGTGGCATATACAATTCCTGATGTCCTTCAGGGCTAGACAATCTTTGATCTTTACCTCAAGCCAGCCTGGAGCTTGACAAAAGAAACTCCTGGCAACTGAAATTGTCTATGGACTCACCTAGTCTGCAAAATATAAGCAGCAGAGCCAAGACTAGAGTTAGGGTGAAAGCAGAATCCAGGTCTGACTTCAGAGCCTGTGTCCCCACCCCTGTCCCGGTTATCCATAGAAGGAGGTGAAGAAAGAAAATATGCAAGAAAAGGAGACAGGAAAAATAATAAATGGTTCAACATCAATCTTTTAATATCAGTGGACCCCCTTACTCATTAGAAAGGAACTAATTCAGCAAAGTAATCTAAGAAGTGACTACATAGGGACCATATTTGAACTTGGTAGTAGGCTGTGTGCCTGAATGCTCTACATATTAATTCTCAGAACAGCTCTTTGAGTTAGGTTCCTTTGTACCCGTTTACAGATAAGAAAAACTACAGCTCAGAGAAATTATACATGTTTGAGATCGTATAGCTTGCAAGTAGCAAAGCTGGGAATCAAAGCCATGCAGTCTGGCTTCAAATTTCATGCCCTTAACCACTATGCAATACTGCCTCTTTGTCTCTTTTTGGAGGAAAAAAAAAAACATCTGTCCTGGCAATCTTTGTCTTCTTCAATCTCTAATTTAAGATATTATCTAATCAGCTTTTCTCTTGGGAAAACATTTTCTTAGAAACATCTGAAGGAAAAAAAGAATCTGTTCTCATTTAAATGAAAATAGTATCACAATAAGAACCTCTGTAAAATCACAGACACCACTAGAACAAAATCAAAATGTAGTAAAGATTAAAGCATAATATCCATTCCATGTAAGTAAATGCTTGGCAAGCTTTCAGGAGATCAATATGACATTCCATTTGCGAAATGACTATTAATCTCAATAGGTGATAAAAGATTTCATCAGTCCAGTTTTGAAGAGAGGCCAATAATCAAACTCATGTGCAGAACATACTGAAAAAGGATAAAAATGAGGACCTACTCTTTGGTCATGGCCTACTAAAGAGAACAAAAATGAACATTCAGAATCAGCATCTGCTTGAATCTTCTCTATTAGCAGAGTTTGCAACTATCAGAACTTTAAAGAAAAAACATTAAAAAATTTAAAATTAGTCACACATACATTTGATAGTCGATTACAACTTGGTTATCCTATAAGAATATTCATCTAGGATTGAATCACAGAGGACATACTTTGAGCAAGATAAATAGGACAGATAAATGGGTCAGAGGTGTTACTTTCAAGAATCCAAAGTCACTGTAGGAGAGTCTGTGTGTGTGTATGTGTGCGTGTGTGTGTCCGTGTGCGCAAGATCTGTGTTTGTTTGGAGTCCAGAGAAGGAATTGTCAGAGACGAGATGAGAATGTATCTGAATCAAGAGGGAAGGACAGGGGCACCTGGGTGGCTCAGTCGTTAAGCGTCTGCTTCTGCTCGGTCATGGTCCCAGGGTCCTGGGATCGAGCCCGCATAGGGCTCCCTGCTCTGCAGGAAGCCTGCTTCTCCCTCTGCCACTCCCCCTGCTTGTGTTCCCTCTCTCGCTGTCTCTCTCTGTCAAATAAATAAATAAAATCTTTTTTTAAAAAAAAAAGAGGGAAGGGCAATGCAGCAGAAGCAAGGGGAAGCTCAGTGAAACACAAGGTCACAGGAAATGACTTTGGCCTATACCAGAAAGAAAAGATTGGGATGGCAATTAAGGGAGAAACCGAGAAACCTGCCAAGCACACGTTCTGCCAAACTACCGATACCACAAACTATCCCACTGGGCAGCTTTGCTTAGTAGCACCTCAGGGAGGGCTTAGGCAAAAACAAAGGGACCTGCAACTATGCCAAATAAATCTATTTTTAGCCACGGAAGTTGGGCTCTCGAATCGGCACTTCATATATCTTATTCATGCAGATTTGGGTATTTAATTTCGTTTCTAATAAAAATTCCTTCTGAAAAAAACTTTGACCTTATCTCATCTAAACTAAGTGCATGCTGCCGGTGACGGCAGCCAAGCTAACCCAACGCAAGTCAGCATTTGTTCGTGTTTGTGCTTTTCCCACATCTAAGTCTTTGACCCTCTGGTTATTTGAAGACAGCTGGTCTTGTCTTACCCATAAGTTTTAGCTTCTCCAAGTTAACCATAAGCAATTGCTTAACCCTTGCCTTGTTTTTGCCCTAGGTCTCTCTCTATTCCCTATCCCATTACCCTCCCATCTCTCAGTAGTTGGGTATGCTACCCAGAACTGGACACAACATGAATTGGATATTAGAAGTATTAACTCCCTTGATCTGAAACTGTATTTCTGTTGATGAAGCCCATCATACTGATTTCAGGGGATACAGATTTGAAAGCCAATCAATCAGCATTCTTCATTTACTTTGTTTACTGCCTAGTAGCAGCAATAGGTCAAATAACAATATATGACTTAGTTCTTTGGGATTTCTGGAGGTCAAGTCTGGGGGGAGCAAAAAAAGAAAGGGTAGAGCTCTTCATGACTCTTTTTTAAAAAAATATTTTATTTATTTATTTGACAGAGAGAGTGAGAGAGCACAAGCAGGGGGAGCAGCAGAGGGAGAGGGAGAAGCAGGCTCAATCCCGGGAGCAGGGAGAGCCCAATGCAGGGCTCGACCCCAGGACCCTGGAATCATGACCTGAGCCGAAGGCAGACGCTCAGCCAACTGAGCCACCCAGGCGCCCCTCTTTGTGACTCCTATAGTATTTACCAGTATCTGCCTTTTCTTAAGATTCTGAGAGCTGTGTGTAACCAACTAGGCTGAGTTCCTTGAAGCAAACTACCCCTTTAATTTTAATCTTGCCCACACAATATCTAACAAGTGATAAATTTTTTGTTCATTGCAGAAGTATTTATCAAATAATTACATCTAATATTCTACTTTGAAAGAATAAGTATTTTCCCATGTTACTGAGCCCCATCCTGTCTTTGTATGCCTAAGAGCTTGGGCCACACCAGATAGTTTATCCGAACAATGTGACTTATGGTGAATGCCTATTTTTGTATACCTGGGGCCCTGGGACATGCTGTATCAGTTTGACCACTGGGTGGGTGCTGGACTCTAAATGGCTGAGTCAATCAAATGGACACTGCATGACTGATTCCCATTAAAAACCCTGGACACTAAGGCTCAGGTGAGCTTCCCTGGTTGGCAACAGTTCACACACGTCACGTATCATTGCTGAAAGAATTAAACACTGTCCCCGTGTCTCCGTGGGGAGAAGACAACTCTGCAGTATACATCTTTTCCCTTTGCTGATTTTAATCTGTATCCTTTCACTGTAATAAACTATAAGTATAATGAGTCTTTCTAGTGAACCACTAAACCTGAAGGTAGTCTTGGGGATCCCTGACACAGATATGTAAACGTGGGACAAGAATAAAAATAGTAAGTACTTTGGACAAGAAAAATTTAAGAGGCAATGAATTCCATGGCTGCTATTCTGTCCACTGTCAAATAACAGCATCTAGTAAAATCAGTAAAGATGTTTATAAAATATCTATTTGATGGCAGTTTAACTTTAATTTGGATACCTCATCTCTTAGAGAATTTTGGTTATTTTTGTTTCAATCCACAATAAATACGAACATTTCAAAATAGGTTAAAATAAATTTTTATTAAAAATTTTTATTAAATGTTAGAAGAGATTTATACACAATTCACAAATTCTTTACAAAACAATTGCCAAACCTTATTCATTTGTAATTGTTTCTATGCAGACTTGGAAATTTTATAGTGAAACAGGGTCTATAAAATATTTTTTTAGAAAGCATCACAATGCTAATTTTAGGCAAAATAACATTTAAAACTGAAATCTTTGCACGTGAGAACTCTCAAACACCCGTATCCTTTATCCCAGGGACAGTGTAATGGGAAAATGAACATTAAATTGACTTACTGAGGAAACAATGAATAAGTATTCTGTAAACTTGCAAAATTCACTCAAGTTTCTTTATTACTTTCAGAAGCAGTGGCATTACAAGGTATTGACAACCAAACTACGTACTCAAATAAAATGAATGTTAATCAAATTAACATTCAAAGAAAAAAATAATGTTTCAAAGAGGCACCCCTTGTTGTAAGATCTGGTAAAGAAGTCTTTAGCACACTGAAGGCTTACGGTACAGGCCATCGACCCTGCAGGAGACAGTCTCTTCACACAGAATGATAATTCATCCCTTTTAGAAGTAAATATCATCTCTGTAGTAGTATTGCTGGTAAATGAAAGATACAAGTTCAAAATACAATGGCAACATACAAAAGTGGTCAATAGTTTTGGTCTTTGTCTGAGAGGTACACTCTGTAGTTTAGCAAAGACTGGCTTTGAGTCTTCAGTTCAAAAGGATGACTGCCCAGCTGGTACGATTCCAGAGAGCAGAATCCTAACCACCAACTTGAAAGGAATATGGCTCAACAAAGAAGAAAATAGTAACCAATTTACCTCAAAGATTAGGAAGTAAAATCAATGTCAAAGTGTTTGAAATCACAAGGAATTTAAAAATTTAATGCTTTGAAAATTTCCCCCTGAGCTATGGATGCTTTTTTTATGTATAGTCTCTAGTAAAACAGATGCATTCTGTCATTCCAAATTGTACTTATAAATGCTATGAATCTTGGTGCTGAAAATAGATAGTTATGTCTCAAACAGCACAAAGTGGTAGCAATTACATGTTTTGTGGAAATCTTTGGTGAAATGCAATCCTGCAGAAGCCTCCTTATTTTGTTCCCCTCCTCCTAATGCTGCTAGAATCTTCAAGTAATTTTTAAGGGAGAAACTACAAGACCATAATGAAGGACCAGCAGACCATCCTGAAAAGAAAAAAAAAAGTGTTTTAGGGTTATCTGAAAACCAGTTGTCTAAACAATTAAGTTAAGTCAGATATGGTTTATTTTTCATAGTCCAACACTAATGGGAAATTCTTTGATTTAAAGAAAATAAAGGGTCCAAGATAAATAAACTTGCTTATTCATATTCACCCTCATCACCAAACATTCCCTGTCAATGTGCCTTTTTCATGACTTTCAGTAGGTAATTCTGAAACTCCATTAACTAGCTAGGGTTGTTTACAGCTAAGCAGTTCTCTGTAAAGAACTAAAAGAGGGGGCGCCTGGGTGGCTCAGATGGTTAAGCGTCTGCCTTCGGCTCAGTGCATGATCCCAGGGTCCTGGGATCGAGCCCTGCGTCGGGCTCCTTGCTCAGCGGGAAGCCTGCTTGCTTCTCCCTCTCCTTCTACTGCTCCCCCTGCTTGTGCTCTCTCGCTCTCTCTGTCAAATAAATAAATAAAATCTTTAAAAAAAAAAAAAAAGAACTAAAAGAGATACACCTTTCCTTCTGCACAGACTACTTAAGAGACAACCCAAGTACCCCCGAAACAAATAATACATTATATGTTAATAATAATAATAATAGTAATAATAATAAAAATAGACAACTCAAGTATAGGGCTTCCCTGAAGAAAGACTCAGTTATCATAAAGCATCATGGATCAGGTAAGAAATGATACATTTATTTCCACATAAATGCAGCTTATTACTATTCTAAGAAAACTTTGCAACCCTTACCTGTTTATCATGCATTTTAACTCCATTTTAAAGAGTGTTCACAACACAATTTAACCTTTCTTTGTTTTATTATTTTTTAAGTAGGCTTCCACAACCAGTGTGAGGCTTGAACTCAAGACCCTGAGACCCTGAGAGTGAGAGTCGCATGCTCGACCGTCTAATCCAGCCAGGCATTCCTCTAACCTTGATACCTAGAGTCATCATTACGTATAGTGACTATACTGTTCTGTAACACAGTGATGTCTTCAGTCACTGGGCAACTTAACCCTATAGTAAATGACTTCAGACACTGTGTTTCTGAACCTTTTCATCTGCTTTTTTGGCTTTCTGTCTCTTCTCTTGATATCAGATCTTAATCCTTTGTGTTCTCACCAAGTCTGCATCCAGCAAGCAATCCACCTTAAGGTACTATTTTTAATCTACTGTGAACCAGAAAACTAGCTAAAAACTAAGACTCATTAGGGAAGTGTGCCATGAGCAATGCGCCAACTTTGAGCAACACAGAGAGGGAACGGTGGCATGCATGTCTTGCATTTCCAATCACATTCTAGCTATTACTCTCTTTCTTCTTTGTTAAGCTTTTCCATGGCTCTACTTCCTCATTTCTCATTCACTACACAACTCATTGCAATCTGGATTCTGTTCCTAGCAACTCCAGCAAAAACTCACCAGAATTCTAGAAAAGGGTTCACAAATTCAAATGCCCACAAGGGCTGGGAAAATAACATAGATGAATATGTGAGTTAGCTATGTGAGTCCATAGGGAATGTTGAGACCACTGGTAAACCAGAGACCAGATGCCTAGCTAAAGGAATTTAAACTCAAAAATATTTATAACACAGAATAAGCCAAATAAAACAATCTCATACTATGACTGGCCCATGGACCATCAGATCTATTCTAGACTCATTAGCCTAATCAAAGTAAATGAATTTGTATTACAACACAAACAGAAAGATTCTATCAACGTTCTTATAAGAATACAAATTACATCTTACAAAATGTTAATTTTTTGCATACGGTTATCATGTTTCAGAAATGAAAACATCATTTGCAAAACAATATACATGCTGAGATATCAAACTCAAAGGGTAGCTTACAAGCTGTTTTAAAACCTCAAAACAGGGGCGCCTGGGTGGCTCAGTCGTTAAGTGTCTGCCTTCGGCTCAGGTCATGATCCCAGGGTCCTGGGATCAAGCCCTGCATCGGGCTCCCTGCTCTGCGGGGGGCCTGCTTCTCCCTCTCCCACCCCCCCTGCTTGTGTTCCCTCTCTGGCTGTCTTTCTCTCTGTCAAATAAATAAAACCTTTAAAAAAAAAAAATAATAAAATAAAATAAAACCTCAAAACAACTTTATGTATGTATACATGTATAAAATCACATTTTATGAAATGAGATAATTATAATTCAAATCTTTATGTCTATTATATTTATACTCTATATACACAGATATAAATATTATTTATATTTTATATTTAGACGTTTTTATCCATGGTCTTCTTAAACTATCCAACCAGAATGAATCTGCAAAATGTAAGTCAGAATAGGTTACTTCACTCCTTGGCTTAAATCTTTCCAATCAATCATTTCCCACCTAACTCAATTAAAATCCAAAGTTCATACTATGGCCTATAAAGTCCTACACATGGTTTTATTCCAGCTGCCCAGATCTCAGCTCCTACCATTCTCTCCCTCAAGTCCCACACCCTAGCTTTCCCATTCAAAGCTAAGATGTCCCGAGACTCCATGAAACTTACATTGCTGCCAATGAGGACTTTAATTGTATCACAGATTATTTAAGTTCAGGGACTTGCTCATCTCTGTCTGAATCTCCCTATGTGTCTAGAATAGTGGTCTGTAAATATTTTTTGAAATAATATTTTCTACCCACTCCACTGACTTTGGGATTTTACTCCTAGTTTCTTACATTTTTATTCAAGGAAGTTTAATTTTTAAAAAGACAATCATTTTTATTTCCAAAAACATGTTAACAATAAATCAAATAATCACCTGAAAAAGTATTTGGCTACCCTTCTGTTAGGAGCCTGAACTTCTTTTTTTTCTAAAGATTTTATTTATTTATTTGAGAGAGAGGGAGTGCACAAGCAGGGGGAAGAGGGAGAGGGAGAGGGAGAGGGAGAAGCTGCTCCCAGCTGAGCAGGGAGCCCCATGTGGGGCTCAATCCCAGAACCCTAAGATCATGACCTGAGCCGAAGGCAGATGCTTAACCAACTGGGCCACCAAGTGCCCCCAAGAGCCTGAACTTTAAGTTCAATTTTTTCAAGAGTTGAATCTTGAACTAACTAGCCAAGTGACCCTGGACAAGTTACTTAACCTCTGTATGCCAGTTTTCTAAACTGTAAGATCCACTATTGGGTGTTAGAATAGAGGGCAACATTTGAGGAGAAAGAGGCTATCTGCATAGTTTCAAAGTATCTCCCCCCAAGATATATATTTTTTTAAGATTTTACTTATTTATTTGACAGAGAGAGAGACAGCAAGAGAGGGAACGCAAGCAGGGGGAGCGGGAGAGGGAGAAGCAGGCTTCCTGCCAAGCAGGGAGCCCGATGCGGGGCTCGATCCCAGGACCCTGGGATCATGACCTGAGCCAAAGGCAGACACTTAACAACTGAGCCACCCAGGCGCCCCAAGATATTATTAATTATAAAGAGAAAGAAAGACCTATCAGTATTAAATATCTCCTGATGCTACCCTAAGAAGGGCACATCACTTGTATGGCATTCTTGCCAAAAATGCATAACCTCATTCTAGTCATGAGAAAACACCTGACAAACCCAAACAAGGGACAGTTTTAAAATAACTGACCAATACTCTTCAAAAGTATCAGTCATGAAAACAGGGAAGGACTGGAAAACTCGAAGAAGACAAGGAGACATGACAATGAAATACAATGTAGATCCTAGGACAGAGAAAGGACAATAGTGGGAAAACTAGCAAAACCCAATGTCCGCAGTTTCATTATTAGTACTGTAACAATGTCAGTTTCTTAGTTTTGATGATTGGAGCATGGTCATGCAAGATGTTAATATTAAAGGATGCTGGTGATATCTACATAGGAGCTTTCAGTACTATTTTTGTAACTTTTCTCTAAGTCTTAAATTATCTCAAAATAGTATTTTAAAACAGAAAAAAGGAGGGGTGCCTGGGTGGCTCAGCCGGTTGAGCGTCTGGTTCTTGGTTTCTGCCTGGGTCATGATCTTGGGGTCATGTGATCAAGCCCTGTGTCAGGCTCCAGGCTCAGTGGAGAGTCTGCTTCTCTCCCTCACCCTCTGCCCCCTGCCCCCTGCTTGCACATGCTCAAGCTCTCTCATTCTCTAAAATAAATAAATAAATCTTAAAAAAATAAATAAAAAAGGAGATAATAATTGTTATCTTTTAAGGTTGTTGTGAGGCTTACACAAGATGACACATGTTTTGGGATGCCTGACTGGCTCAGCTGGTGGAGCACGTGACTCTTGATCTTGGGGTGGTAAGTTTGAGCCCCACATTGGGTGTAGAGATTACTTAAATAAAATCTTTTAAAAAAAAAAGATAACACATGTTCTTTTGCACCTAGAATACAGTAGCATTCGGTAAGGGCTCAAGAAATGTTAATTATTAGTAGTACTGTCTTTTTCTGAGATTCCACATCATAGAGGTGTTGTTCCTCAATTAGCCTGCAGGCTGATCTATGGATTTCGCTTTTTCTTTTCATTTTCCAACCCAAATAACTTCAAGACTTTTTTTCACTAAGTCCTAAAACCTTTTCACTCTCTCACTAAGCTGGTTATATTGCAAAAATAATTACATTTCATGCATCTTCATGTTCTTTTTGGAAATAAGAGAACTGTTGCTCAAGAAAAAGCCAGTTACTTTTTCAAAGAAACAGAAAGGTGACCAAGTCCTCTTTCTTCTTTGTAAATCACACATAAAATTCAAGTTAATAATGACAGCCATTTAAAAAACTAATGGTCCCTAATCATTGTATTGCTAATTACTTTTGCTACTCTGACAAACTGTTATCACAAACTGTACTGTACCTATGTAACAGAAGGATAATTACAACCTGTAATATCGCAACAAAGAACAATCAGTCTTGGAGCATCTTTCCAATCCTCAATTACATATAAGTTTTATTAGCAAAATTACAAAACTTGTGATTTTTTAAAAAAATCCAAATACCATTAAAAAAAGTTATGAAAAACTGTGAATGGCCATGAAATGGCTATTAGTATTAATTTGGGGGTTACAATAAAACATTAATAAGTAAGCAAATCTACAAATATGGAATCCATGAATAATAATTATCAACTGAATATTCTTTCGCTCACTATTATGTCTGTGTGATTCATCCATGTTGCTGCATACGGTAGTTGTATTTAATTGTATGTATATGCCACAATTTTTTACTTATTCTTTACTTACTTTTTCTGGGTTGCTTCTAGTTTGTGGCTATCATGAATAAAGCTATTACAAACTATCTTGTACATGTCTTGTGGTGGACATAATATTCATTTCTATTAGATCTGTACTCAGGAATGGAATTGCTGGGGGAGTGGGGTGTATATACATGGCTTTAGCAGATACTACCAGCAGAATTCCAAAGTGATCAAATCAATTCACACTCCCACTACCAACGTATGTAAATTCTAGTCACTCCACATCCACACCAACACTTAACTCCGAGTCTTTTTCATTTTCGCCGGTTCTTTTGCATTTTGGTAGGCCCACTTAGCCGAACTGGAACTGTGTTTCCCAGAATTCCCTTCCCTTTTGAGTCAGCCAGTAGAGACTTGCACCAGACTTGCAAAGTGGAAGGAGGCAGAAGCCATTATGCTCAGGTCATCGCAGGGCGCCAGAGGCCCGTCCAACTTACACGCTTCGCTGCTGGCGCGCTGGCTTGCACTGTAGGTATGGGTACAACCAGGCCTGCAACTAACTCCTGCTCCCACAAGCGCCCCACCTTCCAGCCTCTCTGAATTTTGGGCCCAAGGCCACCAGCTTGTCTACAGATTACCCGTGTCACTGAAGACGGAAATGATGAGACACACATTCCAGTTTCTCCTTACAGGTGCCAGTTCATTCTCACTATTCCCCACTTTATGTCTGTCTTTTCTTCCAAGTGCTGCCCTGTTGATTTACAATGACTACTGATCCACAGGCAATATCTTTCCAAACACTTCTTCACCAGCCCCTAACAAACGTTTTAAGATATAATCCCTTATTCCCTAACAATCATATTGGTTCTGTTTCCCAGATGGAATCCTAAATGTTAAATCTGGTGAATCCAGGTAAAGCATAGATGGATGTTCATTGTACTATTCCTATGACTTTTCTGAAGGTTTAAAATTTTTTCAAAGTACAAAGATTAATATAACACCTCTGTAACCAGTACTCAGTTTTATTGAGTATTAACACTTTGCCTTGTTTGTTTCAAATCTCTTTTTAAAATGATAAAAATTTTTGGGATGTCTGGGTGGCTCAGTCGGTTCAGTGTCTGCCCCTTGATTTCAGCTCAGGTTGTGATCTCAGGGTTGTGAGATCGAGCCCTGCATCGGGCTCTGTGCCAGCAGAGTCTGCTTGAGATGCCCTCCCTCCCGCCTTGCACCCATGCGCTCTCTCTCTCTCTAAACAAACAGATAAATAAAATCTATAAAAAACAAAATAAAATAGGGGCGCCTGAGAGGCTCAGTCGGTTAGGAATCTGCCTTCAGCTCAGGTCATTATCCCGGGGTCCTGGGATCGAGCCCTGCATCCGGGCTCCCTGCTCAGCGGGGAGTCTGCTTCTCCCACTGGCACTTTCCCTGCTTGTGCACATGGTCATTCTCTCTCTGTCAAATAAATAAAGAATTTAAAAAAACATAAGAAAATAAAATAAAATGATCAAATTTTTACATCTTTCTATCTGAAAGAGCAAAGTGTTATCACTCACTAAATCTGAGTGGTGGGTGCGAGGAAATCTGTAGCAAATTAGTAAAAAGAAAACCAAGCAAAAAAATTAAATAAAATTCTCCACAATAGGGGCATCTGGGTGGCTCAGTTGGTTAAGCAACTGCCTTTGGCTCAAGTCATGATCCTGGAGTCCTGGGATCGAGTCCTGAATCAGCCTCCCTGCTCAGTGGGGAGTCTGCTTCTCCCTCTGATGCTCCCCCCTCTCATGCTCTCTCTCTCTTTCTCTCTCTCTCATTCTCTCTCTCAAATAAACAAATAAAATCTTAAAAAAAAAATTCTCCACAATAGACCAGTCATTAAGGCTACAGAAATTTCAGCAATAGTTCTTTATAGGTTGGTGGTAAAGGACAGTCACAAAAATCACATCAAAATATATCAATTCTGGGGCGCCTGGGTGGCTCAGTTGGTTAAGCAACTGCCTTCGACTCAGGTCATGATCCTGGATTCCCAGGATCAAGTCCCTCATCGGGCTTCCTGCTCAGCAGGGCGTCTGAGTTTCCCTCTGACCCTCCCCCCTCTCATGCTCTCTCTCTCTCTCTCTCAAATAAATAAATAAATAAAATCTTTAAAAAAAAATACCAGTTCTTTGTTTCCTATCAAACAAAACATATATCTTTCCTATGATACAGCAATTCGACTCCTAGTTATTTGTCCAAAATAAGTGAAAGCATATGTTCTTTAAAAAGCTAGTTAAAGAAGAAGACAAGGAGGAGGAAGAAAAGGAAAAAATATACTTATGTAAGACTGTTTATAGCTACTTCATTTGTATTAGCCAAAAACTGGAAATAGCCCACATGTCCATGAATAGGAAAATGATAAAATATGGCATATTATACATTGAAATACTATGCAGCAATAAAAAGGAACAAATTATGGCTATATGCAACCACATGGGTAAGTTTCAAAATATATGCTGAATGAAAGATGCCAGACACAAAAAAGTACATGTTCTATGATTCCACTTATATGACATTCTAGAATAAAAATTAATCTATGGTAAACATAGGTGTAAATATTTATGATCTTGGATTAGGCAATGGTTTCTTAGATATGACACCAAACACAGAAGGAACAAAAGGAAAAATAGATAAAATGGACTTCATTCTAATTAAAAACTTTTGTGTTTCAAAGGTCACCACAATGGAAATGAAAAGACAACCCACTGAATGGGAGAAAATTTTTACAAATCATATATCTGATAGTGATGGACTAGTATTTAGGATATATGAAGAACTCTTACAACTCAACATAAAAAGACAAAAACTCCGATTTTTAAAAATGGGCAAAGGATCTAAATAGAAATTTCTCCAAAAAAGATACACAAATGGCCAATAAACACATGAAAAGACCCTCAACAGGATTAGTCATCAGGGAAATGAAATCAAAATCACAATGAGACACGATTGCACACCCAACAGGATGGCTATAATAAAAAAAAATAGACAGTAAGTGTTGGCAAGGATCTAGGGAAATTGGAACCCGTATACACTGCTGGTGGGATTATAAAATGGTGACGTTGCTTTGGAAACAGTCTTAATAGTTCCTCGAAAGGTTAAACACAGAGTTACCATATGACCCAGTGATTACACTCCTAGATGTACACCAAAGAGAGATAAAAACATGTCCACACAAAAAGACAGAAATATGAGGAATAAGAGTTAAACCATATAAACCGTTTAGAAAAGTGCCTGACACACAGGAAGCATCTGATAAATATTAGCTTTACTATTTATAGTCCAAGTAATGCCGATAACATTTCTTTCATTAAATAACTTCCCTGTTAGGCATAAGCATGATAAAGTCTAAGACCTACCTGCATTGCTGCCTCACCAATAGCACGTCGAATTTCCCTCAGAGTCTGATACTGCTCCAACAAGTGATCACCACAGATGATATCGACCTGTGGGCAAATAAGAGTATCAAATTGCTTTCTTGCTTCAAAAAACCATATGAAAAAATTAAGAAAAACCAATGTAATTATTTCCAGACTAGACTTTGCTATTTTATTTCAGACTGACAAAACACTCTCAAGACAGATTTTAGAAACTTGCTACAGAAATAAAATGGAAGGAGCATTAGAAGACATTGCAGGACAATAGCATAGTAAGCAGATACTCAAAATGATTTCCTTGAATTGCTGAGAACAAGTAAAATCACATGATACATTCGGCATAAAGGTGGCACAGGAAGGTACATTTTTTTTAAGATCCATGATAAAATGATTAAAAGGATATATAATACTTAAAAAGGTAATCTCTAGTTATTTTGAATAATTCTCTTATAAGGACTATCTCATTTTCCAACAATGGAGAGTCTAACCCTTAAAATACACACTAAGGGAACTATTCTATGGATGAAACATCTTAGGATCGTTTTAGTCCTTTAGTAATATCAAAGCTCTAAGATAAATCTACTTTTACACTGGATGCTCTAGAAATGATGTTGTATAGTTATAGTTATGGCCAATAAACACATGAAAAGACCCTCAACAGAGTTACCATATGGTAACTACCTACCATATGGTAGTAAGATTCCAGTATACTCACTTCCTAAGACAAAAATGCAAATCTTCAATCTTTCTTGTCTTGCAATGAGCGCTCATTTCCTATTGCCTTAAAATGGGGTCAGGTCCTTGATGTCTTATCCTTTCATTGGCTAGATCTCCTAATGTCCCTGTTTAGTTTATGGCATGACATTTCTCCTCGTCCTCTAACCCAGAATAGAATATCACCTGATTCTTACTTCTCCTTTCCCTTTCTTCTTACAACAATCAGTTACCAAGTCCTATGGCGCTTTATCATAATACTTCTTAGAGTTCATGTCATCCTTTCAGCTGCTGCCCTGAGGCTTAAAGCAGAAACCATACCACCTCCTAACCAGATTTCCTACTTTCAAATTCTGTTTACTCTAAAAATCCCACACACTGCCACCATGTTAATCTTCCTAAAACCTTAAGCAGGGATGGGGAAGAATAGTGAAAGCAATTGCATTTCACTGAGAAGCTACTATGTATACCATATGTTATATACTACATATTTGATATATGTGATCTCATCTAATTTTCATTCTTATGAGCTAGGTATTAAAATTCCCACTTTACAGACAGGAATACTTAGAGGTAAAGACACTTAACTTTCCTAAGGTCACAAAGCTAGTAACTAGCAAAGTCCAGATCTAAACCCAGGTCTGTCCCCAGGTCCATCTTTCTCCAAAGCCCAAGTGCATGTCAGGGGTTGGCAAACTTTTTCTATAAAAGGCTAGATAATAAATATTTTGGCTCTGTAGGCCATAGGATCTCTGTCATATATACTCGATCTGGCACTATAGCATGAAAACAGCCTTAGTATGGCTGTGTTCAATGAAATTTTATTTATAAAAACAGATGGCAGGCTAGATTTGACCCATGGGTCATAGTCTGTCAACATCCATGCTATATCATAATTCATAAACTCCAATTAGTACCAACTTCTGTGTTTCACACTTACTAGTTTCAAAATTGGCAGAGCAATACTTGTTTGCAAAATGACTTAAAAGCAATGATAGTGTAGCTTGAGCACAGAACTTAGGTCCATGAAAAATTAAAGAATTTGGAAACTATCACTATGTTTTGATTTAGTATTCAGCAATCCAGGGACCATCACTCTTCATGAGCTTCACCACATGATATACATTTATGGTTTGGTTACCATATTTTTTTCTTTTTTTTTTAAAGATTTGATTTATTTATTTGACAGAGACACAGCTAGAGAGGGAACACAAGCAGGGGGCAGTGGGAGAGGGAGAAGCAGGCTTCCTGCCGAGCAGGGAGCCCGATGCAGGGCTCGATCCCAGGACCCTGGGATCATGACTTGAGCTGAAGGCAGACGCTTAATGACTGAGCCACCCAGGCGCCCCTGGTTACTATATTTTTCAACTTAATCTTAACCCCCAGAAGTTGGCCAGTTACTAACATTTTGATGTGTATGGCCCTAGATGCTATGTGTCCATGTAGGTTTTGTGTTTTGATTTTTAAAAATGGGATTATACCACATAAATTGTTCTACAACTTAATTTAAAAAACAAAACAAAAAACCTTAATATACCATGGTCATCTTTGAAGTACATAGTTAGCTCTCTCTTTAATAGCTACATAGTGGGGGCACATGGGTGGCTCAGTCAGTTAAGCCATCTGCCTTCGGCTCAGGTCATGATCCCAGGCTCCCTGCTCAGTGGGGAGTCTGTTTCTCCCTCTGCCTCGCCTCCTGGCTTGTACTCTCTTTCTCTCTCAAATAAATAAATAAAATCTTTAAAAAAAAAAAAATAGCTACATAGTGTTACATTGTATGAATATATCATACTTTATGTACCCATTCCCTTGATACACATTTAAATTGCTTCCAGTTTTACATACTGATTTTTAAAAGTCACCTGACTGTAAATATTACATAAATTACCACAAACAGTCAGATCTCTGAAGTTCCCACAAACATGACCCACATTTTTGGTAATTTGCTAGATGGACTCACAAAACACAGCAAGGATACATGGCCAGGATCAGTAAGGGAAAAAGATGTAGGTGAAGTCTGGACAAATTCATGCACAGGCTTCCTATGCACAGCCCCCACCTCAGTTTAGGAAAAGATACACCCACAGTATTCCTTTTCCTAGCACTGTCAATGTGGCCAATTTGTACAATATTTCTACCCAGGGAAGCCCATTTGAAGCTTGGAGTACAGATTTTTACTGAGGGCTGTTCATGTTGGCATTCTCTGCCTAGCAACTAGTAAGTTCCAGACTCCCAGAAGGAAGGCTGGTATTCATCACAGACCCACTGTTTGTACACTCTAGGCACAGTGTAACACCCTTATCAGTTAGGGGACTTTTCCTATTATTGTAGGAAACTTTTTGTGGGCCAAGTTCCTAGATGCTAGGCAAGGGCTAACCTTGTAAGCAGGCCCTTCTAAAGACAGAAGCCTCAAGTTGGCTTTATTAACTCTTTTTCTGTACAATCTTTCTACACTCTGGAGTATCAAGTCTCAGATAGAAAGGATAACTATAATATTTCTGAATCTCAGAGCAGAAATCAGAATGTGAGGGTAGTCTTAAGGCAAGAAAAACCTGTGTCTTTTTATTTATTGATTTTTAAAACCTGTATCTTTTTTTTTACAAGCAAGATCACACTACAGATTCCAAGATAGGATTTTTCACTGTTATGAGCTAGTGCCACATTTGTTCTTTTCTTTGATAGAAACTTCTTTTTTCTTTGTCTGGTAAATTCCTATCTGATACTCTTCAAGTCCATTCTTTTAACTCCTCCAGAGTTAAATCATTCATTCTTGTGCTCTTGTTGCACTCACCACATCCTACTGTCATTCCGTTGTTGTACTGTGTATCTTTCCCACACAACTGAGTCCCTGGGTGGCATGAATTTTCTGTCTCACCTTTGTACTCTTATGGCTAAGTACACAGATGCTCAATTTAATATCAATAGGTAATAAGTAAATGGTAGGGATATACCATATGATACATTAGAGTCTGTTCAAAAATTGATTTGAAACAATTTAACAGTAAGGTTAAAGTCATATACTAAATAAATAATAATAAATATAACCTATCTTTTAAGATAGAATTAATTATGGCAGGATTAACAACAAAATCTAGTATCACTTCTTTTATATAAAGACTTTTTAGTGATCAATATGATGTTTATTTTCTAAGTCTCATTTCATAAAAGCAAAGTAAGATCTAAGACAAAACAATGTACAAAGGAACACAAGAATAACTATAAAACAAAATAAAAATAAGGCATAAACTAGTTCAAAACACCACTAACTCAACCATGGTAATCCAGAGGCACTGAGGTCTCTAAGTGATGCAATCTATTCAGACAATTATTGATTTCTAATTTTGAATTAACTTAAATTTCTTAAGAATACATGATCTGTATTTTATTATCTTTCAGAATTGTCTTCCTTTTTTATTTTGATCTGCCACAAATAACTTTAAAAGGTAGTTTAGCATTTAACAGTCCTGTAGTCTCATCCATTCCTGCTAGTCAAGAACCATAAATGAAGGTCACATATCTGTAAACAAAGCGCACATTTCCTATTTGGGAATAACTGGTTTAAAGGTCAGCATAGCAGGCTCAAGTGACTGGGTTGGCCAAGCATTTTATTTTGATTAATGGTTAACTAGTTCAATGTTCTGCTCATATTAGAAGTAACTCTTGTTTATTCTCTCTTGGATTTAGAAGGTCTAAACAATTTTAGTCACAGTATCTGCATATTTGATAATTCTCTGTTCCATTATTTCAACATTTTGGTGAAATAGTAATTTATGAGTATTACCAGCTATACATTACCTGAATAGGAAAGAAATATTTACCTAGAGAACCAAGAGCTGACAGAGAAAATTAAATGTTGAAACAGATTTTATATAATTTTATTTCAAAATGCTAAAAGCCTTGAATTCTATGACATGAAAAAAAACCCCACATTTTTACACAGTAAAGCCAATTTGGCAACCACATTTCTTTTTCTTCTTTTTTTAAATGTTTATTTTTTTAAAAAGATTTTTTATTTATTTATTTGACAGAGAGAGACACAGTGAGAGAGGGAACACAAGCAGGGGGAGTGGGAGAGGGAGAAGCAGGCTTCCCGCAGAGCAGGGTGCCCGATGCGGGGCTCGATCCCAGGACCCGGATCACGACCCGAGACCCAAGCCGAAGGCACTTAACTGACTGAGCCACCCAGGTGCCCTCTTTTTCTTTTATTTAGAGAGGGGTGGAGGGGAGCGGCAGGAGAGGGAGAGAGAATCTTTCTTTTTTCTTTTTTAAAGATTTTATTTATTTATTTATTTATTTGACAGAGAGAGACAGAGAGAGCACAAGCAGGGGGAGTGGCAGGCAGAGGGAGAAGCAGGCTCCCCGCCAAGCAGGGAGCCCAACGTGGGGCTCCATTTCACAACCCTGAGATAGTGACCTGGGCCAAAATCAAGAGTCAGACACTCAACTGACTAAGCCACCCAGGTGCCCCACAACCACATTTCTTAAAACACCAATGTAAAACTTATAAATGCTAATTGTGTTCTGATCAGTATCTAGCCACAGAGGAAATAACCTATATCCTAAGAAAGCCCTCTTGGGTGGCACTTCTTAGTTATTCTATATAATCAGGTGCAAGTCTTCTGACTTCTGTTTTTAGAAATAATAGACTGTTATGGGATCACTCACAATTCTTTGTCCAGAGGTCTCTAAGCAGCTACCTATTTCTAACCAAAAGAGGAGGAATAACCTCAAGTAAGCTATGGCTACAAAGTTACCAGTAAGTCATTCCAGTTTTTAGTTGTCATGAGATACAGCCAGCATTATGTCAAACTCAGTAAGAGAAGTTACATTTCTCTGGATTAGACATTTATTTAGTACCTACAAATACCAGTACTAAAAACACTACCAAACTTTCAGCCAGCTTTAAAATATCAGTTAGTTTAATTAACAGCAAATAGGTGTTTTGAATAAAAATTATTTTATGACATTTTACACATGATGGAGAATAACAAAAACCCCTTTAAAATTTAAGTAATAAAAAAGGAAAACTATATAGATGTGCATTGTTAATGGCTCACATTCTATGTTATGTTCAACAATACATGAGGTTTGAGTTTCCACCTTATAACAAGAACAAATTACACAGCTAGAATGGGAGATATTTTCCAATGCTCAAAAACCAAATAGGGTGGGGCACCTGGGTGGCTCAGTCATTAAGCGTCTGCCTTCGGCTCAGGTCATGATCTCAGGGTCCTGGGATCGAGCCCTACATCGGGCTCCCTGCTCAACGGGGAGCCTGCTTCTCCCTCTCCCACTCCCCCTGCTTGTGTTCCCTCTCTTGCTGTCTCTGTCAAATAAATAAATAAAATCTTAAAAAAAAAAAAACCAAACAGGGCTCATACTAGATAGCTATTTCACTTTTCTAGGTGTCTTGGAGTCAACTTGTTATAAATGCAAAGATGTCCTCTGAAAAGAAGTGGATGGATAAGAGATAATTTGTTACGCCACTATGCTACGCTACTAGGAAGTTTAAATAGCACGTGCCTATTTGATTAAGGAATTACCATTCATTTTTAAAACCAAAGAGGGGAACTGAGGCTCATGTCTTCAGCTCTTCTCTGACACTTGGTGGTCATCAGTGGCAGCGAGAAGCAGACAGTAAGTCAAATGTGATTCAAGTGGGGTTGGAATCACTGTGTACCAATATTTAATGAACATTTACAATATCTACATATCATAAAACAAAAGCCACGCCATAAAATCCTGAGACAGTTCTTTCTTCAAAATGCTAAAGGTGATCTCACAACTTCATCTGTCCTTTTACACACATGTACTCTACCTGACAAGCTGGATCAAGACCCATTTTTCTTCTGAGAAATTTTTCTACATGCCCAATAGTTGCTTCTCCTGAAACTCGGACAAACTTCTTCTCCAAGGGCTACATAAATAAACATAAATAAATATTCTCAGAACAAATATGCATAAAACATGTAAGTCAAAAAGCAAATTTTACAGCAAAGATGTTCAACAGATTTATGAAAAAAACTACTATGAACTTTGAGTTAATTTACCTATCAAGGGAAAAAAAAAGAATTTTTGCTTAGCTTGCCCTTTCTGAAAAGCACATCAATAACTTTTTTTTTTTTTTAAAGATTTTATTTATTTGACAGAGAGAGACACAGCGAGAGAGGGAACACAAGCAGGGGGAGTGGGAGAGGGAGAAGCAGGCTTCCCGCGGAGGAGGGAGCCTGATGCGGGGCCCGATCCCAGGACCCTGGGATCATGACCCGAGCCGAAGGCAGACGCCCAACCACTGAGCCACCCAGGCGCCCCACATCAATAACTTTTTAATAGAAAGGCTTACTTGTTTATTTTAATACCTCACCAAAAATAAAACTTAGAGTAAAATTTATTGACAGAGAAAGAATACCTAAGACTAAATTATGTCTAAAACAATCTAGTTTCTTCAACAAAAAAACTGCAAGGAAAAAAAAAGAACAAGATGGAGGATGAACTTCTAGGAAGGAATATAAATAAGAGATATGTCAACCAATTACAATGTATGGATCTTATTTGGGTCCTGATTTAAACAAGCTTATAGAACAATTTTCATGAGATAATCTAGGAAATTTAAATAGCATGTGCTATTTGATTAAGGAATTACCATTCATTTTTAAAACTGTAGTATCATTATTATGTTTGTAAAAAGTCCTTATCTTTTAGAAATATATTTAATTATTTACTGATAAAAATGATACATAGTCTGGGATTTGCTTTAAAATTATGAGAAGTGGTGAAGATATAGATGAAATGAGATTGGCCATCAGTTTATAATTACTGAAGCTGAGTTGTGTACACAGGCATTCTACTCTATCTACTTCTGTATGAGTGCAAAATTTTCCGTAATAAAGGGTTTTCCTTTTTAAGTGGAAAAATAAAAAGATTAACATCCAGACAAATGTGGCTGTGGCTGGAATCTGATCCAATGGTCTAAGGTGATAGGTGGAGAGGCCTCAGGGTTTTAAAGCAGAAACTAACACTTAGCCAACTACTCTTGTCTCTGAGGCAATTTTAAGGAGGCTACTCTCTAATACAAATGAAAAGCTGAGGTAATCAGAACTAAAAAGGTACCTTTTAGGAAACCATGAGCAGTGTTTTTCAACCCTGAAAGAGAGGGAGCCCAGAATGACTACCAGAGGACCTAGACTTGTTCCATGTAACAGTGCTCAGCTTTCCTACCTGTAGTTTGTTTTCTTAAGATCTTTCCTTACAATAAAGCTATCTCTTATTACCACAGTGTAGCAGGTAGCCTAAGTGTTAAGTGCAGGTACTCCAGAAACAGACTGCTTGGCTATAGGTCCTGGGGTTCTGCCATTTTCTAGCTATAAGTCTTTAGGCAAGTTGCTGAACCTTTCTGTCCTCATTTGTAAAAGAGATAATAGCACCTATTACACCTCATAGGTTTATCAAGAGGAAAGTGAGTTAATGTACATAGATACCTATTAATCTTGGCACATAGTTACTTCTGGCGTATTGTGACCATTTTACTCTTAATGTGAAAGAACTGGACTCTTATAGAGGGCCTCACAGTCACCATGGGATACTGATATAACCTAGACAAAAATGGCAAAGTTTCATGTTCTTTTAAGGTAGGTACAGGATTCACCTCACAAAGCTAAGGCAGTCTCACTGAGGAGGAGGTACAGCCGTCCCACAGGTACAGACCCCAAGAAAATACCTCACTGTAGGGGGCAATGACGGACGAGCATGAGAATCCCATTAAGTGCCTTAAGAAGCTGCTATTCTGAATCATCTAGCTATGCCTGTCTGGCAACCAGCGCATTTCTGAAGGTGAATTTCCTGGGCTTACCTCAGGTATACCAGCAGAGGACAGTCCAATCTCCCTTATTTCTAAATTCTTGGTGAGCACCTTACCCCAGGTGTTCGTTAAAATTAATCCAACTTAGCTAAAGTTATAAATACTGTACTGTTTAGATCATCCAGAACAGAATTAGGACCTGTGCGAATACCTGAAAGAAAAAAACTGGTCTTGGCTTTCAAAGCTAGAGTGGCTAACCCTAGTCCTCATGCCCCAGGTTCACAAGTTAACTGGATTTCCCCCCATATAATTCACATCCAGTTTTTAAGAAAACAATTTGTTTTTTGGTTGTTTTGCTTTTTCATTTAAAGCTCAAAAACCAGTTCTTACCTACATAGTCAACTCATTTTTTCTGCTACACCTAATAGCCACCTACCATCTGCAAATAAATAGGAAAAAAGAAATCCACAGAATTACACTTTTTTGAAATTAAACACAGCAGTCTTCCCTGCCATCTGTAACACAAAAGGTCAATTTGATAAGAAAGCTGAATAAGCTAGTTTAAGATCTGTAGGGAGATTTATAAGACATTTGGTTATTTTCTTGCTTTAGATAATGCATACCACTAAAAAGAGCTTTTAAAAAGATGCTATCAACTCATAATTACATTTTACCTTGAAAAAATTCCTATCTCTGTCAACAGTTATGAACCCAGTAGCTAGATGAACCCTTGGTAGCCAGATTTTGATTTTTAAAAACTACCAAAAGGAACTAGGACACCTTGGAGAAAGGACTAATTCCATGTCTGGGGGACAAAAAATGTACAAGTTGAGCATGGAACATCTTGTCATATCAGATAGCAAGAAAATATCACAGACTATGATACCTATGAAGGACAATTTGAACATCAATAAAGAAAATAACTGAAATGGGCTTATTTATTTTTTTAGAAGTAATTTTTTTAAAGATTTTTTTATTTATTTGAGAGAGAAAGAGCCAGAGATAGCGACAGAGAGCGTGAGCCAGGAGGAGAGGGAGAAGCAGGCTCCCCGCTGAGCAGGGAGCCTGATGCAGGGCTCGAAGAAATGGGTTTAAATCACAAATATGTTTAAATTCATGAGTTCATATTAAAGTAAAAACAAAAACAACAAAACCTATTTGGTCATGACTGGAGTATGCTAATGAACCAACTCATTACTTTGAACTTGGTAAGTGAAGGGAAAGAACCAAGCATTTATCCTGCTTTTCCTATATAAACTAACACTGGCCAACCAGACAGACAAAGAGAAGTTTCTCTTTATAGAAGTACTTCAACTAGTAAGAGAAAGAATGATAGGGGCGCCTGGCTGGCTCTGTTGGTGGAGCATGCGACTCTTGATCTTGAGGTTGTAAGTTCAAGCCCCACATTGGGTGTAGAGATTACTTAAAAATAAAATCTTAAAAAAAAAAAAGAAAAGAAGAAGGAATGAGAACACCATTTTCCAAACCCTGCTAAGTTAATGGGCTTAGCCACTGAGCACCACTGGCTGCTAATATCATAAAGAGGCCCAGACAACCAGACATTATGTGCCTCTAGATGGAAAGAAACACCACCACCTATGAAATAGTCTTGCTCCCCTCAAATCAAACCTGTCTTATCAACACTCAGACTTAACTACCAGTTTATGGGAAACACAGAAGACAGAAATACATGCTAAATTATACTATGGCAATGCAACATTAAAACCCAATCTGTAGAAAACTATAGGACAAATGACTCAGTTTCATCAACAATGAATTGAAAGAAAAAAGAAAAGGAAAACCATAGACTTAAAGATATATCAACCAATCACAATGTGTGAACTTTATCTGGATCCTGATTTAAAGTG
Organism: Halichoerus grypus; assembly: GCF_964656455.1. Lineage (NCBI taxonomy): Eukaryota > Metazoa > Chordata > Mammalia > Carnivora > Phocidae > Halichoerus > Halichoerus grypus. The sequence goes on along the minus strand of NC_135718.1, from coordinate 25,561,853 downwards.
TTAAAGAAAAAAGGGAGAGAGAGAGAACACCCACTATGATTGAGACAATTAAAAATCTGAACACTGAGTAGATATTTGACAGTAAGAAATCATTAATTTCTTTTTCATTTACCATCCCCAACCTTTTGAAAAATGACTAACTTACAAAGTTGTAAGATAGTACCAGGAAGACCCAGACAGCTTTCACCTAGTTTACAAACTGTTAATATATTGCTATATTCACTTTATCTCTTCTAATTTATATGTATGTGTGTATATGTGCATGTTAATGTTTTGTTGGACCACATGAGATTTGCAGACAGATATTTTACCCCTAAACATATTAGCAGTTATCTTCTCAGAATAAAGGGATTCTCTTATATACAATATACAACATAATTAACAGGAAATATACAGAATATTTAAGCAATTTAACATTAATACAATTACCTAAATAGTACAAATTCTTTTATAAACTGTCCTATTTATATCCTTTAAAAATTGTTTTATGTCATGAAGGCTCACACAATGCATTTTGTTGTCATGTTTCTGTAATCTCCTTTAATCTAGAATAGCTCTGCCACTTTATTATCTTTCATGACACTGACACTTTCGTAACTTTTTTTTTTTTTTGGTATGATACATGGTCATTAAAAAAAGAGACTCATCTTTTAAGAATACTGAAATATTTACAAATGAAGTGGCAAAATGCTGGGGATTTATTTCAGAATAATACTAGAAGGGAAGTGGACAGAGGTATAGAAGAAATTAAATTGGCCATTAGTTAATTGGTAAAGCTGGGTGATGGACACAGGGAGGTTCTACTTTTCACTATGTTTAAAAATTTTCATAATTAATGAGGTGCCTGGGTGGCTCAGTCAGTTTAAGCATCCAACTTGATTTTGGCTCGGATCATGATCTCACGGTCATGAGATCGAGCTCGTGTGGGGCCTGCTTAGGATTCTCCCTCTACCCTTTCCCCCTTGCCCACATGGGCTCTTTCTCTCTTAAAAAAAAAAAAATCTTTTTTTTTGTAATTAAAGGTTAAAAAAAAAAATGACTCCTGGGAAAAATTATCTGGACTTTATTACTGCCTAGTGAAACACTGTGAAATTTAATGTAGCAAAAAGGGTTTATGACTTTCATGCTACAGGTCTACACGGTAAAAAGTTTAACAACCAGGCATCATCTAGACGGACATACTTAAACTCAAAGATAAGATATAAAAACAGCTTTTTAAGTAGCAGAGAATACTGAGCTATAATACCAAAAGCTATAACTAGAACTCCGTTAAAATCACAGAATAAAAAGAAAAACAGTAAGATCGCCAATCTATTAACTAAGAAAGTATAAGACAGTTTTAGCAAAGTAAAAATAGTCACAAAATGCAGCATTAACAGGATCATTTGTTTCTGAAAGAGGTTCATCATCTCTCACAGGTATAAGGCCTTCAAATTAACACCTGTATCATCAATTAAAACTGAAAATTTAATGTCTCAAAACTATAGAACAGTATAAATCAAACTCCTATATGCCTATCACCTAGCTTTATCAACTCAAGGCCAATTTTGTTTTAAATATACCACACCCACTTCCCACTGCAACTACTTCCTGGCCCCCATTCCCAGATTTGTTTTGGAGCAAACCCCAGACATATTTCATTTATAAACACTTCAGTAGGTATCCCTAAAAGATAAGAGATCTTTTTAAAAACGTGATGCCATTATCATACTTTAAAATTCCTTAATATCAGAAAATTTCTAGTAAATGTTCAAATTTCACCAATTGTCTCAATTTTCTTACCCAGCAGGAAATGATTTTATTGTTTTTAGGGCCGTCATTAAAGAGAGAATAAAAATAAAACAAAGATTTTGTGAAAAAAAATATAATAACCAAATATGAACTCAAACTATGAATTCGAATTCTAATTTTTACATGTATTATTTTTACCAGATGTATTTTTGTACTTTCAAAATATATACACTAAATATATTACAAACAATATTTCTATTCAAAGTTCCCATTGGATCTTGGCTTAGTTACTTTTTAAAAATTCAACAGCTTTATTGGGATATAATTCATGTATCATTAAATTCACCATTTTAAAGTATACAATTCAAAGATTTTTAGTTTATTTAAACAGGGTTGTGCAACTCATCACCACTATCTAATTTCAGAACATCTTCATCACCCAAAAAGAAACCCCACACCAATTAGCAGTCACTCCCAATTTCCCCCTCTCCCCCAAGACTCTGGCAACCACCAATCTATACAGTATTTTCTGCTTCTATGAATTTCTCTGCTCTAGACATTTCACATAAATGGAATCACACATTATGTGGTCTTTTGGTACCTGGTTTCTTTCATTTAACATAATATTTTCAAAATTCATCCATGTTGTAGCATTTATCAGTACCCACTCCCTTTTACTGCCAAATAATACTCCACTGTGTGGCTATATCATATTGTTTATCCATTTACCAGTGACGTGATATTTGGGTTGTTTCAGTTGGGGGTTATTCTCTCATAAATGTTTATTTTTCAAATCAAATCCAAATAAACTCCATACATTGTAGTTAGTTATGTCCTCTGAGTCTCTTTTAATTAATATGTTCTATCTATGTTTCCTCTTCACCCCTCCCTTTTATTCTGGAGAAACAAAATTGTTTGTGCTGTAGCTTTCCACTGTCTAGATTTGGCTTATTATATTCCTAAGGTGTCATTTAACATGTTCCTTTGTCCCCTGAATTTCTTGTAAATTAGTAATTAAATCTAGGAGTGTGATCAGCTGCACATCTGTTTTGGTAAGAATACTTCACAGGTGGTATTGTCATCATATTTTTCTAATGTGTGACAATTGGAACTACATAAATATTCTAGGTCCATATGTGCGTTTGTGGAAGCAACAGGCTAATATTTCAACTTAATGTCTAGTTCTTTCTTCATGAAGTTTTTATACTCTGTTGGTTTGTGTGGCTACTACAGGTCATTGGACAAACATCTTCGGCAAACTCTAGGAGCATATGACACTGTACTTGTCCCATATAGAAACTCATATGCCACTTTCCCAGCCACCATACTACTAGGAAAGAACTCCGTAATCCCCATAAATCTGGTATTTTACAACTTAGAAGAAATTCAAAGTTACCGAACTTAACACTGCATTCCCTCCATCACACTGATCTCTGGGAAACATCTACAATATACTTCATCCACAGAAGTACCCATCTATTCCTATGCTTCAATTCATGTCTCTAAGCCAATATACTCATAAAACAGTATACCCAACCAGGTATAATCCACCCAAGTATTAGTACAGACTTTGAAAAAGTCACTAAAAATCTAAACAGATCAGTCAGCTATTTCCTGTATATATACAGTCCCAAGTAACTATAAGGCCTGATTTAGCCCTTTTTAAAAAGTTACCTTTTCAAAAAAAAAAAAAAGGAAAAGTTACCTCTTCCTTAATGACTTAATTTCTCTGCTCTAGACATTTCACATAAATGGAATCACACATTATGTGGTCTTTTGGTGCCTGGAGCAACTATAAGACTATAGGAGCAACACTGTGTACAATGGGACCTGTGATAATAGAGCCTTTAAGGCAACTCTTAACTTAGGTACATTAACAAAGGACTTCATTCTTACCTCTAAAATTTCAGTAAATGATTGAAGCCACAAGTTAGGGCAGGTTTACCTTGAGCCCAAAATGTTACATGCAAATAAAAATTTAAGCTCATATTTAACTCTGAATGCCAAACTATGCAAAAAATGTTTTGAAATATTTTTTAAAGTCACCAAATTATCGCAGTATTTGGTTTTAGAGTTTTAAAAATTTCTCACTTGTTTCCTTAGACCACTGTCCTGAATTAATAACAAATCCCTACTTAATAACTCTTTTCTCATAAACTTATTATGAGAGCATTACTGAATGTACTTCACATTTCTACTTTTATTTACAAAACTCTACGTAATTGAGAACAATCTCCACATGACTGCTAATCTGACTCTTTAATTGTGTACTACAGGGTCCTCCTGTGAAGTAAATAAAAATAAAATACCTTAAAATGTCCCGTGCCTTCATTAGCACTGAAAAATGAAAGCAAAATTAATCAACATTTTAAACTATACGTTAAATCATATAACACAGAAAAATAACATGAATATAAATATTTGAGGAACATCAATTTAATTTTAAAACACCATCACCTAGCCCTTTACGAAATAAATAATGTAGTTGTCATTTCTGCCACCTATTGGTAAGGCAAAGGCAGTGTCAGCCACTACTTTACTTTGTATACTTCTAGGAGTTAGAAGTATATCCGTAATATTTAGATTTCCCCCACATGTAGCATTCTAACATTTTCCAATTTAAAGTAAAACTTCTATCATAATTAATGTGTTTTTTTCTTTACAGTAACCCTTACAAGATAGATTTCTTACAAGAAGGCTGCTAGATTTCCTGTTGTTTTACTTATAGCATAATGGGCATGACTTACTCAGTTTGCCCTTCACCTTGAAGTACAAAGAGATTTCTTGATTAAATCAATTATGTTTATGTCATGAGGAGACAAGGGGCACTAATTTTTGTTGGGCATCTACTATGTACCAGGCATTATATTAGGTCTTCACACAGGATGCATGTTTTTCATTCAGTCCTCATAATAGCCCTGCATATCAGGTATTAATATTCCCCTTATACAGATGAGGAAAATTAAGCTCAGAGAGGTTTAATAACTTGCTTAAGGTCACAGAGCTATTAAGTGATAAAGCTTCAAACTCAGGTGTACCTAGCATCAAAACCCACATTCTTTCTTCCTTATCATGTTGTGAAGAGTAGGCCAGATAACAATTGCATCATCTACAGAATATTCTTATAATACAAATAGAGAAATATATTAAAATATAACATATAAACTATATTATAAATAATATTACATTAATATAAATGTTATATATATGGACATAATAGGAACCTAAGATATATAAGCTTAGAGTTGTAAAATAAAATACCCTATGTGTTACAAGAATTATCTCTATAGAATCCATGATGTATGGCTTCTGCTTAGGCACCTAAAGAGATAAGACAGCTTCTTATTTGACAAGTCAATTCATTCCATTTGTGGGCAACTTTGTTAGAATTGCTTGCTTGCCCTGAAGCAAATATGTTTCTCCCTGTAACTTACACCCACTAGTCCTAGTTTTGCCTTTCGGTACTCTTGTGAACTAGACCCAATCTTTCTTTTATACGATAACCCTCTAAAGATTTGAAATGAACTTAAGGGGCTTATGATTGTTTTCTCTTTTTCAGATTATTTTTGTTCCTTCCCTTACCACATGTAATATGGTTTTTCAAACCTTTCACTATTCTGGTTACACCTCGGCTTACCAAGATCTCTCTTAAAACGTAGTGCCCAGAGTTGAACATAATACTCTAGTTGGATTAATACAGCATACAGTTGGATATTACCTCCATGGTCCACTAAATGCTACTGAGCTTAAGATTGCATGAAATTTTTGCTGTATCACACTTAAGTCATGTGAGTCCATTTTCCTCACTAGCACATGTACAAATTACAGCACCACAGACTACTTTAACTTTTATTTTTGAATGACCCTGCATTATTTCAATACTCATATATTGCTAATAGTTTAGACATGGTAGGAATACCATAAATTGGTACTTAGGACAACCCTGTTAGTTGCTATTATAATCCCCAATTCAGCAATACAGAAACTGATGATGAGAGAAGTTCAGCTACATCCCAAAGGTTATATACCTTGACTTACTGAGACTCTTCAAAGTCTATGCTTTCTGTACACACTATACTGCTTGTCTGAAGTTATTTCTTTTTATCATCTTCTACTTTACACACAGAAACTGAAGAACAAAAAGGAGAAGTACAAGAATATCTAAAGATCACCAAACACGCATACCCAATTTAGGGAGGAAATCTAACTTCATATTCCAATGGTTGAAAAATCACTGTTCACAGGCTGAACCTACCTCAGTTTTCTTGCTCCTCCAACTTAAGTGGGCTCAAAACCTGGACCAAATTTGCTTTTGTACTTGCCTCAGGTTAAAACTCCTCTGATATTTGTCCTGCCATGAAAGAGCTGCCTACAGGCTACCCTCAGGAGCCTGACTTCTGTGGTAATATAAAAGCTCTTCCATGTAGTGAACTCTGGGAACTGGTGACTTCAAACGGATTCTTTGCCTCTGGAAGCTTTCTTTCAAAAGGACTCCTTGCCACCCTGGAAGCTTTCTTCCCCTCAACTAGTTGACAACAGATAAAGAGCTATATTATGAGTTCAACTACTCATCATAATCATCCACATAAAAGGCTCAATTCTTTCTTTTTACAGATAGGGAAGCTGAAGCTCTGAGAAGTTAAAACTAAAAGTTCCGTGAGGGGCAAAGGCCGTGGCCTCCTTATTCAAACTGTGATCAACAACTAGCAGAATGCTATGCTGATACATATAGCAGGACCTTAATAAACATCGTGGGAAACAACAAAAGGCAATTTGTCAATGTTCACAAAACTAGATAATAGAGAAGATAGGATTTAATTCTAGATCCCTTATTCCAAGTGAGGGCTCTTTTTTTCTTTTTTTAGAACAAGAACAAAGTTTTGTTGTTGTTGTTCATTTCTTGCATTTGAAGTATTCCTCAATGACATCCTTGGCCTGAGACTCTTTGTTATAGTCCTTAACCACCACACAATTGCAACCAACCACTTACGGGGTTTTCCCTCTCTGTCAATTTTATAGAGGCCCACCCACTCCCCTAGTTTCTTGCTGTCATCAACCTTAATTAGGTTGATTTGGTGTTCAGCATAAAGGGCCTCCATCAACTTGACATACACAGGCTCATCACAGTTGGATGCAAGCACACAAAGATGGGCTTGGTGCTTATCTAAGGTTTTGGCAGCTTTGCAAACTCCATGTGCTAGGCCAGCATGGAGGAGGGCAGTCTTCAGCACCTCTTGTAAAGCAGTATTAATGTCCATTACACCTCCAGCAGCAATGCCTTCCTTGGCCATGGCGGTGGGTTTTGGGTGAAGCCGAACCAAGTCCACCTGAGCCTCAGCCTCCCGGCAACTGGCAGCAGGGAAAGAGCATGAGGGCTCTTTTTTCTATAGCAGGGAATGTACTGATAATGTAGTAAGTTTGGTAAGTGGTAATGACTGCCTTGAGTACCATGGTCAAGTCTCACTCATTAGGAAAGCCTGCTATGATTAATTATTGATTTCTGCAGTGGGCAAAGGAAGAGGTAATGGTGGCATACCCATCACATATTTGCTATCTTTGCATCCCTGCCACTTTTCAAAAAATGTATAAAAAAACCCTGATCATCAGTTCTTGCTGTGCATTGTAGGAAATGTCACATTTCCCCAAAATATTTTTTAGAAATATAAATTCCTTTCCATTTTCAAATTTTAATTAAATAGACTTATTAAAAACCAAGGTACATGGTCAAAATTCAAATGCAATGAAAAGTAAGACCTTTTCCCATCGTGGACTCACAGACTCCAGCTGTCCTTTCCTAGAGGCAACTAATGGCCATTAAAATCCTCTTCTATGTCCTTTAAGGAATGGTCTGTGCATGTAAAACGTGTCTATGCACATATTTTCTACCACTCTCTTTAATATAAATAAATAAACGAGAACGTACAATGTATTCTTACTTTGGAGATTGTTCCACATTAGCACATATGCTATCACATTAGCACGTACTCATGTGCTATATACCATTATTTAACCAGGTCCCTTTTGGACATTTAGATTGGAACATATTCTTTATTATCAGAAATTGCTGGTTTAAAGTTTGGTATTACCTAGTTTCTGTTCATTCCTCCAAAGGGATTTTTATTTCATTATCAAGCACTACTACATGGGATCTGTGTAGGCATGAGAAACGGTTTCTGGCCTCTTAGGGGTCCTTAGTATCAGCTGAGAACATAGGGTGACTACATAAAGAGATAAATACAACATAGCACAAGCTAGACACTAATAAGTGATATAGGCAACCAAAAATTATAAGGAGGAAATAACTAAAAAGTAAAGTAGTCATCAGTGACATAAAATGGAAAGTCTATATTTTCCAAAAAAGGCATTTTAGTTTATTCTGCAAACTATTTAAGTATTCTGAAAACTGCAGTTTGATGCATGCCAACTCTGCGATCATGATTGTGTTTAACAATGTTGCAATATAATGGAGTACACCATATGCTACATACAATGTTTGAAAAAAAATTTATATGAATTAGAAAGATATCCATCTACTTTAGAAAACAATTTGGCAAAACCAAGTAAAGTTAAAAACATATGCTAAGACTCAGCAAATCTATACTCTTAGAGAACTATCTTGTATATATATACGAGATATATGAGATATGTAGACAAATATTTATGTATATATGAGATATACATGAGATATGTACACAAATATTTAAAGCAACATTGTTTATAATAGCAAAAAAATTGGAAACAAGCTAAATGTTCAACAGTACAAGAAAAGATAAATTATGGCATGTTGATTTTGAGGGAATACCAGGCAATGGTGAAAATGAATGAACTACAGCTACACATTTCCATATGGATGAAATCACAGAATGCTGAGTGAAAAAAGCAAGTTGTATTTAAAAAAAAAAAAAAAAAAGTTGTAAGACACAGTGATACCATATAAAGTTTTTAAAAGACAAAAGCAATTCTACATATTACTTAAGCATTGATACATGAGATAAACATATTTTAAAAATCATTGGGATGGCGATCATTACTTTTAGGAGAGTGGTTATTAACCTCTAAGAAAAGGGGGGGTGGTGAACAGGAAGAGGTAGCCGAAGGGCTTCCGCCATACTAGCATGGGTTATTTCTTAAGCCAGATGATGGTGATACAAGCAGTTGTAGTACTATTTCTTTAGACCTTTTTTTAAATCTTAAATATTTCATGATTCATTTTTAAAAGAATATCAGAAAAACTTGATTTTACCTGAGTTCAGGATGATTTCGTAACTGTTGGGACTTAACAAATTCTTTATTTTAAGGTTAAGAGGCAGAGGTTTAGGGTACTCACCCAATGAACTCTAGTAATAAAGACATATCAAGTTCAGGTGGAATACGAAACACTGATTCTAAGACTTTCTTAGATCTTCCTTTGCTCGAAGGGACTGGCTGAGGAACAGCTATTTAATAGCCAAAGAAAAAAAAATTTCATGAATTGAGATCTTTGAAAAATAACCACACATATGATAACTATGTTGACTATTTAAAAGATCATAAAGCCCTCAATGTTCCTTTCTTTAATAACATTAATCTGTCAAAGCCACTGAAATTGCACCTGGGGACCACTCCACAATGGAAGGCAGACATATGTGGCTGGTTTATCAGGGCCACAGAGAGAGCTCATCATAACACAACAGATACAGGTAATCTTTAATAAGCACTACTGTGTGCCAGGGTTCAGGGCTCATACTCAGCATTGCACATGCGCATTCTTGTTTAATCCTTGTTATAATCCCATAAGTATACTGCTACTCTTTTTTTTTTTTTTAACAGTTAAAACTGTAAAGAAACTGAGATTACTGTTTAAGTGAGATTAGGCAATATGTAGTAAGTGGAAGAATCAGGATTTAAACAGAAATTTATCTAACTTCTATACTGTGACACTACCATCATCACAAAAACTATCTGAACAGTTACTATGTTCCAGGCACTGTTTTAAGTGCTTTGTATTACTCAATGTATCCTTACTACAATTTTATGAAGTGCTGTCATTATCCCTACTTTACAGATGAGGAAATTGAGACATTGGAGTAATTTGCCAAAGTCACACAGAAAGTAAAGTGGCAGAGCTAGGGTCAAACTCAGACAGTCTAGTTCCAGAGTCTATACTCTTTCATTTTTATAAATAATTAAATTGGATTATACTACATCTTTACCTTCATAATCTTTCTCTTTGATCATAAAATAACCAACTATCACCAAAAACAACCTCAAAGGGATTAAATTTTATTAAGTTAGTATTCTTTAATCTATAAATACATTATGATATACACCCAAACTTACCAGGTTTAGGTACTTCTAGACCTCTTTCTTTATAGAAATCATGCATTTGCTTTTTTTCTCCTAAAAAATGATAAAACACAGACTAAATTACACTTAAAATGTAACTAATAGAGTCAGCAGAGATTCTGGGATTCACAACTATGTAATAAAACAAACTTACTTTCCTCTAGATTGATCACTAATTTGTACACTATGTCTTGTAATTGTCGGTCCAACCTAATAAAAGGAAAGGATGGAGAATACCTCAGAATTCAGCAAAATGCATTTTGGTACAGAGTGAGAGTGAATGATGCTCTTTGCAACTGTTTTCTCTTGGGAGTGGATATCTCCTTTTTCAGAGGTGAATTATTTTTAGGTAGCACTGGCTCTCACCTGAGATAACCTGAAGTAATTAATTATAAATAATCATAGACTCTTGAATGGTTTGCTCAATGGTTCCATGTGTACTGGTCTTATTCCCTTGCAGAGACTGTATTTTGAACTTCTATGCATCATCTACAAAGCATTCTTCTATAAAGGGATAAAAATGTTATAGTATTTGCTGAACAAATGAAAGCAATCCACTTTTAGTATTTTTCTTCCCTTAGGAAACGGAGTATGAACTGAAAATTAAAAAAATAAAATAAAAATAAAAAAACACAATGACCTATGATACACGGGTTTTTCTAAAAAGGCCAGTTGTTTCAGGCATTACTTTTAAAAAGTACCCCAAAATGACAAGGCTAAACTAGTCTCATTAACTTGAGTGATGGAATTAAAATCCTCAAAAAGAGAGGCCTGTGCTTTTTTATTTTTTTTGTCTCCAGCAGATATCACAGTGCCTGGTACACAGTAAGTGTTCTATATGTATTTTAGAGAATATGTAGTTCCCTTTTTGAAATAGGTCAAGAGTTTATTTCCAACTACACAACTAGAAGCTTTCAGAAAAAGTGTATTTAAAATACAAATTTTACTTATATATTTCTCTTACCTTATGTTATAAAGAGGTTGTGTCTGATGTACTACTATGTTGCATTTTGGACATCTGTTGCTATAGTAAAAATGTCTTACAATGCAGCTTTTACAAACTGTTGGGAAAAAAAGTTTAAATTAGGATGCTTTAGAGACATTTCAAAAATTGAATGTATTAGTTTGAAGTGTGAACTATATGCTTACACGTATGAAGACATTCTGTAATGGTAGTTGCATCTATTAAGTAACCTTTGCAAATGGAACACAAGATGTATGGTGTCAGCTCAGAGAGATTAATCAGGCGCTGAAAATGCAATGGAAATAGTTTTAAAATACAAGTCCTTGCCTTCTCAAATTCTTAAACCATAATCCCCACATTTCATTATGAACAATGTGTAACTTACTTTGCAACATGGAAACATGTTACAGTACCTCCAACCCTTCAAAATCCTGCTCAAAGTTACAATAACACAATATACACCAATGTTTCAAAAAGATCTCATTCTTTTGGATATATTGTATATTGCCCTATGAGGGGCATCTTACTTTATGAATTACTTACAAAATGGGCAAACTTGCCAGAGATACTGGTGTTTATGTTTAATATATCAATTCTGACTGGCTAGGTGTTACCAACTTGATAAAGTATGCACTACCACATTAAAAAAAACGAACAAAAAACCTTCCCAATTAGAGACTGATGAGATAGGGAAGGGTTTACCATCCTCCGAACACCCTGTAAAAATGGACTGTTTCCCTGTCCGACTGTAAGCTCTTGGAAGGCAGGAGCACTGTACCCTTGGCGCCTACCCGCCTGGCATAATTTAGTAATTATTTACAAAATAATCGAGGCGGACCTGAAGAGCCTAAGTGATCGGCAGGAAGCTCACAAAAAGAGTCGGCAGGGAATCGGGCGCGGACCAGTCCGCGCCACATGCCTAGGCAGGTTGAGAGAGAGGGGTGGAGGTCGACGCGAGTGCCAAAAGCTGCAGCGGCGAGCTGGGGACGCGGCCGGGCCCTTACTGGGGAGGGCTGGCTTCGTCCCTCACTCAGGCCCCTCCGGCCGGCGTGGTCCGGCACCGGCTATAAATACCTCCTCCTCGTCCTCTGAGTCCGGCCGACCCCCCTCCAGCCTCAGCGAGAAGTGGCTCATCTCTTCCTCCTCCTCCTCCTCTTCCTCCTCCAGCTCCTCATCCTCTTCCAACTCGTCGTCCTCGTCCTCGAAGCGGCCCCTCATGCGGCCCAGGCTGCGCTCGGGCTCCAACTCTGGGGGCCGGGAGCCCGAGCAGCCTGGAGCCCCCGCCTCGGGCAAAGGCGGCGGGCCCTCCTCATCCGCTGCGGGTGCCGGGGTGAGAGCAGGCGGGGAGACCGCAGCGGGGGGCGGCATGGCTGCAGCTCCCTCGGCCTTGGCGGCGCCCGCGCTCCCCGTGGCCACCGAGACCCTCTCCATGCCGCGGCCAGAGACCGGGGGAGACGAGACCCCGCGGCTCGATAGCGCGGGAGTTCTGCCTACCTGCCTACGCTGCCAGTGCGCAGGCGCGGCAACCTGCAGGGCCCGCTGGGAAATGTGGTTCACTGCCCCTCACCTAAACCTGGCCGGGCGTGCACTGAGCCGCTCTGCATAAAGGGCAGGGCTTGCGGGTCGTATGTAGAAGAAGCTCACCCAATTTTTGCTTTGGAAGTCTGACGCTCTCTTTACTCCCTTTTGTTTTATTTATTTATTTATTTATTTAAGATTTTATTTATTTATTTGACAGAGAGAGACACAGCGAGAGAGGGAACACAAGGAAGGGGAATGGAAGAGGGAGAAGCAGGCTTCCCGTGGAGCATGGAGTCCGATTTGGGGCTCGATCCCAGGACCCTGGGATAATGACCTGAGCCGAAGGCAGACGCTTAACCACTGAGCCACCCAGGCGCCCCTATTTATTCTTCTTTAAGATTTTATTTTGTAAAGTAATCTCTGTACCCAACGTGGGGCTTGATCTTACAAACCTGAGATCAAGAGTCGCAGGCTCTACCGACTGAGCCAACCCGGCACCCCTCTTCACTCCCTTTTAAAAATGACAAAATTGGTACCGTTCCAGACAGCAGTATTCTGTCTGCATCAGTTGATGGGCAGAGCATTGAAATAGGTGTTAAAATGATGTTGTATTATGAACAATAATGATTTAAATTTGAGTAGCGATTGTGTTTCTTTCATTCAAGATTATTTCCCTTAGGAAGTATGACGTCTCTTGTTGAAATATGTAAGTTTGTTTGGAGGAATTAAATCTTGTATTGCCACAGGATGGAAATTTAATCGCCATTCGAAGACCATCCACGAGTCCCCATCACATAGAGGAAAGCCCATTATATTTAATTCAACAAACATTTATCGAAGGTCTACTGTAGCAGGAACTGAGACCTATTACGCACTCCCACCCCCACCCCCAATTTTTTTAGGAAAGATATTTGGAGTTGGCTTACTTTATTCTTGCTGACTAACATAGTGCCAGCTAATGTCATGATGCTTGCAAGCTGGATTCAGAAAGGAGTCAAAAGCTCCTTAACGAAATAATGCTGGGGGAAAAAATCATATCTGAGAGAGACTGTGTTGTCACTGAGTAAAATTAATGCTAATTTGGGAGTGGTGTACCTACTTCTTAGGGAATGGTGAGGAATCAAGTCACTGTGATTGTCTGGGGAAAATCGAACAAGATTTAATGTGCCCGCATTCCTCCTGGACTAGACTCTACCTTTCCCTCTGCAGTCCCCAAAGTCTGGTCAAGCCTAAGATACTGAAGTTTGCAAGATCCAAAAAGTGGAAGGAAGGAAATGTCTCCTCCTACATGGGGGAGTATAGAGCCTCAAAGGAGGGGAACTAGACTAGGATATTGAAAGAGGACATTGAAGAGAGAGAGATTGAAAGAGACAGACATACATAGACACCTGAGATACTCTCCCACTGGGCTCCACCTGATTACATTAGATAAAGGCATAGCTTCTAACCTTTCAGCATTGTAAGAGCTACTTGACGAAAAAGAATTACTTGTGCCATGAGCTTTAATTATAAAATTTTGAAGTAGTATGATATGAAAATATTATTAATAATATTAATAAAGTTTTACTTTATGTATGTGATAATGTAAAATATTGAGAATCCCCAAATTTTAAAAAATACAATCAAGAATTGTATATTTTCGGGGCGCCTGGGTGGCTCAGATGGATAAGCGTCTGCCTTCGGCTCAGGTCATGATCCCAGAGACTTGGGATCGAGTCCCGTATCGGGCTCCCTGCTCCTTGGGAGCCTGCTTCTCCCTCTGCCTCTCTCTCTCTCTGTCTCTCATGAATAAATAAATAAAATCTTAAAAAAAAAAAAAAAAAAAAGAATTGTATATTTTCAAAGCTGGCAAGCTGAGGAATTATGAATTTTTCTTATTGCCATGGGGTGGTGTCAGTTTATTTGGTAAACAGAAATATCTGCAGGCTTTGTCAGTTCTATGGTGTGGAAGGTAGTTTTATGTGTCATCTTGGCTTGGCTATACTGCCCAGTGATTCAAAAACTTACTTACCTAGGTATTGCTGTGAAGGTATTTGTAGATGTAATTAACATACGCAATCAGTTGAATTTAAGTAAAAGATATTATCCTATATAATCTGAACAGACCTTAGCCAATCAGTTGAAAGGCCTTAGAGGTAAAACTGAAATTCCCCTGGAAGAGAAATTCTTCCTGAGGACTGCAGCATTAATCCTTCCCAGGAGTTTCCAGCATGTTGGCCTGCCCTACAGGTTTCAGACCTGCCTAGCAAGCCCCTAAAATTGTGTAAAGCAATTCCTTGTAATAAATCTCTTAGTAAATATATATGTCCTACTGGTTATGTTTCTAGGTAGACCAACTAATCTATATGGTAAATGGCTTAATTATGTGATATTTACAATATACGAGGACTTCCAGAATGTATCTATTTCATAAAATGAGAATTTCTTGTATCTCCATTGTGATCCAAGTGTGTTTCCACATCAAAGTTATATTTTGGCACTTATCAGGGACCTTTACATTTTGACAAAGCATCAGAATTGAATCATGTTCTAGATTGACCTAGAACTTCACTCTTACCCTGGATGCTAACTTGTTAAAATGGTATAAATGTAAAACAGCAAAAGTGGACCTAACACAAACAGTAATTGTACTCCTTGTATGATCATTAGACCAAGAGAGATGCTATGGAGTTGGGTTTTTTGGGGGAGGTGGTACTTTGACATTTCAAACAGAAAATCATATCTAGGGGTGTCTGGCTAGTTCAACTGGTGGAGCATGTGACTCTTGTTCTTGGAGTTATGAATTTGAGCCCCACATTTGGTGTGGAGCCTACTTAGATAAAAAAGAAAAAAAGAAAATCATATCTAAAAACTGTTATGAAAGTTTCACACATTAATTCACTAGGAGATGGCAAGAGGTTGGTTGATTGTGAAGGATAGTGAGTTTCTGGGTATGAAATTTTTTTTTAAAGATTTTATTTATTTATTTGACAGAGACACAGAGAGAGAGGGAACACAAGCAGGGGGAGTGGGAGAGGGAGAAGCAGGCTTCCCACAGAGCAGGGAGCCCGATGTGGGGCTCGATCCCAGGACCCTGGGATCATGACCCGAGCCGAAGGCAGATGCTTAATGACTGAGCCACCCAGGCACCTCTGGGTATGAAATTTTTAAAGCAGATCTATGATCATTATTGTGGGACTGGTTGGGGAATCAAGAAATCCATAAATGTTCCTTGGGACTTGGAGTGATTTCCTGGTACTCTTTGTTTGTAAGGAAATAATTCACCAAAGACTTTAATTTTTAAAAGCAGATTAAAAACCGAAGGGCTGAGGCACCTGGCTGGCTCAGTCAGAAGAGCATGTGACTCTTGATCTCAGGGTTGTGAGTTTGAACCCCATGTTGGGTGAAAAGATTACTTAAATAAAAAAAAGTAAACAACAACAACAAAACCAAAAAAGGACTTTATGGTATCAATATTTATTTCAAAAAGTATTATTAAAAGTTTCAAATCATCAAATGCCTATGTTATATAAATAATTACTGATACAATTCTGACCTAAAATACAGACTCCAATCAAGGTCAGGACTTGAATTGAAGATATTATTTACACCTATTTCTTGTGTTGATTTGCTACCATGAGGGTTCCTGAAACTCAAAGCTTTGTTTTGATTTCAAGGATCACATGGCTAATGATCTAAAATTCTGTACTGCTGCTCAAGTCCTACAAATCATGTGTTCTGATGTTACACAACAAATTGTATTTGTGAAAGAAAATCAAACTTTAGATTCCTCTGAAACAAGTCAGACTCCAAAGGTTTTAAGCATCATGGTACCTTTCCCAAATTAAAATGTCTTCCCAAATACCCCATTCCAAAACAGCCTTCTTAGAATTCCATTATAGAGGTTCGTAAGAACAATACTAAATCTGATTAAAGGCAATGGATGAATATACTCATTTTTTTGTTGTTGCTACAAAAAATTGACCAAGGATAGCCAAAACCATCTTGAAAGAGAAGAATGAAGTTGGAGGACACACACATCCCAATTTTGGAACTTACTACAAAGCTACAGTAATCAAAACCCTGTGGTACTAGCATAATGATAGACATACAGATCAAACAGAATAGAATTGAGAGTGCAGAAATAAACCCTCATATTTGTAGTCAATTGGTTTTTCACAAAGTTGCCAGAACATCTAAAGGGGCAAGAATTTCAACAAATGGCTCTTCCCCTAAGCGGCCTGAGGTGACCTCTGAAAATGGTTCACTATTCGCTTGACCCAGAAAACCCTACAAAATCATGTAAATCAAGAGGTTCAAACCTTCATGTTCACTTTAAGAGCACACGTGAAACTGCCCAGGCCATCAAGGTTATGCATATCCGAAAAGCCACCAAGTATCTGAAAGGCGTCACTTTACAGAAGCAGTGTGTGCCATTCCGTCGCTACAATGGTGGAGTTGGTAGGTGTGCCCAGGCCAAACAGTGGGGCTGGACACAGGGTCGGTGGCCCAAGAAGACTTTTACTGCACATGCTGAAAAATGCAGGGAGTAATGCAGAACTTAGGGTTTAGATGTTGATTCTCTGGTCATTGAGCACATCCAGGTGAACAAAGCCCCCAAGATGTGGCGGAGAATGTACAGGGCTCATGGTCGGATTAACCCATACATGAGCTCTCCCTGCCACATTGAGATGATCCTTACTGAAAAAGAGCAGATTGTTCCTGAACCAGAAGAGGAGGTTGCACAGAAGAAAAAGATATCCCAGAAGAAACTGAAGAAACAAAAACATGGCCCGGGAGTAAATTCTGCAGAATAAATGCAAATAAAAAAAATAAATTAAAAAAAAAAGAATTTCAACAAATGGTGCTGGGATAACTGGATATCCACATGCAAAAGAATGAAGTTGGACCTCTACCTCTTACCATCTACAAAAATTAGCTTAAATGGATCACAGACTTAAATGTCATAGCTGAAAAAAAGCGAGAGTACATTAGCAAACATGAAAATAGAACATTATGGTTATGAAAAACGATTGCATTATTTTTTCTTTTCAAAAATTATGTTCAAAGACTTGGAAGTTAAAAAAAGAGGTCATAAAAATTCTGTAATAGGAATAATTCCTGAATAATAATAATAAGCCTTCATGTAAAGCGACACTGGACCCAAGAAAGAGACTACATAAGATAAAGCACAGTTTTTCTGATATGCTTTCATGAACCCCCAGATACATGTCTGGTGCCCATCATCATCATGTGCAAGGAATGTTAGATAGCCCCTTCCTGTCCTTAAAAAATAAAAAAAAGAGGCGCCTGGGTGGCTCAGTTGTTGAGCGTCTGCCTTCGGCTCAGGTCATGATCCCAGGGTCCTGGGTTCGAGCCCCACTTCTGGCTTCCTGCTCGGCAGGAGGCCTGCTTCTCTCTCTCCCACTGCCTGCTTGTATTCCCTCTCTTGCTGTGTCTCTGTCAAATAAATAAATAAAATCTTAAAAAAAAATTCGATGGGGAGCCTGGGTGGCTCAGTCGTTAAACGTCTGCTTTCGGCTCGGGTCATGGTCCCAGGGTTCTGGGATCGAGCCCCGCATCAGGCTCCCTGCTCAGTGGGAAGCCTGCTTCTCCCTCCCCCACCCCCCCTGCTTGTGTTCCCTCTCTCGCTGTCTTTCTCTGTCAAATAAATAAATAAAATCTTTAAAAAAAAAATTAGAGTTTTTGTATGTGTGCTAATGAAATGTCTCCATTGATAGTTCTGAGACCCAAATTATTTTCTTTTAAGATTTTATTTATTCATTTGAGACAGAGAGAGAGAGAGAGAGAGAGTGCATAAATGGGGAGAGGCAGAGGGAGAGGGAGAAGCGGACTCCCCGCCGAGCAGGGAGCCCCAAGTGGAGCTCGATCCCAGGACCCAGAGGTCATGAACCAAGATGAGCCACCCGGGAGCCCCGAAATATTTTTTTTTAAGAGGGAGTGGGGGAGGGGCAGAGGGAAGAGAAAGAATCTTAAGCGGCTCCACAGGGCTTGATCTCATGACCTTGAGATCATGACCTGAGCCAAAATCAAGAGTCGTATGCTTTACTGACTTGAGCCACCCAGGCACTCTGAAATCTTTTAAAGTATATAAAGCAAAATTTTGTCACTTGGGGTGTGGGTATGGATATATTGATAGGCCGTAAGTGTTGGTTTAGCTTAATTCAGACAAGATATTCTGCACAATGAGGCAACCCATATCTTCTTGGTTGAGACTACTATCAGGAGGGCCCACAGAGTTAAGAAAAGGAACCAGCCAGTGGCAAACCACTGGAAGACATTGAAACAGAGCAACAATCTCCCTAAGATCAGTTTGGGTCCACAGAGGTAGAGAACCGTTTAGCCAATAGTTAAAAAATGAATACTTTTGCATATCCTGTATAAGTCATTCAAGCAACAATTTCTCAGGTCTGAGAGTCTGCTGTTTTTGTTTCCTAATTCCCCTGTGAGAAATATGATGCTGTTCCACTGGAAATACTGGAATTCTGAGGCAAACCCTCTACTAGGTGGGAGTCAGAAAAGGCCAAAGCCATGTCTGAAAGGAGGCCATGAGCTTTTCAAGTCAAGTCCTACAAATGCTCAAGGTGGCAGAAGGGCTTGCAATTTGGAGTATAGTATAGTATATAGTTATGTCCTACAGGATATTCATACCGGAGGGGATAAAGCATCAGCCAACCACACACCCCAAGAAGCACAAGCCCCCACAGGAGAGATGGGTCAGGAATCCAGTGTTGTAAAAATGGATCATACTCATCTTGTTCCATGAAGAAGAGCATATTTGGACAGGGAGAGAGGGGCAGGGCAGAGAAGAGAAACAGAGAGAGCGATGTAAGTACCCAGTCTGCAACTATCACTGGGCATAGGCACCTGCTGAGTATCATGAACAAGAAGATGCATGTTCATAAGTCAAGGCCTGACCCAGACACAAGAGCTGGAGGAGTGGGGAAATAAATATTCATAAAATAAAAATGTGATAGTCATTTAAATTCCCTCGAAATGGGTGAGATTACCCCTTCTCTTCATTAGGAGGGGCTCATTTGGCCTGACTGAAGACCAGTGGCTGCCTGATGTCTGCGGCCTGTTCCACAAGTCACACCATGTCTTGTTACACTTAATAGACCAAACAACACAGTCTATTATAACTACAGATTATTGAAAATTTAGGGGATTTACTAGAGGAGGCAGCAATAGCACCTGGAAAAAAGTTGACTCTCTGGAGAAAAGAGGAAACCAAATAGTGGATCTGAGAGCACTAAACAGGAAACCAATAGCCTAGAACAGAGATCGGCAAATTTTTTTTTCTGGAAAGTTCCATGTAGTAAATATGTTTGGCTTCATGGGCCATTTAGCCTCTGTTGCAGCCACTCAACTCTGCTGCTATTGCACAGAAACAGCCATAGATAATACATAGACAAATAACTCTGACTTTGTGCCAATAAAACTTTATTTATAAAGAAAGGCAGCAGGCCAAGTTTGGCCCACTAACTCTAGTTTGTTGACCCCAGCTGCAGATCAACTAATATCCAAGCATTAGAGGTGAACTACCACACCAGTTGGTCATCAAACCTGTGGAGAGAGAAGGTGTAATGGGAATTAACTGTAAGAAGATGGAGGTGGAGGGGAAAAGCTGCCTTAGGCCAAGTGTGCAGCAGATGAATGGGAGTTGAGGTTGGAGAGATAGGCTTCAGGTTAGGCAGGAGATTTGAACCAAGGGGAAGAATTTACATATTATGATAACTGAGGTGGGAAGGCACTGAGGGGTTATAGGCCATGTAAAATTTTAAAGATTTTATTTTAAAAATTTTTTAATGTAATCTTCACCACCGATGTGGGACTTGAACTCAGGACCCTATGTTCAAGTGTTGCATGTTCTACAGACTGAGCCAGCCAGGTACCCCAGGTATGTAAAATTTTAAATAAATTTCTATTTCAAAAGGTCACTGTGGCTACTAGGTGAAAAAATGGGATGTGGTAGGTTGAAAAAGGCCCCCCTACCAAAGGATATCCACATCAAAACTGCATTCTGTGAATGCTCTTATTTAGAAAAAGGACCTTTGCAGATGCAACTAAAATAAGGATCTTTTTTTAGTTAATTAATTAATTAATTTGAGAGAGAGTGAGAGAGAGAAAGAGAGAGAGAGAGCACGAGCCAGGGGAGGGACAGAGAAGCAGACTCCCCACGGAGCAGGGAGTCCGACATGGAACTTGATCCAAGGATTCTGGGATCATGACCTGAGCCAAAGGCAGATGCTTAACCGACTGAACCATCCAGGCACCCTTAAAATAAGGATCTTGAGATAAGGAGAGAATCCTGGATTACTGAGGTGGGCCCTAAATCCAAGGACAAGTGTTCTCATAAGAAAAAGGCAGAGGGTAGGGCACCTGGCTAGTGCAGTTAGTTAAATGTCTGACTCTTGGTTTTAGCTCAGGTCATGATCTCAGGATCTTGGAATTGAGCTCTGTGTCAGACTCTGCACTCAGTGCGGAGTCTGCTTGAGATTTTCTCTTCCTCTCCTTCTGCCCCTCCTGCTCATGCTGTCTCTCTTTCTTTCTAAAATAAATAAAATCTTAAAAAAAAATACATATTTTTATATATATATACAAATATATATATAAAAGAAAAAGACACAGACACACAAAGAAGGTGGTGTGAAGATAGAGGGTGGATTGGTGTGGTCACAAGCCAAGGCACACCAAAGAATGCCAGCAACCACCAGAAGGTAGAAGATGCAAGGATCGCATTCACTCCCTAGAGCCTTGAGAGGGAATGCTGCCCTTCTGACAACTTGATTTCAGATTTCTGGCTTCTAGAACTGTAAGAGAATACATTTCTGTTGTTTAAAGCCACCAATTTTGTGATAATTTGTTATAGCAGCTTCAGGAAACGAGTACATGGGATAAGAAAAGAAGTAAGGAGACCCTTTAGGAGCCTAAATAATCCAGATGACTGATGCTCATAGTTTGGTCTAGGATGATGGCAGTGAAGAGGGAGACAGGTTGTCAGAGTAGAGGGCTGTGTCAAACTAGGACTTGGAACAGACTGAATATGAGCTAATGAGGCCTTGGTTTCTGGCTTAAGAAACAAGGATGATGGCATTGCTAATTACTGAGACAGGGAAGGAACCAGTGTGGAGTTCATTTTGGATGTATTGTGTTTAAGATGCTGGAGAATCATCAAGAGGAAATGTAGAGGGGTGCCTGGGTGGCTCAGTCAGTTGAGCGTCTGACTCTTGAGTTTGGCTCAGGTCATGATCTCAGGGTCTTGGGATGGAGCCCCGTATCAGGCTCCACTCTCAGCATGGGATCTGCTTGAGATTCTCTCTCTCCCTCTTCCCTTCCCTCCCCCTGTGCGCCCTCTCTCAAATAAATAAATAAATTCTTAAAAAAAAAATGCCTGGTATCATACTGCCATATTCTATAGTGGACATCCTTGCATATACACACCAGATGATTATTTCCATAATTCTAGCAGTGGAATTGGTGGGTCAGAAGGTATAAACGTTTACATTTTGGTCACACTTGTGGTTATTATTTTATTTTAAGCCATGGTAAACAATGAAACATAAGGATGCTATGAAAATAGGCCCTCTTATTGCTGGTGACAGTTTAATTAGTACAACTTTAAACAAAGCAACTTATTAACATATATCAAGAGATTGAAAAATGTTTATACCGTTTACCTTTTGGCAATCCTACTCTGGGAGTCTCTACCTAAGGAAATAAATAAATGAAAAAGTAGTATTTAGCATTGTTTATGGTATGATTGGGGCATAACTTAAATATTCTTCATTAAATAAGTCATGAAAAAAATTATGAGTCTCCGTTAAAATACTATACAGTCATTAAAACGATGGTTATGAAGACTGTAATAACATGATAGAAATATATATCTATACATATAATTACAATTGTATAAAAAGAAACACAATGATATCCATGTTATGTTAGAGCATTGGGCTTAATGTGGCTTTTCTTTGTCATCCTTTCTGTAATGTGGATGATTTTTGTAGAAAAAATGATACTTGTTAAAGGTTGGGATACAGACATTATCAAAGGAAGAAAAGTTGGGTAGAAACAAGCTTTCATGGAGATAGATATGTTGATGCTAAACTTCATATGGAAAAATAAACATGCAGGAATAGTCAGGAAAAGACTAGAAAAGCTACAAGGATGGACAAGCTCTACAATATCAAGCACAATATAAACCCTTTCTAATGAAAACATTGCATTACTAACTACTACATGAATAAATAAACCTGAAATAGAATAGAAAATCTGGAAATAGATGCAAGTCCGTATAGAACCTCAGTGTATGATAAAAGTGGCATCTCAAATCACTGGGGTGAAGTGAGACTTTTTCACAAAGGTACTTAGGAAAATTGGTTAGTCATTTTATGAGGGAGTTAAAATAGGTCTGGTTGCTTATTCTCTCCTGTCTTCATGGGAACCTAGAACCATGAATGACCCTTGGTCAACCTCTGGGAATATGGCCCTCAGAATATTTTTGTGTACGTGTGTGTCAGTGATTGATGATTTTGCTGTGTACACCCGAAACAATGGACCGTGCTGTCCCAGCTTGTCAGATTACTTTACACAAACATTAAGACTGATGATTTGCATGCATTTGATTTCACTGTTGGGGTCCTGAATGTGGGTTGCCAGGGCTGGTTGTGTAGCAGGATAGGCCTCTCATATGACTAGCCTTCCCACAAATGCCTTAGATCCCAAAATTCAAACAAGATTCCTTGGGCAGAAGCATATCACATTTGTCTCTGTAATTTGATGGCAGAAAGAAAGCATGTCTATGTGGGCTTGGATGGGAAAGATGCAAAAGCCTGTGTTTGGCCTCTCTGGACTCTGCCAATGTATATCTTCCTGCTTCTTTGCTCTGCATCCTTTGCTGTAATCAACTCTAGCCTTGAGTATAGCCTGCAATTGAGTCTTATGAATGCTTTTAGCGAATTGCCAAACTTGAGAAGGTTGTGGGATTTTTGTTTAAAGATTTTATTTTTAAGTAATCTCTACACCCCCCAACATGGGGCTTGAACTCACAACCCTGAGATCAAGAGTCACATGCTTAACAACTGAGGCAGCCAGGCACTCCAGTTGTGGGATTTTCCTTCCTTCCTTCCTTCCTTCCTTCCTTCTTTCCTTCCTTCCTTCCATCTGTCCTTTTTTTTTTTTAAATATTTTATTTATTTGTCAGAGAGAGAAAGAGAGAGAGCACAAGCAGGGGGAGTGGCTGGCAGAGGGAGAGGGAGAAGCAGGCTCCCCACTGAGCAAGGAGCCCAACGTGGGGCTCGGATCCCAGGACCCTGGGATCATGACCTGAGCCAAAGGCAGGTGTTCAACTGACTGAGCCACCCAGGCATCCCTTTTTTTTTTCCCTTAAAGATTTTATTTATTCAGTTGTGGGATTTCTGAAACACTTTTGAAAAAAAATAGATTCATACCTCACCTCATATACAAGATTCAGTCCCAAACCAATTAGAGAGCTCATTGGAAACTATACAAGCTCCAGAGGAAAACATGGGTGAATTCCTCTTTAGGTGAAAGGAAAATCTTTCTATGGTTCCAAATCCAGATGCAATAAAATAGAAGTTGGTAACTTTGACTTCATAAAAAACACTTCTGGCGGCACCTGGGTGGCACAGTTGGTTAAGTGTCCTACTCTTGTTTCAGCTCAGGTCGTGATCTCAGGGTCATGAGATAGAGACCCATGTCAGGCTCTGTGCTGAGCACGGAGTCGGCTTCAGATTCTCTCTTCCTCTCCTTCCGCCCCTCCTGCTCATGCTCTTTCTCTCTCACTCAAATATATGAATAAATCTTAAAAAAAAAAAAAACACTTCTGCAGGCCCCCAAAATATAAACACTATGAAAAGACAATGGCCAAACCAGGAGAAAGTATTTGCAACACATATCTCAGATAAAGAATATGCTAGACAGATAAAAAACTCAAAAAAATTAGAGGAAAAAGATAAAACTTAATTCCCCACAGTAATATAAAAACAGCTCCAAAATATGAAAAGATGTTCAAACTCTCTAATGATAAGACAAAATATAAACTAAAATACGTATCGACTAAGGTGGCTGAGACTACTGGGTCTGGTCAAGATAATTAGTGCTTCATTCTGTATTTCCCACTCAATACAGGTAAAAACTCTGGACAAAATACATGGAACAGCTATCTACAGACTCTAGAATGCAAATGGCAAGAGGCAGGTTGGGGAAGGCAACCGGAACTCAAACTACAACTGACCCATCACAGCATTTCCCATTTTGTTTTCCCTCTGGTATCTCCTGGCCTGGAGTCAAACACAAGCTGAAACACAGAGCTGTGTACCAGGTGTGGTCAGAGAGAACTCCAAGAGAAATCCTCTATCATGGTTTGAGGAACAGCAAAGGGGGCCTCTGTAGGTCATAAACTGTGATGGAAATCCAACGTTTGTTGTTGTTTTTCCATTCTCTCTCACACCAGTCCATTGGCACATCCATAGTGGCAATGGAGGCGGGGATGGCAGTGGAGGCCAGGCAGGCACCTAAAACTCTGAGGAGAGAGCTTTGATCCCAAGAGCAATGGGGGATCCCCACTACTGTTTTCACTGTATATCCTCTTGCTTCTTGGTTCCACAGCAGTTGCATTTTCAGGGAGTACACAACAGAGTGAGAAAACTAAAGCCCACTCCATTTTCTAGCTAGAAGACCAGAAAGGGAAGTGTTGGGGAGATTAAGGAGATCAATAAAATGGTCCCATAAAGTTGGGTTTATCCTCAAGCTGCATATACATGATCTGAGCCTAATCAATGTTCCATAGGTTTTAAGAACTAAGATACAAGGTATGCCACTGCCCAGAAATTTCCTTAACTTGATAAAGGGCATTTATAAAAATCCCACAGCGAACATCATACTTAATAACAAAAAAACAAGTATTTTCTCCCTAAGACAAGGAATGAAGTATGTCCACTTTCACCTCACCACTCATATTCAACACCATATTGCAAATCCTAGCTAATGCAATAAGACAAGAAAAAGAAATAAAAGGCATACGATTGGAAAGGACATAATGAAACTGTTTGTGACATAGTAAGAAATATACATTTGGTCTCTGTGCCCCTTCCCTCTAGCATATGACTCTTAAAACCCATGGAATCTCTGAATAAGGGTCTTTTTGTATGCTAATGAGATGATTGGTGGCTGAGGACACCTGGATAGTCTCAGGATGAGGTCTGGAACCAACCATGTGATTCAAGGGTTGGAACTTTCAGCCTCATCCCCCTGGTGTGAGTTTAAATGTAGGAACCAAACAAGATGGTAAATTCACACTGGTGGCTGGCTCCCCATCACACCCAAACTGAGATGGCACCAAAATTGACAGATCTGTAAAAACTGTGAAAATCCTGAGGATATGTGTGTGTGCACATGTGTGCATGTGAGTTGGCAAACAGGGAGTGATGGATCCCAGACAGTGACACTACAGACTTTCCTCCTTTTGGTGCATCCTTCACCTTTTCCCAATGCTGGGCTTCTGCCTCTCCCTCTGCGTATACATATTAGCCAAGGAGCTGATACCTTCAGTGAAATACAAATTCATAGAGAAAAGTAATGAGTTATAGGAGGGATAAGATAACAGATTAAATGCATCTGATGAAAAGATAATTTAAATAAATATACATCCTCAAAAAGAAAAGAGTTTATATTGGTTATATCATGGGTTCTTGATTTGGGCACTACTGACATTTTGGGCCAGACAGTTCTATGTTGTGGTGGGATGGGGCTGTCCTGTGCATTGTGGTAAGTTTAGGAGCATCCCTGGCTTCTACCAGTTGGATTCCAGAAGCACCACCCTGAGATGTAAAAACCTAAAGTGTCTCCAGATATTGCCAAATGTCCCCAGGGGGGACAAAATCTCCCAACTGGGTTGAAGCAGGATAATAAATCATGAAGAACCAATTCAAAATACTATGGAAAATATAATGGTTGAAGTAAATGATTTAATAAATGGGTTATATAACAATAGGGATCTAGGCTGAGAATGAATGATTTCACTGAAAATCACGTAGAGGAACCCTTCTAGAAGGTATTAGGAAGGGATAAACATGAAAATACGAAAGCAGACCTAGAAGATAAAAGTGTAAGTATCAATATCTGTTTACAAGAATACAAGAAGAGGGGTACCTGCCTGGCTCAGTCTGTTAAGCATCTGTGTTTGGCTCAGGTCATGATCCCAGGGTCCTGCTACTGAGTCCTGCATTGAGCTCCCTGCTCAGCGGGGAGTTGGCTTCTCCCTCTCCCCATCTCCCCTGCTTGTGCTCTCTCTCTCAAATAAATAAATAAAAATCTTTTTTAAAAAACCAAGAATATAAGAAGGGGAAAAATAGAAGGGAGAAAATATTTGTAGATATAATGCTTCTAAGTTCCTGGAATTAAAAAAAAAAATCTCAGATTGAATGGGTGCATAAAGGGCCAATCAGGATAGACATGAAAAATCTAATCCTAGATGTATTAGAGTAAAATGAAAGAACACTGAAGAGAAAGAGAAACATCCAGAGAGAAACAGTAGCTCTCCTGTAAAGGAAAAAGATACAGATTGATACCTGACTTCTTAAAACATCCTAAGAAGAGAGTAGGAGAATGGGAGTAGGAATTAGAAAGGAAGGGGAAAAAGAGAAACAAAAATTAAAAGTAGGCCTTGCAGTTACTCAGTATACTTATCTCTTCTGTGGTATAACAGGAAAACCATTCTACTTGTCTGAGGTACCAACGCAGACTTTTTGGAACTTAAGAAACAAAGGTAGGTGAAAGGTGGACCCTACAGAGGGAAAGGAGGTGGCTGTACTTTTGTGAGTCCCAGTATGTGGGCTTCAGCTGTAGAGGTGTAAAACCACCTTCCAGGGAATAATAAATATGCCTGAGCTTGTTATTCATGGCTTCTCTCATCTAAGTGCTCAATTATTTACCAATTATCAAGTTATTTAGTAAATACTGAATCAGAAAAATTAGTTCAATGATCCTAAGGAAAAGGGCAAATTCTCCCCACCTCGTGAGTGTGCACATGAGATTCAGGTTCTCTATTGATCAGTGCTGGGTAAATGCTAAGCAAATCTTCTTAAAACAAACAAACAAACAAACAAACAAACAAGCAAAGGTGCCTGGCTGGCTTAGTTGATGGAGCATGCAACTCTTGATCTTGGGGTTGTGAGTTTGAGCCCCCACATTAGGTATAGAGATTACTTAAAAAAATAAAATAAAATCTAAAAAAAAATGCTAACCAATTCTTAGTCATCTTCCACTACCCCCTACTCCTACCATGTTTCATAATCTTACTTTATTTATTTAAAAAAATTTTTTTAAAGATTTTTATTTATTTGACAGAGACAGGGGGAGACAGGGAACACAAGCAGGGGGGAGTGGGAGAGGGAGAAGCAGGCCTCCCACTGAGCAGGGAGCCCAATGCGGGGCTCGATCCCAGGACCCTGGGATCATGACCTGAGCCGAAGGCAGATGCTTAACCACTGAGCCACCCAGGTGCCCCCATAATCTTACTTTAGATATCTAGTTAGATTAGCTTCATATTCCCATCTTGAGATCACCTTGAACATCATAACTGGACTCTAGAAAACATTTACAGAACAGCTTTTATGGTGAAGGAAAAATAACCAACAGCTATTTATTATGTGTTAGGTATCATATACACATTATCTCATTTAATCCTTACACAACTCTGTGAGGTAGGTACTATTATTATCCCTATTTTAGAAATTGGGCAACTTGAGTTAAGTAATTTGATCCAGGTCATTCAGCTACTCAACAGGGTTGAAAGAAACTAGTAGGACTTAAAAACCAGCAACAGGAATAACTGTGCTAGATCTTCCCAACTCCCCAGGCTCACTTTTCTTGTCTGCACCCATCCCCAGAATTTTGAGATTCAAATGAAATAAAACATCAGCAAGGTTTTATAACCTATGAAGCATATTCCAAAATGGCACATACTATTTATAAAAATATACAATTAAAACGCAGTTTATTTGTAATAAAGGATAACATAGCACGAATACAGAATGTACACATTTCACAATGACAAAACTTAGGTACTTAAAAACTTTTTATTGAATTATAACATACATGCTGTAAAGCTCACAAAACTTAAGCGTGTAGCTTAATTTTTACGAAGGTAAAAACTGCAAAAAAATAAAAAGTCACCACCACCCAGATGAAAACATAAAACATTACCAGTATCTCAGAAGCCTCCTTCAGGCTATGGGATATGCTTTTGAGTTAGAGACCTGGATTCGAATTTTGACACTTTCACTTTCTTCTTGCGTGACTTTGGCAAGTTGTTTAACCTCTTTGGGTTTCGGTTGAGCCACCTGTAAAGAGAGGATAATACTGCCTTATAAGATTGGTGAATTAAAGGAGGTCATAAAATGTAAAATGTCTCTCACAGTGCCTAAAAATAGCGGGTCTGCAGTGAACGGCAATTATTACAGTCAAATGTTACAGGCGGTCGCCACCTCCCACTTCCTGCCTTTCTGTCACTCACTTTTTGAAACTTGCTCTTCCTCCTATTCTTTTTCTCCTTCTTTCTCGCCCCTCCTACTGCCGTATATGGCCCTCCCAAGGTGTCGTAAAACTCTCCTCCCCGCCCTCCATGTGGCGAAAACGCAATCACGCTTGACGGCGCGAGGTGGCTCAGCCGCAAGATGGCGGCGCTGGCGGAGGAGCAGACGGAGGTGGCGGTCAAGTTAGAGCCAGAGGGACCGCCGACGCTGCTACCTCCGCAGGCGGGGGACGGCGCTGGCGAGGGTGGCGGCGGCACTACCAACAACGGCCCCAACGGCGGCGGCGGCAACGTTGCGACGGCGTCGTCGTCGGCCGGCGGGGATGGTGGGACCCCCAAGCCCTCGGCGGCTGTCTCCGCCGTTGCTCCGGCGGGGGCGGCCCCGGTGCCCGCCGCTGCTCCGGAGGCCGGCGTTCCCCACGACCGACAGACTCTGCTGGCCGTGCTGCAGTTCCTGCGGCAGAGCAACCTCCGCGAGGCCGAAGAGGCGCTGCGCCGTGAGGCCCGGCTGCTGGAGGAGGCAGTGGCGGGCACCGGAGCCCCGGGAGAGGCGGACGGTGCCGGTACAGAGGCGGCTAGCGCGCTTCTCAGCCGGGTCACAGCCTCGGCCCCCGGCCCCGCGGCCCCTGACCCTCCGGGCACCGGCGCTTCGGGGGCCGCCGCCGTCTCGGGCTTAGCGACAGGTCCTGCGGCTCCGGGGAAAGGTGAGCCGCAGAGTCCCGGGGAGGCAGGGCACTAAGGGGAGCAAGCCGGGAAGGCAGAGGCTGGCAGGCCTGCACCTCTGCGGGCTTGTTTTGAATTTCCTGGGCCCGCCTCTAGGGCCACATGCCCGCCCCTTTCTCTAGTGCGCCGGCTGCGCAGTCAAACCCTCTTCCAAGCTGTCAGTTCCAGTGAGAGGCTGAGGAGAGCTGTTGAGCAGAGGGATGTCTGGGGAGGGTGGGCGCCGAGAGGCGGGGACCTTCAGGCTTTTGGTCCCTTTCTTCTTTTTTGGGTTCTTGAGCCTTGGCAGGTCTGCATTAACACTAACAATATTTATACAGTCTGTCACTTCAGACTTAGTGAATCAGATCATGTAGAGGTGGAGTCTAGGAATCTCCATTTTTGAATATATGCTTCCAAGTGGTATTGACGTATGGCAAAGGTTGAGAATCATTCATTTAGGAATAGGCTTTGGACAGACCTGGGTTCAGACTCTGTCTCTGTTGCTTTTACTTGTGTGATGCTAATTCTTCCTGAGAGTGAGTGTTCCCCCCTCTATTAAATGGGTTATTGTGAGGCTCAGATATAAGATATATAAAATGCCTGGTACTGATAAATTTATGCCCAGCACCTAACACTTAACACCTGAGACCTCCTTCCCCAGCCTTTTCCTAGCAACTGTAATTGCAAAGTCCATGCTGTAAAATTCATACACAATATGAGGTCTCAAAGGTGATCCTGAGCTGATAATAAACGTTTATTGAATTAAGTTGTCTAGTGCAGAGCCTCTAGCCAAATTAATCTGTATTTATGAGACCTAATCTTTGCAGCATTGCCAGAAGTGAAGTATGAATATGTAGCATTGTATCCCACAAATAGAAATGTGCAAAAATATGACTGAGAGGAATCTTTTCTGAATGCTGAACTTTGTGAATGAACTATAAGATGGATGAATTATGTTGGTTATTTTTCTGTAATCTCTCATCTCTTCAGAAACTTGACCTATCATAACTCAGAAACCAGTAAGAAGGAAAAGAGGCCATCAGAGTAACCAAAAGAACTTAAAACATTTGTGCAGTGAAGAGCACAGCAGTATTATAATTGCAACTTAAAATTTTCCAACAAACTGATTAGATTGACAGGTTATCATTGTTTGGTATTGCAATATTACAAATAAATACTCATGTTTTCTGCCTTGGAATGATGTTTATAGAAATTATTTTAAGCATATAAATTGAGTTATCTTTTGGAAACAAATAAGGCTCCGCCTTCCCACCCTTAAAATGCTTGCATTTTATAAGGAGTGATAGATGTACACATATCCTACAGGATAAGATGTGTTATAGGAAAGTTACAAAATACTTAGGTAGCTCAGAGAGCTGGGAATCTTACTGCAGGGCTTGGCTTGGTGGTGGTGGGTGCCATTTACATTGAACCTTGAGAGAAGATTAATATAGTTGTTTGATTTGCACATACCATGTTTTATGAATTTTGCCTTTGAGGTAGCTGCAGGAAAAATATTGAACCTTTTTGTTACTGATTTGAAAATTTAATTTTAAGATATGAACAAGCTGAAGGAGTTTGGGATAGGTGACTGAAACAAAGTGAAAATCCCATTGAAAGAGTGTATGATTGTGTTGGGGAAGAGACTTTGAGAGGAGAGGGACAAACATCTGAGAAGCAGTTTACCTCTGGACCTTAACAAAGCAGCCTTAGTCACTTGGTATGTATCAGTCATTTTTTGAAGGTTGTTCTTCATTTTTTAAACAGTTGGAAGTGTAGCTGTAGAAGACCAGCCGGATGTCAGTGCTGTGCTGTCAGCCTACAACCAACAAGGGGACCCCACAATGTATGAAGAATACTATAGTGGACTGAAACACTTCATTGAATGTTCCTTGGACTGCCATCGGGCAGAGTTATCCCAACTCTTTTATCCTCTGTTTGTACACATGTACTTGGAACTAGTCTACAATCAACATGAGAATGAAGCAAAATCATTTTTTGAGAAGTATGTGAATTTTATATATATTATATATATATCACATATATATAATGTATATACACATCTGTAACCACACAAATGTAAGATTGTAACTGAAAAAGTATTTCATGAAGGAGAGGTACCTGGTGCTAGGAGAACCTAAAAACAGGGAGTTTGATCTAGTTGGAGAAGTCAGGGAAGGCTCCCAGAGGAAGTGATGCTTGAGGTAAGACCAGAAGATTGGGTAGGAGCTAACCAGATGAAGAGAAGAGGGAAAAGCATGTGTGACACCTCTGGTGGGAGGGGTCATGGTAGGTACAGAGATGAAAGAAGGCCAGTGTGGCTGGAGCAGAGTACAGGGTCGAAGGTGGGCTGGAACAGGCAGGTTCTTGGGTCATGTTGAGGGTCTTTGTTTATCCTGAGAGCAGTAGTGGGTTGTATTGGGTAGTATTAGATTTGTCTGAGATTCCCTGAAAACTCCAATAATAATGGCATAAATAAAATAAAAGTTTATTTTTTTTTATCCTAAGAGCAGTAGGAAGCTGTGTTAGGATTAGATTAGACTGAGAGTGACTGAAAACCCAAACAATAGAGGCTTAAATATGATAAAAGTTTATTTCTCTCTCATAAAGGTTAGGCAGTCCAGGACTGGTATAGAGTCTTTGATTACCAGGGACCTAGGCTCTCTCCATCTTGATGCTCTTCCATCCTTGTCATGCAGCTTCCTCCTGTGGCACAAGATGGCTCTTTGGCTCTGTGCAGTCACATCAGTGTTATAGTCAGCTGGGAGGGCATACATCCTTCCTCGAAGTTGCACACAACTCTTCCTTTTTTTATGTCGTTAGGCAACGGCTACAATTACCTACAAGGGAGGTAGAAAGTGTGGCCTTTGCCTAGGTGTTTATGTGCTCAGCTAATATTCAGATATTCTGTTGTGAAGGAAGAAAGAAAAAATGGGTGTTTGGGGACAGTGAGGTGTCTCTGCTATAGAAGCCATTGAAGGACCATGTCATTATTAGATTTGCATTAAAAAAATTTTTTTTTAAAGTAATCTCTTCACTCAGCCTGGGGCTGGAACTCACAACTCTGAGATCAAGAGTTGCACGCTCTACCACCTGAGCCAGCCAGGCGCCCCGATTTGCATTTTGAAAGGACCTTTATGCAGTTGGGAAAATAGATGGTGGTGAGGGGGAACAGAGTGACTTTAGAGTGACCAGTTTGGGAGGTTATTGTAGTGGTTCTTAACTGGGGGTAATATTATTCCTGCTTCCCCTTGGCTATTTGAAACTGCGTGGAGGTGTTTTGGTTGTCATAATGGCTAGGGTGGGGAAGAGCAGGTGGCTTAGGGATGCCAGATGTTCTAATATGTGCGGGTAGTGCTACTTAGCAAAGAATTGTTCTGCCCCAGAATGTTCTGTTGAGAAACACTAGACTAGGGTACAGTAGTGTTTGTGAAGGTAAGTAGACATATTGGTGAGGCAGTTGGTGATGGATTGGATATGGAAGTCAGGGAGATGAAGGTATTATTGATAACCCCTAGATTTCTGGCTCCCCCATCGGGATGGAGGAGTGCCCTTCAACCTAAGATAGAAAACCCTGGAAGAGGACCTGGTTTGTCAGGTTGTGGAGTAATCTTGGCTTCGGACTTGAATATGCCTTTGACTCATTTAAGAGATACCAAGTTGATAGATGAATGATATATAAGGCTCTGGAGCTCTGAGGAGATGTGGGGACTGGAGCCATAAATTGGAGTTGTGTGTAATATTGATGGATATGGATGAGATTGTCTTGGGGTGGGGGTGGGGGTTATGAAATAAGTCAATGAGAGGCCTAGACCTGGGCCTTGAGGAACGCCAACATTTGGAATAGAAGAGCTAGAAAATGAGTAGAAGGGATGGCCACGTAGAAGAGGTATGTAAGGAGAGGT
The DNA here is from genome assembly GCF_964656455.1 of Halichoerus grypus. Classification (NCBI taxonomy): domain Eukaryota; kingdom Metazoa; phylum Chordata; class Mammalia; order Carnivora; family Phocidae; genus Halichoerus; species Halichoerus grypus. The sequence continues at coordinate 25,528,147 of NC_135718.1, read as the reverse complement.
CAGAGAAGTAGGAAGAAAACCAGGAGGGTATTGAGTTATAGAAGCCAAAGAAAGGAGAGGTTAAAAAGGAGGTGGTACTTAACAGTTTGAATGAGAGCATTTTAGTACAAGCAATAGACCCAAAAGCTGGCATTTGTCAGATAACAGAAGTAGTGGTAATACAGGAATAATAGAACTCGGGACACTTAGCTTCTATGCCATTATATCCATTCATTATTGTATGATACCTAATAGAAGGTTTATAAAGCAAATGTTCTGTAGCTCAGCATTTTTGAAAAAATTAACAAAGGCTGATGATGACAGAACTTCTACTCTAACCTAATTTTTCTTGTAGTATTGTCATCAAAAAACCTCTTTCTCTCCCAGTCTCATGGGATAGCCATTTCTTCACATAGGAAGCTAGAATATCCTGGGGGACTCTGTCTCCTTGTAATGGACAATCTCAGCCCTTGCCCAGACACCATGCTCAGATGAGGTTATGGGCAGTGACTGATGTGAACACCAGGAGGCTGAGATTTCTAATTTCACTGAAATCTTGGACAGAAACAAATCTTGTCTTGATGAGTCATAAAAGGGTAACAGGGGTAACAGTTTAGGCATCTATTGGCTGTGTATCAGAGCTAGAGCCTAGTATCTTATGTTTAGTCGTTGTTCCCTAAATGTTTTTGCATTGTTTGCTGCTCTTAGTGAGTGCCAAATATATGATCTTTAATTTTACTTTATCAGGAAAATTAAGATTTATAGAAACAAAAGTACATTTAAATTTACTAATTTTCACCAAGGCTGAAAGCTTTACTTAATTACCTTTGGTAATGGTGAGTAAATGGAAGTGTTCATTCTTTGGTATCAACATTTGTTTGTCCTTTAGTCATATTATTTTACTGATGTTTAATAAATATGTCTGCTATTAAGAATATAAGAAGTCATTGAAAATGGTGGGTTTTATGAGAATGCCATGTATTGATTATTGTTAAGAGGCTGGGTGATAGGTTCATTGAGTTAATTATACTAGTTTCTACTTTTGTATATGTTTGAAACTTTCCATAATAAAAAGTTTTTAAAAGTGGGTTTTGAGAGAACATAAAATTTAGTAAAGCAGAAATTCTAATTCAAATGTCTACCAGTGGTGGACATCTTTCATTCACTTATGGTATTTATTTCAAATTCTCTTAAAATGTTAATGATACATTTCATTAGAGAATTAAATTTTTAAATTTCAGGATGAATTCAGAAACTGAATTGTAATCATTTTGAAATGAGTTACTTCTGATCCTGTAGCTTAGTCCAGGATTATTCAGACTGCTACGTTGAAAATATTCTGGGATGTTTATAAATATATGGGGGAGAGCAGATCCCTTAATGATTACATTGAAAAATGACTTTTTAAAATCACTGAAACAGGTTCCATGGAGATCAGGAATGTTATTACCAGGATGACCTACGAGTATTATCTAGTCTTACCAAAAAGGAACACATGAAAGGGAATGAGACCATGTTGGATTTTCGAACAAGTAAATTTGTTCTGCGTATTTCCCGTGACTCGTACCAACTCTTGAAGAGGCATCTTCAGGAGAAACAGAACAATCAGATATGGAACATAGTTCAGGAGCACCTCTACATTGACATCTTTGATGGGATGCCGCGTAGTAAGCAACAGATAGATGCGATGGTGGGAAGTTTGGCAGGAGAGGCTAAACGAGAGGCAAACAAATCAAAGGTATGGGAATAAACCTAAGAACTATCTAATGCAGATTATGAAAAACTGTAGCATTTCCATCTACATAATTTACACATTTTTCTTATAGCTAGTTTGGGAATAACCGTACCCCGTATACTAAGTTTCATGTTCTAAGGATGATGTGTAAATTAGTGAGAATTTGGGAATGGTTGCATTTAACAGAACCCTGACTACAGTGACTGAAACAAATAAGGGATTTTGCATACATATATAATGAATTGCAAAGGAAAGCCCTCTTGCTCTGGCGTAAGGGCTCCACAATGCCATCAAGGGGCCTAGCTCCTTCTAGTTTCTCCTCCATCATCTTTAGAATGTGGCTTTCTTCTTTGTGCTCCCAAATGGCTGTTGTAGCTCCAGCATTGCACCTGCATTCCAGGAAGGCAGAAGGGGGAGGACAAAAGGCATATCCCCGCTAAATCTCTTTATTGGGAAAACAGTATTTTTTTCCTAAAACCCTACCCAGTATATTTGTGTGTACATCTCTTGGCCAGAATGACATTATATGGCTATTCCCAGCTGCAAGGGAGTCTGGGAATAGAAATGATTTAACTGAGCATATTGCTGCTCCAACAAAATCAGGGTTCTGTTAGTAAGGAAGAAGGGGAGATTGGCTATTGGGTAGACAAGTACAGAATCTGCTTCAGGGTATAAATTACTATATTGTAATTGTGAGTCATCCTATCAAGATATGAAAAGGATGTATTGATGAATGAAATATTAATTTTGAAATTGTTGGCTCTTTTGACTTGTAGGTATTTTTTGGTTTATTAAAAGAGCCAGAAATTGAGGTGCCCTTGGATGATGAAGATGAAGAAGGAGAAAATGAAGAAGGAAAACCTAAAAAGAAGAAGCCTAAAAAAGATAGCATTGGATCCAAAAGCAAAAAACAAGATCCCAATGCTCCACCTCAAAACAGGTGAGGGAAAAACTTCAGGAACATGTGTGGAGGTTTAGGATGAACTGTTATTATAGAGAATTCAGTTTCTTAATAGAGTGATTTTCAGTCTGTTTTTCTTTCACAGAATCCCTCTTCCAGAGTTGAAAGATTCAGATAAGTTGGATAAGATAATGAATATGAAAGAAACCACCAAACGAGTACGCCTTGGGCCAGACTGTTTACCCTCCATTTGTTTCTATACATTCCTCAATGCTTACCAGGTTGGTAAGATAATTGTGCAATTTCTGCCTGGAGAGTCATGTAAAATGGTGACTTACCACTAAAAGAAACTTAGATGTGTTAACTAAGACGGAGTTTTCTTTTTTAAACTCTTGATGTAAATATAGCTTAAAGACAGAAGTTAGGAAAGGATAATTGGAATTTGGAATAGATAGAAGGCAGTGTTGAAAAGACCTTTAGCAACTTGCAGGTGCCAGAATGTTGCTTATGTGTGTCCCTTGTTTTACTGATCAGAATTCCGCTAGCCTTTGAGGAGGAGGAAACTGTAGTTTATCTCTATTGAACTTGGCTTAAGTACTTGTATGAACTTAATACTTTTTATTAAGGATTCTATATGTCTTTATAGATTGTAATAAGCTGCTGAGGATATATTTACTAAAGTACAAAAATGATTAACATTTTCTTCATATCATGTGCTTTAAATTTGGAGGGCAAAAGGGGTGAATGGTGACATGTTCTCAAAGTAAATACTTTCGGGGCACCTGGGTGGCTCAGTTGGTTAAGCAACTGCCTTCAGCTCTGGTCATGATCCTGGAGTCCCAGGATCGAGTCCTGCATCGGCCTTCCTGCTCAGCGGGGAGTCTGCTTCTCCCTCTGACCCTCCCCCCTCTCATGTGCTCTCTCTTTCATTCTCTCTCTCTCAAATAAATAAAATCTTTAAAAAAAAAAAAAGTAAATACTTCCAAGGTTTCATAAGAGAATGAAATCTTTTCTATGAGAAAGAGTTATCATTATATAGTTTCTAAGATGTAATTTTCCCCCCAAGACCATATTGTGTAGTACAAAGTTCTTATTTTTTTTATTGGCAGGGCCTCACTGCAGTGGATGTCACTGATGATTCTAGTTTGATTGCTGGAGGTTTTGCAGATTCAACTGTTAGAGTGTGGTCTGTGACACCCAAAAAGCTTCGTAGTGTTAAACAAGCAGCAGGTAACTGAGATGACCTGTGAAGATGTGAACTTGCCCTTAGTTTACACCGATCTGGATTCCATGGAGTATACATAAGACATTGTGATCTCAGCAGAATTTCACTTGATTTTACTTTAACTCAAAATGCTAACATTCCCAAGCGAGAAGTACATTGGAGTGGCAGTCAGGAGACTGGGGCGCTAGACTGGTTTAACTTTTCTGGGCCTCAGTTTTCTCATCTGTAAAATGAGGGGATTGGGTTAGAAAACTCCGTAAGGTTAAAAATCTAATTTTATGACTGTTTGCCTGTGAATTTTTAAAAATGCCTTTAAAGTAAATAGTGGGAGAGTACATTGTTTTAGCTCTAAAAATGGCTTAAAAAGAACTAATTTTAGGATTTCACTTTAAAGAAAGTTTCTTGCTAAATGTATTATTTAAACAAGATAATATATTTTCAAAAAATTTTTAATATTTCCATAGTTTTCATTTGTGTAAAACATGATATAGTGAGTTGCTTTGAGTTTTAATCATAGTTCCAACACTGAGCAGCTATGTGCACTCTGGCAAATTGTTAATTATTCGGAACCTCAGTTTCCTCTTCTGTACACTGGGATGGTTAGAGGCATCGGCACTGTGGGTGGTATGTAGGACTGTTCAGACGAGATCGGGCGCGTTCAGGGTGGTATGGCTGTAGACTGGTATGTAGGACTGTTCAAATGGTAGTTCTTCTTCTGAACCATGATGTAATTGCCTTGAAATATTCTAATGAATGTACTTTTCTTTTTAAATGAATGTATTTTAAAAAATATTTTTGGACCGTTTTAGATCTTAGCCTCATAGACAAAGAATCAGATGATGTCTTAGAAAGAATAATGGATGAGAAAACAGCAAGTGAGTTGAAGATTTTGTATGGTCACAGCGGGCCTGTCTATGGAGCCAGCTTCAGTCCGGATAGGTAACATTCAATGAAAAATTAAATACTGCTGCATTATTACTGCATTATTGAGATTATATATGTTAATTACTGGAAACATGTTGGGAAAAATTCTGTTAGAAAAATCTCATGGATGCCTCTTATGCATTATCTTTTAGAATCTTGCCATTTGCTAATTCATCTTGGGGTACTGGTGTATAAGATAGCAACTTAATATATACCCAAATTTATAGAATCAAGATGCACAGCTTCAGGATTTGTTGGTTTTAAAAATTAGCTTTAGTTTTTGTATAACCCTGATAGGGGCCGAATTGCTTCTTTGGGTTCCTGCCTTGGGCTTGGGGCTACTGCTGTATTCCATCATCTCCAAATTCAGACAGATTCCTGATATTAAAGGCATGTTAGCTGTCAACTGAAGATTTTGTGTAATCAAAAGAATTAAGAGGATACTGAAAAGGGAATTTGAAACCCACAAATAGGTATTTGCTTATTTTTCGTGATCTCTAACATTCTATAGAAATTGGAGGGAATTTTTTATTCATAATAACCATTTGTATCTTACGTGGATAATAGCTTTCAATCCATCAACATTTTCATCTTTATGAAATCTTGAGAGTGAAACTTTAATAAGGTTTAGCCAGATGATACATTTTTACTTGAGGGAAACCTCTAATTTCAATGAAAACCGTAATGGTTTGAGTGGTTCAGCTTTTGTATTTATCCCTGAAAAAGGTAAAATATTACTTACATGTCTATAGTGTTTTTTTTTGGTCAAAAAGACATTTCCTTTTTTTTTTTTTTTTAAAGATTTTATTTATTTGACAGAGAGAGACACAGCAAGAGAGGGAACACAAGCAGGGGGGAGTGGGAGAGGGAGAAGCAGGCCTCCCGCGGAGCAGAGAGCCTGATGCGGGGCTCGATCCCAGGACCCTGGGATCATGACCTGAGCCGAAGGCAGATGCTTAATGACTGAGCCACCCAGGCGCCCCAAAGACATTTCCTTTTAAATGCTTATGCAAGGGGCGCCTGGGTGGCTCAGTCGTTGGACATCTGCCTTCGGCTCGGGTCATGATCCCGGGGTCCTGGGATCGAGCCCCGCATCGGGCTCCCTGCTCCACGGGAAGCCTGCTTCTCCCTCTCCCGCTCCCCCTGCTTGTGTTCCCTCTTTCACTGTGTCTCTCTCTGTCAAATAAATAAATAAAAATCTTTAAAAAAAAAAATGCTTATGCAAGTCAGAGAGGAAAAGAGCCATCTCCATTTTAAAGTAAAAAATTGTTGAGTTTTAAGTGATATATCACATTTCTTAGTTTTTCTCAATTGACCTTTTTGACTTTTTGTTGGTACCCTTTGGTATAATTTTTTATAAGAAGTGTGATTTTTCCAATATACTTTTAAAAATATCTAACCTCGGGGCGCCTGGGTGGCTCAGTTGGTTGAGTGTCTGCCTTCAGCTCAGATCATGATCCCAAGGTCCTGGGATGGAGCCTGCATCCGGCTTCTTGCTCAGTGGGGAGCCTGCTTCTCCCTCTCCCTCTGCCTGCCTCTCCCCCTGCTTGTGCGTGCTCTGATAGATAAAATCTTAAAAAAAAGAAAACAACTAACCTCATTTAGTAGGTGCTCAGTAGATGTAGAGTGTTAGAGCTAACATTAGTTTGGTTAGTACTTTCAACTTTTGTTATCTACTGTGAATTCCATGTATAATGTAAAAGATGTAGCATGTCAAGTTAGCTATATTTATCATACTCAAATGTACAGAGAAACTGGACAGGTAACTAAGTTATTCTGGGAATCAAATATATTACATTCTCTTCTCTCAGGAACTACTTGCTTTCCTCTTCAGAGGATGGAACTGTTAGATTGTGGAGTCTTCAAACATTTACTTGCTTGGTGGGATATAAAGGACACAACTACCCAGTATGGGATACACAGTTTTCTCCATATGGATATTATTTTGTGTCAGGGGGCCACGATCGAGTAGCTCGGTAAGAACATTGTGATCTTACGACTGGCAGAATGGTTTCTTTTTGGGGAATTACAAGCTCCAGCCAAACTCATTTCAATTCTATTATTTGGCATCTTTTTGAGAATGTCAGCATTTATAGCTCCTTATTTGTAAATGAATTGGGGGAGTATTACTATGTCTGCAATTATGTCCATATCAAGAGTCCTCCTTTTTTCCCAAACTATTTAACATGCTCCCAGCCCCTCCCACCAGCTAGATTTTCACTACCACTATAAGCACTGCTGGTGTTTTCCTGTGATCTCCTTAAAAGTTCAGGATGAGGTAACTCAGGTTAGAAACCAATTTTGTGTTGGCCAAAACTAGCGGAAAATACTTTTCTATGGGTTAGACTACGAATTGGGGTAGGAAAGGCAGGTACATACAGAGAACTAGAGAATTAAAAAAACTTGTACTAGATCAACTTAGTTTTCCTTAAGAATGTTACTTTGTCTCAATCATTCCATTTTCTTTCCCTCAGGTAGCCAGTGAAGGGGGGACCTATTTGGAGCTAACATTTCACATGGGTGTTTCTGTATTTATTTTAGAATTTTGGCGGTTAACTATTACCTTTTTTGTTTGTTTGTTTTCAATGCCTTTTTTAAAAGGCTCTGGGCTACAGACCACTATCAGCCTTTAAGGATATTTGCTGGCCATCTTGCTGATGTGAATTGTACCAGATTCCATCCAAATTCTAATTATGTTGCTACGGGCTCTGCAGACAGAACTGTGCGGCTCTGGGATGTCCTGAATGGGAACTGTGTAAGAATATTCACTGGACACAAGGTATTTTATACCTTCATTATTATGGCACACAAGGTTGCTTTTGAGATAAAAATATTTTAAAAATTAACCAGTAACACATTTTAAAAGAAACGATTCATTCCACTAAGCTTTAAAATTCTAGCTTTCTCTTTATTAGATATTTTTAATCCACTTTTGATTCTTTCCATGGACTTCTTTTCTAGGGACCAATTCATTCCTTGACATTTTCTCCCAATGGGAGATTCCTGGCTACAGGAGCAACGGATGGCAGAGTACTCCTTTGGGATATTGGACATGGTCTGATGGTTGGAGAATTAAAAGGCCACACTGATACAGTCTGTTCACTTAGGTTTAGTAGAGATGGTGAAATTTTGGCATCAGGTAAATGACTAGAAATGGCTTTGTGATAAAGGGTAAATGGTACGTTAAAATGAAACATTTAGTGTTGACTGTGTTAGGTTTTGCTTCTCTTAGCCATGATTCCAGAGTATCCCCTGACATGTCTGTTGACTTCTCAGGTTAAACTGCTTGATTTTTTCACCAGAAACAGTTAATATATAAAATAGATCTGACAAGAGGTCAAAATCTAAATATGGTAGATGCTACTAAATGGTTTCCTTTGACTTCCCCTTAGGTTCAATGGATAATACAGTCCGGTTGTGGGATGCTGTCAAAGCATTTGAAGATTTAGAGACTGATGATTTTACTACAGCCACTGGGCATATAAATTTACCTGAGAATTCACAGGAGTTATTGTTGGGAACATATATGACCAAATCAACGCCAGTTGTACACCTCCATTTTACGCGAAGAAACTTGGTTCTAGCTGCAGGAGCTTATAGTCCGCAATAAATCGGTATTAAAGACCTTTTGGAAGCTACTGTTTGAAAAAGGGAGACTAAAAGCAAATACCTCAGTGATTAATATTTAAGCTACAAAGAATGTTTTGTCTATATGGATCTGGAAGGATGCTGCTTGGAAAATCTGAACAGGACAGTTCCACGTTTCTATAGCAACCACATTTAACTAATTTCCGTTAGTTGAATAAGAGGTATTATGTTCGTGGAGGGACATTTATGGTGCTCTGGATGTGTGGAAACTATGCATTTTCTGTTCAAATGCTATTTTAATTTATTATGTTTAGAAAAAAAAATCAGTTGACTTCAATAATCCATCCTGCTTCAAGATTCAAATCAAGTAATATAATACCATCTTGAATTTTAGCTGAAGAATTCTATGAGCATGTGTTTCTGCTGTAAAAATGTGGTTACTGTATGGCACTCAAGTACTATGTTAAATGATCCACTAACATTTTTGCTTGGCCCATGACTAGTGGAATGTTACTGGGTAGGGTGAACTACAATTTCTTTCTAAGAACTAGATGAAGTACAACCATCTACTGACATCTGAATTTATACCTGTTGGATTCTGAGTGCACCCAACACTCTATAAGCCAGGTGAAGAAAATTTAGCTTCCATGTTCTACTTCAGCTAAAATAGCTACATACAACCTAGTACACTTGAAGTCAGACAGACATTTCAGTTGCTTACCTCCAGTACTGAGCCTTGCTTTGGGAAACTAAAAGATTTAGACCAAGTCACTGCCAGTTTTTTGCCTTCGTTGCATTTTGTACAGTTTTTATATTTTTGATATCTTGTAAATAAAGACAACCAGCTTTTCCAGGTTCATAATTTATTGTACAAATTGAGTATCACATGATGAGTTGACATTAGCTTCTCCAGGCATGGGAACTTAACAGATGAGGTACAGGTTAAAATTCTATAAACAAAGCAAAAATAGTTTAGACACAATTGTGTTCAACTCTACTTTTAAGGTATTCAGTAATTACTAGTATAGGACTATCCATGAACCCCCTCAAATTGAATGCAAATTCATCAGATTCTCAGAGTCAGTAACCACCCCAAAATGAAGGCATCTCTCAGCTTAATACAGTTTAACCTAACGCTTCACCTTTAACAAAAGAGCTGCCAACAATTCAGCATGATCCTGAATGTATGCTACTGGAAAAGTCTAGTGTACAAAGTAACATTTTAAACAGTAGTAAACATCTCAGATAAAATTTCTCCATTTTTATAATGGGGATACTACCACTCTCCCCAAAAGTTGGGAGGTACCTCATCCGGAAAACTAGGCAAAAACTACCTGTTTGCCAGGAATAAATCATGGACCACTGCATTCTGGGGTATGTAGTCTTAAGTCAATAGTTTTGAGATTGGAAAAGCTTTTAAGAGCAGAGGAAAAATTTTCTGTGGAGAGCTATAGTAAATAAAGATCTGGGTTTTGGGTTTTCTGCACATCATCTACTACCAAAACAAATATTTATTCACTCAAGCATGGGCAAATGGAGGTTGTGGTGCCCCATAAGAAGAAAATGAAATCTATGGGAATTTAAGGAAAATATAAAATTGCTTATATAAAAATTTGAGACTAGCAAAAAATAAGATATACTTGCAATGTATTTAAAAGGTTGGTTAATAATTATTACATAAAGGGCTTATGTAAGAGAAATAAGGTCTTCACAAAGAGAAAGACTCAATTGTTAAATGAGAAAAACAAAGGGAATGTTAAGAAAAATACAAATGGTAAACAAATGGAAAAAATGTATAACTTCATTAAAAAGACATTTTCACTCATCAAATGAGCAAAGGTCAGAAACTGATTATTCAACATTGGCTAGGGCAAGAGAGACACCCTCTTACAAAGCTGGGTGCCCCATAACCTTTGGGGAAAGCACCTAAGCCTAAAACAATCATACAGACAACACATCATGCTCAAAAGTGTTCAATGCAATGTTATTTATATTTAAAAAATCCTAACAGGGAACAGATATAAATCATATATCCATAAATACTCATACATTCAAATAATAAAAAAAATATTTGTTATAAGACAATATTACAGACATGACTCATAGCCACTGGAAACCAAATAAAAAATATAAAAAAAAGAGTCAAACCAAATGTTAACAAAAATTGTCAGGGTAACAGGATATGAACAATATTTTCCTCTTGTATGTAACTTTGCACAATGACAACAATTTACTTCTATAGTGAGGGAAAAAGCCCTAACAACAAAATGGCTGTTATAAACTTAAATGTCAATTCCTTACCATTTATGTTGCTTTCACAGCTGGTGTTTTTTTAGACCTTAACTTGAAGTATAAGATCATCAAAGCAATGCCTCCATATGTGGCCAGTACACACTGAAAAAGAAAGGAGAAAGTAAACAAGAGCTTTTGCCACTTATATTATTCTAAAATATAACTGCTCAAAGGTATCATTAATACTTACATTCATTCTACCTGTGAGAGTATAAGAGTTGAAATATTTTTTGATACCAGTGAAATGGAATTGAGCATCAGTTTCTGGACCTGCCATGATTTCAATCTTTTAAAAAAAAGAAAGAAAGCAACAATAAATTGGTTTGGATGCAATTTAAAAGAAAATTAAGTTTTGTTTTTGTTTCAAATATTTTATCTTTTTAAGTAATCTCTACACCCAACATGGGGCTTGAACGCACAACCCGGAGATCAAGAGTCACATGCTCCACCAACTGAGCCAGCCAGGCACTTTTTTTTTTTTTTTTAAGTTTAAAAACCTGAAAAATCATTGCACATAGGTATTATGAGTTTTTTTTATGTCTTGCCCAGCACAGAAGTAGCAAAGATGGTGGAAAAAGCCTTGCTGATAAGAGAAACTCAGAAAAGACTTTACCTTGGTTGCTATTGTATAACATTCCAAAATACATATCAAATCACTTAGCAAGGAAGAGAACACAGTAGTCTCTAAGCCCCCCCCCACCCCTTAACCCAACATTGCTTGATATTTTTGTTCTAGCATGTTACACTGTGCATGGACTCAATCAGTTTTAAGAGTAGTTGAAAGTTGGAGCTTGTGATGATACATTTCAAAGTTTCTAAAAAGGGTAACCACCAACTAAACAGCTCAACTTGCAACCCCTTTCACAATTTTTCTTATGAAATAATTAAGGACCTCCATGGGAAGGAAGAGAAGGTATCATTTACTAAATGGAACTGATACTACCATTTTTTAAAAATTAGCATTATTTTAACAAAAGGGATGCACATCAGAGAATAAGAACTGGAAGATTATTTACACAGTTTAAAGAATTAATAAGAGCATGCTGGTTCAAGTTCTTAAAAATGGAGATCCTACCAAAATGTCATTATCAAAGCCTGTCAACTAGTTATAAAGAGCAGGATACCCACCGTCTAGGCTGCAGTGCACTCAGCACCTAACCCCCACCCCCAGGATCCATCCATACTAGCTATTGGTGAAAGCTGGAATCCCTACTCCTCACAGCAAAATAGATAAAAGATTTAAATATAAATGGTAAAACCAAAGAATCCTGGAAGAAAACATGGGCCAAAATTTTAATTACCTTAGGTAAGGGAAAATACAAAGGACAAAAACTAGAAGGGAAAACATAAAAGTGATCAAAGAAATGTAAAATGAGGCTGATATTTAACCATCAGACTGGGAAAAATAGTAAGAATGTGGGAAAATAAGCATCTCTGCTGTTGCGTGAGTATAAACTGGTACAACTTTTCCTAAAGTGCAATTCTGGAATACCTTCAAATTATAAAATTAGATACCCTTTTATGTAGCTGGTTCACTTGTTCTCCAGGAATTTACCCTTATAAGAGATACCACAAAGGGAAACGTTATATGGTTCCAGAACAGTGACTGAAATGCTGTTTATAAAATAAACTGGAAAAACTGAAAGTCCATCTACATACAGAAGACTGATAAAATGATGGTTTCCCTTTGAGGAAATACAATGTGCATAGATCCTTATGCACTGACATGGTGTCCCTGTGTAATGTTAAACAGTAAAAAAAAAAAATTCTATTTCTGGACATTATATTACAGAGCACATTAAGTGGTTCTCAAAGTCTGGTTCCTAGACCAGCAGCAACAGCATCACTGGAAACTTGTTGGAAATGCAAAATCTCAGGCCTGACCTCAGGCCTATTCAATCAAAAACTCTGGGGCCCGGATAATCTGTTTTATTGGGCATTTCTGATGTAAGCTAAAGTTTGAAAGACACTGCAGTAATAGAAAACCAAGTATTTGTTAGTAATTATATAGAAAAAAAAACAACTCTGGAAAAATATGCAGCAAAATTTTGGAGTTATAAGTACCTATATTTTACACAGGCATATATTTGTTATAATAAAAAATAACAAAGGCACATTCAAAAGTCACCAGAACAACACTTGAAAATTCGTATGTATGACCGCCTATCTACCACGACCGACGCCACGCCGAGTCGATTGGCAACATAGACGAGCCGGTCGAGGTCCGGTCGAGATTGGTAGGCAGTGGCAGTGACTCAGCTGGCTCTTGATGAAATGGAAGAGGGAGAGATCTGTGAGGAAGTCGTTGCTATGGAAACTGGCACTCCCCTATTTACCATTCAAAGGCCTTCAGAGGCGCTCACGTGCACAGAATTGGCAATGAAAATTTGGACAAATGACCTTAATTCTGAACAGTTGGAACAATGAAGGAAATCCAGACTTCCTTGGGCCTCCTCAGGGGCCTTGGCCTTTCCAGCTCAAGTAGGAAAATTTGCATTAAAATAAATCTTTATAATGTAGCTTTTATATTAACATTTCATTTTGCTAGACTAGTTTCCCCCCCATTCATCTTCATGATACACTTTTGGATTCTTACAGTATTAAGTGGGTTTCTAGGAGAAACCCTACATGTTAAAACAGGAGCTTAACTTAGTCAAATTATTAACTGATAACCCCACTACCTTATGGGTAACAAAAATTTTTAGGAGGATGTGGTGTCCAAATGAAACAATACTAAAGTGCTTTAAACTTCTCTCTACACAGTATGGGAGGAAGACTGTGATATTCCACAGAGGACTAATTCTGACTGCAGGGAAGGGCACGGTATAGGAACTGAAATTTAGTCTGGGTCTTGAAGACTCTTGTGAAGGTGAGATGGAGGCAGGAGTGGGGAGTAAAATGTTCCTGGTGAATTAAACAATGGGACAAAAACCTACAAGCCTTGGGGTCTGCACCCTTCAGCAAACTGCACATTACTTTTAGACAAAGATCAGGAACCCTTGTGCTAGAGCACCCTCTGTGGAATAACTCAAACTGAAACCTTATTCCCTTTCGAATCGTACAAAATTTAGAAAGACCTAAGGAAAAAATTACCTAAGACTAATAATTGCACTAACTGTTAAATGGTAGCCCGTGGAGAAGTCTAAGCATGGGGTCTTGCTCTTGTTTCTAATTAACCGGCCCACCGCTATTAAACATTAATGAAACCTTCCACGTCTTTCTTCACCTGTGAAAAAAGGCCCAAAGTGACCAAATGTCCTCGCTACTTTCTCATTTTCTTGACACTGCTATTTTCCTGTCTGACTGGACATCTACTTGGAATGGTGAGATCACGAGATAAAAGGAGGCAAAGTCGAGAGCTACTCGGGTAACAGAAGCAGCGTCTTGCACTTCAAGGAGTATACAGCTCTCTGTTCTGGCTATCTCTTAGAAAAGGCCTTTCCGCTGATCGGACACAGACTGAAATCTAACCCGCTTACTGCGTGCCTGGCGAACCGCAGGGGCTGGGCCACACACACTCTCGCTTTGACAAAGGCTGCAGCGCAGCTAAAGAAGGCCTTGCTGGCCAGCTCCCTAAAGACAGCACAGTGGAAATAAACTGCTATGGGCATACAGAGGAAAAAAGGTTAATTTGGCCAGAAGCCCGAGTTTCATTCAATATTACGTCGCTGGGTGACCTTGGGGGACTCCCTTCGCTGAGGGCCCCTTTTTTCTCTATTGTAAAATACGATCTAAGGGCCTTCGGGAACTATGGGACCCTCTGGGACCTCCTATCCGCCTCACCCCGAGGCTTCCCAGCCCAGTCCAAACCCTCGCGCCCTGGCTCTCGTTATCTCTAATTCCTTTTCCATTCTCCACTGTCCTCGCACCCCAAAGCGAAGACCTAGCGGTGTTCCTGAACCAGGAGCGGTCGGATTTTTATGCCAGCCCTGTAAAGCGGAGGCGCAAGGCCTGAGCCCGGGTTCCCGTCCACACACCCACCTTGCAGAAGGCACCAATTCCGCCGGTTGTGTCCTTCAACGTACGCAGCTACCCCGCAATCGGCCGGAAGAAGCCGCCTCCCCCGCACGCTTTCAACGGGCCGGAACGATTCAGCCTTCAGCGTCGATTGGCTACGGCTCGAAGTCCCGCCCTTCCGCTTCCTGTTTCTAACTCTCCTCCCCCAACCCGCAGGACCCAGCATGGTAACGGAAATTGGGTGTTGGGCCCGCGCACGCTTCCGGAATAGCATCGTTGGTCTCCGGGTGTGCTGGTCTCCGCGTGTGTGACTCCAGTGGTACGGGCTCTGAAGTAGAAAGGTGCTGGCGTCGCGGGGCTGGTGAGTGAGGACAGGGCGAGAAGGGAGGAAACCTCATGGCTTCCAGGTCTGTCCCAGGGCTAGGTTCTCTGGGTCCCTGCCATGCACCTGCAGTGCTGGGTGAGTGGTTCGGGCACCCCAGACCAGCTCAGAAGCTGGCCCCTGTAACATCAGGTTCGGCCCCTGAGAAGTTGCTTATGTCCTCTCTTTGCCTCTGGATCGCCTCTTTGAAGCTTCAGTTTCCCCTTGTCTGAAGTGACATTAAGGATCAAATTTCTTGCAAACTAGACTTCTCGGCTCTTTCCTATTTCTGCGAAGCATGCACCCACCTATTCCTGATTCCAAATCCAAGGCTTCCACTGGTCTTCACCTCTTCTACAGTCACAGCCCTTTCTAGATGCTTATTCCAGGTGTCTCTCAGAACCAATCTCTACTATCTTCCCTTCTTGGATCTAGTTCTCATTTGCATAGTTTCTCTGCTGTACTGCAATTGACTTCTACTCTGTTAACTTTCTTTCAGTTCTGTCTCTCTACCTGTCCAATTAATAGCCTGCAGTATATTTTTCTTGATTGCTATTCTATTTCTTTCCCTACTTAAGGCTCTGACTTGTCAAAGTAAACATTGTGCTACTCATATCTAGGTCAAAATCTTTCACAAAAAAGGTCCCCTGTCTTCCACAATTTAACTCTGATTATTATGCTTTATTCTCCCTGTGTGTCTAAACAGTTTTTCAAAGAAAGGAAACAGCAACTTCTTGAACAATATTTTGAGAAATTGATGGTGATTATTGAAATATTTTGCTTTAACTGTTTCTATGCCTTTTCTCACATTCCTTCTGCTTTTCCTTTTCCACCTGTCAAAATCTTTTTCATCTTTTAACAGCTCAAAGACACCTTCTTTAGGAAGCTTGCCTTCTTTACTGAAACCTCATCCCTTCCTATTTTTTGTTTATAGTTTGATTTTTATTTTATTTATTTATTTAATTTATTTATTTTTTTTTTGGTAACTCTACACCCAACACAGGGCTCGAACTTAATGACCGTGAGATCAAGAGCTGCATGCTCTTCTGACTTAGCCAGCTAGGCGCCCCAATTTGTATTTTAAATTATTTGCGTAATTGTTTTATTTTCTTAAAATTGTGCATGTTCTTATTTTTTTTAATTAAAAAAATTTTTTTAAGTAACCCAACATGGGGCTTGAACTCATAACGTTGAGGTCAAGACCTGAGCCAGGAGCAAGAACCAGATGCTTAACCAACTGAACCACCCAAGCACTCCAAAATCGTGCATGTTCTTTGAAGATAGGGACTTATATATTCATTTGTGTATCTCTGACTTAACTGTAGTTACTCTGTCATATTTATTAAATTGGATCTAAAACTTCTTTTCCTGGAGGAAAATGTATGGACTTGTGGTTTTGAAGCAGAGATCTTTGGAAAGATGAATTATGGGTAATCTGGGGCCTAGCATCAAACCATCTATTTCTTAGTCCTGAATGTTGTCTAGACATTGGTGCTAGAAGGCTCTATCTCTTGTCCACTGATCACAACCTTTAGGAAATCTGACACCAAGGCTACAGCTCACTGATACTCTTTGCATTGTTTTTAGGAGACTCAAACACAGCAACCATGGAAGAAAGCTTCCCCCGAGGGGGTACGAGAAGGACCCACAAATCAGAGAAAGCTTTGCAGCAGTCAGTTGAACAAGACAACTTATTTGATGTAAGTGGTGTGCTTATTTGATAAAACTCACAGAACATTTTCTAGTATCCTTGTGAAGAATGAACCTTTTTTGAGAATGTGGTATTTTCCATATTTGTTTCTTTTTGAAGTCTACTTTTGTAAGTTGAACTTGTTGGAGAGTCCATACCACCGTGAGGCTATATTTTTCGAAGCATGGCATTTAGTACTTGAGTTTGCAGAGCTGTTGTTCCTTATTCTTAGGAACTTTGTGCCTTGTTGGTTAAGGTTGGAGAGAAAAGTTATGAAATAAGTCATGAAAGGTACAACATAGGGGATATAGTCAGTGGTATTGTAATAGTATTGTATGGTGACAGGTGGTAGCTACACCTGTGGTGAGCATAGCATAATGTGTGGAGTTGTCAAATCACTATGCTATACACCTGAAATTAATGTAACATTGTGTGTTAACTCTACTGCAATTAATTAAAAATAAAGGATGGAGAGAAAGCAGTTGGTGATTGATTTTTTAAAATGGGATCATTGCCATATATAATGGTCAGAATTTGCATTGAAATTCACCAGCTTCACCTAGAGTAGGCTCCAAATGCTAGAGGGAAGGGAGCTAACATTTCATTGTATGGCCTTATGTGTATTTTATGTAATCTTTCCAACTGCAGTGGAGTAGAGAACGTCATTCCATGATGAGGAACTGAGGCTGAGAGAGGTTACATATTTTAACTGAAACCACACAGCTTGTTATGGTGGAGTTGGGAGTTTAACTCGGGTCTCCGTGTCTCCACCTTCTTTTTTTTTTTTAAAGATTTTATTTATTTATTTGACAGAGAGAGACACAGAGGGAACACAAGTAGGGGGAGTGGGAGAGGGAGAAGCAGGCTTCCCACGGAGCAGGGAGCCTGATGTGGGGCTCTATCCCAGGACCCTGGGATCATGACCTGAGCCTAAGGCAGACACTTAATCGACTGAGCCACCCAGGTGCCCCTCCACCTTCCATTTTTACACACTGTTCTAAATTGCTTCTCATAGTGGGGACCCCAGTGTCCATCCCAGTCAAGGGAGGAAGAACACAGGAGTGAAAGGGGCTTTTGAAAATATGAAGAGGGCTCCCACCTTGGGCAAAGGGAACGTTGGTGACAGAGTGGGAGAGATGGGATTGGAGCAGGAATTACAGGAACTCTGGGAGTGGAGTGTGCTGGAGGAGTAACAAAGCAAGGTGACAGGTGACCTGACAGTTTAAGGGAAAGCCCAGGATTGTTTCTCTTCATTCTTGTGGATCTTTTATCCCCCCTCTGTAGATTTCTACTGAAGAGGAATCCACCAAAAGGAAAAAGAGCCAGAAAGGACCAGCAAAAATAAAAAAGTTGAAAACCGAAAAGAGAGAAAGCAAGTCTATAAGAGAGAAGTTTGAAATCCTTAATATTGAGGTTTGTTACATTTTGATTTCGTTCTAAACAAACTACCTGGGTTGCTTACATTTGCATATGTTCTTCCCTCTTTCTTTTTTCCTTCAATCCTTTTGTGTATATATGTGTGTGTGTGTGTGTGTGTGTGTGTGTGTGCGTCCCGGTAGAGATTATTACAGTTTGTGCTCAGAATTGAGCATTATCACCTTCGATTATTATTTTTTTTTTTAAAGATTTTATTTATTTATTTGACAGAGAGAGACACAGCGAGAGAGGGAACACAGCAGGGGGGAGTGGGAGAGGGAGAAACAGGCTTCCCGCGGAGCAGGGAGCCCGATGCGGGGCTCGATCCCGGGACCCTGGGATCATGACCTGAGCTGAAGGCAGCCGCTTAACGACTGAGCCACCCAGGTGCCCCTATCACCTTCGATTATTAACCAATGCCTGGGATCATGTGTTGTTTTTCTTTTTAGCTGCTGAGTCCCTCTTTGTGCTTGTGTCTTAATGAAATTTGTATTTTAGTAGATTCATAGGTTAGAACTGGCAATAACTTTAAACCTTTCTACTTCTACTCTTTCATTTCATAGCTATGGAAATTCTCTTGGAGAAGTGAAGTGGTCTTTTAATGTTCTTTATGTTTTTAGATTATAACTTGGATATGTGTTGTAAAAAAGAAAAAAAAACAAACAAAATGATTCCTAAGGAAAAGATTGAGATTCGGCCTGCGGAAGTATTTTGTTTGTCTTATGTGATATTTAGAAAAATAATTACTTAACTTGGTGCCAACATTAGAAGAAATCTCACATAAAAATGTGACTTCTGGCTTCTTGTAAAAATTTGAGAGCGCTGACAGCACAAACTCGCATTCCCTCATGTTCGGAGTCACATGGAGCTGAGTGGTGGTTGTGCCTTCAGGACTGGCGTGCACACCCCAGACTGCCATTTTCTCCACTGGCCTGCTTCCTTCACTTGGCTGCCTGTCAGGCATTTGAGTTTGGGTTGTGTGGAGTAAAGCAAAAGACAGAAGTGTCCTCCAGTATCGTAGTGCTGTTTTATGGTGCTTCGTCAGCTATTTGATAAGTATATGGATGTAATACACACAGATATTTCCTCTAGCTTTTATTTTTTTATTTTTTTAAAGATTTTATTTATTTATTTGACAGAGAGAGACACAGCAAGAGAGGGAATACGAGCAGGGGGAGTGGGAGAGGGAGGGAGAAGCAGGCTTCTGGCTGAGCAGAGGGCCCGATGTGGGGCCTGATCCCAGGATCCTGGGATCATGACCTGAGCCGAAGGCAGACACCTAACGACTGAGCCACCTAGGCACCCCTCCTCTAGCTTTTATATGTCAGAGTTGGGACTAGAAGCCAGTCCCCCTAACATCCTCAATCGTTGTTCTTTTCCCTATTGTGCCCATTTCACTTTTTCTCTTCTAGTCCCTTTGTGAGGGGATGCGGATTTTGGGTTGTGTGAAGGAGGTAAATGAACTGGAACTGGTGATTAGTCTCCCCAACGGACTCCGGGGCTTTGTGCAAGTAACTGAAATTTGTGATGCCTATACCAAAAAGCTGAGTGAGCAGGTGGCTCAAGAAGAACCTCTGAAGGTAAGGGAAACCTGAATGTACTTTGTAACTGGACCTAAGTGGTGCACAAGTAGATGTAAAATTACAACTTTGCTCAGTGCTAAAAAGTCAAGGCACAAGGTGTCATGAGAGTTTATAATAGGGAATTTTTTTTTTCTTTTTTTTAAATAAGAGGATTTTGACTTAGCCCAGGGAGTCTGGAAGACTTCCCTGAGGAAGGGATGCTTGAGGTGAGATCTGACGCATGAGTGTGTACTGGGTAAAGATTAAAGAAGGAAGGGAGTTCAGACAGAAGGAGTGCAATATGGAGCAGAGAGAAGGCTAGTGTGGCTAGAGCAGAGAGAGCAAGGGAGAGTGGTGTGGGATGGGGCAGGAGAGCTGGGTAGAGGCTAGACCATGTTAAAGATTGTTTTTTAATTCTAGAACCAATGGGAAGCCCTTGAAGTGTTCTCATTGGGGTGGGTGACCTGTAGACAGCATAGAGAATAGATGGAAGAGGCATGTAGTTGCCCAGAGACCAGTTAGGGGGTTACTGTAGTAGCCCAGCTCTGAGATTGATGCCAGGCTGTGTTCAGGGTTTACCTACTGAGGAAGTAAAGTCAATGCCCACTGATGGATAGGGGGCATGAGTCCTAACCTTCTGTTTTGTGTGTGACTTGATGGTCGGCCTTGCCATCCTGAGATAGAAACCCTGAGAAAGGACCTGGATTGGGAGAGACGATCACGATTTTATTTTTTGCTCTGATGAATTTGAGGAATGGTTGAAACATCCAGTAGACAGGAGATTCAGAGTAGTCTGGGCCAGAAACGTACATGTGTGAGAATGCTTTGCATAGGTGGTAATTGAAGCTAAGAAGAGGGAAGAAGGTGCCTAGAAGGAGCAAAAAGAGTGAGGAGAGACTGAAGCACAGACCCTTGAGTGAATCCTGACCCTGGAGAAAGATTGACCCTCAAGTATTTTTTTTCTTTTTAGATTTTATTTATTTATTTGAAAGAGAGAGCGAGCGAGCGCGTGTGCACGCATGCACACATATGTGTGCAGTGGGGAGGGGCAAAGGGAGAGGGAGGGAATCTCAAGCAGACTCCCCGCTGAGCACAGAGCCCATGCAGGGCTCAATCCCACAACCCTGAGATCACGACCAGAGCTGAAACCAAGAGTCAGACGCTCAACTGACTGAGCCACCCAGGCACCCCAACCAGTGTTAAATGCTTTCTGAAGGTCACATATAAGAAGGACTGAGAAATGGGTTATTGAATTTAGTGACATGAAGATCACTGGTGATTTTATTGGGAGATAAAGTGGTGGGTGAGGGGTGGAACACAGAATGAGCTGAAGGGCGAGCAGGAGGTGAAGAAATGGAGACCGTGAATAGACGACTCTTGACAAGTCATTTACATCTGCCTGTTCTTTGGAGATATTTTGGAGGCCTTAGGCTGAAATACAAGACTGTGACTTGGCCACAGGTCCCTCTTCCTTTGGCGAGTGGTTACTGTCTTCGTCCACTGTTTGGGTTCTTTGGGGTCTGAGGATGAGAAACCACCGAGCGCAGGTTGGGCAGTGGTAAGTTGGTTCGGGGGGGAGTATGTATCAGATCTTTCTCATTTGTATTATGCAGGACCTGGTCAGCTTGCCTGAACTCTTCTCACCTGGGATGCTGGTGAGATGTGTGGTGAGCAGTGTGGGTATCACAGAGAGGGGCAAAAAGAGTGTCAAGTTATCTCTGAACCCCAAAAATGTCAACGAAGTGCTGAGTGCTGAGGCCCTGAAGCCTGGCATGGTACGTATGGGGCCAGGGAAGAGGATCAGACAATGTGCGTTTTTCCTGCCCTGCCTCCTAGGAAGTATCTAGACCACCTTTTACTTTCAGCTTAACTGTTACACACAGGGGTGGGTCTTTCCCTGGGGAGGGAGGGGAAGATTTCTAGGGTACTTAACGGAAATTGAAGGCTTGAGCCTAATCACATTACCTTGGAGGGGAGAAAGGGAAGGTTTACTGGTGGCCAATAAAAAAAAAAAATGCCTCCCAAGGAGGCTTAGCAGGAGTGAGGAGTTCCTCAAAGTGCCTTACTTACCGAGACTTGTTCTTTACAGATTAAGTCTTTTTCAGAGGCTATCTGGCATCTCTGGGGAATGCTTGAGGGCTGCTCTCTGAGAGCAAGAGATAGGGTAGATAGAGCAGTTAGTCTGTCAGCTGTACTGATGGATAGCTCACTACTGTGTCTCCTAGTCCTATGGAGATTCAGGAGAAATTAGTCCTAGCTCTGAGTCTCAACATCCAATAGGTATAAAACACACTCATATGAACTACACTCATCTCGGTGCTCTTGTAATTAAGAGGAAGGAGATCAGTATGATCTTTTTTTTTTTTAAGATTTTATTTATTTATTTGACAGAGAGAGAGAGATAGCAAGAGAGGGAACACAAGCAGGGGGAGTGGGAGAGGGAGAAGCAGGCTTCCCGTGGAGCAGGGAGCCCAATGTGGGGCTTGATCCCAGGATCCTGGGATCATGACCTGAGCCGAAGGCAGACGCTTAACGACTGAGCCACTCAGATGCCCCAGTATGACCTTTTAACTTTTAGTTATAAGCAATCAGTTTGGGATAGGACCTGAAAGCTGGCTAGAAAGGGGAATAGAAGTAAGCCAAGTTGCAGGAAATTGACAAGTGTCAAAAGAGCCTGCTGTTTGGCAGGTGCTGTTTTAGACGTTTCATCTGAAGAAATTCTCACAGCAACACCGTGAGGTAGATAGATATTCCTCTTATACATTTGGGAAAATGGACTCAGAAAGGTTTATGACTTGCGAAGGACCAAATGGTAAGAGCCAGATTTGAATTTCACACCGCTTCCCATGAAATGTAAAGGAGGTTAGCAAGATTTTTTTTTTCCTTTTTTTGAAGTCTTGGAGGCGCTTAGAAAAGACATGGTGACAGCTAAAAGAGTAGTTCCGGATTAGTCATGGCTCTGGGAGTGACCTTGCAGGGCAATCTGGTTTACTCCTCTTTGTGTAACAATAGTCTTTCCTATCTTTTGAAAATTCTCCAGGGGAGAAACCCCTCTTTTTCATTCCATTCAACTGTGTATAACACTTCTCACTGTCTGGAAACCATAAGATCCCTCAAGGCCTAAGAGAATTAAAGTTGATGTCTTTCCCTTTTCTATCCTTGAGTGGGACCAAAGTTGTTGGGGGTGGGCTTGGGGGAGGATTGTGGGATGATGTGTCAAGATTGATGGTGGGAACATTCATGTTTGGTAGTGGATTTTTGTTGTGTGACCCATTACCTTTGAACTTTTGAACTCTGACTTTTGAACTTCAGAATGCTTTCACTTCCTCCAGCTGCTCACAGGCACTGTGTCCAGCCTGGAAGACCATGGCTACCTGGTGGACATTGGTGTTTGTGGGGCCAGAGCCTTTCTGCCACTGCAGAAAGCCCAGGAGTATATCCGACAGAAGAACAAAGGTGAGAGGAAGAAGAGGGGCCAGTGCATGGTAGTGAGGCATTATGTGTAAATACCATTTGGTGAGTAAAATGGCAGAATGGTGACCCCAAAGGCTCTTTGGCTTTGCCAAAATCAGCGTTAATCCTAGCTGATAGAAAAGGGAATATGTGTGAAGGACCAGTGAGTAACAGGATCTACGATCCAATGGACCAGTTTTACTTTTTCTCACCTAGAACATTCCACTGAAATTTGGGCCCCTAGGGCCCCTGCAGCACTCTTCCTGCCTTGTTGAGATTTTCATATTTTTAAACGCTGTTGATTCCAAATCTGTCAGGGTCACTTTATTCCCCTCTTGTAGTTGGTCCCTGAGAGATTGGGAACATGGGTATTACATGGTAACTGGGCAGGTAGACCATGGATCTTTTCAGGTATTGCTTGAGCCCAAGTTAAGAGCCCTTCTCATGAAGGTATTTTTCCTTTTGGGGGCTGGGGCTGGGGCTTGCAGGTGCTACACTGAAGGTGGGTCAGTACCTGAACTGCCTCATTGAAGAGGTGAAAGGCAACGGAGGAGTTGTTGGTCTGTCTATTGGTCATTCTGATGTTTCTACTGCCGTTGCTACTGAGGAGCAAAACTGGACCCTTAATAACTTGCTACCAGGACTGGTGGTCAAAGCCCAGGTACAGAAGGTAAGCCATTCATTGTCATTACTATTTTGTTTTTTAAAGATTTTATTTATTTATTTATTTGTCAGAGAGAGAGAAAGAGAGGGAGAGTACAAACAGGGGGAGTGGCAGGTAGAGGGAGAAGCAGGCTCCCTGCTAAGCAAGGAGACTGATGCGGGACTCGATCCCAGGACCCTGAAATCATGACCTGAGCCGAAGGCAGACGCTTAACCATCTGAACCACCCAGGCGCCCTGTCATTACTATTTTCTAAAACAGAGAGAATTTTTGCTGAAGTGGTACATGTGCACATTCTAAACTTGTGCTGCCCGATAGGGTAGACATTGGTCACTTGTGGCTTATTACACACTTGAAATGTAGCCATTGCCATATGTTGAAATGATAATATTTTGGATGTGGGTTAAACTGTTATTAAAATAATTTTCATTTATTTCTTTGTAGTTTTTAAAATGTGACTGCTAGAGAGCTTAATTACATAGTTACATATGGATTATGTTTCTTTTGGACAGTGCTGATTGAAAAGGTCAAATAGTTTTTTCTTTTTTAAAAGATTTTATTTATTTTAGAGAGTGGGGAGGGATAGAGGGAGAAGAGAATCTCAAGCAGACTCCATGCTGAGTGCAGAGCCAATGCAGAGCTCGATCCTAGGGCCCTGAGATCACAACCTGAGCTGAAATCAAGAGTCGGGTGCTTAACCCACTGCGCCAGCCAGGCACCCCGAGAAAGTCAAATAGCATTAAAAGACTTTTATAACAAAGAACTATCTCATCTCTTCTAACTCCATCTTTAACTCTTACATCTTTGGAAATTTACCTCTGTATTTCTAAGCAACAAGCTTTTGCTGGTATCTCTTGGTTTATCAATTTTAGGCATTGAGTGTTAACTTCTTATCATAGTAGATGAATATTTGGCTTTCTTAATTTTCCCTTTCCTTCCTCCACCCTCCTAACAGAGGTATATTAAATTTTTTGTTAAATCGTTATTTAAATTATTGTGGTTATTACTATTACTAGTTTAAATTATTATGGTTACATAAATATTATTTACTGCTGAGCTAGGTAATGTACTATGATTGTTTCTCAAATAGCTTTTTCCTTGGAGCTGATAATCAGCTTTTTTTTTTTTTAAAGATTTTATTTATTTATTTGAGAGAGAGCATGAGCAGGGGGGACGGAGAAGGAGAAACAGACTCCCCGAGAAGCAGGGAGCCCAATGTGGGGCTCTATCCCAGGACCCCGAGATCATGATCTGAGCCAAAGGCAGTTGTTTAACTGACTGAGGCACTCAGACACCTTCGTTTTTGTCATTTACCAAATTCTCTTCCTGCCTATGACTATTTCTTAATACATCTTTTTTTTTCTTTTTTTTTTAAGATTTTATTTATTTATTTGACAGAGCACAAGCAGGGGGAGCGGCAGGCAGAGGGAGAAGCAGGCTCTCCCTGTAGAACAGGGAGCCTGACATGGGGCTCAATCCTAGGACCCTGGGATCATGACCCAAGCCGAAGGCAGACGCTTAACCGACTGAGCCACCCAGGCGCCCCGCTTAATACATCTTGTAGTTATTTTCTTCATACCACAATTTTCCATAAAGGTGTTTAAACCTTAGTTACTTTTTTTTTAACCACCTAGAGCCCTTTTTCCTCTTATCCTCCTCCCGTCTAGACCGGTTGCTCTGGTAGGACTCCTGTAGAGCTAATATCCTAGGACTTCCTTTCTCTGTCATCCTGGACCTTCCCCTCTTTCTCCTATGTTGGAGTCGTCTTTGATTCCACATATTCCCCTTTTTTGGTTTACTCATTTTAGTGTGGCACATTCTCCAGAACCATCCTTGGTAAGGTACACAGGAGGTTTATTTCCTGACCTAGGGTGTTGGGGATCCCCAGGACCACTCCCAGTTTCGCTGGTGGCGCTAGAAGCTCTCAGAGGACTCAGCATTTAGTGACACTCGTGACTATGGCTTATTACAGTGCAAGGAAGCAAAGCAAAATCAGCAAAGGGAAAAAGCACTTGGAGCACAACTTTCCAAGAGTCCTTGCTCCCAGTGGAGTCACAAAGGGTAGAACTGTCGATTTGGGAAGCTCATGAGAGACTCAGTGCCTGAGGGTTTTTACTGGGGCTGGTCATGTAGGTACCCTCCTCCTGACATGTACCAAAATTCCAGATTCCATATTGTTGACACAAACAGTTCAGCTGAGAGCCACTTGGTTCTGAGAGTTGTGGGAACCCTCCTAAAATCTAAATTTTCAGCCACCAGCCAATGGCCAACCTTGTCAGCAGGCTTTTCTAAGGATCATATTCTGGGTCTTGCTTTGTTACCTCTTTTCCGCACACCTAGTATGGCTGAAAATACCTTTATTCTACACTCACATGTGATTGGTAGGAAAGCTAGGATTAGAATTCTTTGTCAAAAATAACTGAGAATCTTGAAGAGCTGTTATCTGGCCTCTACTGTTCTTAAAAAGTCTGGTGCTCCTTTGGTTTCTCTTTCTTATATATGTTTCTTCTTTTTGGAAGAGTTCAAGAATTTTTTTTTTAAGATTTATTTATTTATTTTAGAGAGAGAGAGTGCGAGCAGGGGGAGGTGCAAAGGGAGAGGGAGAAAGAGAGAATCTCCTGCAGACTCCCCACTGAGTGCAAAGCCCAACTTGGGGCTCAGTCCTACAACCCCAAGATCATGACCTGAGCTGAAAGCAAGAGTCAGATGCTCAGTCGACTGAGCCATCCAGGCGCCCCTTAGAAGAGTTCAAGAATTTGATTTTTAAGAACCTCATTTTTAATTTGTAATAAAAGTTTACAACTTGATTTTTTCAAAAAAATCAACAAACGGCAAGCACCCAATAATAAAGGTCTTAATTGAAAAAAAAAGAGTTCAAGAATTTTATTCTTGGGACGCCTGGGTGGTTCAGTCAGTTGGGCATCTGCCTTCAGCTCAGATCATGATCCCAGGATGCATCAGGCTCCTTGCTCGGCGGGGAGCCTGCTTCTCCCTCTACCTGCTGCTCCCCCCTGCTTGTGCATGCTCTCTCTCTCTCTGACAAATAAATAAAATCTTTAAAAAAAAAAAGAATATTATTGTTATCCCTTTTAAGATTTCATGATGATGTGTTTTGGTGTGGATCTCTCTCCATTTATTTGTCCTACAATCCAGAAAGGCAGATCTTTCAATTCTGAGAAAACTTCTTATATTATTGGGTTTTTTCTATTTTCAAATTGACATGTAATTCACATATAGGAAGATTCACTCCTTTAAAAATGTATAACTCAGTGATTTTTTAGTGTATTCACAAAGGTATGCAGCTGTTTGATTCCAGAACATTTTCATCACCCCAGAAAGAAATCCTGTACACATTGGTGGTCACTTTCCATCTCTCCCTCTCTTACTCCCCTGGGTGTACTTTTTGTCTCTAGATTTGTCTATTCTGGATATTTCATATAAATGGAATTATACAATATGTGGCCTTTTGTTTCTGGCTTCTTTCACTTAGCATGTTTTCAAGGTTCATCCATGTTGTAGCATGATGTAGCATGGGATTCATTCCTTTTTATGGCTGAATACTATTCCATATTGTGGAGATGACACATTTTGTTTCTCCATTCATCAGTTAGTGGACATTTGGGTTGTTTCCACTCTGGGCTATTATGAGTAATGCTGCTATGAAATTGGTGTGTAAGTTTCTGTGTGGATGTAAGTTGTTATTTCTCTTGGGCGTATACTTAGGAACGCAATTGCTGGTCATATGGTAACTGACTTTTTAGAGGAACAGCCTAAGCGGCGGCACCGCTTTACATTCCCACCAGCAATTAAGGGTTCTGGTTTCTTCCCATTTTCACACACAGCTGTTACTACGCTTTTTATTATAGCCATCCTAGTGGGTGTGAAGTGGTATCTCCTTGTGATTTTGATTTACATTTCTCTAATGATTAGCAATATTGAGCATCTTTTCATGTGCCGGTTGTGTTATGACCATTTGTATATCTTCTTTGGAGAAATATCTATTCAAAAGTCCTTTGTCCAATTTAAAATTAGGTTGTCCTTTTATTGTTAAATTGTAAGATTTCTTTATATATTATGGATACTAGCCCCTTATTGGACTTTTTTATTTTTTAAATATAATTTCCTCTTTTTTCTCTTGAACTCCAGCTGATGTTGGACTTAATGTTTCAGTTTTCTAATTTTCTTATTTTTTCATCTCACCTTTGTTTGGGTATGTGCATGTATTTGTCTATATCCTACCTTCTGGGAGAGTCTCTCAATTTTAACTTTGTACTCTATTGAATTTTTGTTTTGACTGCCATTTTATGAGTGAGGTGCTAAAAAACTTTGTGTGCCTGGTTGGGTGGGGCTTGTTGACTGGCTGACTTCACTGTCAGGATCAGGAGCTAGCGGACTTTGAGCAGCTCCAAATGTCATCATTATAAGTCTTCTCTAGAAAGGATCTATTAATCTCTCCTCAGGAGGGTATAATCCTGGCTGCCTGAGAGCTAGGTGGGAGAGGGCTTGGATGTCTTCATATCTATATCTATATGATATTTAGAATTTTTCTTAACCTACATTTTCAGGGTTTGCACTCTCCCTGTCTTTTGAGTCTCATGCAGGTTTCCTAGAGAATAACTCTCATTTTCTGTGGAGGCAGGAGAGGCGTAGACCCTATAGTTTGAGGAGAGGACCTGGGGGTTTAATTTTGATTCCCTGAATTCAGTCATCTGCCTCATTGCTCTCTTTTGAGGTGCTTCTCGCCTCTCATTCCTTAGCTTTTGGGGGGCTCTGTAGGGCGAATCAGCATGGTCAGTATCTCCCTTTTGCCAGGATTAGGGTTTTGCCTTCTTAGTCTGGGCAGATCACCAAGTTAGCAATAATTTGTCCAGGTTGTCAGGTTGGCAGTTCCCCAAGGATCTTTGTGTAAATGAATTGGGAAACCTCAAGGGTGGCAGGATTGATGCCTCTCAGGCCAGAAGGGAGGTGAGCTACTGGGAGTTGTCCTGCCACTTAATGGGGGGGGAGGAGAGATACACAGTTGGGGGAGGAGAGATACACAGTTGTGGGAGATGTGGCAGTGAGGGTTTCGTATGAACCGTGTCTCACATTCTTGGTTCCTTCTTGTTCCGTTTATTTCTAGGTGACTCCAGTTGGCCTTACACTAAACTTCCTCTCATTCTTCACTGGCCTGGTCGACTTAATGCACCTGGATCCCAAGAAAGCTGGAACATATTTCTCAAATCAAACAGTAAGAAATTTTTCTTGATTCCGTTGTGTCGCAAACAGCTGTCCAGTATTGCAGCTAGCTATGAGCAGATCCTAGGGCTGCAAGTGTACAGGTGTTAGAGGCAGTGAGGGGAATGAAATGTGTTTTGGAAGGATCACAGGAAGCCACGGTGGTTACTTCTGTGGACTGAGATTAGAGAAGGGAATCTGTGAAAAAGAAGATAACTTGTAGTTTGTAATTGTTTTATATAGTTTGGTTTTGGGGGGGTGGGTAGTGAATCTTTTGCTGTTATCATTTAAGGTGTTTAAGAAGAATATGTAATGTAAAAGAACAAAATACATGTTTAATTAGAAAAATATGGTTTAAAAGTGCTATGGGTAGAGTAGGTCCAACTTTGAAAAAAATTTATTTTAAAATAAAGATTTTACTTATGTATTTTAGAGAGAGAGAGAGGGAATGTGTGCATGTGTGAGCATGAGCTGGGGGAGGGGCAGAAGGAGAGGGAGAGAGAGAATCTCAAGCAGGCTCTGCGCTGAGTGTGGAGCCCAATGCAGGACTCTATCTCATGACCCTAAAATGACCTGAGCCGAAATGAAGAGTCAGACACTCAACCAACTGAGACACCTAGGTGCTCTGAAAAAATATTTATTTTTATTTTTAAAAAAATTTTTAAAGATTTTATTTATTCATTAGGGAGAGAGAGAGCATGTGTGTGTGCATGAGCGGGGGAGGGCAGAGGGAGAGGGAGAAGCAGACTCCCCGCTGAGCGGGAACCCGATGCAGGGCTCAGTCCCAGGACCCTGAGATCATGACCCGAGCTGAAGGCACATGCTTAGCTGATTGAGCCACCAAGGCGGCCCTAAAAAATTTTTTAATGGTACACCTGGTTAAAATATTGGAACATTATACACAGTCAAGTGTTAATAATGATTGACTCTGGCTGATTTTTCTACACTTATCTAAATACCCAAGTTTTCTGCAGTGATCATGAATATTTGGGAAGAAAGTCCCAATATATGTTATTCAGAGTTTTAAAAGGAATCCTAAAATGATTTTTTTCTTTTATTTTTTTTGTTTTTAATAGTAATATATTCTATTGGAGTCTATAGAGACATGTTTTTTAGCTAAACAAGCTTTCCCAGCACTTAGTGATAATATTAACTGTTTGGTGAACTTTCTTCTAGTAACTTTTTCTCCTTACAATCATATTTGTGTACTACACTTGATCTTAGCCAAAAGGCCGAGAAGCGATACAATCATATTTGTGTACAAAGTGCAGACGTTTTACCTGCTGTAACCTTGTGATCAGGGCAGGCTGTTTCTGGTGTGTTTCAGACGGGCCTCTGATCTAGTGATGCCAGTACGTGGCTTCTGTTGTGTATACGTTATTAGCCTCATGGTGTTGAGGGGACCCTGGTATGTTTTCCTGGCCTTGAGTAAGCATGGTTTTAGTCGGACACAGTTCCTCTGGGACATTTTGTTTGAATTTTCCACATGCTGCTTGATTGCACAAGCTGATATTACTACTTACATCCATAACCTGGGCAGCACATGTGGAGTCTTGACCTCCGAAAGTCAGCTCTGAGGACCTTATCTTCTGTGTGCTTCCTCCTGCTCATGATTCTCTTTCCCTTGTCTAGGTAAGGGCCTGTGTTCTCTCTGTGCATCCTCGGACCAGGGCTGTGCGGCTGAGCCTGCGTCCCGTCTTCCTGCAGCCGGGGCGCTCACTCACTCGGCTCTCTTGCCAGCACCTGGGAGCTGTGCTGGATGAGGTTCCTGTCCAGAGCTTTTTCAGCAAGGCCGGGGCCACCTTCAGGCTGAAGGATGGGGCGCTGGCCTATGCCCGGGTGAGGAGGCGCTCTTTGTTTCATCAGGATCTTATCACTAGAAGGACTTTGGGGACACATGGGTCCTTTTCTGTTTTTTACATCCCTTGTATTAGTTTCCTATTTTTGAATATCCCCAAGTGTGGCAGACTCTGCAGAGGGGTTAGACCAATGTCTATCTGTTCTATTAGAATTCTTTAGGATTAATTTGACTTACTTTGATCCCTGGTCGATGGTAGATACAAGAATGAATTAAGATCTACACCAGAGCTTGGCAAAGGGTTTTAAAGGGCCACATAGTAAATATTTCAGGTTTGCGGGCTGTATGATCTCTGACCTAACTACTCAGCTCTGTTGTTGTAGTCAGAAAGCAGCCATAGACCGTACGTAAATGAAGGGGTATGGCTGTGTTCTAGTAAAACTTTTATTTGCAAAAATAGGCACTGACTCGTGAGCTATAGTTTACAGACCCATGATCTAGACTGTTCTCTGACCTTATATTCTATGACTGTAAAGAGCAATGTTTTAGTTAGAGGAATTTTTTAACAGGCGATTAGTAGTGTTTTTATGGTAGGTGATAAATGTGTCAGTGTGCTTTCATGTCTGATTGCCTCAGATTTACTGTGTCTGGCTTGCCCTTAATCACTTGGTATTTTGTAGCTCAGCCATCTCTCCGATTCTAAGAATGTCTTCAATGCTGAGGCCTTCAAGCCGGGGAACACTCACAAGTGTAGAATCATCGATTACAGCCAGATGGATGAGCTGGCCTTGCTCTCCCTGAGGACGTAAGTCTGTTATTGACACATGTGGGACTATAGAAGTGTGCTTCTCTAGGGATGCATGGTCACAGTTTCTCCTGGCCTGACTTGGTGAGGGTTTTCTTTCTTGCCAGCATGATTTTGGGAGCCCTGAATTTTAGGTAGCCTCTGCCCTGGCTTATTTAATCTTGTATTTTCTTTTTGTTCTAGGTCCATTATTGAAGCTCAGTACCTTAGATATCATGACATCAAACCTGGGGCATTGGTAAAGGTAAGACTCAAGCATATAATTAGATACTCTTTCACCTTCAGACATTCTTTAGTTCGCTAGTTAACTGGCCGCTCATTAGTTCTCACTGAACACATTTAAAGTCACGTTCCTTACCTCTGCCTCTTAACGGGAGTTTCTTTTTCTTCTCTCGGGTAACGTAATTAATTTCAAGATAAGGTCTTAATAGCAACACCCAAATACACAGAGTCAGTAGTTTGTAAATCCTGGGATTTGATGGTGTTTATTAGATTTGAGCAAAAGTTAGTTCTATGATAATTGAACTCCTGGGATGTTAGTAAGAGGTCACTTACAGTTGCCTCTCGTGTCCAACCATTTAGCCCCAGTTGAGCAGATCTCCTTTATATGTAGAGTTTGTTCCTTAGGAGACAGAGTCTCCTTCAGAGAACGTGCTTGTGAGGTAGACAGAAAGAACATGCTTCCACAAAAAGATGTGAAGTTTCCCGTAAACAAACCAGACTGCATTCAAATCAGTGTGGGGTGTGTGCTTTACCCCATGACATCTGGAATAACAGGCAGTTAGCCTGGGAAACTGGGCTTCAAAAGAGAGATGTGACCTGCTTTGTTGTAAGAGGTGGAGGAAAAAAGCCATTCTTGAGGTATGATGGCATCTTTTCTTGGGATTCCCTAGGGCACAGTGCTGACCATAAAGCCATACGGGATGCTGGTGAAGGTGGGCGAACAAATCAAGGGCTTGATACCTCCCATGCACCTGGCCGACATCCTGATGAAGAATCCAGAGAAGAAGTACCACATTGGGGATGAGGTCAAGTGCCGGGTGAGCCTCCGGAAGGGTCTCGTTGGGGTTTAAGCCAGATGGGAAGAGAGCAGTGCTTCTCAGCTGAAGTTTCTACCTTTTTCCATAGAATGACCGTATAACATCTATGGTATGTGTCTGGCATTGAGAAGAGAAAACTGGGTCTCTGCCCTTGAGAGTTGTGTGATATAATTGAGAGTTAAAATATTCATACATGAAGAGAGCAGGCCACTGTGTGACTTTTGTCACATAGTTTGGTGCAGGCTCTATGCTATGGTCATATCTCAAAGGGGAGGTGAGGGTGGGCTGGGCCAGCAAGAATCATTGGTGGTATCAGTAGCGACCACCGTGTAACATGTATTTTGTGCCAGTTGCTATCCTAGGCCCATGACATGCATTATGTCATTTAATCCTTAAAATGACCCCATAAAGTAAGTACTGTTACCCTCATTTTGCAGGTGGGGAAATTAAAGCTTAGGAAAGTGAAGTCACACAGCTTGCCCAAAGTCACACAGCTAATACATGGCAGAACCAGTTTTCACATTCAGGTCTATATGACAATAATGTCTTCTAGATTTCTGGCAGAGGTGGTCCTTGAACTGGAAAGGATTTAAAGAGGAGCAAGGGGTGTGTCAGGCACAGAAATACCAAGACTAAGCTACCAAAACTTGAGTGGTTTATAACAAAGTTTTGAATCCCAAGAGAAGCTTCACAGAGTTGTGAAGATTAAATGTGATACACAGTGCTTAATACAAGGCCTGGTGTGTGCAGGCACTCACAATGTTAGATTTTCTTCTTTTCTTTTTATTTTATTATTGAGACAAGAAAGATACTGATCTCAGCCATTGGTGCAAAATTTTATAGTACTGGAGTCAGGAAGTTAAAAATAAAGGAATTTCTCTGTCCTCAAGGAGATGACCTGAGGGATGAGAGATGGTTGGATCTCTCAATCTTAGTTAAAATGTATTTTTAAAAAAAAATTTTTTTTTTTTTTTAATTTATTCGAGACACAGAGATAGAGCATGAGCAGGGGGAGAAGCAGAGGGAGGGGGAGAAGCAGGCTCCTCGCCCAGCAGGGAGCCCGATGTGGGCCTCCATCCCAGGACCCTGGGATCATGACCTGAGCCGAAGGCAGACGCTTAACCAACTGAGCCACGCAGGCGCCCTCAGTCTTAGTTAATAGCTAATACGCAATAGTACCGAGGTGGTAAATTGGCTCGGTTGTTCGTTCTATTACACGAGATGCACATGGTCTGGGAGGAGCTGAGGCAGTGGTGAAGTAACTGACACAGGACTCTGTGGAGGTGCAGGGACATGGTGAGTGTTGATGCAGGCCCAGGAGGGAACGAACGTACAGGAAGAAGTACTTTTGAAATAGGTGACTACTCCCCAGATTGTCATCCAGCAGGGAACAGGGAGGATCTACGGCTGAGATTATTCTCAGAGGGAAAGAGATAGGTTCTTAGGGATGGACCCTGGCCTTGGGGTTCAGAGGTCGCAGAGACCAGTCCAGTGGCTTTCTTCATAATGGGTAACTTGATGACAACCATTATCCTTCCCCTAGGTTTTGCTTTGTGATCCTGAAGCCAAAAAGCTGATGATGACCCTGAAGAAAACCCTAATTGAGTCTAATCTGCCTGCCATTACCTGCTATGCCGATGCCAAGCCTGGTCTGCAGACACATGGCTTCATCCTCAGGGTCAAGGACTATGGCTGCATTGTGAAGTTCTACAATGATGTGCAGGGACTGGTGCCTAAGCATGAGCTCAGTGCCGAGTATGTCCCTGACCCAGAGAGGGTCTTTTATGCTGGCCAGGTAACCCTTTCCTGGGACAGACCCATGTCCTTGGTGACCCCATGAACACGGGTTTGACAGAGTAGTGGGAGGACTACTTTTTAAGGGATAAGGAACGCGCATATAGGGCAGTGGGTTTGAGCCAGCGAGGTGGAGAGATGTGGAACAGAACCAAGAGAAACCCTCAAGGGGGTTCAGCAGAAGCTGGCAAACTAAGGGACCTCAGCCCCACAACCTGGAAGAAATGAATTAGTCTTTACCTACAACAAACATGCTCGTGTTCCTCACATCAGAAGTTGTTCTCAGGTCACTGTCACCACAAGGTGGCAGTGCCGTAAAACTAGTGAGTCTGGGTCTATCTAGGAAAAATAAGTTTTGAAAGCTTGGGGTTGTACCAAAAACTTACTCATGTTTTCCTTTCGTGCAAAAGGCTGACGTAGGGGGATTCTGTGTATCTCTCAGTACATTGCTTTCCGCTGCCTTCTGATCTGATCCCAGGTCTAGGTGCATCTCCCTCTGCAGTGCTTGTGGAGGGCAGCTCTCTCCGGGGCCTGACTGGCCTGCAGGGAAGAGTTAGCCAGGCCAGTGTGGTTTCTCACTAGGTGGTGAAGGTTGTGGTGCTGAACTGTGAGCCATCCAAAGAGAGGATGCTTTTGTCCTTCAAGCTGTTGGGTGATCCAAAGAAAGAGCCTCCGGGACACAGTCAGAAGAAAAGAAGGACTGTTAGTCTTGGACAGGTACCTGGACTTCTCCAGACAAGCTATTTTAGTTGACAGTGGCAGAAAGTGGGGTGCCACTGACACGTGGGGCCCTGGGACCCGTGGAGGGAAAGATCAAGGTAGCTAGATAAGGTTCTGGGGCTACAGAGAATTGAGGGTCTTGAAAGAGGGTTCTTTCTGTGTGTCAGAGCAAATGGAAGCTGTCCAGGAAAGGAAAGCACCATTCTCATATGGCTGTTCAGCAGTATATGCTGTCCTCTTTCCTCTCTGGTCTCTAGGACCAGGCTGCAAGACTGTCTTTCCCCTGGGACTCAGTGGAGGGACTTAGGAGAGGAGTGACGTGAGCACGCAAATGGGTCCTGATGTGTGTGTGCGTGAGTGCCTGCTGGGTCTTTGGGGGCAGTTGTGTGGGGTTTGGAAGAAAGCTCCTTCTCTGATCTTGACCCCTCAATGATGCTGGGACTCGATACCTCTGATCTTAGCGTGAGCCAGAGTGGTTGCTGTCTGCTCAAGACAAGTACAATTTTTTGTCTTTCTCTTCCTGAGTAGTTGGTGGATGTGAAGGTTTTAGAGAAGACCAAAGATGGGCTGGAGGTGGCTGTCCTGCCCCACAACATCCCTGCTTTCCTGCCCACGCCTCATCTGTCGGACCACGTTGCCAATGGCCCTCTGTTGTATCACTGGCTCCAGGCTGGCGACGCCCTTCACAGAGTACTTTGTCTGAGCCAGAGTGAGGGACGTGTCGTATCCTTTACTGGTATCTGGTGAGCCGTGGGACCTGGGGGAAGACTCTGGGTCAGGCTCTGCTCTTAACTGGAAACTCCATGGAAAAAAGTCAGTTATTTGACTTCAGAAATACCCCCATAAAACCAAACTGGTGACCAGACTGTACTTTCCCTGTCTTCCCCTAGTGGAAAGTAAGAGGATTGAAGTCCTACCAGCAGATGCTGGTCAGGGCAGAGTGGGAGTCCAGGGTGTTGGAGAGGGGGCAGAGTTGCCTGCCAGGTCCAGCGGGATATTTCCAGTAGCACATCTTGCCTTCTCAGACAGTGCTTAGTCCTTGAGCTGGAACAATTAATAGGCAGCTGTTGTCGTCCTTCCCAACCGCCCCCCTACCCCCATGGGGCTCCAAGTTTCCCTTTGGTCTTGGTGTGCACACTTCGAAGGAGAACATTGCCTCTTTCTCACAGAATGTAAAATAAAATCTCCGTAGAGTGAAGATAGAGGAGGTGGGATAGAGTTGGTTAGTGTGAAGATTGTGGACCGACCATGGTCCAGCTGCCAAACTGCAGGGATGAACCAGTCTCTTTTTGGTCCTCTTCAGTAATCTGGGGATGAATTAATAGGGAAAGGAAAAACACTGGTTCTTAAACTTGAGTGTGTGTCAGAATCACCTGGAGGCCTTGTTTACACAGCTTGCTGGGCCCCACCCCAGAGTTTATAATTCTTTAGGTCTGGGACAGTGCTTAGGAGTTTGCATTTCTAACAGATTCCAGGTGATGCTAATGCTGCTAGTGTGCATGCTGAGAGAATCATTGTAGCAGCTGAGCGTGTAGAGTGGAAGAAGGAGATGGAGAGATGGATATTTAATCTGCCCTTTCTGGAACGTTCCTTGATGAAGTGCCATTAGCTCCTTTGTAGGAAGCCAGCTTTGGTGTCCACCGTGGAGGGTGGCCAGGATCCTAAGAGCTTCGCAGAAATCCATCCTGGGATGCTGCTCATCGGTTTTGTGAAGAGCATCAAGGACTACGGTGTGTTCGTCCAGTTCCCGTCAGGTCTTAGTGGACTGGCCCCCAAAGCTGTAAGTTCAGCTCCATGCACAAGAGCCTTGGAGGAGAGATATTAGGGTCATGGAACCTGAGGGTGGGAAGGAGCAGGATACCTTAATCCCTTGCAAGATTTTCAGGGGCAAGGCAAAAAGGCACCTGGCTGAGGGGAATGGGGCTGAGATTCTTGCCCAGCCATGTGTCCTGGCCCAGGGCTGTGTCCTGGAAGAAGGGGCATCTTTACTTGACAGTACAGCATTGGGTAGCTGGGCAGGGGCTGTGAAGATTTTAGTCTCCAGTGTGGGGATAGTAAACTTAGACTCTCAGCATGTATAGACGTGGAAGTTAATTTTCCTGAGCTGCTGAGTATAGATTTTGCAACCTCCTGGCGTTTTTGAGGCATCATGATACCAGAATACCCTTGGAAGGATCCCCTCTACCACGATGTCACTGAAGTCATAAACTTTTCAGACTGCAAAAAATCTTCATGACCCCATCGTTGAACCCCTCATGTCTGCTGACTAAACTGAGACCCAGAGTTGGGAGGAGTCTTAGCGAAGTCATTGTAGTACGGTGGGAGAGCAAGTGGCCTGTAGTTTATTCATAAATATTTCTTCCCTTCCGTAGGTTTGTCCCCTGATGTTTCCTTGGGCGGCTCTCATTTGCATCCCCCGCCAGAACAATTTTAACAATGGGAGAAGAGGGGAAGCCTGCAGAAACATGCATAGTGCAGGGCAGAGGGTTACCGCTGGGTGTTAGAGACGTGGACAGCTTGGTGTCCCTCTGGCTTGCCAGTGATGTGCTGCCTAGGCTGGGTGCCCTCTAGAAGGCTGGGTTGGACAGCCAAGGTCTTGTGTTTTTTTCTGGAAGGGGAGTAGAGCTGTGCTCTACTGGGGGATTTTCCTGGCTTCCATTTCTCCCCACCCCTTCCTCCACACATCCTTTTCTGGGGGCATGGAGTGAGTTGTCTTGATAGAGACTTCCTGTGTTTACTTTCTGCCCACTCTTTAGATCATGAGTGACAAGTTTGTGACTTCCACAAGTGACCACTTTGTCGAGGGGCAGACGGTGGTTGCAAAGGTGACCACCGTGGACGAGGAGAAGCAGCGCATGCTGCTGTCGCTGCGGCTGTCGGACTGCCGTCTGGGGGACGTGGCCACCACCAGCCTCCTGCTCCTGAGCCAGTGCCTGGAAGAGCGGCAGGGTGTGCGCAGCCTCATGAGCAACCGAGGTGGGGGCACGGGGGTGGAGGCTGAGGGTCGGGCTGGGGGTGTGTCGTACGTTACGCCTGTCTGTTCCGATGAGTTGTTGGGCTCAAACAGTTTTGATAAACTTAAAAAAAAGATTATTTATTTGAGAGAGAGAGGCAGAGAGAGCACACGAGTGGGAGGGGCAGAGAGAGCGAATCTCAAGCAGGCTCCGTGCTCAGCTTGATCCCACAGGCCTGAGATCATGATCTGAGCCGAAATTGAGAGTCAGATGCTTAACCGACTGAGCCACCCAGGCGCCACCCCCCGCCCCCCTTTTTAATGGGCGTATAACCTGTATAAACTGCATAAGGCATTTAAGGTACAATTCAGTAAATGTTTATAAAATGAACACCCTTGTTTAACTAGTCCCCAGGTTCAGATAAAGATCATTACCAGCATCCCAGAGGTCCCCTTTGTGTTCCCTCCCAGACCAAAATCAAAATTTCCCTTAGTTCTGTGTCCTCAGGTTTGCATTTGTTGTGAATCCACTTAGCTCTTCACTGTTCTCTTATTCAACAAATATCTGGTGGATGATAGAATGGAGCAAGCACCTGCTAGAAGACTGTGAGGGGTTATTGTGTTGATTTCTGAAGTTTTGAACCACCAGGTAGGATTGTTGGAACCCTGATGGGATTTGGAAATAAGAAGCTTGAGAGGGTAGATTTCAAACCGAAGCAATGAAAATTCAAAAAGCAAAGGCAAGTGTGTGTTTGTGGTATTTGTTGGCTACTTTCATGAATTCTGGCCAGGGAGGATTAGCAAGAGGTGCAGGTGTCTCTCACTTCAATAGGAGTGTTCACGGTGTCACATATTTCTACCAAAAGTGATCTTCCCTTCACAATGCCCCAGCGCTCTGCTGTCCTCCATGGGGCAGCACATTGCCAAAGGAAAAGAACGGTGAGTATTGTTTCTGCTTGTTAATCCCCGTTTCCTTTGGGTCTCTGGCAGACTCTGTGTTGATCCAGACGTTGGCTGAGATGACCCCTGGGATGGTCCTTGACCTAGAGGTGCAGGAGGTGTTGGAGGATGGCTCTGTGGTGTTCAGTGAGGGCCCCGTGCCTGGCCTGGTCCTGAGGGCCAGCAGATATCATCGGGCAGGTGAGCACTTCTGTCTCGCCCCTCATGGTTCGTGGGGGAAATTCTTTGCCCATTTTTCCCTTTCGGATACAGAATTCCCAAATACGTAGTGTAGAGGACCTGATTCAGTAGAAAATTTTGGCATCCCTGTCTTGTATCGATGTAAATCAAGACAACTGACAGCATGCTAAAGAAGGTTTAAGTGTGAATCCTTCTGTTGTTATAATTGGGTAAATCTAGATTTTTGTATATCAGGTTGCATAAATTAAGGCACACCTGAACTTGAATTATGGGAGCTAGACTTTTCGTTTTCCTCGCCCATATCGTCCCAGGACGGATGTCCTCTTTTCCTTTTCTGTGCCCAAGGGCTTGCAGGGCTCTTGGAGAGACGCTTCCTTCCCTGTTCCATGAGGGTGACCATGCTGTGTTTGGTTCTGCACTGCAGGGCAAGAGGTGGAACCTGGGCAGAAAAAGAAGGTTATCATCTTAAATGTTGATATGTTGAAGTTGGAGGTACATGTTTCCCTTTGCCATGACTTGGTGAATAGAAAAGCTAAAAAGGTAAGCTGGCGACGACTTCCATTCCCATGGTTTCAAAGGCATTACCCACCTCTTCAGCCCCACACACTTTGCTTGGGGGTTTTAATGCAAATGCCTGTGGATGAGGTGATCGTCTGCCTGGATTGGTGTGGGTCGTTCCTATACCCCTTGTCTTGGTGTAGTTATTAATAGCACTGATTTGCACTCTGGTGCCGGTGATAAATTATGTGGTCCCCCTGTCTTCAGGGCTAGGTAGATAATGTAAATGAATGAAGTGGGCATGGTCAGCCCACAAAGGGGCAGAGACGAGTCAGTTCCATTTACTTATTGCCAGGTGGGAACATCAGCGTCCGATGTTGCTGAATCTGATCCCCCTGCCCCTTCATTTTTCCCTTCCTACTATCTTTTTTTTTTTTTTTTAACATACAATGTATTATTTGTTTCAGAGGTACAGGTCTGTGATTCATCGGTCTTACACAATTCACAGCGCTCACCGTAGCACATACCCTCCCCAGTGTCTATCACTCAGCCACCCCATCCCTCCCACCCCCCACCACTCCCAACAACCCTCAGTTTATTTCCTGAGATTAAGAATTCCTCATATCAGTGAGATCATATGATACTTGTCTTTCTCTGATTGATTTATTTCGCTTAGCATATTTCGGTTTTTTTGATGGCTGCATAATATTCCATTGTATGTATATACCACATCTTCTTTATCCGTTCATCTGTGGACATCTTGGCTCTTTGCATAGTTTGGCTATTGTGGACATTGCTGCCATAAACATTGGGGTGCACGTATCCTTTCGGATCACTACATTTATATCTTTGGGGTAAATACCCAGTAGTGCAATTGCTGGGTCGTAGGGTAGCTCTGCTGAATCTGATTTTTAAGAGAAGGCAGAATTTGATTTTTATTTGAAATAAATGTGGGAAATGTTGGAAACTGTTTTTTAAGACACATAACCCAAACATGTCTGTGCGTAGTTCTGACCTCCAGGCTGCTTATCCACATTCACTCCTGTACACTTTTGTGTGAGAGAAGAATGGGTTCAAGGGGAATCTCAACATTTGTAGTATTTTTCTCTGGATGATGTGTATATTTGGTCCTCATTTCAAGTACTTATTAAGGGGGCACCTGGGTGGCTCATTCAGTTAAGCATCCCAACTCTTGATCCCAGCTCAGGTCTCTATCTCAGGGTCGTGAGTTCAAGCCCCATGTTAGGCTCCACTTAAAAATAAATAAACAAACAAATTAATAAATAAATAAAGTACTTATTAAGCATCTAACTGTGTAGGGTATGGTGGAGAGAATTACATAGGTATAATTCCTCATGTCTGATTGCCTATAATTTTAAGACCTGGGAAAACAAAGAGAAATAGAAATAGTGTTAACCCCTCACTGAGTTTTCTAGCAGGTCCATATTCCATATGTCCAAGTGAAGCTGGTGCATATATAAGGGTATGAGCACAGGTTGGACTTTGAGGAAAGGTGGGCTAAATGCTTTGCATACATTGAGCTCTCAGTAATGACTCTGATGAGTGGTTGAACGGGTGAATAAATCAGGCGGGGCGCTGCAGAACTACAAGAGTCGGGGCTACCCGGCTATGCTCAGAATCACCTCAGTAACTTTAAAATTCTGATTTCGCTAGTTCTAGGATAGGA
Organism: Halichoerus grypus; assembly: GCF_964656455.1. Taxonomy (NCBI): domain Eukaryota; kingdom Metazoa; phylum Chordata; class Mammalia; order Carnivora; family Phocidae; genus Halichoerus; species Halichoerus grypus. The sequence continues at coordinate 25,486,749 of NC_135718.1, read as the reverse complement.
TCCTAGGAATCTGAATTCAAAACAAAAGCTAAGTCCCAGGGCTTCTGATGTGGTGCCTTGAGTTTAGTCAGGTCACCTCAGTAACAGGAGGGGAAGCGGGGAAGCTAGGTGGAGGGAGTGAAGGCTAGTTTGTTACAACTCATACTAGCCCTGGGCCCCCTGGACTCAGGGGGCTTCCCCAGCCCTGCTCTGCCCAGTGGGTGATGACTGAGCACTTGTGCCCTGTAAGAAGTGGGGATGGTGGGTTTTCTGTTTTCCAGCTGAAGAAAGGCAGCGAGTACCAGGCGATTGTGCAACACTTGGAGGAATCCTTTGCTGTCGCCTCCTTGGTAGAGTCTGGCCACCTGGCAGCTTTCTCCCTGACCTCTCACCTCAATGACACCTTCCGCTTTGACTCAGAGAAGTTGCAGGTGGGACAGGGTGTCTCCCTAACCCTCAAGACCACAGAACCAGGAGTGACTGGTTTTCTTTTGGCTGTTGAGGGGCCAGCTGCTAAGAGGACTGTGAGACAGACCCGGAAGGACTCTGAGACAGTCGATGAGGACGAGGAAGCAGATCCAGCTCTGGTTGTGGGGGCTATAAAGAAGCACACCCTGTCCATTGGGGACATGGTCACGGGCACTGTCAAGTCCATTAAGCCCACCCATGTGGTTGTAACCCTGGAAGATGGCATCATTGGCTGTATTCACGCCTCCCACATTCTAGATGAAGTTCCAGAGGGCACATCTCCTACTGCCAAGCTGAAAGTTGGGAAGACAGTCACTGCCCGAGTGATTGGTGGTCGCGACATGAAGACGTTCAAGTATGGAGGCTTTGGGAGATGGGCTGGTTTTGAGGGGAGATTATTGTAATTGTGGGAGAAGGAATGGGCACTAAAGCAGGCTTGAAAAAGTTGTGCACGAATCAGATTTTCTTCTAATTAGCAGAAATGTTTACCGAAAGAATCCTTTTGTCTTTTTCCCCTTAAAAAAAAAAAAGGCATATGGTGTAGTGGTTAAGGGCATTAGTTTAAAGTGAAGAGAGACCTGGGTTTGCATTCCAGATTTGCCACTTAAAATTGGGTGACCATGACTTAAGTAGTTACTTAACTCTGAGTTTTATTTTCCTAATTTGTAAAATGGGAGTACGGGTGGTTAGTACCATTTTTGCAGACTTGAGAGAACATCTGGTACCCAATGTGCCTAGCAGGTTCCTGACATAGTTATTGCTCAGTATACATCAGAGGTTATTATAATCCATTCTCCACTACATACTGTACTCATCCTCCTTTTCTTTAAATCTACTTGCACTATTATTATTGTAGCAGAAATCCTTGCTGTAATAAGAAAAGCAAAATAATTCATAGTTTATAATTTGCATATTAATTTCAGTAACTGCTCTCTCTAGACCTCAGTTTCCTTACTTTCAGAGTGAAAGAGTTGGAGAATGTAGTCCGTAAGGAAAATACTACTCAGGGTTTAGTAAGACAATACTGAAAGGTCAGATGAGCCAGCTCCCCAACATTTACTGCAGAGAATGAGAGGAAGCCCTCAGGCCTGACACATCACCAGTGGGTGGGATGGCAGCAGAGCAGGTGGCTTTTAAGCCTGGTTTCCTGGGACTAGAGAGAGAGACTGATCTCCAGATTATGGTGGTACCAAGAATAAGAGAAATGATTTGACCTAATTTTTTTCTCCAGGTTTCTTCCAATAAGTCATCCCAGATTTATTCGAACCATTCCGGAGCTGAGTGTCCGGCCAAGGTGAGGGGAACCCCAGCAGCATGGTCTCATGGAAAGAGTGTGGGGCTTTGGAGTCAGGAACCTGAGTTCCAGCCTAGATTCTGCCAGTGTTGTGACTTATTTTGCCTCTGTCTGTCCCAGTTGTCTTATTTCTCTAGTAAGGATATTTGGCTCTGATAGGGCTAGTTAGAGAGATTATATGAAACTTAATGTAAAAGCTGTATTTAGGGTTTAAAAGGCTGGTTGCAGTTCTGTTTGTCAGCATGTAAAAAAAAAGGCGCATTTTTGCTCTCAATCCAATTTTCTAGAACTCAGTAATTCCAAAAATAAACAACATGTAGCCAAGAATACCCATTCTTTGAGTGTAGAGACTACTCCTTGTTGACTGGAATTTTAGCTCATGTTCTAGTGGATTTTATAGAGGGGTGTTCAGTGAGGGATTCTGTGTGGAGGAAAACTAGTTTCATTTAATGTTGGATCCAGTTTGTCTGGGATCATTTTTTTTTTCAGAGGATCTGAAGCATTTTGATCCATGGGCCTATTTCTGCTTCCTCCTTTAAAAAACCAGCCTCTTGAAGTTAATAGGTCATCAATGAATGAAGCTAGATACACATGACCGAGAGAATGGCTCTTCAGAGTCAGCCGTGGGGTCCATCCAGGGTGTAAGTCTCAAGTGCAGAGGGATATAATGGAAGGGCCTCTGAAGTAACTTTTAGGGGGTAAGGTTTTTTTGTTTGCTTGTTTTCAATTATAGTTGATATACAATGTTACATCAATTTCAGGTGTACAGCATAGTGATTGGACAAATCTATACTTTATGCTGTGCTCACCACAGTGTGGCGACCATCTGTCATAAATGCTCGTATCGTACCATTTACTATATCTCCTGTGCTGTACCTCTCATCCCTGTGACTTATTAATTCCATAACTGGAAGGTTATATCTCCCACTCCCCTTCACCCATTTTGCCCATCTTGCCACCCACTTCCTCTCTGGCAGCCATCAGTTCTCTGCATTTATGGGTCTATTTCTGCTTTTTTTGTTTATTCGTTTTGTTTTTTAGATTCCACATATAAGTGAAATCATGTGGTATTTGTCTTTCTCTTGTTGAGTGTAATACTCTCTAGATCCTTCCATGTTCTCACAAATGGCAAGATCTCATTCCTTTTTATGGCTGAGTAGTATTACATCAGGGAGTAAGGTTTGGTCATTGTCCTGAAGGTATCAGAATAGAAGAGGAATATTTCTGGGAAGGCTTGGGTCTGAGATAGGCATATATTCCTGGAATATTGAGTTCGAGATGCTAACCACATTCTTGGAACTTCAGAGTAAGCCCTTTAGTTCCAGAATAATGAGATTTGGTGGATGCACACATTCCTATTTGTTTACTGTGTGGTTTCCTTAGTTTTGTAGATTTTGATCATGTCCCCCTCCAGTCTTTGTAGTGAAAACAGAGAGAGCACCGTATTAGTTGTTTGAGTCCGCCAGATCTTCACCTGAGGTGTGATGCCTTGTTTAATTAAGAGTTGGGGGTCAAGTAGTTTATTCAAGCTAAGGGTAGATACGTTCAGTTAACGAGGGTTGGTTCTTCTGAGTCCTCCCTTCTTGGCCTGCAGATGGCTGTCTTAGGGTGTCTTCATGTGGTGTTCTCTGTGTATATCTGTGTTCTAATCTCTTCCCTTTTTTTGCTTTTTTGTTTTATTGTGGTAAAAATACAAAACATAAATTTACCCTCTTAACAGTTTTTAAGTAGGCATCACAGTGTTAACTGTGTGCACATTATTGTAGTACAGATCTCCAGAACTTTTTCATCTTGCATGGCTGAAACTCTTTACCCATAGAACAACTCTCCATTTCTTCCTACCCCCCACCTCTGGCAACCACCATTCTACTTTCTGTTTCTTTACTGTTTCTTTTTCTGTTTGATTACTTTAGATAACTCGTGTAAATGGAGTCATGGACAGTCCTTCTGACTGGCTAACTTCACTCAGCACAACATTCTGAAGGTTCATCCACATAGTAGCATGTAGCAGGATTTTCCTTCTTTTTAAAGGCTGAATGATATTCCATGTATGTATAGACCACATTTTCTTCATCCATCCATGAACAGACATTTAGGTTGCTTCCACATCTTCTTGGCTATTGTGAATAACACTGCAGTCAACATGGGCGTACAAATATCTCTTTGAGATTCTATTTTCAGTTCTTTTGGATATATACCCAGAGGTGAGAGTGTTGGATAGTATGGTGGTTTTTAATTTTTTGAGGAACGTCCATACTGTTTTCCATAGTGGCTATACCATCCTATAGTTCTGCCAACAGTGTGCAAGGAAGGGTTCCCTTTTTTCCACATATCCGCCAACGCTTGTATTGTGTGTTTGTTAATGGCCATCCTTAGAGCTGTGAGGTGAGATATCTCACTGTGGTGTTGATGTATATTTTCCTGATGGTTAGTGATGTGAAGCACCTTGTCCTATGCTTATTGGTCATTTTTTTTTTTTTAAGAGAGTGGGGAGGGGTAGAGAGAGGGAGAGAGAGAATCTTTTTTTTTTTTTAAAGATTTTGTTTATTTGACAGAGAGACAGCGAGAGAGGGAACACAAGCAGGGGGAGTGGAAGTGGGAGAGGGAGAAGCAGGCTTAGGCGCCCCGAGAGAGAGAATCTTAAGCATGCTCTATGCCCAGCACCAGACCCCGACTCAGGGCTCGATCTCATGACCTTGAGATCATGACCTGAGCCAAAATCAAGAGTCAGACGCTTTTTTTTTTTTTTTAATTTTTTATTTGACAGAGAGCACAAGCAGGGGGAACAGCAGGCAGAGGGAGAGGGAGAAGCAGGCTCCCCGCTCAGCAGGGAGCCCGATGTGGGACTTGATTCCAGGACCCCGGGATCATGACCCGAGCCGCAGGCAGACACCCAACCGTTTGAGCCACCCAGGCGCCCCAACAGTCAGACGCGTAACTGGCTGAGCCACCCAGGCTCTCTGCTTGTTGGTCATTTTTATATGTTCTTTGGATAAATGTCTCTTCAAGTCCTGGTTTTTAATTGGGTTTTGTTGTTGTGTTATAGGCTAACCCTAATAATAATAATGACAATAATAATAATCCATAACTGGATAATGGCCCACCCTAACATTCTCATTTTAAGTTAATCACCCGTTTAAATTCCCGATCTCAAATGCGGTCACATTCTGAGATACTGAGGGTTAGCCTGTCAACATATAAACTTGGAGGTGGGGGAGGGCACAGTTTAGCCTGTAACAGAGGCATTCCAATGTCAGCTATTGAGTGAATAAGCTTTTTTTATACCACTGTATAAGCATTATAGATACTGTGTATAAATTATCTATTTCAGTGCCAGGCACATAGATGTTCTGTGTGTGTGTGTGTGTGTCTTAAGAAATAACATTTTACAGATGTTCCCTTCCCTAGGCTTCTCTCTCCACCCTCAGAGGATGAATTATTCATTTGATACATATCCAGCTCTTTCATACTTCACTTGTATATACATACATATATATTTATATACACACATGTATGTCTACAAAATTATTTTATGTGGTTTTCAAACTTTACATAAATGGCATGCTGTACTTAATATTTTGCAACTTGTTTTTTTCACTCAAAATTTTGTTTTTGAGATCTGCTTTTGTGCCTGTAGTTAAAACAGTAATTCATCTTAATGAATGTGCCCAACTCTATATGTTCTCCAGCTGATGGAGGACGTTTAAGGTTGTTTCTAGTTTTTCTCTTTTATAAATAATGCCACAGTGAACATCTTTGAACTTGTTCCACTGTGCTTCTGGATTTCTCTAGGGTGGAATTACTGGGTTGTAAGGTACATGCATTTTTAACTTTACTCGTATATGAAGGTTTCCATTTTTCTATATTCACCAGTGCTTGCTATTATATGTGACAGTTTACCAGCATTACTTGCACCATTTTATTGTTGAGTTTGGTTTTGTTTTAGAAATTACTTTAATTGGTAAGCTGGGCTGGGAGTTCTGTGATTTCTTTGAAGTGCTTTGTGGTAACCACAAACCACATCCCCTTGTTGCTTTTGTGAGCAGGAAAAGAAAGTAATAATGGCAAGGTATCATAGGGGACAGGGCCCTGACTTCAACTCCTGGTTCAATAGCATAAAATGAGTTTAATAATATCTACCCTGCCTCATTCACATGTGATTGTTGTCACATTCATTGAGAGACGATTTGGGAAAGTTCTGCAAACTGTAAAGCAATAGCTAAAGTATTACGAAAGAAGTAAAACAATTTTGTTTCCTAAATTTGTAAAGATTGTAAGCTACCTACCTACTTTATAGCTTGTTCATACCTAGGTGAATGAAAAGGAAGAGATTAGCTCTCATGTAGGTATTATGAACATTCCCCTTGGGGGAGAGAAATGGGCGTGTGGGAGGTGTGCATGAACGAGGGGTGTACAGTCAGTCCATGGCCACGTGGGGGAGACGGTTTCAAGCTAGAAGCCTTATGCAGAAGTTGGCATACTCTTTGCATTGCTTTTCTGCGAACAGTGAGCTGGAGAAGGATGGCCGCACTGCTCTCAACACTCACTCTGTTAGCCCCTTGGAGAAGATTAAACAGTACCAGGCTGGACAGACTTTGATTTGCTTCTTGAAGAAGGTGAGTAGTGCACACCCTGCAGTGTGATGCCATCCTTCTTTCAGAAAAAAGGGGAGCAGCTGGAGACAAAGGCCATTAGCACTAAGCATTTGAGTCTGTTTGCTACTGTGCTGGTTTGTGGGAGACCAGAAGCCTAATTGAGGAGCTAAAATTATGGCTCACGAAACAATTAGCAAGCAACTCACAGTTCAACATGTTTATAGATTAATTATACGAAAGGGAAAGGAAAATAGAGAGCAAGATTTAAAGTAAATGTGCTATTGGATTCTGGATTCTTGTCTTTTTTTTTTGATTATTTATTTATTTATTTGACAGAGATAGCGAGAGCAGGAGCACAAGCAGGGGGAGTGGGAGAGGGAGAAGCAGGCTTCCCGCCGAGCAGGGAGCCGGACACGAGGCTCGATCCCAGGACCCTGGCTGGGATCATGACCCGAGCCGAAGGCAGACGCTTAACGACTGAGCCACCCAGGCGCCCCTGGATTCTTGTCTTTCATAAAGTTCAGGTGCAATGCAGAGCAATACATACCTGGGTGCCAGATTATGTGTTCTAGCCCCAAGTGGAACAGGCATTCAAGAAAGGGAAGAGATCAGTAAAAACTACCGTTTGGAATATATCAGAGAGAAAGTTGGATTGGGCTTGACCTTGAGGGCTAGCTCCTCTTCACTGCTGCCAGATTGTTCTTCCATAAGCATTTGGCTGAGCTTGTCACTGATGCCCTTTAGTTACCTGTTGTCTCTTGGTGGGGTTCATAAGCCCCCGGTGCCGTAGGATGGTATTTAAGGCTCTTCATAATCTGACCTCATACACCTTGTGTACCAGTCAGCCTGAAAACCTCCTCTTTTTCCCTTTTTTATTTCTGTGCTCAGAGTACCCTCTATTCCTACAACCCTTTAAGTCCCAGCACAGATATTCCCCCCACTCCATATTCCTAATTCTCCTATATATTCCCATAGCATATTGTATTTCTACTGCCCTGGTTATTTGCGTACTTGTTTGACTTACTCTTTGTAGACTGTAATCTTGAAGGTAGGGTTTGGCTTTTATTTATCACTAGGATGCCACGTACATAGTGGCTGCTTGATAAATGTTTTGTTGGATTCACTTTGAAAACTAGGGCTCTGTGTTTAGTTTAGGGCAGGACACTGTAAACAGTGAAGGATCAAAATCTAAATTGATTTAGAAATCAGATGTTGAGCCCTGGAGATAATTAACCATCATTGGGCAGAGCTGAGCTTGGAGGAGTCTGCAGAGGTCAGTGGGATTGTTCTTGCTCCTTGAGGACGCCTCTGAGGTCATTTCTGCCTCCTGATCAGCTGAGGCACCGGGAGGGGTGCATGGTTGGCTAGCTCAGCAAAGGCTCCGAGCTAGACTCTGAGTGAAGTCTGTGAGAAGTGGAGATTGGGCAGGGGCAGTGCGATGTAGGGGCTGGATTCCTGTCCCTTGGAAAAATGTAGGATTAGGGCCTCTTCAACCCTGTGATTTTTAGGAAAGTCTTCTGTTTTAATGAAGGGAAAAGGAGATGTTTATATCCATCCCATTCCATTTCTCCTCCTATTTTTTTTCTCCAGTACAACGTGGTTAAGAAATGGCTTGAGGTGGAGATTGCTCCAGACATCCGGGGCAGGATTCCCTTGTTGCTCACTTCTCTCAGCTTCAAGGTCAGTGTGCTTGAGATCCCTGGAGAGAAGATCTCTGAACTCAGAGTCTGAAATCAGTGTCTGGTGTGTTTGCAGTGGGTACAAGAGAACCATGTACTTATTCAGGGATTAGTTTGGGACATACTTGGTATAGAGACTTAAATGCCAGTTTTGGGTAAATGCCAGACCTTTCTTCAAACGTTAAAGGAATTTTCTTGTCCTTCCAGGTTCTGAAACATCCAGATAAGAAGTTCCGGATTGGCCAGGCCCTGAAGGCTACTGTGGTTGGCCCAGATTCTTCCAAGGCCTTCTTGTGTCTCTCACTTATAGGTGTGGTGAAGAAATGCTGCCTGGTCAGGGAAGGGAGAGGGTAGAAAGGAGCAGGAAAGAGTCATCAGGTAGTGCCCAGGTTCAGGGATGCCTCAGGTATTGGAGTCCTCAGAAAGCCTAGTGTGGTTTGTGCCTTCCGGGACCATTTCTTCTTTTGGGGCTTTGTTCTCTGGCTTGTGTCACTCTGCTACTGTCTGAGCCGCCTTCTCTGACACAGTTGGTTTTCTCAAGTCTCTCAGAAGGGGTGTCCATCACATGGCCCTGAGATTTCCTGACTACATGGCATGGTAACATGGGTGTTCATGATCATTCTGCTCCCCTCAACCTGGGCATCCCCAAGTTTGGGCAGCCTCTGACTCCCCAGCCCGTGCTTGGCCAGTGTTCCAGCTTCTTTCTTCATTTGCCCTTCCCTGAATCAGGTTCATTCTCCTGCCTACCAGGTCCTCACAAGCTTGAGAAGGGGGAAGTGGCCATGGGCCGAGTGGTGAAGGTGACTCCTAAGGAGGGGCTGACTGTCTCCTTCCCCTTTGGGAAGATCGGAAGAGTCAGCGTATTTCACGTGAGTGACTCCTACACAGAGACGCCCCTGGAAGACTTCATCCCCCAGAAGGTTGTCAGGTAGGCCTAGTTGGTTTGTTTTGTTCCTCTTCAGCTCTACGTGGGTAGATTTCTTTTTTAAAAAAAATATATGTCATATGTGATTTTGTACCAGAAAAAAATTGTATGAAAAAAAGAAAAGTTCTGTTGCTCCTCTCTTTCTCCACCACTTTTCACCATTATATACCTTGGTTTCTATCTTTCAAGACTTTTATACACATGGAGGTATAATGTTTTTAATGTAATAATAGAATTTCATTTTATATATCCTGCAGCTTGCTTTTTTTCTCATAGCAGTTTATCATGGACTTTTTTTTTTCCTGGGCTAGTATATCTAAATCTACCTTGTTCTTTTACCTTATTTTTAACATTTTTTTTTGGTGTTCCGTTATTTTTTTTTTGTCATTATCTAAAAGCTCTGTTGATGGACAATAATAATGAAGTGAATATCCTTGTGCATGTGTTTGGACACGAGTGCAAGTGTATCCGTGAAATATATTCCCAGAACTAAAAGTGATGGGCCAAACGACATCACACATTTTGCCAAAGTGTCCTCCAAAATGATCGTGCCGATTTATGTTCCTGTCATAAATATGACTGTTTCTCACACCCCTGCCAACAGTGGGTATTCTTAATTTTTAATCTAAGCTATTAAATAGGCAAAAATTGATCTCTCATTTTATTGTATTTTTAAAGATTTTATTTATTTGAGAGAGAGAGAATGAGAGAGAGAGAGAGCATGAGAGGGGGGAGGGCCAGAGGGAGAAGCAGACTCCCCGCCGAGCAGGGAGCCCGATGCGGGACTCAAGCCCAGGACCCCGGGATCGTGATCTGAGCCGAAGGCAGTTGCTTAACTGACTGAGCCACCCAGGCGCCCCTGATCTCTCATTTTAATTTGCATTTCTCTTACTGGTCATTTTCCCTCTTTATTGGCTGTTTACATTTGTTCTGTGCTTTGCTTGCTCATTTTTCTACTGAACCATTCATCTTTTTAATTAAAAAAAAATTGATCTATAGGTGATTTCTGCAAAAAGAGACCTTTGCAGTTGGGGGGGGTGTTATGAACTATTTTATATGCACTAAAATGAGCCTGGTTCAGAGTTTTGTTTTTGTTTTTGACTTTTAAAGATGATTTATCTTAGAGGGAGCATGAGTGGGGGGAGGGGCAGAGGGAGAGAAGGAGACTCCCTGCTGAGTGCAGAGCCTGACATCACAACGTGAGCTGAAACCAGCTGAGCCACCCATGTGCCCCTGGTTCAGAGTTTTAAAGTCATTTTCTAGGGTGAATAAATTAGCATTGAAGAGGCAGGCTTCAGCCTGATACCGTGCAGACGTCTGAGAATCCAGGTTGGCTGAGAATCCAGGTTGGCTAACAGTAGAGTGGGAAGCCTTGAGGAGACAGGCAGGAAAGTTGTAATGCTCTTTCCCACCTCAGGTGTCCCAGCCACCAGCACCTGCCTAATAAATTCACAACCACTTATCAGAGCTAAACAGCACAGAGATATCCAGGGCCTGGGAGAAGAAAAGGAACACATCTGAGAAATCCAGGATTATCTCTGCTTTGTCTCTTGAGCCTTAAAAATGTGGTTGTGGCTTTTAGCAAAATTTTTATTTTATTTATTTAATTTTTTTTTTTAAAGATTTTATTTATTTATCTGACAGAGAGAGAGAGTGTGTGCAGGCAGAGGGAGAGGGAGAAGCAGGCTCCTGACAGAGCAGGGAGCCCGATGCGGGGCTCGATCCCAGGACCCTGGGATCATGACCTGAGCCGAAGGCAGATGCTTAACAACTGAGCCACCCAGTCGCCCCTATTTTGTTTTTTAAAGATTTTATTTATTTGACAGAGAGAGAGAGAGAGAGAGAGAGCGCGCATGCACACAAGCAGGGGGAGTGGCAGGCAGAGGGAGAAGCAGATTCCCCACTGAGCATGGAGCCCAATGCGGGACTTGATCCCAGGACCCTAGGATCATGACCTGAGCTGAAGGCAGATGTTTAACCGACTAAGCCACCCAGGCACCCCAAAATATTTATTTTAAATATATTTTATTGTAGCCATATCTGTGAGTCGTATTCAGTTGTGATACCTATCTAATATGGATAATAAATTAATTGCCTAAAAGTAGATGATCCCTAAGGTCCTTCCTGCTTTAGGGGCAGGTGCCTGTCGTGGGAAAAATTTGGGATATTGCTGAGATTCTTTCCACTGCTAAGATTCTATACTTTGAAATTGTGACTTTGGGTTGCTAAGTGCTGGTTTTGATGAAAAAAGTTTGGAAACCTAACCAAAGAGTAAACCCTGCTTTCCCTCCTGGAAGCCTCCCCTGCTCAGGCCTCAATGATCTGTTTCCTCTGATCTGCTGCCGTGAGCCTGCGCTAGGACCTAGGTCATTCCCTGGTCACAGTTTCCGGTGGTTAGTGGCTGAGTTTGCACACTGCTGGGATCTGACATTAGGCTGGTGTCATCTCTGAGTACCCATGTGGCTCTGTGTGTCTTCCCGAGGAATCCATGTCTCCTTTCATTTTCTTCTTCCAATACCTTTCTTGGTTAAGAATAGGTAGTGACAGGCAAGTAAACTGAGGCCCAGAGAGGTGACTTGTCCAGAGTCCCTCAGCACATTCTCAACAGAATGAAGAAGAGAGCCCAGGTGTCCTGTCCCCTCACTCTTGTTGGTCAGCCTTATGGGGAGGAAGCTGAGGCCCTCTGCTGTCTCCTGGGATGCTGAAAAGTCAGCATCTCCTTTTCTTGCTCTCATTCCAGGTGTTACGTCCTGTCTACTACAGGCCACGTATTGACTCTGTCACTGCGATCGTCCAGGTGAGAGTCTGTGGTGGGGACAAGAAGGGCACGGAGGAGAGGCTCCGTGGACCTGACACAGAACTTTGGGCTTCCCACCTTTCTTCTCTGCTTGTGCACTTTCTACCCTCCTCCGTCTTTGTCCAGAAAAGCTGCAGGCATTCACATTGCTAGAAGAACCTGTCTGCTCAAACTCTTGTTGCCCAGGGCAAGGTTCAGACATCTGCATGTGGTGTTCAAGATGGCCATGCAGTGACCCTGGTGAGGGAAGATGGTCCAACCCCTAGGGTTCCGTAGTTCATGGCATGTGTCATGAAGTAATTGGCCTGAAGTTAGCCTGTTCCATGGTTAGAAATGGATGTTTTTGAGGCCAAGTCCTGACAGGACTTCAGGAAAGAGTAGGTCTGGGCTCTGAAGGTTATATTCTACGGACGGGTCCAGAGTTGTATCCTTACATGTAGAGTTTGATTATCACAAATGAGTCACGGGTGAGAGTGGGAAAGGAGGGTTGGGGTACATGTACATAAGCCTTTTATTCCTTTAGGACAAACCCGGAGACGAAGAGCAAAATTACCGATCCTGAGATTAACTCCATCCAGGACATTCAGGAAGGGCAACTTCTGAGGGGCTATGTGAAGTCTGTCCAGCCGCATGGCGTGCTCTTTGGGTGAGTGAAGTGGTGCTTGGTGGGCCAGACGTGAGGGCCCCCCACGCCAGGCCTGTTCTGGTCCTCAGGTCTGTGGCTTTCCTCAGTCACCTTCTCCAAAGAGGATATGAAGGAAAGGGAGTCTGAGTTCGCACCAGTTTTTTAAAATTCTGAGATGTTTTATACTTTAAAAAAAGTTTTGAATTATTCTTATTGGTGTTTTGGACAAAGAGCATGGCATATCCAATTTCAATTTTAAATACATTTGGATTTTCTTTGATTTAGTGTTTAATGGTGATTCATAAATGTTCTGTGAAATCACGTAACATTCACAGCCAGCAGGCGGCACGGCCTTCTCTGCCACGGCTTCGTTGTTTTCATCTTCCCCAGCCATTGCGACTGATGCGTTGCGGTGCTCTGGTGTGGGGCGGGAGACGCCCTTCAGTCAGGTCTTCATGATGCCTGATAATTGTTTCTAGTTTACAAAGCTTTCTTTAACCTTTTGAGTGCCGGGAATTTCTGTCTGTCCTAAATCCTTGTCACAACTTGGGTCCCTGGGAAAGTGGAGGCGCTAGGCTAGGCTGGGACTCTGTTGTTGTATTTATGACCACAGGACCCTTGTCTCTCTCCTGTCAGCCTTGGCCCCTCCGTTGTGGGTTTGGCCCAATATCTGCATGTCTCCCAGTACAGTCCATCCAAGAAAGCCCTTTACAACAGATACCTCCCAGAAGGGAAGCTGCTCACAGCCAAGGTCCTGAGGTAGGTGTCCCCCCTGCCCTGCACCCCCTCTTTTCCCTGGGAGCACTGGGAGGAGATTCAGAGGTAAACTAGACATAACGGCTTGGGTGGTGTTGGTGCAGTGTTCAGATGAACAAAGCGCCTTTGTCTGGAGCCTTCTACCTCAGTCCCAGCCTCTGCTCCTAAAAGCTGATGTGGAGACTTTTCTGTGCATAGGTACTTGTTGGGGACAGAGTAGGGGGACATTGCAGCTGCCCCCTGTATTTTACTATTCAGCGTGGTAAAATGTGCAGGTTGTTCTGAAGGATACTGAATGGATTGCAAGGCAGGGGGTGCCGGGCCCAGAAAACTGGGCTGATCAGGAGAGGAAGGCCTGGGCTGTTTGCTGTGCTTGTTGTCCTCATTGTTCTCCCTCCCTGTTGTAGCCTGAACCGCCAAAAGAACCTGGTAGAGCTGTCGTTCCTCCCCGGTGACACCGGGAAGCCGGACGTGTTTCCTGCCTCCCTAGGGTTGCCGCTTCTAAAGCAAGAGGAGAGGGAAGTGGAGGCAGAAGAGAAAGAGTGCAAAGGAGAAGAAGAGAAGGAGAAGAAGAATCAGAAAAGGAAAGGGAAGAGGAACCAGGAGGGGCAGGAGGAGGTGCAGCTGCCTGGCAAGGAGAAGAGTGAGCCCCAGAAACCGCAAGCAAAGAAGCAGGGCAAGCGGCGGCGCCGGGAGTCTGCAAGCGAACAGGTACGTCCCTTGGGGAGGATGGCCTCCCTCGCCTGAAAAGGAGCACGCTTCAAAGCCAGCCAGCCGACCGAGTGGCCTCTTCTTGGACTGAGAGTGGTGTGAGTTCGGAGCCAGGTGCTGGGTGGCGCCGGGAGGGGCAGAGGGAGGGCATTGCCCTGGGCTGCCAGCAGGTTCTCTGGGGCCAGGAGGACGGCTCGCCATCTTTCCCCCTTGGAACCTCAGGAGAGAGTGGACAAGAAGCAGAAGAAAGCTGCTCCGTCAGAGGAGGACGACAGTGGTGTTGAAGTATATTATCGGGAAGGGGAAGACGAGGTAGAAGAGATGAGTGTGTTGCCCAAGGTGAGGGACAGCACTGGCTGGGGGCGGAGATGCTGCTCTGGGGAGGGAAGTCCTTGGTCTCCTGTCTAAGAGCTGGGCAGTCTTCTTTCTTTGCCTAAGGTGGGGCTGCTAGGTCCTCACTTGGTCATCGGCATCCTGAGGACAGACACCCTGCTTTACCCAAGGAGTGGGCTGCATAAAATAAATTCTCATCAGTGTTTATTGAGTAGAGCTGAATTAAATCAGTGGGGCAGGCAAATAAAGGCCTCACTTTTTTGAGCCTGCATCTCCCTCTGAAAGAGAAGGACAGTACCATTTGGACTGAGGCCTGACTGTGGAAGGGCTGCCCGGACGGTCGGTGCTGACATCCCTTCCCCCTAAACGCCTGTCCTGTCTCTGTCCCAGCTCTGCTATTATGTTGTGCGCATGTAGTACTTTTTACGTGAACGTATGTATGAATACACATATGTATGGGATTTTTTTTTGTTTGTTTTTACGTACGTATGTTTAAAAAGCTTGTTGCCTAAATGAATTTATTTACAAGGAAAGCTTTTATGTCACTACTGTGTAGTTTCTCCAGCGGAGTGGGCCTAGCCTGGCCCTGGAGGAGAGGAAGGGTCTCTGGGCATGGTGGGGGCCCCGGCTCCTCAGCGGGGTTGGGGCCGGGGAGCAGGGTACAGCCTAAGCTGAATGCTTTCCTCACACACCTCTGCGATCCTTCAGGAGAAGCCGACCAGGCCAGCAGAAGTGCCCCGGCTACAGCTGTCCTCCGGTTTCGTTTGGGACGTGGGGCTAGACTCTCTGACCCCGGCCTTACCACCTCGAGGCGAGAGCTCAGACAGCGAGGAGGACGACAAGCCTCAGCAGTCCACGGTGTCGTATTTTGTGGGGCTTTGTCCTTCTGCAGGGACCCCTTGGTGCTAGTCTCCTTGGCTCTGTCCTGGCCTGAGAGTCCCTTCTGACAGGGCGGGGTGGTCTCAGGCCTGCCAGTAATCCTAGGGCTCATGGACTGCCCTGCCAGCTCTTGGCTTCCACCATAGACCTCCATAGTGGTCTGAGGAGCAGATTACTCATTAATTTTTGTGCCTTCCCTAGCAGAAGAAAAGCAGGAAGGAAAGGATGCTGGAGAAGCAGAAGGCAGAGAAAGAGCTGTCCCGCATCGAGGAGGCGCTGATGGATCCTGGGCGACAGCCAGAGTCAGCACATGATTTTGACCGACTCTTGCTGAGCTCCCCCAACAGCTCCATCCTGTGGCTGCAGTACATGGCCTTCCACCTGCAGGCCACGGAAATCGAGAAGGCCCGGGCCGTGGCGGAGAGGGCTCTCAAGACCATTTCCTTCAGGTCTTGGCTTTGCCCGCTGCTTTGGTGGGCGTGGCTCTAGACAGGGAGCTGTCTCCCTGGGCTGCAGGGCTTGTGGCCTCTGGGTCATTCCCTCCTCAGGAGCCCGACAGCACTTTGGGTGGCTACCACCAGCACCCGTGGGTTTTCAGGCTTTGGCTCCTGGCTGCGCCATCTGCGCAACAGATCTGCTCATTTATATTTTATAGTCCCCTTCCCTGAAGTAGCGAAGGGTGACATTTACAGGACTCCCTGTGCTTAAATAAGGTGCCCAACTTGGAACAGAAGTAGAACAGGGACAATGACTGTACATAGCTGGGTGCAAACACTCTCAGTGGCTGCTTTCCAGGCACAGGGTAGAGTGAGTTTCCTGACAGCTAAGAGGAGGGATGGCAATCCTTTGCTTCATTCTCTTAGTTTGGAGACAGAATCAGACCAGAGATTCTGCTCCTTTCTGCCCAAACCTTGGGCTAGGTTAAGATATCTTGGGCTTCCTTTTTCGGAACGGAGGCAGACACCCGGGGAAGCCCAGCGTCGGGCTGGCATTCCTGCTTCCTTGTGAGCTGCAGTGGGGGCCAGGCCGCTCCGTGGCTCACTTGAGGGTGGGAACTGAGAAGTAGTTCCAGTCAGCATCCCTGGGTGGTAGTGGGGGCTTCCTTGGGCTGAGGTGATGGAGCTCACATGCTCACTCTCCCTCCAGAGAGGAGCAAGAGAAGCTGAACGTGTGGGTGGCACTGCTGAATCTAGAGAACATGTACGGCTCTCAGGAGTCACTGACCAAGGTCTTTGAGCGGGCCGTGCAGTACAATGAGCCTCTCAAGGTCTTTCTCCATCTGGCTGACATCTATACCAAGTCCGAGAAATTCCAGGTAGGAGTCTGGGCCAAGTGGCCTGCTGCCAGAGGTCCTCAGCAGCTTGGAAACGAATTCCTGGGAAGTCCAGGAAAGAATCCCCCTGTTGGGACGC
The DNA here is from genome assembly GCF_964656455.1 of Halichoerus grypus. Classification (NCBI taxonomy): domain Eukaryota; kingdom Metazoa; phylum Chordata; class Mammalia; order Carnivora; family Phocidae; genus Halichoerus; species Halichoerus grypus. The sequence continues at coordinate 25,470,296 of NC_135718.1, read as the reverse complement.
CTGGGTGGCTCAGTCGGTTAAGCGGCTGCCTTCGGCCCAGGTCATGATCCCAGGGTTCTGGGATCGAGTCCCACATCGGCCTCCTTGCTCAGCAGGGAGCCTGCTTCTCCCTCTCTCTCCCTCTGCTTGTGCTCTCTCTGTCAAATAAATAAAATTAAAAAAAAAAAAAAAAAAAAATCCCCCTGTTATGGGTCTGGTCCCGCTGCAGGCTTGCTGCGTGACCTCTGGGCCCTAACTTGTTCATCTTCGAAGTGGGAGGAGTCCTTTCCTCCCACTTCTGCCTTAGGAATGCAGGGTGAAGATGAGGAAAGTAAAGGGACAGTGGACCCCTGGTGTGTATCCCTTGGGCGTACAGCCACAAGGCAGCAGCTCAGCCAATGTCCCTTTTCTGTCTCTCCTGTTCCCCCTTGTCATTCTCATGTTCTTGTACTCTTAGGACCTCCATACAGCACAGGATTAGTAGGGGCTCTCCCCACCATGCTAGGCCCCCTCGTGTGCTCTCCCCATCTCTGGGAGCCTGCCCGCTTTCCTCAGGCATCTAGAATTGCACCTACATAGTGACCAGAGTCTGAGGCCACGTCTAGCTTCTCATGAGCCTAGCTGCCTGTCTCTGTCATTGCCCCTCTGTCTCTGTTTTTGCCTCCTCTGTCATATCACACTCCATAGCTTACCTTGTCTTTCCCACAGGAAGCTGGTGAACTTTACAACCGGATGCTGAAGCGATTCAGGCAGGAGAAAGCTGTCTGGATCAAATATGGTGCCTTTCTTCTACGGAGGGGCCAGGCTGGGGCCAGTCACCGTGTGATGCAGCGAGCTCTCGAGTGTCTGCCCAATAAAGAGCGTGAGTGCTCATCCCTACCCTTTGGCCCGATTCCTGATCACATTAAGCTCTCTGATATCTGGGCATAGGGATTGGAGATTTTCTCATCTGAGGGTGGTGTGGTATTAGGAAAGCCCAGTGGAGGGCATGGATCTCTCTGTTGATTATATGCTCATGAACATAACGTGTTGCATTTCAGATGCTAAACTTCAAAGATGGAGGAACAAAAAACAATTAGCACTAATTTTGTTGCCGCTGCCCCCTCTCCCTTCTGGGCCCGGAGAGTGGGATGTCTGCAGTGGGAATCATAGATTAGTGCCCATCTGTATATCTGGCCCCAAACCTTCCCAGTGTTCACTTGTCATCATCACCCAGGTCTTGGAACCTATGAGTAGGGAGTCGGGCGTCAGTCTGTCTGTGCAGCACGTTAATGCTATGGTGAGGGGTCTCTCTGCTTTGTGCGTCTGAGCTGTTCTCTCCCTGCAGATGTGGATGTGATTGCCAAGTTTGCCCAGCTGGAGTTTCAGCTGGGGGATGCGGAACGGGCCAAAGCCATTTTTGAGAACACACTGAGCACCTACCCAAAGCGCACCGATGTCTGGTCGGTTTACATAGACATGACCATTAAGCATGGCAGCCAGAAGGAAGTCCGGTGAGAGGGGAAGACAGGCCAGGGCTGAAGTAACTGTGGGAGGTTGGGGATGTTGGCCAAGTGGATGAGTTTTTAGCCCCACAGCATCTTCCAGCGTCCCCAGTTTCTCTTACCGTGTCTGGAAGAACAGCTTTGACATGACACACCAGCTCCTGTGGTATTCACTTGTTGACTTGTTTTGCTGCCTCAGGGGCCAACCTCTGGTCTATGTCTGGAGTCTTGGGTGGGCGGGAGGCTGGCCCTGATGTGGGGGTCAGGAGACTTGGGTTTCCCACATAATTCATTGAGCCTGGCTCTTGTGCTAGAGAATGGTCACAGGCTTGCTGTTGTCGCCTACAGCCCCACAGGGCAGGGAGGGTCAGAGATGGGTGGGCTGAGGGCCAGAAAGAACGAGTGCCTCACCCAAGCCCATCAGTGAGTTTGAAGCAGAACTTTTCTCACAGATCCCTACCTCATGTGTGTCCCCATCCCAGTAGCTTTGTCCTGACTCACTGTGTGACTTCAAGCCAGTGAGTCCTTTTAACACCCGTGGGTGTCTGTCTGACTAGAAAGTGAGGGTGGCAGTCTCTCTCCCCATGGACACCTTAGGAGTTTAAAATGGTAATAAACATAAAGGTAGAAGTGAGAGTGCTGGAGAACAGAGGGCCTGGCTGCAGAGCCAGAGGGCAAGTGGATGAAGGCTAGTCAGCAGTCGAGGGGCAGGGGGCCAAGAGGCAAACGCTGCCTTGCTCTTCCTTACAGGGACATCTTTGAACGGGTCATTCATCTCAGCCTGGCCCCCAAGCGAATGAAATTCTTCTTCAAGCGCTACCTGGACTATGAGAAACAACATGGCACTGAGAAGGACGTGCAGGCAGTGAAGGCGAAGGCCCTGGAATACGTGGAAGCAAAGAGCTCCATGTTGGAGGACTAGTGGCTAGCTGTCTCCGGTGACCACTGTCAGCAGTGGGCCAGCCGGGCTGAATCTCAGGCGCCTGGGCAGCCGGAAAACCATGTTGCCTGAGGACTCTTATTTAAGTGTTGCTTCTTCTGCAGCACCTTTGTGGTAATCCTGTCAGGATGAGCTTTCCTATAATTCCTTTTTGCGTGTTTTGTTTTAGTACTAGTTTATATCATCCCCTCCCCCTTTTTTTAGAACACCCGAGAGAAAGCATGCGTGAGGGGCAGAGGGGCAGAGGGAGAGAGAGAATCTCAAGCAGACTCATCGCTGAAAAGAGCCTGACACTGGGCTCGATCTCATGGCCCTGAGATCATGACCTGAGCTGAAATCAAGAGTTGGATGCTTAACTGACTGAGCCACTCAGGTGCCCATTTCCCCTTTTTCTGAGGCTGCTGTAGACAGTAGGCTGTAGACAGCAGGCTCTCGGACTCCTAGAAAAGCTAAGACTCTCTCCCTCTTGGAAGTTTCCGGGAGAGCAGGAATAGAGGGGCTGACTCCTGACAATCTTGTGGTCAGGATCCCCCTTTGGCCCTGGCAGGCTCTTGGTCCAGCCAGAGGGGGTCAGCAGGGCCCAGGGAGCGGGCCTCCTCCCCTAGGTCTCGGAGTCTCTGGGCATTCCCTCAACCTGAGCTCAGCTAGTACTTGTGCTCTTTTGTGGAGTACGTGAGGCTGGGACAGGAGGACAAAGGCAGACCCCTTTGGGGGAAAGGACAGTTGGGGAACCCGGCCATCTGAGAGGAAAGCCACAGGTATTGGCTTAACCCATCCGGTGGTGTTTCCTTCCAGGCCCACCAGGCCCAGATTATCCAAGCTCTCCAAGTTGGGTGTCTCATTTGTGAAATGGGGTCCAAAAGTCCTACCTTGAAGAGTTGTTTTGTGGATGAAGTGAGAGCGTGTATGTTTGTGTGCTGCCACAGGGCCTGGCGGGTAGGCAGCTCAGTGAGGACGTAGACTGCTGTGCTGTGTGAGCTGGGGAGAACTGCAGAGTTTCTCCTTGTAGCTCCTGTGCGGAGAGGTTGCTGGGTGGAGGGCATTGATTGGCTTCATGGTTTTCCTTGAGACTTGAGGGAAAGGGGACATGATGGGCCCACCACACCCACACCTCCCTGTGACCCTTGTAAACTTCCTAGAAAGATGGTCTCCACCTCCTTTGATACGTAATAATCCCGTATGTTTCAGAATTCTTGGACACCAGCGCAGACCCAGCTAGTTGTTGAAGCCAGTTCTTTTTGGCTTGGTCTTAAGGGGATTAAATGTTTTCTCTGGCAGAGAGCTTTAAATGCCCTGAGAGCTGGAGAGCTTTTCCATGGGAAGTGACTGGGTCGAATGCTGGGAAGCAGGACAGGGACAAGGGAGAGCATCAAAGGTTTTAGGGGTGGTGGAGGTGATCAGGCAAGGGCGGGCATGTGTGGGTCGGGGGAGAGGCATAGCTGGGGCTGTCCTGGTTTTTGGGCATTAGCCCTAGGTTATAGGAGCTAGTCTGCCCTGCTGTGTGCGGGATCTTCTGACTCATGAAATTTAAGCCAGTCTTCTCAGTGAGAAAGGCCAGGCTTCACCTGTTCCTCACATCAAGTCAGATAATTGAATCTAATTGTCAAGACATCGTAAGCTGTAGGGCCTTCCCAACACCTGGCTTTCCCTGTACTCCTGTCCTCCCTCCCATCCATTTTAATCTTGCCCAGGGTCTCTCTGTTTCCCCCTCCCTCCCTCCCTCCCACAGGGGATGGGATTTGGGCCTGTCTTCATGACCACTAGCCTACGGCGGCATAGCCCATCCAATCATGCAGACACCAAGCTAGTCCTTTATACTAAGAAAAACTTTATCAAAAATTTAAGTATATAAAATAAAGCATACATTGGAGGGCATCTCCTGGCTGAGCACTGCTGAGCCAGGTAACCCTATGCGTCACGCCATAACGCTAACTGCACGATATCCTGTACAAGGCGTCTGCTGGTGAGTTTGTCACCTGGCTCTGCTGGCCAGGGCTTCCCAGCCTTGGAGTCCCACCAGTAGAGGTCGTCCACATCATAGTTAATGAAGGACCAGTTCTGCGAAAGGGTCTTCTCTCCAGAGCTGATGACGGAGTGGTTGGTGGCAGCGGGAGAGGGGATTTCTTCAGATCTGAGAGCCTTCCTGTCGGAGTGGACCCCATTGTCTCCTAGCTCTCTCCATGCCCCAGGCTCCTTTGTGCTCCCGGCCTGTTGCCCCAAAAAGTGAAAAAGTCATCCCCTTCTGATGTGAGCAGGCAGTGGAGTTCAGTTTGAGACCAAGTACCGTCACTTGCAGAGAGTGTGGGAACAGGACCCCTAGGAGGCGAGCGGGGCCATCTCCACGGTGTCAGGCACTGTTCCGTTGCCCGCCAGACCCTGGGCCCACTTGTGCAGGCGGCTGTAGAGCGGGAGGCCCTGGTTCTCACGGTACAAGCAGACGCCCGTGATGGCATTCCACTGTGGCCGAGGCTGTGTGCCCTCTACTGGGAACCTGGCGACCAGCTCCTCGTCGTCCTTGTCGAGCGCCACAAAGCCAAAGAAGCGGCGCACGTTGTGGGCAGCCAGCGCCCGCGAGTGCACCTCGGCCGTGCGCTGGAAGAGCCGGTCCTCGTTGGTGCGATACTGCGCCCAGTAGGCCTGCTGGCGGTAGCTGAGTGGCGAGCAGTAATGCTTGAGGCACTTGGTCAGGAACACCAGGACGGCCACCACGCCGATGAGCAGCCACCCGAAGAGCTGGCCAGAGAAGGGGCAGGTTTGAGGAGGGGCAAGGAGCTGCCTGGACCCTCACCCGCCCCAGGAAGAAGTCGGACGAGCTGGTCAGAGGGCTTGGGCTGGGCTGACCCTGGGCCGCACACTCCCCGAGAGCAGATTCTCCTTCGATGAGGGAAGCCAGCCCGTCCGGCTGATTCCACTTCGTCCTCGCTCCCTTGAACTCACGTGCTCTGGTTTTCGTTTTTGTTTTTTAGCCAATCTTGCGCTCCTTCCTGTCTCCCTCATGCCCTGCTGCTCTGAGTGAACACCTGCAGCCGCGTGTTCTGCCCAGGTCTCTGCCCTGACTGAGCTCTCCTCCTTCAGAAGTGAGCCACGCTGAGGCTGGGATCAGGGCCGCAGGCGCTGCTTCCTAACTCAGCACCCCGTCCTCGCTCAGGGGACTCCCCGATGTCAGCAACACCTGGCGCTGACTTGGGGCTGGGCTGGGGTCCTTTTGGGGATAGGAACATGTCAACTCCTAGCTGATGGCAAATGTTTCGTAAGCTTACAGGGGTTCGTGCTCAATCTGGGAGCAGTAGGGGCGTAATCTGTGACTGGGATCAAGGCTCAGTCTGAGCCAGAAAAACATTCCTTTAATGTTTAAAACTTGCCTCACCAACTCCTAACCTACAGGTTACCCAGCTCAGATACCTGATGCTGATGATCTAGTGCTTTCCTGGAGACCTCAGCCCCTGAGGACCAGCTCTAGCTTCAACACTAGACCATCCCAGTACCTCCCCACCCGCCACGGCCTAGAGAAGAAAGAAGAGGGGCTTCCCTTTGCACAGCCTTACCTGGGACTCATACTTGAGCCTGCGGGTGACCTCCTCCCGGAAGCCCGACATGTTGGCGGGGCCCTCCCCGCAAGGGAACCTGGCCAGGATTTCTGTGGCATGGGCTGGTGGGAAGCCCTTCTCCCCGGCTGTGAGGGAGGAGGGGTCCACAAACTCGCTGCGAGCACAGACGTAGGCCTCACCGCGCAGCAGGGAGATGACAGACCAGGTGACGGGGGCCACGGCCGCACGGCCCAGGATGGAGCTGAGGAGGAGGAAGTTGGGGGCAGCCGAGCAGTTCTTGGTCCTCTGGTACTGGCACTCGGCAACCAGGTTCCAGGTGTGGGTGTTGAGGATGACCCCGATGAGGAAGAGTGCCAGGGCAGGCACACCAATGGCTGTCAGCCCGTACAGGTAGTTCCGGGCGGGCGAGCAAGGGCAGTGGAAAGCCACCACGGAGAACAGCTCCTGACTGCCCACTGTGCCCAGTGCCACCAGCCCATTAAAAATCATCACGTCCTTGCTCTTGAAGAAGAGCGATAGGAAGCGGAAGTTCTCTGCAATCAGGGCTGCCATGGTGACTTGTCAGCGGAGGGGCGGGGGGCCGGGATCGACGGTTCCTGAGGGACTAGGAGGGAGTACAGGCTGGTGGGCATCTGAAGGCAGGGCACCGTCTTGCCATTTTATCCCCTCCAGTGGCCAGCCTGGTGCTTCCTGTGGAATAGTAGACGACCGATAAATGTTGGCCTCTGAAAACTGAAAGGAATCGGGTGGGGGGGCTCCTGTATGGCCAGGCTAGTGAGAAAGGAGACTTGGGGAGCCCTGGGGCCTAGGGGACGTGGTGGCCACTGCTCACTAAGCTCCCATTGGGTGTCAGGTGCTTTCTATCCCTCATTGCCCATCGTCATGGTCCTGCATGGAGCTGACATGTCCCCAGTGTGCACAGACGAGGTGGAGGCTCCCTGGAGCTGAGGGGCTTGCCAGGGGCACATATAAGCGGTGGGGCAGAGCTGAGATTCAGGCTCAGATCTGTCTGCCTCAGGCACTTGGGTTCTTGTTACTCCCACAAGCTTCCCTTGAAGCCAGGATTAAGGATGGCCCTATGGCACCGGGGAATGTGGGGTTCCGGGCAGTGCTAGAGCACTGACGGACCTAGGACTATTTGGGGGCTGTTGTCCTCCAGGTCTCTAGCCCATGGGCATCACAGCTGGAGGGGGTGTCCTGGGAGATAAGGGTCTTGGGTTTGACTCCGTGATGTGGGGTGGGGTGGAGGAAGGAGGCTTTGGTCAGTGCCAAGCGAGGCAGTGTGCCTGGAGTTCATGAGAACTTTTCATTCTGGAGACCTCAGAGTCTGGACTGGTTTAGGAGATCCTGGCTCTCAACATACTTCATGACTTTTCTCTCTGTCTGTGTCCTCATCTGTGAAAAGAGGATAAATCATTCCGGCCCTTGGTCTCCCCGTAGGGATGCTGGCGGGAAAAGAAAGGGGATAAACGATGCCTGAGACCCTCCATCTCACCCTGCCAAGGCTTTAGGCAGTGGGGACGATTCTCCTTCCCGCCAAGATCAGGAAACTAAGGCCCGAAGAGGAGAACGTGCCTCGCTTGAGGCCATGACAGTACGGAGGTGTCTGGGCAGGACTTTTGAGCCTGACTTAAGGAGGCTTGGGAAGCGGACAAGGGTGGGTGGAGCCAAGTGAGTCCTCTGTTTTCCTGGTCTCCTACCCTTGCTCTGTGCTCATCCATGAGAGCCCTGGCGAAACTTCCCTTCCCCACCCATTCCCCCTTCCCTATCTAGCGGCCTCCCAGTGACAGGGAATGGAGGCTAAGCCTCGACCATCCCCACCAGCCCATCCCCAGCCTGCTCGGCCATGATCCGGGCTGCAGTGGTGCCAGGAAGTGGTCGCAGCTTCGAGAGCCCTTTCTAGGCCCCACCCAAACAAGCAGAGACACAGGCCAGGGCGTGGCCCATGTCCTCCCCATCTGGGGGATGAAAAACAAAAGTCCGCAGCCAGAAGAAGCCAGGGAATGGAGGGATAGGGTGGGCAGCAAACGGAGGAGGGGAGACCTGCCATATTTCCTTCTGTGCCTCTTCCCTACGCCAGCACCCCTCCCGGTCTCTGCCAATGCTGCCAGATGGGCCCGGCAGAGCTCGGTGACCACGTGGGGAGCCAGGAGGAGGAGGGATCTGACTCTTCCTCTCACTCCCAGCCCAGGGGCTCCATCCCACTCCCTGGGAAAGAGTTTGTACCATTGCCAAGGCTGAATGGGTTAAAGGCAGGCTCCTCTCTTCCTCTTCCCCTCTTGGCTTCAGGGCTTCTCATGAGCTTTCGTGGGGCCCTGGGTTCATAAACTGCCCAAAGTGGGGTACAAGATATCTGAACACAGAGGGCGGTGAGCAGAGGAGGGACCAGGCCGTCATCTGAGACTACTGGCCCTGTCCCGCAAGCCAGGGAGGGGTTGCATCCGAGCCTGGGTGGGACCTCCAACAACCGCAGTCAGGACAGAAGACAGGATAGGCTGGGAGAGGGGGGCACCACTGGCCGTGCCCGGAGTGAGGAGCCTCAGTGAGGGGCCTTTCTCCCCAGGACAATCCCTCTGAGCAGCCTTGAGCAGTCCTGCCATGCTCCCCCTGTCGCCTGGCACGCCCCAGCGAGGGGCCCTTCCTTACCTGGGGCCAGCTGCGGCGCCAACCAGGGGCTCCAGCCTCGGCGGGGCGCGGGCCTGCAGGGCGGGCCCCCCAGTGCTGCCGGCGGTGCCCTCCGCGGGCTCTCTTGTGCTTTCTTCTGCACCGGAGCAGGGAGCCTGAGACCAGCAGGGCCTGGGGTTGGGGGTGTTTTCAAAGAAGTTTTAAACTCCAGGGAAGCAGAGGAAACAAGCAGGATGGGACTTGTGCAGCAGCGGCGGGGAGTGGAAAAACAGCCTCCCTCCGGCGCCAGGCAGGGGAGGGCGGGCAGTGAGGGCGGTGCTAGAGGAGAGGAAGTTGGGCTTCCCGTTCGGCGGCGGCGCCGGCCCGTGCCTGGCCTTGCCTGCCCTCCCGAGCCAGCTGCCCTGGCGGCCTGCGCACCCGTGGGACTAGTTCGGGGGGCCAGGCAGGGGGGCCTGCTAGGACATCCTGCCTGGGCCTGCCCTCCCTGCCAGTTTCAGGAGCATTCCCCATGCTTGACTCCTGCTGGACCCCGTCAGGGTTGGAGGGGAGGGTCATGCCTTCAGACCGATGCTGAGCCCTAGCAGGATGCACAGGCCAGGGCCTCCCTGCCTTATTCTGGCTCTTCTTCCTCAGAGCCATCCTGTTCCTGCCAGTCCTCCTCCCACCATCAGCTCCTCTGTCCATACTTCACCTGCCTGCCCAGGTACTGCTTCAGATCTCAGGAGGGCTGGTAAGGGATCCTCTGAGGCCCTGTGGGCAGAGCTCTGGGTGGTGGATAGAAATTACAAGAAGGCAGGTGGTTGCTGAAAGAACCCCTTTGTTACCATCAGATATGCCCAGCCTGTCCCAGAAAGTGGTCATAATCTCCCCATCCGTGGGACTGTGTAAGCTGAGGCTGAAAAGTCATGGGTCAAGAATGCTAAAGGGGAGAGCCCTGTCCAAGGACAGGCTAGATGACCCCTACGATTAAGGGAGAGACCCCCCAGCCTCCTGTCAGCTCTGCAATGCTTGTGGTTCTAGGACCGTGGAACTGCTGAGTGCCATGCTGGCCTCCCTGAGCTGTGCTTGTCATGGGCAGGAATGAAGGGAAAGGACCCGTGTTTATTATTCAGATCCAAACACCACTCCAGATTCTTCCTCCAAAGTTACCCTCCTTTATTCTCACCATAATTCTGAAAAGTAGGTCCTTTTAAGATCTATTTTACAGATAGACACACTGAGGTTTGGAGGGATTTGGTGAGGTCTTACAGCTCTAGTTCTTGAACCCCAATCTGCCTGACCCAAAGCTTTGCTCTTTCCTTGACATTTGTACCTCCCGATATTCTGCGCTGGCTTTTCCCACTGGAAGCCCCTCCCCACCCACCAACACAGACCTGATCTCTACTCCTTCAAAACCTGTCTGCATTCGGGGCCTAGATGAAGTCCCACTCCCAGAGGAGCCCCCCAGCCTCCTCCAGCCTCCTGGGCCTACAGGGCTCGTCCTTCTCCCGAATAATGAAAGGAACGCAGACCGGGTCTCAGAAGTGGGAATGGATGGGAAGAAGGGAAATCATTAAAGCAATGTTGCAGGGATCAAGATCAAAATAAATTCTTAGATGAGTGGGACTTACATCTTTTTGGCCCTCAATTCCCTCCTCAACAAGGTGGCTCCAGTTCCTCGTGTCGCCCTCCCCTTCTGTGCAGGGGAGGAGGATAAGCACTCGGGTTCAGGAATCTACAAGCCCGTTAGCCGCCGTGTACCTAGTGCCTGTTCTGGCCCACGAACTTTACTTGCTTCACCTGTTTCCTGATTACAACAACCCCATCAGGTAGGTGCCCTCATCCCCATTGTACAGATAAGGAAACTGAGGCACAGAAAAGGAAGCAATTGGCCTGAGGGACACTGTAAGTGGTAGAGCCAGCATTTGTTCCAGTTCTCTCTCACTCTGGAGTCTGAGCTGTTTCTACTCTAGGCAGCTTCCCTCCACCACCCCACCACCCTCATCCCTAGCTCAGGCCAAAGCCTCTTAGCACTCGGGAGCCCCCTCCCCAGGGGTAGGGGTTTTGAGAAAATGGGAAGATAACAGCTTCTTTTCTAAATGCCCAAGCTCTGGGGAGGTCTGATTTCCCCCTGAGACTTGGATGTGAAGGAGGCGTTCAGGTGGTCTCCAAGGAGCCCTCCAAGGGAGGGTGGTATGGTCTGAATGTGTCCCCCCAAATTCATATGCCAAATCTTAACTCCCCAAGGGGATGATATGAGGGGGTGGGGCCTTTGGGAGGTGCTTAAGTCAGGAGGGCAGAGCCTCATGAATGGGATCAGTGCCTGGAAAAGAGGCTCCAGGGAGTTCCCCTGCCCCTTCTACCTGTGGGGACACAGCGACAAGGCCCCGGCTTTGAACAAGGAAGAGGGCCTCCATCAGAACGTGACCATGCCAGGGCCATGATTTTGGACTTCCAGCCTCCAGAACTGGGAGAAGTAAAGTTCTGTTGTTTCTAAGCAGCTCAGTCTATGGTATTTTGTTGGAGCAGCTCACCTGGCTAAGACAGGAAGACTTTCGTGCTCGGGACTAAATAAATGGACAATCCACTTGACAAGTGTTGAGTGGCCTCCATGGTGACCACACGCTCTGGCTTCTCCCAAGGAGACCTAAATTCCGGCATTTTGTCTCCTTTCCTGTCACTGCAGATGTGTTACATGAGGTGAGGCTGCGGGCCATGTCCTCACGGCCCACTCGCAGCCTCATTTGGGAGATGGACCCAAATCAGAGGATTCCTGCTTTGTGAGACAGTCAGACGCCCTCCCACTCCCTGAGTCTTGAGCATAAGGGAACAGAGATCATAAAATGTCACAGTGAGGGTGGCTGTAGGACCCGAGAGGAGACAGTGAAGCAGGGATGAAGTGGCTGGGGAGGGGCTGGGCGGGTGGGAGCTTGTCCACCCCAACCCCTCCCCCAGCCAGTTCTGAACCTTTCTAATACTGCCGTGTCCCAGCTGGGGGATTGATGTCCCCTTCCAGCTCCAAATTTCCTGCCTCAATGGGCAGGTGAATGCCTGGGCATGTGGGTCTGTCCGAGGGGCCTACCACTCAGCACCGGCAGGCTTCATTTTTCCATCTGGTTTGGGGCGGTCTGAGAGGCCGTGGGCTCAGACCCCCATTCCTGCCTCTTCACTTGGCCACAGCTCACACTCTGCTGAAGTAGGTGGCCACCTCCTTGCGTGGAGCCCGGGGCCCGCCCTCCGCCCAGCCGTTGCCCATCAGGGGCTCCTCCTGGCCCAGCCGCAAGGGCGGCTTGCATTTGTGCCAGCTCGTGAGCAGCCTGTTCATGGTGCCTTGATCCGTGATGCCGCGCAGCTTCTCTCTCTCCTCCTCAGCCCCATCCTTGGCCGCTGGGGCGGCTGAGCCAGCAGGGGCCGTGGCCAGTGCCCCGTGGGTGTGACCCAATTCCAGGTCATGGTTCACGGCCTCGAAGAACTGCTGGATGCAGACCTTGGCGAAGGCCTTGGCGTGCTCCGTGCATGTCTCATCGAAGAGCTTGCGCTCAATGTCGATATAGTGGGACCAGTACTTGCTTTTGAGGAAGGCGGCCTGTGTGAAGCAGGGCCGCACAGAGCGCACGACGAATGCCAGCAGTGTGGTCAGCAGCACGAAGGACCAGCCCAGGGCCTGCAGGGGAGAGGAGAGAGAGTTGGCTGGCACCGCCCTCCCACCTCTCAGGCCTGTATACACCCCCCAAAGCATGATCTCTTAGGGCCTTTAGGGAGAAGAGTACTGACTGGGCAAATGACTTCACCTCTTGGCCTCCATTTCCTTTTCTGTCCAATGGGCATAGATAAATTCTCTCACAGAAATGAGATTCTGTGTGGAAAATGCCCCACGTGTAGGCCTGGCACTCAATACGCAGGAGTTAACTGGGCAGACCTTGGAATTAGGCTACCTGGCTTTGGACCTTGTCTCCAGTCCTTACTAGTTGACCGGGAGCAAGGTATCTGACTGCTCTGTGCCTCAGTTTCCCCACCTATAAAATGGGGTTGCTGGTAGTATGTATCTCATAGGGTTGTTGTGAGGACTAAATGTAGTCACGACCAGCACAGTGCCTGGTACATAGTTAGTGCTCATAACTGTTGGCCACTGTTATTACCTCGAGAGGCCCTCACTAACCATGCCTCTTTCTCCTTGCGGGGCATAGTGACCCTCCTCTGGCTCCCGGCATTGTCTGCCTTTCAGGAGCCTGCACTGAACAAGCCTCCTCTGTGGGCCCTGAGCTGGGCCCTCAAGGGTGGCAGAGACAAACCAGACACTTGCTCAAACTCTGTGCGGAAGACACTTGGGTGCTAGGCCCGTTCTGTAATAATTCACTGTCAGGCATGGGGCAGGAGGCTCTCCTAACCTGGGCTTCGGGATCAGCCCCCAGCCGCACAGAGAAGCCTTTGGCCAGATCAGGATGAGAGAGGTGGCTAAATGCCTATAATCGGGGTCGGGGGGTTGTGGCCAAGCAAACATGGGCTGGGAGGCTGCAGAGCATGTGTTTGGTCTGGGGGAGTAGGCATGGGGAGTAGACCCTGTGGGGCTGGGTCTCCTCATGTTTCAGGTAAAGCCGGAAATCTGATTTTTGTGTGAAAATGTCTGGTTTTCCAAAATTGCAAAATTGAATTTTGAATTCACTCGGAAGGCCACACGAAACATGTCTATAGGCCGGGGAGCCTGTCCTCTGGGGGCCCTTTTAGTTCATGTTGCGGTGGTTTGAAGGTCAAGCAGAGGGACAACTGTCCTAGGCCCTGAGGCCTGGGACGATGGCACAAATGCCCACAGGGAGGAAGTGGTTTGGGAGGGAAGCAGAGCTTGTACACTCAGAGTGTGACATTCATGTGGGGCATCTGGTGGTGACGTGGGCCCCACAGGAGAGCTGGTGCCAGGGAGCCAGGGATCTGGACTTGCCAGAGCGGAGTGTTCCTCTGGCCCTGGCCCGGCAGGCCTGGTCCCTTGCCCCTCCCCTGACATCTGCTGCAAGGACCTCCGGCTTCTTCCCCGTGCTGCTCTGACTGCAGGGGAGGCCTGGGGGCTTGGACGGGGGAGGGTCCAGAGGGGCAGAAGACAGGGAGTGGGGCTGGGGAGGACCAAGCTCTGGATTTCCCTGTCAGTGGGCCCTCCAACCCTGCCTTTAGGGCACATCCCAACAATGCATCCCCTTCACCCAAGCCCTCCCTTGCAGGGGTACCAGGACCCTCGGATCCCACTCCCGGAGCAGGGAGGCACCTGCTGAGGGCATTTGCCAGGAAAATGTACCCAAATTGCCCAGCCACCCACCTGCCTCACCACTGCCCCAGCCTGGAAGAAGAAAAGGATGCAAATACACCAGGCTTCCCAGCTGGAGCTCAGGATGGAGAATGTGGGGCTGGCTGAGCTGTGGGGTCCACTCTAGGGACCTCAAGACAGGACACAGGCCTCTGAACTGAGGTAGCCATAGCACTTTTTCCAGGTGGCACGGATCCAGGGAAGACACACGGCTCTGCCTTCAGAAGCCCTGGCCCCAGTTGGGAAAATATGCCCCTGCCCCCAAAGAGCTCTGTCTGAGGGGGAGCCCCAAGCCCAGTCTGGGGAGCTCCCATCTATTGGGAAAACACGGCTGTGCCCCGAGCAAGCCTCATTTCAAGAGGTGGGGGATTGGACCCTGCCAGAGGGACCCTGGGCCGCGACGGGAGACCCGGGCCGAGGCCGGGCCGCCCCCTCACCTGGGAGATGCAGCGCAGGTAGCACACGGCCACGTCGCGGGCCAGCAGCCAGTCGCCGTCGTAGATGTCAGGGCAGGGCACCCGGGCCAGCAGGCGGGCAAGCTCGGGCCGAGACAGGCCCGGTGCCAGGCTGCCATTGCCCAGCACAGTCACGGGCACCGCAGTGCAGAAGGCACAGAGGAAGCATTTGCCATCCAGCAGTGTGACGGCCACCCAGACGACGGGCGCAATGAGGGCGCGCTGGGCCATGGAGCAGAACATGTAGCGCAGCACGGCGGGGTCCTTGGCCCGGCGGCCCGGGGGCCGCTTCCACTCTTCGGCCAGCATGGACACGTTGTTGTTCATGACCAGGCCGAGCAGGAAGAGCACGAGGGGCGGCGCCAGCAGGATGCCCGCGCTGTAGGCCGCGTTGTAGCCCGGCAGGCAGGGGCAGTTGAAATCGAAGGCGGAGTACACCTGGGCGCTGGCCAGGGCCATGATGCCGCAGATGCCGTTCATGAAGGACTCCTGGTTGGCCTGCAGGAACTGGAAGATCATCCGGAACTTGTCCATGGTGCCCCCTACGGCGCCAGGTGGCCTCCTCCCACCTCGCCACCTGCTTCAGGATGGCCCCCGGGGCGCCCACCGCATGGCTGAGACGGGCAGCGCTCAGGGCAGTGGCCAAGGTCACTGTCTCTTTGAGAGCCTGCTAGTCAGGGGCTGGCTGAGACAGCTCGGGTCAGCCAATCCGGTGGGGGCCGCCAGCGTCCGCCCCTCCCCTGCCTTCCCCTCCGGGGCTCCTCTCTCCAGGGCTGCCTCCGGCACTGGGAAGCCACGGGGCCACACCTGATGGAGACCAGTTCTCCGTGCGTGTGGGAGCAGGGAGGGGGAGGAGGCTCGGACGCAGACCGGGAAGGCTCGGTCTCCAGCAGGGTTGGAGTGTGGGAGAATCCAGGGCTGGGGCAGGGCCTGAGCTTCTTGACCTTTTCCCCTGCGTTCCTAGAAAGGGGGGGAGCCCTCCTCCTTCTGCCCTGCCCAAGGGGTCTTTCCTCCATGCTGTATGAGGGTTCATGAGGGCTCCTCCGTCAGTTCAGACAGTGATGGTGTGATAAGGTAGTCATGACGGGGATGGTGGGGATGGTGGGGATGGTGGTGGTGGGGATGGTGGTTATGGGGTAGTGTTGGTGGGTGGTGGTGGTGGAAGTAGTGGTGGGGAAGGCAGTTAGGGTGGTGGTGGTGGGGGGGACGGCAATGCCGTTGGTGATGCCGGTCACAGTGGGGACGACAATGGTGGTGGTGGTGGTGGTAGTGGGGATAGCAGGCTGGCATAGTGTAAAAAGCCCTGAATTTGGATTCAGAGGATTGGGATCCGCAAGATTGTCGGGTCTCCTCCTGGCTGGCCTGGGAGCGCTGCCTGTGAGCATAATGCCGGTGCTTCTAGGTCCTGTCTGCTCCTGTCTCTGTGGGTGTGTCTGTGTGTTTACGGACTGTGGATGACAAATCCTTTCCTGGCTGCCCCTCCTATTTCTACTCTCCCAGATCAAAAATTAAAGGGGTGGTGCTGTGGGGTTCATGCCTGGAGCTGTGGCCTCCAGAGTGTCTGGGGAACCAGGCCAGGGCCCCTCCATTAGCATATCAAAGTGGGGTAGAGCTTAAAGGGCTCCCTTTGATGTTGCCAGCTTTCCCAGAAAAACAGGTCAGACCCAGCACCAACCAAATGGGGCCGAAGCAGAGCAAGAGCCTGGATAGGGAGGCTCTGTGGGGCCCTCAGATCTGTGTGTCCACGTGTGAGCTTCCTGTGACTTTGGGCCTCTGTGAATCTGCATGTGTGTGAGTGCCCCCAGGAGAGGTCTTTGTGTCTTTGCATCTCTGTATGACCGACAAGAAGGAGCACGGTCTGGGGCTTCCCCCGGGTCAGGCCCTCCACACCTCGTGTAACGCTCATACAATCCTATGGGAGGCGTGTTATTGTCCCCATAGTACAGAACTGGGGACTGAGGCTCAAGTAAAGTTACTAGCTAAAGGTTACGTGGCTTGTAGGTGGAGGAGTGGGATTTGAATTCAGACTAGGTGGGAGTTAGGGGACGAAGGAGGGGGCAGGGCAGTGTGTTTTTGGCCTTTCTCCTCCAACGGAATCAGTTTCCCCTATTCTACTAGTTTGGATGGAAATGCGAATGTATCACAAGTAGGATTTGGTGGGGAGGGATATTGCTCTCCTCAGTCCTCAAGCTCGAGCACCTAGGCTGGTGGCCCTTGGAGCACCCTTTTTGGGGGCTCTCCAGGGGTGCACCCATAGGTGGAGAGCAGGATGAGGGAGATCCAGCCAAGGAGGTGTCTGCTCCCAGCCACCTACTGAAGCATCAGTGTGCGTGGTAGACACTGACCTGCTGGCCGAGCCTAGTACACGCCGCAAGTGTAGAGTGGTGGGGTGGGGGGTGCAGGAGCCCAGGAGCTCGTGGGGGGGGGCGCTCCAGGGGCCGCCTGGAATCTCTGTTCCTATAGCGGACGTGCCTCCCTGTTTGTAGCTGGTGGGCACTTTTAGTGGCATCCCAGCTGGCTACCAGCTCGAACCTCTTTTTACTCTATGCCACGCTGCATACATTCTCTGCCAATTCTAACTTCAACGTTATTTTAAAATATTTGATATAAAAGTTTGATTGGGGGGGACCTGGGTGGCTCAGTCAGTTAAGCGTCTACCTTCGGCTCAGGTCATGATCCCAGGGTCCTGGGATGGTGCCCCTGCATCGGGCTCCTTGCTCAGCGGGGAGTCTGCTTCTCCTCTCCCTCTGTCCTCCTTCCCCACCCCCCGGCCCCCGCCAGCTCCCTCGGGGCGCGCTCTCTCCCTCTCATAAATAAAATCTTTAACATCCCCCCCACCAAGAAACCCACTTTGATTGGATTCTAAACCTACCATTCTCATTATCACAAGAATTTTATTTACAGTTATGGCAAGTAAATGAGTGTTAGATTCTTTACATACCACTCGAACTCTTGTAAATTTTTGAAAAGATCATCATTAAAGAGCCTTGAGGTGGGGGTTGGGATAAATGGGTGAAGGAGGTCAAAACAAACTTCCAGTTATAAAATAAGTCATGGGGATGTAATATACGACATGGTGACTATAGTTAATGATACTATATCATATATTTGAAAGTTGCTAAGAGAGTAGATCTTAAAAGTTCTCACAAGAAAAAAATGTTGTAACTCTGTGTGGTGATGGATGTTAACTAGTGGCTATTTTGCAGTATATACAAATATCTAATCATTATGTTGTGGAGCTGACACCAACATAATGTTATATGTTAATTATATTTCAATAAAAAAAAGAGCCTTGAATAGGAACTGCCTGTGGTCATTTCATGCAAAAAAATTCTGATGTTAAAAAGTTGTGCTCCCCAAAGCCAGCTCAAATTTCTCATTTTAAGAGGTCTGGGAGATTTCATTAGGATGTTTTATATCAATTCAGTATTTAATAACTTTCCTAGTACTTTGTACCACAGCTTTCTTACCGTAATTATAGAAGATAAGGAAGGTGTAATTTTTTTTCCCACCAGGCTCTATATAGATGTCTCCAAATCCCCTCAGTTTGCCCCAGTGTCTTGTACCAATGTTATCAGTGTGTTGATCCACTGGGAAGGGAAGAAGGTTAGGAACTTCTGCCCCTAAAGGGGGGTGGGGCAGGGGCAGGTGCTCTACTGGGGAGAAGGTGGAGGTGGCTTGGAGGAGGCCAGAACTGTCAGTGACCACAGAAGGGACACAAGGCTGCTTGGGGGCAACTCCTTAGCCATCACCCCTTTACTTATACTGTCCCGCTCTGGGAATGCCAGCTGCCCCTCATCTGCCCACCCAAATCCATCTCAAGGCTCTGCCCATTCACTCACTGTCTCACTGAACAGTCAAGAAACCATGTCACAGAGTGGTTAAGAGCAACCTAGCCGATGACCTGGGTTCAAGTCTCAGCCCCACCACATAGGAGCCATGGACCTTGGGCAGGTAATTAATTGTACCTCTAGGTGCCACAGTCTTCTCATCTGTGGAATGGGGAGAATTAAAGAGCTTACTTCTCAGGCTGTTGTGAGGATGCTGAAGGTAGGAGTTGAGTGCAGCGCTGGGCCCCCAGTGAACTCTCAGGAAATGACCCTGATAACCTTGGAATGGTAATAATTATCATCTCTGCACTTGAGCTTCAGTAGTGCATTTAAAAAATCTATATTAGTTTCCCATTACTTTAGAAAATTACCCCAAGTTTATTGGCTTAAAACCACACAAGTGTATTCTCTCATAGTTCGTTGGGGGGGGGGTGGTCAGGAGTCTGGAATGGGTCACAGTGGGTTAAAAATCAAGGGGTTGGCAGGCTGTGTTCCAGGGGAGAATCCATTTCGCGGCCTTCCCTGGCTTGGAGAAGATACCCACGTTCCCCAGGTCACCACCCCGTGTCCCTCCAGCCTCTGTTCTGTCGTCACTTCTCCTCTGCCTCTGACCCTCCCACTACCCTCTTCTAAGGACACTTGGGTAGTGTTACTTGGGTAGTCCTGGCTAATCCAGGAGAGTCTCCCCATCTCAAGATTTTTAACACAATCACACCTGCAGAGTCCCTTTTGTAGGTAACACACTCACAGGTTCCAAAGACCACAAGGTGGACTTGGGGGCCCATTACTCTTTATCTACTGCAGCAGGGGTCTTTGGTAGAGAGGCTAGCCATACTCCGTGTCTTCCGCACCTCTGTGCTGTAGCTCTAGCTTCTAGAGCGTGACTGGGCGTAGACAGAAAACAGGACGTCACGACTCTGCTCAAACTTTTGGATGCCTTCGGCGGCAGACTCACCCACAGCTACCACTGTGGGATGCACACCAGCCCCTTCCCCTTCTGCCCCCAGGAGTTGTCCCGGCACCCAGGCTGGCGAGGCCCCTCCGGCTTGGAGGAGTCAAGAGTGTCATGCAAAGGGGGCCCCTGGGGAGTGGGTGCTGTACGTCTAGGAAAATGCCCGATTTGCATAGGAGGGCACGAGTGTGCAGTGCTCCAGTGGGTCCTGCCCTCAACCCGCAGCTGTGGGAACACCCAGAGAGCAGGGCCACGGAGGAGGCAGGGACCGTCAGTGAGATGTGTTTGTGAAGCAACTCAAGTGCTGTCAGGTTGTGTTATCAGAGGTATGAAGTCTTTACCCAAGAAGGATATAGTGCCACTCTCTCCTGCATCAGCCAAACTGTATTGGAGGTTGTTACGTGTGGCAAAAACAAATAGTGCTCATCAAATATTCTATGTGCTTCCCTACAATTCCCAGCCCATGCTCCAGGTAGGTTGGGGCCATATGGTTGAGTTCTGGGATAAAACCCCCCACCTCTTACCACTGTTCCTGCTCCTTTTCTTCTGTCTCTTGGACCCCGGACACCGATGTAGCAGGTGCCTTTGGGCCCCACCCACCCTTGCCGGCACTCACCAGTACATTCTGAAGGCTGCTCACAGCACACCTGAGACATTTGGCCCCAGGCAAGCTGGAGGTGCCTCAGTGAGTGTCCCAGCGAATGACAGTTGGAAATTGGTAATAAACACTCCACTATCCTCCCTCCTGGGTTGGGATGACTCCGCGCACGGCTCCCGGACTTGCTCACAGCAGTGTCTGGCCAGCTCCCCACCTTTTGCTGGCTTTCTTCCCTTTCTATATTACCTCCCCTGTTCCTTTTTTGGTGTTTCCTGGGAGCAGCTTCCACGTAAACTACTTGCATTCACTTCCTTGTCTCAGGATCTGGAGAATACGATGTGTCTTGATGGTGGCATCCCAAGATGGGGGGAGTCTCCGTCAGTTGGGTCCCCAGGTAACCAGAGGAGCCTTCCTCCTCTCCTCTTGCCCTCCCTTCCCTGTTTACCTACCTCAGACTTGGCCTGAGTGAGAAATATATCTTTGTTGTGTTAAGGGACTGACATTTTGGTTTGATGTTGACTGCATTTTATTTTTACATCCCGGTCTAACCTAATGGTGGTCTGTTCTATGCATTACATTTTAAGCAGGACACTGACAAACAAGAACACCCAGAGTTCTAGATACTTCTAATCTACAATTTCTGCCCATCTCCACCCTAATCCTGGTTCCACTAGCTCTTGCCTCCTTCTGCAGTGCACACTGGCCCCTATCAAACTCCTCCCAGGCTGCAGACAGTGTGATCTTTTAAGGGTGGACATCTGATTATATGACCACATTCTTAATTTCCTTCAATGGTTGAAGTAAAAAAAATCCTTAACAGGTTCTATATGCCCATGTGAGAGCCAGCTCCCCGGGGCCATTCTGCTCCCAATATCTACGCTCTAGCTCAGTTGCCCGCTTGCAGTTCCTCAAACAGGATAAACCCCTCCCCATCTCAGAATCTTTGCCTGTGCTGTGTGTCTTCCTGTATCCTTAAGACCTCAACTTAATGGTCCGTCTGTAGAGAGGTTCCGGAACCCTGAGCTTGGACAGTTCTGTCGACACAGGCTTTCATAGCCCCCGGGATGTACTTCCCTTTCCCAGGACTGATGACAATTTGAATTCCTTGTTTTGGAGGGGTGTGTTTATTTACGATCGGGGGCTCTCATTGGACCATAAATGTCAAAGGCCCACACCTCTTTTGTTCACTGCTGGGTTCCCAATGCTTGGCCCAGTGTGGCTGGTTTAGTAGATGCTCAGTTAATAAGTGCTGAATGAATAAATACATGAATAAGTGAATAAGGGGAAAAAGAGCCTTGGATCAAGATAACTTTGAGAGGAGGCAGGAATTCAGACACAAAGAGGAGGCAGTCCTGCCACCCTGGCTCTGGGCTTGCTGCCGGGGTTAGATTCTGTGAGCAGAGTGGGGAGGACTGAGAGCGGGTTCCTCCTTTATGTGAAGGGCGCCTGGGTGGGAGGGGTGGGCAGGAGGGGCTGGTGCCCATTCAAAGCTCATTACCATGGTAACAACCAATGTCACCTCTGCTCTGCAACCCCAGACCATCTCCCATTGCCCTTCTACCCCAGACCATCTCCCATTGCTCTTCTCTAGACCTTCAGGGATACTCTCCCTATTCTATAGCCCTCTCTGCCCTTCCCCTGCAGAGCACATCAAGTAGAGACAAGAGGAGATCATTTCATTTGGCCCCAAAGAGCTGGGCAGAGCTGGGCTCTCAGCAGAGAACTCCTTTACCTTCTATGAGACCCTGGCAGTGGAAGTGTGTTAGTGTGGACATGATTCCTCTATTCTCATCGTACTTTTTGGGTCCTGGTGCCTTTCCCTAAACAGGGGTGCTTAAGATCCCTCCCATATCAGTATCCTAAAACAGGGCAGGCTCCAAACCTCCCACCTGTTCTTTATAACCCTGGGTGTGTGTGGGTGGGTAGGGGGACACATGACCAGGGATTTATAGGAATCCTACAGAAACCCACCCATCTGCTTCACCAGGACGCCTCCCTTCGTGAGCAGTCCCCTGCCCTGGACAGTTACCAAAACCCAATGATTTTCCCTCAGTTCCTCCTACTCCTGGGTCTCTCCGAAGCTCTGGATTTATTGCTTATCCTTCCCCCATCCTGAAATTCCCTCGTCCCTGGCATTTTTCTGGACTCTTCCTCTGTGATTTTTCCTCTTTCTCTCATTTACCGCCCCCGCTTGCTCCTCCAAAGCTCTAAAGGTCTTGCTCCTTCCTCTTCTCACTCAAGCCTCTCTCTTTCTCTTTCTGGCCCTGCCCATTTCTGCAGCGTCAAAACATCACTGCCATGTCCTTCCCCCTGACGTTGCTCACACACTCTTGGCTCTCATGTCTAGCTGCCTGCAGGATCAAGCCAAAGTCCTGACCTAAACCCCCAAGACTCCCGCCATCTTCCCCTTCTCGTGCAGAACTGCCGGTGTCCAGGCAGCTTCTAGTACATTTCTGCCACTGTGTCTCCCAGGAGAGAGGCCCTATGTACAAGGTGTGCTCAGGAGGGCTATTACCCAGAGTTAGCTGGGGCTGGGGGAATGGGCTTGGGCACCCATGATGGCTGCTCTCCTGGGAGGTGAGGGTCTTTGGGAGCAGGTGGAAGCCTTCCAGCCGTGTCCCTCACTCCCTGGTGGGGTGGCAAGCACTGCCCCAGGCCTCTCCCTCTCATGGGATATGAGCAAATGGTGGATGGACAATGGCAAAGAGGCTGGAGTTTGAAACCACATCACTTGGCGACTGAAGAGGATAGGGACACATCTGAGGGCTGTCAAGGGGTGACAATCCAGAGGATGTGCCACTGGATGCAGGGCTCAGGGAGCAACTCTTGGTGGGACTCACTGGGAGCGGGCTCCTCAGCCCCCTAGCCAAGGTCCTTCACGTTTGCCAGGCTGAATGGCACACCCTTCCATTTGGCTGTGTGCTCACTAGCTCATGTTGTATCTCCCTTCCAGACTGAAAGTGCCATTAAGACAGAACTTTTGTCCGTCTGTCTGTCCTATTCTCTGCCACTCCAGACATTCCATCAATATTTGCTGAATGAATAAATGACACATACACTGCCCTTTGCCTTTGTTTTTGCTGTTCCCTTGCTGTAGGTGCCCTGCGGCCCCACCCCCATCTCTCTCTCCACTAGTCAGAGCCCTCCCCCTCCTTCCAGACCCATTCAAATGAAGCCTTCCCTGATCCCCCAGCTTGGAGCCATTCTTCTCCTTGCTAAATCTTTGTGGCACCTGGCTTGCCTCTATCGTCTCACTTATACCTTTTGCTTTGGATTATAATTGTTTCTGTACCCATCTCTGTCCCTGTATCAGACAGTGAGCTCCTTGAGGGCAGGGCATATCATCTGTGTATTCTCTCTTCCCTATTCCCTGGCACGATGCTTTCTACGCACTAGGTGCTTCATAAGTGCTCAGTACAAGAAGGCAAGGCTATTGACTGCAGTTGGTGGCTTTTTCCTGGGCCAAATGCTGCTTCCTTACAGTCCGAAGTGGGGTCCCTGAGCCCCCTTCCCCTGAGCTGAGAGCTCCCCTGAGCTGACTGGGCCACCTCTAAGATCTCTCTCCTTCTTCCCCACCCAATCCCTGCTCCACTTCAAACATTTGCATGGGCTGCAAGGGTTGTCTGGCCAGAAGGTCTCTTGGCAAGAGCTCAGGAGAGCAGAGATTGTCTGATAGGGAGGGGGCTGGGCTCCAGGGGGGCAACCAGGGGCCCCTGCACTGCCCCCTGCCTGGGCCCTGAGGACCAGAAAAGCATGGGGGGAATTCAGGTTTGCCTGTCTGTGGTCACCATCTGTGCTGATGGAGACAAGAGCAGGATGTGTATGTATGTGTGAGTGTGCACGTGTGTATGGTGACAGTCACCACGGAGGGGTGGAGGCCCAGAGGAGCTCAGAGGCTAGATCTTCCCAACCTTTCCTGTTTGGGCTGCCAAAGACTGAGTGGCAGTTCTTCCAGCAAGACTTAACCCTGGTGTTTCAAGTGGTTTCCTTCCTAGCCAGACCCCACACTCACACTTTGCGCAGAGGTTCTTAAACACTGGAACTTATCAGGGGTGCCTGGGTGGCACAGTCGGTTAAGCATTGGGCTCTTGGTTTCAGATCTCAGGGTCATGGGATCGAGCCCCATATCGGGCTCTGTGCTTAGCACAGAGTCGGCTTAAAGATTCTCTCTCCCTCTCCCTCTGCCCCTCCACCCTCTCCCGCTCTCTCTCTTTGAAACAAATAAATCAATCTTAAAACAAACCACATTGGAACTTATCAAATCACCTGGGGTGCTAGTTCAGTGTGGGGGTTGCCTGCCCCGATTTTCAGATCTGGTCCATACGCCACACACCTGGAGCTGCCCAGAGAAACCTGGTGGAAGCTGCAGGAAACCCAACCAGAGCACTGAAAACCAATACACAAACTCTCTAGAGGGCCTAGGCATATAGCAGCTTAGACTTATGTAGCTAGCAGCCAGACCTCCTGGGATCAAATTCCAGCTCCCACATGGGTGACCTCGGGCAGCTCAACCTCTTTCGGCCTCAGTTTTCTCCTCTAAAATGGGTCTAATAATCATCCTATTTCATTAGGTTATCATGAGGATTAAATGAGTTATATCTGTAAAGACCTTAGAACAATGTCTGGCATGTAGTAAGCACCACTGAAGCATATTGGATGTTATTATATTATTATTATTTGAAATTTAGAATCTGCATATCCAGGATCCAGAATCCATGGCAGATCTTAGACTCTTGCTAGTTCATAAGTTCAGTATCACCTGGGACCCTGACAGAAATGCAATCATGGACCCAATCCTAGATGCACCCAATCAGAATCTGCATTGAACAAGAGCTCAGGTGAATAGTGAGCACCCTAAAGTTTGCGAAGCACTGCTTTAGAGTGCACCGGAGGCCACACCCTGAAACTAGGCCAGAGATTGGGCTATTTTTTTTTTTTTAAGATTTTATTTACTTATTTGACAGAGAGAGAACACAAGTAGGCAGAGTGGCAGGCAGAGGGAGAAGGAGAAGCAGGCTGCCTGCTGAGCACGGAGCCTGATGTGGGGCTCGATCCCAGGACCCCGGCATCATGACCTGAGCCGAAGGCAGCCACTTAACCGACCGAGCCACCCAGGTGCCCCAGAGATTGGGCTATTTAGAGGAAGGAGGCCAGCAAGGGTTAGGTTGCCCTGCCTCGGGATCCCCACAGCCTGGAAAGCCCCCAGACCGTTGTAAGCCTGGGCATTTCATGTGGGGACACTGCTGGGGTCCCTACACGTCAGTATGCTAGGACAGCCTGGTGCCTGGGGCCACCGTGGGAGCGCGGTGGTTGAGGCCACATGCCCAGGGCCCCGGGGATGCCACGAGGTCGAGTGGCGGTTTGCTGGAGTACCACGTGCTCAGGAGGCGGTCCACCTGCTCCCAGCTGGAAACCGCCCGCAGGTGGACCTTCCTGCTTCCGCCGCCGTCCAGGCCGTTGGGGATCTCGGGTGGCTCGGGGCCCCTGCCCGAGGGGTCCCGCCGCAGCCCCAGCGCCCGCATCTCGCTCTGCATGCTGGCGAAGAAGTGCAGCACGCAGCGGTGCGCGAAGTCCCGCGCATGCTCA
The DNA here is from genome assembly GCF_964656455.1 of Halichoerus grypus. Classification (NCBI taxonomy): domain Eukaryota; kingdom Metazoa; phylum Chordata; class Mammalia; order Carnivora; family Phocidae; genus Halichoerus; species Halichoerus grypus. The sequence continues at coordinate 25,445,027 of NC_135718.1, read as the reverse complement.
CAGCACGTCTCGTCGAAGAGCTTCTGCTCCAGGTCCACGTAGTTGCTCCAGTATCTGCGCTGCAGGAAGACCGTCTGGTCGAAGCAAGGCCTCAGGCAGTGGGCCAGGAAGGCCACGACGATCAGTAGCAGGGTGATGCTCCAGCTGATGGCCTGGGGGGTGGGTAGGGGTGGGGGTACCAGGTTGGATGTGGGTGAGGTCGGGTGCTAAACAGCATGGCAAGGGTGTTCCAAGGTCTCTCCCTTTACTTAGCCCTCTCATCTCTCCCCAGATCTATCCATGTTCCCATTGAGTCATCCATCCTACCAACCACCTCCACCCATCCTCGCTTGCATTCAGTCTCATCCTTGCATCCATCCATCTGTCCAACTACTTCTCCACCCATCCATCCAGCCATCTGTCCTCTCACCTGACTACGTATCTATCAGTGTCCCATCCAGCCATCCTCGCTGCGGACCTTCCAACCGTCCATCATACATCCTCCTACCCGTCCAATCCTGTTCCCATACTCCTGTCCTGTCTTCCATTTATCTATCCACTCACCCACCCACCATTCATCCTCCCAACCTTCCTCCTGAAGGAAACCAGAATACGTCACCCCAAAATATGCCTCTTTGACATCAAAATTATCTTGAATGGAAGACAAGAAGAGGCAACCATAGGAACAGCTCTCTTTACCCTCCCCTTTTGTGCCTAAAGGCAGGAAATACATTCTCCTTTTACTGGGAGACAACTCTTATCAGCCCAGAGACAGCACCAGAGGAATCTGCCGAAAAACCTTACTCTATTAGTGTCCGGTCATTTATTGACCTCCCACAGTTTCTGCCCTTGGAGACTAACACTGCTCTCCTTTGTCCTGCCATTGCTCTACAACGGTATTGCTCTTTTTGAAGATGGCAGATAAGTTGCCCTTCTAAGCCACCACTTTGAGTTACTCTTTCTTTGTTTCAGGTTTTTCCCACATGATGTGTACTGTGCACATTAAGAAACTGTTCTTCTCCTGTTAACATTATTGTTAGAGTCTCAGCTGAAAACCTAAACCTTACATTCCACCCACGCACCCATCCCCTCACTCACCCATCATCCATCCATCCATCCATCCACCCACCGACCCGTCATCCATCCATCCATCCATCCACCTACCCATCATCCATCCATCCATCCATCCTTCCATCCAAGCATCAGCCTTTTGTTTTTTTATCTAGTCCTTCAGCTACCTTCACACGGGCTTATGAATCCCATCTATGAAGCCACCCGTCCTATATTTTGGGAGAGGCACTGGGGACTCACAGAACTCACACTTTAGTGGAGGAAACAATGAGATTGGTGATAGACTGGCTGAATGCCATGTTGAGGGATGTCTAGGGGATTATGGGAATACAGAGGAGGGACATCCAACCTGAACTTGAAGGCTCAGGGAACAGTGAGGTGGATGCTGAGCACTGAAGGATGAGTAATAGTTATATAGGATATAAATAGGGAACAGTCTTCCAGGCCAAGCATGAAGAAAGACTTGAAGACTTCCCTGAGTCTGGAGCCCACACCTGCCTGACACCTCTCCCTCCTCTCTGCCCACCCAAAGTTTTAGTCTCTCCAAGGCTGTGCTTAAGACCAGAGCAACTGTGTGCTCCTGGGGCAGAGAAATCAGTCCTCTAAGCCACAAAGACATATTTGAACCCTTGTCATTTGTAGATGTGGTTTACAAAGTTCTCTCATTGGCCTCTCTCAGGATGCCCCCTTCCTCTTACCAATTTAAAATAGTCGAGTGAGTGTTTTACACATGAAGAGCATTTTATGTGCCTGATAACCTCCATCTGAGTCAGGACACAAACCCTGGTGTGACTGAAGATTCTACACTCTTTCTAGTGCACGAACGAGAGCCCAGAGAGTTTAAGCCTGCAGGGCCCTTCCATGTGGAGGAGACCAAACCTCCCTTGATGTTTAGGAGAGGCTGAGACCCAGAGGGGGAGTAATGTGGCCAAGGCAGAGTCTGACCCAGAATCAAATCTGTCCTAAGCACTTGTCCTCTCTCAATCACACGGGCCTGCATCCGCCTTGAGTTTGTCTTGGCTCCCACAAAGGGCTGGGTTGTGTTTTTATTTCCTGTCGCCCCAGCATGCTCTGCATGTGGTGGGTTGATATAAATGCTTTTGGGGGGATCCAGCCCCAACTGGGGCTCTGGGAGGAATCTGGAGTCTGGACTAGGGGTGGGGCTGGAGTCTGCTCGCAGGGTGATGGAGTGGGTGCCAGTGTGGGGAGCCAGGGGTCTGGGGAGGACCTGCATTGCAGGGAGGTGGTTCAGAGGGCTTGAGTGATGACACTTCAGATCCCTGCCCAGCCTCTTATGAGCTGTGCAACTTGGGCCTCTGAACTAAACTCTCAGGACTTCAGTTTCCTTATCTGCAAAATGGTATGATAATGATTGTACCCACCTCACAGGGTTGTTCTGAGAATAAATGAAGTGATGCGTATGAAATGCTTAACACAGTGCCTGACACATAAGTGCTCAATAGATGGTAATGAGTATTATTTCTGAGAGGTGCCAAGAATGTGCGTATGGGGTGGGGGACAGGACAGAGCAGTATATCTCCAGTGCTTTTGTCATCTAGCTTCCTGGGGATGGAAGTAGCTGCTCCTGGAGGGTATGGGCACCTGGTCTCCGCCCTGGGGTGACTTCGCTGAAGTGTTGAAGGTAAAGTGTCCACTTCTTTAGGCCCACCAGTGTCCTGTATGTGGATCATGCTCCTGAGCCTTCCAGGGACCACCTGCTCCTTGGCTGTGTTTCCAGCAGTGGGGAGGGGCCCCAGGAAACCATCTGTACCTCCTCACCCCACGCCCCTCGGAACCAGTGCAGGAGATTTTCCAGGCTGGGAGAGAACCACCCGAATTACCTGTGACAGGCACCGTAGGTAGCGGGACACGGCCTTTCTCGCGGGGCTGTCCCTGACCAGCTCATCCTCCTTGCATGGCACCTTGGCCAGGAAGAGCTGTACCTGGCTGGGGGTCATGTTGGCAAAATCCAGAAACTTTTCGGGGTCCACGGAGCTGCTGAAGGCACACACGAAGCACTTGCCGTCCAGGAGGGCCAGGAGGATCCAGGTGAGGGGGGCGGCCAGGGCGCTCTGCGGCACAGAGGAACACATATACCTAGGGGTAGAGGGAGGGAGGGGTCACGAAGGGCAGCGGAACACATATACCTAGGGGTAGAGGGGGGGAGCGGTCACGAAGGGCAGCTGGGATTCAGCTGCAGCAGGAAGGCCACAGGAGGGATGCAAGGATGGACTTCCCAGGAGGGCTGGGAGATACCTGGCGAGGTTGGGTCAAAGAGATGGTTGTGGCTCCCACTGCAGAGGTCCCAGCAGCAGAGGCAGGGAGGCCAGAGGGCTGGGGCCCCGGGAGGTCAGGAAAGTCCGACCAGCGGTCCCAGGACCGGAACACTGCGGGCTGGTGTGCCTCCTACTCCTACCGTTGGGGCAGGCTCTGCTGGTTCCTTGCCCATGCCAGAGGCACTTAGATCTTTGGTGACTAGTTCTGTTCACGTGGCAGGACTGAGGGCCTCTGACCTCAGCTAGCTGCCTGGCTCTGCCTGAGGGCTTTGGAGGAGCCTCTGCTCCCAGAGGGGGGCGCTGGAAGCCAGGAGAGTTAAGGACCCCAATCAACCTTCCATCCACAGGGACCCCAGCTTCCTAGACTCTCAGTGGGACAATTCTGAAGTGTGTTCTACCCACGTTCTCAGAGGGTCCCCAGAAGGACAGACCCCAGTGGCCCACTCATTATCACCTTCTCCCCAGAGCCGCTTCTGGGGTGGGGGGCGGGGGGAGGGCTAAGCTAAGCCAGCCCTGCCCAATAACCCTTCCAGAGGCAGTGCCTCAGACCCCTCCCTCCAGGTCCGGAAGCCCCCCACCCCACTGTGCCAGGGGCCTCTCCAGCCCTCTGCCCTTCTGGAGGTTGGGTGCTGGTCACAGGACAGGAGCCCCGTGGAGCTGTACTCACTGGGCCCCAGAGGAAAAGGCAAAGGGCACAGCCAGTGCGTGCGACCCTTGCCGCGAGGCCGAATCACAGGGAGCACGGGACCCCAGTGCAGTAGGAAGCAGAGGCGGCTGAGAACCGCATGCAGATGTTGTTTCTGACTTGGACCGCGTGCAAAACGTAAAACAGTGTATGTTGGGGGTGTGTGTATGGGTGCATGGCCTACCCAGCAGTGAATTATTAATACATCGTGGATCGGGGTGGCTCTGGTGTTTTCTAGGGGCACTGTGGTTAGAAGGTGGAACTGAGGACTTGTTACGGACGTACATTACATACGCTTGAGAACACCGCGATTGTCCATACCAAACAATAGGGGAAAGGGGGAGATGGTGAGCAGGCTGAAACCCAAGCCCCGCCTGCCTCTACCCACAGATCTAGAGCACTTAGACATTTTGTCTAAAACCCTAAGGGCTGTGGTGGCAGCTTGGCCTGGGAGTCCACCTGTGTTTGAATCTGGGCCATGCCTCTTCCAAGCTGTGGGGGCTCAGTTGAGTCAAACTTAACCTCTCTGCATCAGGTGCCTCATCGTTAAAAATGGTTCTACTCCTGGAGCAGACCGGGGGCCGAGGTAAGAACTGAGAGGCCGTGCACGCATGGCACTTGGTATAGAGCTTGGCACCGAGAGGGTGCTCGGTGTCGGTCAGGGAGCATTACACATTGCTAACTCCATCAGCTGATTTTGACGCAGTGCACCGAGCAGGTGAGAGGCTCTGAGGACCCAGCGACACAGCAGGTGAGGTCCTTGGCCCCGGGGGAGCTTATGGGAGCGGGAACGCAGCCTTGAAGTCAGTCACGCCTCCTACTACACGTGCGAGCCAGCTGTGCATGTCATGGGATGGCCCTTCATGTATGTGCTTGCTGAGTTATAATTCCCGGCCAGCGACCAGATGTGACCTGGGCAAAACCTGGGAATCCTGTATCATCCGCGGGTCTCCAGCCCTGGCCACCGAAGGGTGACAGATGACTGGAACAGAAATGCCTGTTTCCAGAGTGCAAAGTGGCTGAGGAGTCTCTGTGACCTAATGTTACCCCAGTTGGGGAAAGGAGGGGCTCACGTGATAGGGCCTATGGGGGTGGCGGGGAGAGCCCTGCCGATACCCATGAGGATCACCGGGCCTGGGGAGTCACCTGGCAGTGTCTGATGGGGGAGGCCCTGACCGTGCCCCCGGGTAGCTGGGTGGTGTGGGACCGCACCTCATGATGCCCGAGTCCTTCCTCCGCTGCCCCGCAGGCCGGCGCCACTCCTCCACCATCACCACGGACTGCCGGTTGGCAAGGAGGCCACAGAGGAAGAGGCCGAGCGGGGGTGTGAGCAGCAGGCCCAGGCCGTAGAGGGCATTGTAGCGCGCCAGGCAGGGGCAACTGACGTCCAAGGAGGAGTACAGCTTGACCGTGACCGCGGCCAGCAGCAAGCAGATGCCGTTCATCACCGACTCTGAGCTGGACTGGAAGCGCTGGAAGAACATGCGGAACTTTTCCATGGTCCCGGCCTGGCGGGGGTGGGCAGCCGTGGGTCTGGGGGAGCACCGAGGCTTCGGATGCCTTCCCGGCCAAATTGGGGTGGGGGGGCAAGCCTGGGGTGCACAAGAGGGTCCTGTCTTCCGAGGGCCTGGGGTGACAAGGAAGGGGCAATGGTCAGCTCCCCGCCTAGCTTCCTGGGGCCCAGGCACGGACTTAAGGCAGAGGCAGGCTCTCTCCGCAAAGGCTCCCCTGCCTGGCCCCGACTGTCCCCCAGTGCCACTCCCCTGCTCTCTGAAGGAAAGAGTCACTGCTCTGTGAGCCGCCAGCCCAAAGCACCTCTAGGCAAATGTTCCCTGCCCTGTCACGCCACCCTCCCCAGCCCATTCCTTCCTCTCTTCAGGGTTTGGATCCTGAGGCTTAGCAGCTGGTGGCGCTTCTTGTGGGGGATAGGCAAATTTGGGGTGTGGTAAGGCAACGATGTTGATGGGGCCAATGATATTTTCTGGTCTTGGTCAAAAACACAATTTGACTCAGCTGAGCTCAGGGAGATTGTGTGTTGACTTTCATGCTGGGACCTCCCCCTGCCTGAAGGCTGCCTGACCCTTGCGAAGAGTCTAAATGATGTTTCGGCGTTTGCTGGGTGAGGGGTTGTGGAAGGGGAAGGCCTTCCCGGCAGAGGGCGCCGCATAGGTAAAGGCAAGGAGGTGAGAAGCAGCCTGGGATGGGCCAGGAGTTTGGGGTTGCTGGAATGTAGTATCAGACAGGGGGTGTCGTGAGAGGGGGCTGGAGGGGTCAGTGGGTGCCTGCAACCTTCCTCTCTGTTTTATTCCACTGTCCCCAGGTCCGGCCACCGATCAGCCCAGGTCTCTAAAGCACAGCTTCCCGCACGTCACTCGTCTGCCCGGGTGTAACCAGGGGCTCCCTCAGCTTCCTTAGCTTGGCATTCAAGGCCCTCCTAAATGTACCCAGACATGCCCTCCTACCTCCACACCTTTGCTGACACCATCCTCCCCACCGAACTGCCTTGCCCCTTCCTCCCACCTGCTCTTCAAGAGGCAGCTCAAATGCAGCCCTGTCACCAAGGCCTCCCTGGTGACCTCAGCTCTGGGGGAGCCTCTACCTCCGTTTTGGCCCCGAAAGGCTGCCTCAGCCTGTTATTAATCCTTCTCAGGGGTTGGGGGTGCATCTCCCAATGAGGGCAGGGATCTGGTCTGCAACCTTGTTCTCTGCAGCATCTAGCATGGTGCTGAGTGCACAGCAAGTGACAACAAACGTTTGTTCTCTGGGATATTGACGCCCAGACCCCCTTATTTCATCTCCAGCTCTGTCCTCTCTGCCGACCACTTAGCCTGCACCTGCCTCCCTGTCTGCTTCTAGGAAGCCAATGAGTGGAATGTATGTCCTGCCCGAATTTCTGTCAGTCTCTCTCCCTTTCTGTCTCTCATTCTCTCTGTCTCTCTGACTCTACCTTAGTGTGTGTGTGTGTGTGTGTGTGTGACTCTTTGTGTCCCTCCATGTGTGTTTCTGGGTCTTTCTGGGGTCTTTCTATCTCTGTCCCTCTCTCTGTGTTGCTGCCTCTTTCTTTCTATCGTTCCCTTCTTGCCTGCTGTCCACCCACAGCACCCCTGTCTTACTGGCCGCCACTTCTGCCATTGGCCACCTGGCTTGGAGAGAGGAGTGAGGCTGCCACAGAAGCCCCGGGGTCTGTCCCTGGGGTCACGGGTCAGTGGGCCCTGGGCCTGGAGCGTAGGCTGGGGGTGGGTGAGGTGGCCAGACCCCAGCTACTCACCATCTCTCTGGCTCCCTCCCTCAGGCCAGGGTGACCTCTGAGATAGGGAAAACCTCAGGGACTGGGATGACCCTAATCCCACTGACCCCTGCTCTGTCCATCCTGGACCAGCAGTCACCCTGGGCTCCAAGTGATGGCCTCAGTCAAGTTCATGCATCAGCCCTGGTGTCCTTTCCTCAGACCCGGGGTCCTCACAGTCTTGAGTGCCACTTCACACCGACCCTGTAGGGCACACGAAGTGAGCATCCTTCCGTATCCTTCTCATCCTCAGAGACCCGGCCCAACTCTCCCATCTCCAGGGAGCTCCCCTGGACTACTGCAGTGGTACTGACCAGCCTTGTTTCTCTATTCTCAAGTAACTTTGAGAAAAATCTCCGGTTTTCCTGATTAATCACAGCATTATGAAACCTTTAAAAATAGAGAACATGAACGTGTCCCCATCCCTGCAACCCCCAGAGGGTCTCCCTGCCCCTGCCTCAGTGTGCGTCCCTCCAGACTTGTGGCAGGGCCCACGCCGACCCAAGCCGCCGGCCTGCCTGGTATTCCCTGGGAGAACCGCTACCCACTGTGAATTGGCCACTGGGGGCCGCTGGTCACGCAGCAGTGGGGTTGCCCCGGAGAGGCAGCTCAGGCCTCCCCCAGCTCAGGCCGCAGCTCTGAGGTGCGTCTGTTTCTTCTCTTGACACTCGTCACCCCACCCGGGGTCTGCTGTTGTGTCTTGGTTCCAGCCTTCTGAAGGATAACAGCCCAGCTGTTTGAGGGACCCCTGGGCCTGCAAAATAAATTTTGCGTCGGTCACTTAGCCCGTATTTTAAGTCAGACCATCCCAAATATGTCCTGCAAATTTCGTAACTATTTGTGCGGTCTATACCTATAATGAGGGAGCGACAGACAGAAACCGGGGTCTTATTTATTATTTGTATTTTACATAATGAGAGTGTTAGTCTGGGTCCTGAGACAGGATTACTGTGTGAGGGAAAATGGGGAGGGAGCTGGAGGAGGTGGGAGGGCCATCTTGGGCACACAAGTGTGACCCTGAGTGAGGAACTCTTCTAGCCTGGTTCAGTCTCCTAATGTAGCTGAGAACCGCCATCACCACCACATTCTTCAGATGGGTGTGGGTCCCAGAGAGGCTGGATGTCTGTCGGAGGTCACACAGCCTGGTGGGGACAGAGCCAGGAAGGAAGCTGGGATCCTCCTTCCATGCCTCCCAGGCCCTACTCACCTGCTGGGCTCCTGACCCTAAGAGCCCCTAGCCCCTGATAACCTAGGGAGTCTCCAGAAAAGAGCAAACAATCTTTCTGGGAGAACATTGCAGGAAACTGGGACAAGGTCTCTCCTAGTTTATCATGTTCACAGGTCCAACCCGAGAGGTGAGACAGAGCTCCCTGGTCAGCCTACCACGACTTAAAGAGATATTATCTCCCAGAGTGTGGGTGTAGCTTTACATTTAAAAAATTCTATATTTTCTCTTTTTTAATTTTTTTTTTTAAAGATTTTATTTGTTTATTTGTCAGAGAGAGAGCGAGCGCACAAGCATGGGGAATGGCAGGCAGAGGGAGAGGGAGACTCCCCGCTGAGCAGGGACCCCGGGATCATGACCTGAGCCAAAGGCAGACACTTAACCGACTGAGCCACCCAGGCATCCCCCCAGATTCTGTATTTTCTAAATATCTACTTTTATAGTAACGATTTTAGAAATTTCTCAATAAAATCATCAACTATTTCTATCAGAAAAACTCAAAAGGGTTATGGAACAAGGTAAAAGGGGAGGAAGATCACATTTGGTTGCCAGGAGCCCCGGGCCTGCTGAAACGGGAGAGGCAGTGATAGAGCACAGAATCGGAGAGAGACTGACTTTACTCTGCTGTGTGGGACATATCAAATTGCAGATCTGCTGCATGATAAGGCCTTAATGCAGCCTTTCTTTTTTATTTATTTTTAAAGATTTTATTTATTCATTTGAGACACAGAGATAGATAGAGAGAGAGAGCATGAGCAGGGGGAGAGGCAGAGGGGGAGGGAGAAGCAGGCTTCCCGCGGAGCAGGGAGCCCGATGCGGGGCTCGATCCAGGACCCTGGGATCATGACCTGAGCCGAAGGCAGATGCTTAACCATCTGAGCCACTCAGGTGCCCCTAAAGCAGCCTTTCTTAATTAAACCCCTACCCCACCCCAGGGGTCTGTGGCTATGTTCTTCTGGGTCTTTTCATTCTGGGGAAATTTTTTCAATGCACGTTTTCATTTTAAATGGTGACTTAAATTTTTTAGGGGTTTGCAACATGGGTTCACTTGCAATCCTAAGATCTGTATAGAACAAGTCTTTGGTTTCTCTCTCTGTCTCTCTCTTTTTTTTTTTCCTTAGGGTCTTGCAGATGTATCTTGGGGGTCTTCCAGATTTTTTTTCCCTTTAACAGGAATCTGGATATTATTTGAGAAACCTTGGCTTTACTGCTCTTGGGGTTCCTGCGACTGAAGGGTTCTTTAGGTCTAGGTGCTGCTATTGGAGAAACTCAGCATATGTGGAGTGTGAGTGTGAGTGTGTGTGAGCCCGCACATGCCCGTGTGTCAGGCTGCATACGCACTTGTGGGTGCGTGTGGGTACACACACGTGTGTGCGGTATGCATTCAGAGTGTGTGTGTGTGTGTCTTCAGAAATACAGGTGTGGCTCTGTTTCTTCTTTTTGTAGTGAGTACACTCTCCCCTGACGTTTCTCTTTCTCTTTTTCCTTCAAAAGGAAGACATTGGAAGCGTGTTCCACTTGTCGTTCAGGACGGGAAGACTATTGTTCCCTCGTGTCTAGCAGAGCAGTGGGGCCTTTTCTACCTCTGACACCCCACTTGCTCTTCCACTCTGATGACAGAGGCCTCTGCAGGATCCTGACGATGACCTTCGGGTTGTCTCTGGCAGACCTGGGGGAAATCAATATGGTACTTACATGGGCTCCGCTCTGGTGACTCCATGGAGCCATGTGGCCCTTCAAGGACTGGAAAGAGGATGAACATGGTGGCGGGGGGGCGTGAGTCTGACAAATGGCATGGGAACAGCTGGATAACCATCTGAGAAAATCTTCAACTGGATTCCTATCTCATTCTTTATACCAGAATCCATTCCAAACGGCTCAAAGACTTCAACATAAAAACTACAATCATAACAATTCTACAAGAAAATGTAGGTGAATGTATTCATGATCAGAGGCTAGGTAAGGCCTTGGTGAACGAAGCACAGAAGTCAGCCGCTCTGAAGGAGAAGAGGGTTAATGTAGGCCCCAACTCCTGTGGGCAGAATACCGATAAGCAGTAAAAATATCAAACTGAAAAAAGGCATTTGCCACACAAAGGCCTATGGTCCTTAATTTGCAGAGGGATCGTATAGATCAATAAAAGAGGTGAACAATCCTATGGGAAAACTGGCAAAGGATGTCAATGGGCTATTCACAGAAAAACGAGTGGCCCCAAATCCTGCAAAGATTCCAATTCTCGCCTATAATTAAATACAATCTAAACAACCAGGTGCCTCTTTGAACACCACATTGTTGGAAACTAAAGGGTTGATGGTATCTGATGTCGATGAGGACTTCAGGAAATAGCTGCTTTCATAAACTGTTGGTTAGAGTACAAATTTGTAGGGATTTTCTAGGACAATTTGGCAATATAGTTAAAGCAAAAATTTAAATACACATGCCCTTTGACCTAACAAGTACACAGGTCTGAATTTGCCCTATGGATAGATTTGCCTGGAAGTAGCCAAGATAAACGAACAGGGTACTCCTTATAGCTTTGTTTGAATGGTGATAAAACTGGAAACAACCAAAATTTCATTAAATAAATTAATTATGTCACAGCCATAAAATGGGATTTACGCAACTATTAAAAGAACAAAGCAAATCCATGTGTGTTCCTATGAAAAAACCTTTAATAGATCTTTGGGTAGGTTAAAAAGGAACAAGTTAGTGCATTGTGCATAGTATGATCCCTTCTAAGTAAAAATGATATAAATATGTAAAAATTTTGGTATTGTGTACACTTTTTGCTGGAGGGATACACAACAGATATGGGTAGTTATTGGGCGGTAGGAGAGAGGGCACTTTTATTTTCTTTCCATTTTATACCTTTCTGTGTTGTTGACTTTTTTTTTTTTTAAGGAGGGGGCAGAGGGAGAGGGAGAGAATCTTAAGCCGGCTCCACGTCCAGTGCGGAGCCCGACAAGGGCCTTTATCTCAGGACCCTGAGATCATGACCTGAGACAAAATCAAGAGTTGGACACTTAACTGACTGAGCCAGCCAGGCACCCCTGTTGTTGACTTTTTAAACAATGTGTACATATGAATTTTATTTTTAAGAGATCAGTAAGAGGCTGTTTTGTGCCCTTGAGGGGGCTTACCTCTCATATTTATAATCTTAATTTATATAGTGCCTACCATGGAAGCAAATGCCTCCTGTATTTCTATGTACATATCCACTCCTGGGGTTGTAAATAAGTTGTTCTGTGTATAAAAAAACAAGCCTGGGGGTTCCTGGGTGGCTCAGTCATTAAGTGTCTGCCTTTGGCTCAGGTCATGATCCCAGAATCCTGGGATCGAGCCCTGCGTCGGGCTCCCTGCTCCGCGGGAAGCCTGCTTCTCCCTCTCCCACTCCCCCTGCTTGTGTTCCCTCTCTCGCTGTGTCTCTCTCTGTTAAATAAATAAATAAAATCTTAAAAAAAAAAAAAAAAAGGCTGTTTTTGATCTTCCAAAAGAAAAAAAAAGAAAAAAAGAAGAGGCTATCTGGGCAGTGGATTTATGGAATTAAAAAATACGTTTCCATATATAAATTGAGAAATGTTATTAAAAATAGGATTAAAATATATGACACACACAAAATAACAGATCCCAGTTCAAATATTAATATTCTTCTCCACTTAAATTTTTGGTCTTCACCCCACAGGTTATGGAATACGGAATAATTTCCTTGGTTCACAATACACTTCTAACTCCTCTCAGAAGAAGAGATAAGCCTGGTTTTGTGATATTATTTTCACCTCTCTCTTTTTTTTCACATGACTAACAACATGTGAACATGGATTTTCTAACCAAACTGACATGATGTTGTTTCTAAGCCCTGCTGAGGAGGGCTGGTTTTCTGGCATGGAGATCTTGCCAGGGGTGACATCCGACCCTAGATATTGGGCCAAATGCAGAGACTCGGGGACAAACACAGGTGGCTTGAACTGGGGAGAGGGGAACCCCTCCAGCTGGATTTTCTGGATTCTACTCAATAAATACCAAAGCCAGAGCGGCTCCAGGGCCCCCCTTCCCCTGTCTCCTACCCACACAAACTCCGGAGACTTCTGAGATGGCCCATTGTGGTTGAGTAGATGTAGAGGTCTTGTGGGAAGACAGCTGGGCTGGGAGTTGCAAGTCCCAGCTCTGAGCATGATCAGGTGCTCAGAGGGCTAAGCTAGGAAGCGCCCGCATTATTGGCCACACACCCTCGTGTTCTAGCCACACGACAACAGCTGCTCACTGGTCATCTGCCCAGTGCCAGGCGCTGTGCTGGTGTTGGGCATACACAGGTGCCCACATCAGGTTCCAGATGCAGCCAGTGAGGCATCTCAGTGTGAACTGGAGCTCTCTGGAGAGAACCTCCACTTGGCTTAGGTTTGGGGAGATTCTCCCTCAGTCCTGGAAGAGAGTATTTGTTGGTAGGTTTGACCTTCTTTGGTCTAGCCACCATGATGGGGAGGACTCCTTGGGAGGTCCAATCTCAGGATGAAAGATGAGAAAGTGGCCTTAGTGAAGCAAATAATACCCAGAGGGTAATATTTCAGTGGCTAAAGAGTAGGGCTGATTTCCTCACTGATATATTTTCTTTACAATGAAGTCGCTAATGGAAGCCATCAGGATATGTATCTTCCCCACCCCCACCTCCCAAAAAGCTCTCTGTTTTGAGAGAGAAAAAGGGCAACGTATTAACATTTTAAAGGTATTTTGATTGACTTGAGGGTCCCCCAAAATGTTTGCCAGTGACGAAGGGGATTCTAATGGAGTTCTAGCGCTACCTAGCGGTGGCTGGAGAGGGAGGGATGAGGAGGGGAGAGCTGGGGACACAGGGTTACTGCTCACTCTGTTGAGAGAAAACTTCCCACCGGCTACCCTCAGTGGGCAGAGAGGCTCCCCCGAAGGGTCTTTTGGTGAAGGTCGGAACAAGTGAGTGTCTCTGGCACCTCTCTTGGAAAAGGTGGATAGGAGACAGATGTCACACCGCCAGCCATGGCGGAGAGATGTCTGTTTCCCATTCCTGGTCTAGGGGTGAGGGGCATTTGAAATAACTGAAGGCTATTGGCTTATTGGACATGTGCCTCCTGACTCCTATTTGTCTTTCAACTTTTGCCAGCTAGGAATTTTAAATTTTTATGTAGTCATATTTATCAAATTTTTCCTTTATGATTCTCTAGTCTTTGTAATATTCTTTTTTTCTTTTTAAGATTTTATTTATTTATTTGATGGAGAGAGAGAAACAGTGAGAGAGGGAACACAAGCAGAGGAGGGGCAGAGGGAGAAGCAGGCTCTCGCTGAGCAGGGAGCCCGATGTGGGGCTCGGGGCTCCATCCCATGATGCTGGGATCATGACCTGAGCCAAAGGCAGACACTTAACGACTGAGCCACCCAGGTGCCCCTAGTCTTTGTAACATTCTTAGAAAAGCTTTCCTGACAAGTAAAGGTCACTTATTTTATTTTTATATATATTTTTAAGTAGGCTCCACATGGGCAGTGCAGAGCACAATGAGGAGCTTGAACTCAGGACCCTGAGATCAAGACCTGAGCTGAGATCCAGAATCAGACGCTCAAGTGATTGAGCCACCCAGGCTTCATAGATGTTTTAAATGACCCTTACCTGGGGCCCCTGGGTGGTCAGTTGGTTAAGTGTCTGACTCTGGATCTCAGCTCAGGTCTTGATGTCAGGGTCGTGAGTTCAAGCCCTGAGTTGGGCTCTTCACTGCCAGTGTGGAAAAAGTAAACATCCATGAGAGCAAAAGGATGCTGGGGTATTACCACCATTTTAATAATTAAAAATGTTTTTCAGTTTAGTTATTTTCAATCTATTTTGTGCTCATTAGTGGTCGTGTGCTCCCTGGCCAACTTCCAGAGAGCTGAGCCAAACCACCTGGGCGTCTTTAGGGTCTCTCAGAAGTTTTCAGGCTCAGGAACTCAGTGAGGACAGTCTTCCTTAGGCTGGACACTTGGAGGAATCCCATTGTAGGGCAGGCACAATATCGCAGAGATTTGGATTCAGACCACTGGAGGGCTGTACCTCAACGTTTCTTTTATCAGCTCCTAGCCAAGCGTCTCAGCTTCCCTAAGCCTTGAGATTTTCGTTTGTAAAATGGGGACAATGAAGATAAAATAATAATAATAATAATGATAGTACCTACCTCACAGGGTTGTTACCAGGTTTAAATGAATTAATACAGATTAATTGCTTAGACTAAGGCCTGGTCCATATGACTGAGTGCTCCATAAGCATCACCGGCCACTATTACTGAGCCAGTAGCTCCGGGATGGGTCAAGAGGGATGCTGGACTCCTTTGAAGTCACTAGACAAGTTTCCTAGACAGGGATACTTGTGCTCCTCTTTCTGGTATTGGGGATTTTCCTTTCTGCATGTAGCAGGGACCTCCACTCTCCTTTTATTTATTTTATTTTATTTTAATTTTTTTTAAAGGTTTTATTTATTTGACAGAGAGAAAGACAGCCAGAGAGGGAACACAAGCAGGGGGAGTGGGAGAGGGAGAAGCAGGCTTCTCGCCGAGCAGGGAGCCCGATGCGGGGCTCGATCCCAGGACACTGGGATCATGACCTGAGCCAAAGGCAGACGCTTAACGACTGAGCCACCCAGGTGCCCCTATTTTATTTTATTTTAAAAAAGATTTTTATTTTTTATTTATTTACTTGAGAGAGAGAGCACAGAGGTAGAGGGAGAAGCAGGTTCCAGGCTGAGCAGGGACCCCGACGCGGAACTCGATCCCAGGATTCTGGGATCATGACCTGAGCCAAAGGCAGACGCTTAATTAAGCCACCCAGGCGCCCCTCCACTGTCCTTTTAGATGCAACCTTGGGAGTGCTTGGCCTCAGCCCTGGATTTTATACATGGGCATGATAGGCTCAGTACTTAGACCTACAAGTTTTCTAAGGGTCTGCTTAAGACTGGAAAAAAATGATTGGCTCCAAATTATGATGGAAAAATTTCAAAATCAAAATTAATAAATATTTACTTATTTGACTACAAAGTAATGTTGTACCAACTTCATTAATCGTTACATGAGTACTCATAAAGATTTCATTATGTTTAAAGACAATTGTAGGTTTTTCTCACTTGGCAAGAAATCCAACACATGCATGATTGCTTAGAAATAAAGCCAATTGTAAATTCAATGAGTTCCTTGTAGTCCAATGATTCCAAAAGCCAAACATTTTCAAAATGTTTAAGGCAGGAAAATTATGTTTAATGTGGGATGTAGTATATTTTAGTGTGTTTGACCTGATACAGTTGAGCTCCGAGGATAAGAGTTTGGGGGTTTATGAAGATCTTACAACTGGTCATGGACCTAAGGGCTACCTCCCAGGGGACAGGTCTGTCTGTGGAGCAGAGGGAAGGGTGGAGTTCCCCCTCCCTGCAGAGCCACCTCCTGCCCCATCTTCCAATGTGGCTAGCCCCACTTGGGTAGCAGCCTGCACTCACTTGGATATCTGGCTTTCCCTGGGAGAGCCTGCAGGCATTCTTTAAACATCATCCTCTCAACTAGAACACATATCCATATGGAACAGTTTCCCAAAGTGGGGTCAATTAATGACCTGCATCAGATTTTATTAAACCATAATCTCTTGGGATGAGGCCTGGGAATCTGCATTTTATCAATCATGTCCCCCTTCCCCGCCCCCCTGGTCTGTATATGATTTTGATGTATGCTAAGTTTGAGAATCATTAGTCTAGTGTGTGTGCACCACAGGAGGAGGGAAAGATGATCCTTTTAAAAAACAGACTTCATTTTTTAGAGCAGCTTTAGGTTCACAGTAAAATTGAGTGGAAAATACAAAGATTTCCCATATACCCACACACATGCATAGCCTCTCTCATTGTCAATATCCCCCCAGCAATGTGGTACATTTGTTATAATCAATGAACCTACATTGACATAGTATCACCCAGAGTCCATAGTTCATATTAACGTTCACTATTGGTGTCGTACATTCTATGGGGTTTGGACAAATGTGTGATGGCATGTATCCACCATTATGTTATCATACAGAATAGTTTCATGGTTCCAAGAATCCTCTGTGCTCTGCCTATTCATCCTTCCCTCCCCACAATCTTTGGCAACCACTGATCTTTTTATGGTCTTCATAGTTTTACAGTTTCCAGACTTTCATATAGTTAGAATCATATAGTGAGTAGCCTTTTCATTATATTTTTTCATCTAGTAATACATATTTAAGTTTCCTCCATGTCTTTTCATGGCTTGATAGCTCTTTTCTTTTTAGCACCAAGTAATATTCCATTGTCTGGATGTACCACCATTTGTTTATCCATTCACCCACCCAAGGACATCTTGGTGGCTTCCAAGTTTTGGCATTATGAATAAAGCTGCTATAAACATCCTTGTGCAGGTTTTGTGTGGACGTAAGTTTTCCACTCCTTTGGGTAAATATCAAGGACTGTAACTGCTGGATTGTATGGTAAGGGAATGTTTTCTTATAAAAATCACCAAATTGTCTTCCAAAGGTTCTGTACCATTTTGTATTCCCACCAGCAATGAATGAGCATTCCTATTGCTCCATATCCTCACCAGCATTTGGTGTTGTCAGTGTTCTGGATTTTGACCATTCTAGGAAGTGTGTATGGTATCTCTTTGTTGTTTAGATTTGTATTTCCCTGATGACATAATATGTGGAGCATCTTTTCATATGTTTATTTGACATCCATATATCCTCTTTGGTGAGGGGTGTATTAAGGTCTTTGGCTCATTTGTAAAACCAGGTTGTTTTCTTATTGTTCAGTTTTGAGAGTTCTTTATATATTTTGGATAATAGTCTTTTGTCAGATACGTCTTTTGCAAATATTTTCTCCCAGTCTCTTTGGTTTGTCTTTAATTCTCTTAACAGTGTCTTTTGCAGAACAGAAAAATTTAATTTTAATGAAGGCTAGCTTATGAATTCTTTCTTTCATGGCTCATGCCCTTGGCATTGTATCTGACAAGTCATCACCAAACCCAAGGCCATCTAGATCTTCTCCTTTATTATCTTTTGGGAGTTTTGTAGTTTTGCATTTTTCATTTAGATCTGTGATCCATTTTGAGTTAATTTTTGTGAAGGGTGTAAAGTCTGGATCCTTTTTTTTTTTTTCCCTGCATGTGGCTGTTCAGTTGTTCATGTGCCCTTTGTTGAAAAGCCTACCTCTGCTCCATTGTATTGCCTTTGCTCTTTGTCAGAGGTCAGTTGACTGTATCTGTGTGAGTTTATTTCTGGGCTCTCTATTCTGTTGCATTGCTCCGTTTGTTTATTCTTTCACCAACACCACACTGTCGTGATTACTGTAGCTTTATACTAAATCTTGAAGTTGGGTAGTGTCAGTCCTTCAACCCTGTTCTTCAATATTGTGTTGGTCATTCCAGGTCTTTTGCCTCTTCATACACACTTTAGAATCAGTTTGTTGACACCCACAAAATAACTTGCTGGAATTTTTATTGGGATGCGTTGACTCTATAGATCAAGTCGAGAAGAACTGCTACCTTGACGATATTGAGACCTACTGTGTGTTTGGCCCTAACCTCAGCCCTGGGAGGTAGGAAGCTGGAACACACAGAAGCACAGGAGAGGCTCCCTCTATGGTGCTGGCGAGGAAACTGCACCTCACACAGTGCCAGGCATACAGGTAGGGCTCAATAAATGGTCACTGGGGCAACAGAGATGCTCAATTCCAAAGCGCCTGGGTCATATGGTGCCCATGCCATGCTAAGATGGGTAGCACAGACTCCCATCCCTCCAAGGGAAGACCTGGCCTCAGGGAAAACTTTGCGAGAAGGGCACTGTTGAGAAGAGAACAGGCCAGATGGACTGGTCCGAGCAAGTCTCTTGACAGGGCGGCTGTGCCGATAGGGGAATTTGCTGATTTATTTATTTTTTATTGATTCATTGAACAAATATTTATTGGGTATCTATTATGTATCAGGCACTCAGAGATCTCCCCCTCTAGCTTGTCCAGCCACCTCCTGCCATTCAGACAGGACAACCCTGCATAGATTTTCTGATGGCCTGATAATTATGGACTGGGCCTTGAGGGATGGCGGGGGGTCCTGTCTCCCAGCCTAGGGATGGTTGTGGCTTTTTCCTCTTTTAAGGTTAGTTTCTTGACAGGGAGGAAGGTATCACGGTATGGACTAGGGTGGTCTCAAGTTGCAGGAAGCCCATCGTGGCCTAGATGAACCCCACGCTTGCCTACCTGGTGGGGCCCCTCCCTGGGGCTGGTTCTGGGCTCAGCATCCAGGTGCTCAGGGAAGGAATTCGTTATTCTGTCAAATATTTTATTATTTATCAACGTGGAGACGCTTCAAGACTTGAACTGATCTGGGAGCTGGGAAGAGGGAGGGGAACCAGAAGGAGGAGACAGGCAAGGAACAAAAAGAGAAGAGAGACGGCCAGGAGAGGAAGTGACAAGAAGCAGAGAAGGGCGTGGAGAAGGGGACAAAGACAAAGGGAGGGAGGGAAAGAGGAAGAGACAGAGACAGAGGGAGAAAGGAGTCAGCCTTAAGGGAGAGAAAGAAGACAGAGGGAAGGGGGAAGAGGGGGCTAGAGCTGCTGTTGAAGGAGCCCCAGTTCTGCTGGACATCCCTGCTTGGGCTCCTCCCTCTCCTGCATGCTGGTGTGAGCACTCACAGCACCCACACATGCATGCACAAGGACACACGTGTACATCCATGCAAACACATGCACCAACACCCATCCCCCTGGGCACCGCCTTCAGAATCTCTACCACTGGGGGGGCGGGGTTGCCACGGCGACAGGTACTGGAGCCCCACCTCATGGGTATTAATAGCTTCCACTGAAGTCACCGAAACAGTGATTTCATCCAACCTTGTCTCCCTGGCAGCTTCCTTCTCCCTCCTCGCTTCCAGGATGGGGCTAGACAGGACCCTTGGGGCCACACAGGCCATTTCCCTGCCTCCTGGCAGCTGCCTTGGTAAAGAATGTCCTGGAAGCCTCAGGGATTCTGCCCCAATGTCCAGTGGGAAGGGGACTGCTGGCGTTCTTTGATTCTTTGAGCTGAGTCTAACCATAGCCCCTGCCAGAAAAGGGTTTCTGAGACACAGGAGCCCTCCGAGGGCTCACTCTCAGCTTCTCGGGGTCCCATGCGGTCATGTCTGCCTTCTCTAGGTTTCTGCCTGGCTAAACACTTGCATCCAGCTGACACTTGACAGTGGCCTCCCTTCCCACAGAATAGAGCTCCCTGGAAGGGCTAGGGCCAGGCCAGGGAGGGGGCGTGGGGTGCAACATTTCAGAGGCACTCACTTGTGACCCCGCGAGAGCCAGCACGCCCCTGCATTTTACACCAGGGATGCCTCGCTTGCCTCATCCTCTCCTGGCTCTGCTCATGCTCCCATTACCTCCTCAACCCTCTTGGGGCAGCAGAGGTTTCTTTCCTGCCCTCAGTTCCCCGCCTGGGCCCCCAGTTCCTCTCACCTTCCTGTGGGACTCCCTGGGATCGGGCTGCAGACCCCGTAGCTGCCTCTGGACCCCCCTGGCAGGCACTAGTCTCTGGCCCTCACTTCCTCTTCCCTTTGACCTTCTCTAACTCTCCCCTGCTTTGCCCACAGTCCCAGCTTTGGACTACGTGGGGCCTGTGACATCCCTGCTGTCTTCTCCCTTTGGGGCCTCCATCCCCCCAGCCCCACCCCCTGGCCCATGCACCAGCTCCTCCTCCCTGAGGAAGGGAGGGGTGGGACTCCGGGGCAGGCCTGAGCCGCCCCTCAGCCACCCTCTGCAAGTCCTACCAAGAGCCCTGCACTTCACTCACACTCCAGGGGCATTAGTCCGGTCTAGACAGAGCCTTCAGATTTATTCTCAGGCCAGCAGCAGTTCACACTTGACCTCACTGCAGCAGACTTCAGGGTATATGTGTATGTGTGAGAGTCTGTGTACGCTTGTGTAGAAATGAGTGTGCGAGAGTGCAGAGGTGTGTGTGCAAACGTGTGAGTGTGCTGCCATTCAGAGCCCATGGATTTCTGACGCATGAGTCATGGGTTGGGAGTGAGCCTCGAGAAGATATGCCCATAAATAAGACAGCACCCCTAACCTCCATGTCCATTCTGCAGCTGACTGGGCACGTGATCTTGGGCATCTAAGAGGCTGGAGGCGGGGGTGGGGGCTGTCTTTCCCTCCAGACCCCACAGAGCAGCTGTCATGGATATTTCTAGCTTGCCTGGAGTCCCAGACATTTATGGATGTGATGCCTGCAATGGGTGGGGGTCAGGGGGCAGGGGAGGGACATAAAGAGCTTCACTCCCAGGGATCTTAGTGGAGTTCTGCTGGCAGCCAGGCAGATTCATCCATTCCACAAGTATTTTTTGATAGTCTGTCACGTGCCGGGCACTCTCCTATGGACTGGGGACATCATGGTGAATAGAGGTGACCTGTCCTCTCGCCTCACAGAGCTTATGTTCTAGTGGGGGGAGGCAGAACATAAATAAGGGGGAAAGGCTACTTTCACCGTAATCTCCCCTTCCCCCCAAGAACCAATAATGGTATGGGAAGTGGCCGAGGTGGTGGGGGTTCTTTAGCTGGGGTTGGCAGGGAAGGTCAGGTGGTGACACGTGAATTGTGCCTGAATAATGAGGAGCCATCACATGGAGACCTGAGAGAAGAACCTTCCATAAGAGGATGGATGAGATGCTTGTTGTCAGCTCACACCCTCACTGGATTCTGGATCAAAGTTGCTGAAGCCAGAGAACTAGAGGTGACCTAGAGGAGCAGGAAGGCAGATTCTCTCTCTGGGGGGACCGCGGTTCATCTTCTACCCCAACAGACAGGGAGAAGGAGATACCCTACATCCAGGTAGAAGGAATGGCTCCCTTACCCCTTCCTGCAGGCTTCCTGGTAGCAGTATTGAGCTGGAGGATAAAAGAGTCATGTGAATAGATAACTTGCTGAAGCCCCTTCCTCTAGGAAGCCTTCTTTGATTGCTAAGGGCCACAGAGGCTCGGCTCGCCCCACCTCTTACAGTTGACAGAACCAGTCGGTTCAGAGTTGGTGGTTCTCTCACGGTTTGTCCCTGAGAGCTGTTCCCCCAGCTTGGCCAGGTCTCCTAGGTCCTCTCTGTATTCACCCAAAGGCCCCCAGTGCGATGTGTGCAGTGACCGGATAGCCGGGGCTTCTCGTCCTGAGCCCTTGCCCCAGCGCACCCTCAGATGTAACTGAGGGCCGACGGTCAAGTGCTTTGGTTTCCAATCTCACCCCACTCATTGAATCAACCAGTCACTCATCAAAAAAAAATTTTTTTTCTTGAGCTTTTACTGTGTGCCAGGCCCTGTACCTGGCGCCAAGGGGACTGTAAAGTAGAGCTACCTCGCCCTGCGCCCGGCACCCGGGGACCTCAACGTTCTTGCTGTTTCTGTTTTCAACCCCGAGTTCCACTATCCGTGGGAGGAATGAGCCCAACTCCCGGAGCCCCGGTATCTGCCTGGCCTCTTCCCCCGACCTGGGCCGGGCCCCCAGCGCCGCGGAGAACTTGTGGCAGCGGGAACGCGGCGCGCCCCGGGGCCACATCTGGCTGAGCGGGCGCGCGCGTGTCACTAAGACGCTCATTCACCGGCGCAGCTGTCACCATAACAACCGGAGCGAGGGAATCCTGGCGACTGCGGCGGGCGGGGGGCGGGGGCGGCGGCCGCGGGAGGAAGCCGGCGGGGGCGCCCAGCACGCCCCGCGCTCCACAGAGCCCCGCTCCATGCGGACCCGCCGGCGGGAGGGCGCCACGCACGTCGCCGCAGCGGCCGTCCCCGCGGGCGGGGACCGAGCCCGCCGCCCAGCCGCCCGGCGCTCGCGCCGGGAGCCCTGACTCTATGGCCCGGGGGGAGCGCGCCGGAGCCTCCGCGCCGCCCATCACCGGCGGGAACCCGAGCGCCAGCCCGAGGAACAGGGGAGCCCCGGGCGCCGCCGGCCCCGGCCCAGGGGCCCGCCCGCGGCCCCCGCCCCCGCCGCGGGGAATGGCAGGCAGGTAGCCGGCTGGCGCGAGGACCCCCGCGGCGGGCAGGACGGGCCGAGGACGGCGCGGCCCCGAGAGAGGGAGGAGAGCGGCGGCCCGCCCGCCCCCGGCCGCAGCCCCGGCAGGGCCCTCCCCCGGCGGCGCGCGCCCGCGCGCGCACACATTCGCACACCGTACCTCGGCTCCTGCCCAGCCTCTCCTGCCCCCCGCGAGTGCCGAACCCCCTGGGGCCGGATGCCATGGGTAACAACTTCTCCAGTATCCCCTCTCTGCCCCGAGGAAACCCGAGCCGGGCGCCGCGGGGCCACCCCCAAGCCCTCAAAGGTAAGGAAGGCTCCGCCGGGCCGGGCGCAGCCGGAGGACTGGGGCGCAGGTGGAGGGGCAGGGAGATGTGGACAGGTGTAGTTGGGGAGCACGGGCAGGTGCCACCTGTTGTGCGTATTTGGAGACTCGAGGTGCGCATCTGGCCCTAGAGGTGGGCTGGGGTGGGGGGGCTGCTGGTGGTGATGTTGAAAACCGGGAGGATGGCGTTCCGTGGGGTCTGCGCAGTTTTCCCTGCCAGCACTGGGAACGTCACTGGAGTTAACTCAGGCCATGATGCTAGGCTAGCGTGCAGGCGTTGGGAAGGGCATTTGCCCAGTGGGTAGGGAAGTGTGGCAGGATGCACAGGCTGGCCAGCTGTGCTTTTCAAGGGAGGCATCTCAGTCTCCTTTTTCATCTGCCCAGGGCTGGAGAGGTCACGCTGGAAGTACTAGTTGCATTTCCAGTTGGACGATCTTAAAGATCCAGGACTGACTTACAGCAGCCTGGAAGAAGGGGCCAAAGCTGATGGCCTCTCGAGTCCTCTGCAGCTGTTGACTTTTTGCATCCACAGACTCAGCTTGTTTTCTGGTTCCTCCAAAGGCCAGATGTCCAGTTGGAACCTTAGAAAGGAAAGGCTGGGAGCCTTGAAAGAGAGGAACATTTACCAGGAATGTCTTTGCTGTCTAAATCCCCAGACCTACCCAGCACCGGAAGGGAGGCCCTAGGCCCAGTCCTCAGCCCTGAGGCTTCCAGTGCTGTCTCTGACCTTTGCAAGACCCAACTGGGTCCTCCCAGGCCCTCAGACCCCACTGATTCCCTTCAGGAAGCTGCTTTTCTACCCCTTAGAACGAGCTAGCACTTGTCCTGGGCGTTCTGATGACTAAGAGCTACGAAGGGAAGCCCCTGGTCTTCCACAAAGAACCACCCACTTCTTCAGTCCCTTGGGTTGTGAGAAGGATAATAGTCATACCCCTTGACAAAGTGTTAAAGTTTACAAAGAACTTTCACAAACACCTGTTCATGTGAGCGAGGAAACTGCTCTGGGTAGTCAGCAAAACTAATCGAACCCATTTTATGGTGGAGGAGAACCAATGCTTGTTTCATGTTCCTGAAGCCAGCGAGAGGCAGAGGGAGGCTGCAGAGCTGTGTCTTCTGACTTGGAATTCTGTCCTCTCTTTCACTGGACAGTTAACTTTTCAGACTGGGAGAGAGGAGAGACAGGACCACTGCTCAGCGTTCTAACTCCAAACCTTTCAGAACTTCCGCTCTCAGTGGGTTTGTTGTGTCTTTCTGGAAATTAATATGGTGGTACATGTCAATCTTTTTAAAATAACACATTCATTGGCCTTGTGATTCTCCTTAGAGGAACTGATCTCAGCAAAATGGAGATCTGGGCAAATACTTATGCATCAGGTGAAGATGTTCACGGCAGTGTTATTTATACTCGGAAAACAACCTCAATGCCCTGTAATCATGGTATATCCTCTCGGTGGAGTATAATGCAATCTTTAAAATTGTATTTTTGAAGAATATTTGATGACTTGGGAAAATGCTCAGTGCAGCATAATGACAGTTGAAAAAAGCAGGATACAAAGTTGTATAGGCTGTGAGATCCCAATTTTGTTAAAAAAAATATGAATGCAAAAAAAAAAAAAAAATCAAACCTTGGAAAGTGTCCAAAATGGTAACAATGGTTTTCCTCTGGTAAATGGGATCATGTAAGATTTTTTCTTTTCTTTTTTATACTTCACTCTTTTTAAAAAATTTCTACAATAAGCAAGTATTATTTTTTTATCATCAGAAATAAGCTGTAAGTATTAACATGGATAAAGACTATTTCTGAGTATTGGAAACAGATTCCTAATGATGGAGGAACCTGTGGACATCCTCCCGTTCAATGTCCTCCCTCACAAGTGAGAAGAATGAAGGGAAGGGAGAGTGATTTGCCCAGTTACTCAGTGCATCAGATGGCAAAGTCGGGCTGAACCCTTCAAGGATAGGGTAGCTGGGCCAGTGAGTTGACTTGGGGTTTAACTGCTCACAAACTGCCCCAAGAAGGCTGGCCTGCTCCATCCTTGACCCTGGGGAAGCCCAGAGAAGGCTTTGGTAATTGTACCCCTTTTTACCTAAAATGTGGGATTGTGGGGATGTGAGGTCTCCGTGGCTGGGGTCTTCGGCAAGGGAGAAAAGGGGCAGGAGAGGGTCTGGGATCCTCCTACCTCCCTGTCCCCACCCCAACTTCCTCCTCTGCCTGACTCCCCACCTATGTGGCCTGGGAAACCTCCCTTATGCTGCCTCCCTGGTTTACAGGGATCAGTTTCTTCTTCTAGGGGACTAAATTGTGGTGAAATTCTCCCCCTAACTGTCTCCCTCCCTCTGCCCATCTCCCTTCAGGCTTGATTTACCAGAATCCACTCTCTTCTCCCTTCCCACACACCTATAGGAGGTGGCCATGAGAATTTTGATTTTGCTGCTTCCAAGCCTGAGATGAGGATTAGAGTGTGCCCATGACAGCCACCTATGGGTGCCCTCTGTCCTTTGCCCAGGTTCCACTGATCCTGACTTCTCCAGACCCTAATAAAGCCATCAGCTTTATTCTGTGATTGTTTTAGTGTCCATTCCAAATTCCCTTCTAACTGTAGCAGCATTGACCTAGTAGTCTTCTCTGATATATCACTGGTCATCCAGAATTCCATTTCAATTCTATTGGTGTTGACCTCAATACTGGCTGTGATTCTAAGCCTGTCCACCCAGACTTCTGCTCAGATTGCTTATGTACTCACCCTGAATCCAGCTCTAATTCATATCAGTGTCTATCTTAGAAATTTGCTAGGGGTGAGGAACTCTCGATTTTTTTCTCTCCTTCTATAATTGCAATCTCTATTGATTTCTCACCATTTTAATTAAAACAACTGGAAGGGGTCTGGCATAATAGGGACCCTGGGACACATTGGAGAGCTAAGATTGGTCTGGCTGTCAGTCCGACATGAAATGAAGCTCATCCATCACCTCTCAGGTGGTAGACTTTGGTGTTCTCCTTGGAGACACACTGACTTCATTGTTGGTGATTCCCACTGGGGTCTGAACAGGGTTGGTCTAGGAGTGTCCAGGGGAGAGATCCAAGGCATAGCTCTGGGCTTAGGACCAACAGACAGTTACAAGGAGTTGCTATGTGCCTGGCCTAGAGGTGAGGGCTTCTGACACCCCTGTACATTCACAGGCTGAAGATCTATTTGAAAAGGCAAGGCGGATTTGAGCTGGACATGGAGGGAACTGCAGAAACTGGATAGGTGACAAGGGGTGCAGTAGGCGTGCTGGGTACGGGGAGGAGGGTTGGGAAAGAGACATACAGCAGAGGCTTGGAGGTGGGAATCGGTAGCTGTGTGTATATATTCTCAGTGAGGGGCACAGGGTAACTGGGGCAAGGGGCTCATGCTTCATGGAGACAAATACAGAGAATAAAGAACTTCCTCCTTTCCCAGTTCTTTCTGAGTGCCTGCCTGCTTGGTGTATGTGTTGAGGGAAAGGTAACTAGGAAAACCCTGTGGAGGGCTATCCAGCCCCAGTGGTTACCTACAGATGAGGATTGGATGGGCCACTTCCCATCGTTTTTTTTTAAATTGTAGTGAAATTTACATGAAATCTACCATTTTAATATTTTATTTATTTTCGTTTTATTTATTTTAGAAAGAGAGAGAAGGAGAGAGAGTGGGGGAAGGGGCAGAGGGAGAGAATCTTTAAGCAGACTCCCTGCTGAGCACGGAGCCCAACGTGGGGCTCAGTTCCACGACCCATGAGATCATGACCTGAGCCAAAACCAAGAGTCGGACACTTAACCGACTGAGCCACCCAGGTGCCCTCATTTTAACATTTTAAAGCGTACAGTCCAGTGACATTTAGTACATTCACAGTGTTGTGCAACCACCACCTCTATCAAGTTCCAGAACATTTTCATCACCTCAAAAGGAAAGCCTGTACCCAGTAAGCAGTCACTCCCCATTACCCCCTCCCCTGAATCCTTGGCTAAGAATGCTACCCAGAAACACTGACCTAGGAAGTGGTGGCACTGGGACTTCTACCCAGAACACCAGAGCCCATGGGGGAGAACACATTAGGGCTTTCTTTTCCCTGACCCTCTGGGATGGCACATGCTCATGCCAAGATATGCACATTGAGGCTCAGGCATTGGCTCTCAATCACAGAGGCCAAGATGGAGTCTGGATAGGCAAGAGCAAGAAGGGTGGGGGGAGGAGGGCAGGAGCTGGGCACTGCCCGGGGGATGCCAGGGATGCCTCTATCCTGGTGTGCCTGCTGCCTGGGCCTATCTCTTGTTGGTCTGTGACTCTCCCAAGGGCTAGAGGCTTAGGAGCTGCTTATCACTGAACTGGTTGCTTTGGCAACCCTGGGCAGGATGCAAGTGGTCTCCGTGGTAACGCCTGGGAAACCTGCCTATGGGGATGGAGGGAAGTGGACTGGCCAGCGGTCAGGCAGGGTGGCACAGGCAGAGCTGGGCTAGGCTGCTGAGATCAAAGGCCTTTGGGGAGGGTCAGGCTTATGGAATAGCCTGGGCTGCCTGGTGGCTATTCCCCAGCAAGCCAGAGTCCAGTGGCCCAGGGGAACTGGGGGCCTGCCTGGCGACGCCAAAGGCACCAATGCCCAGGAAGTGGGAGGAGATGGGGGTGAGAGTGGGAAGGGGGGTAGAATATAGCTTCTGGATGACAGATCCAGCTACAGGGTTTATTAAAAGATGCTTATCAGAGGTCATTACCCAGATCCTACTGTTTTGGGAAATGAGCAGGTGCTGACGCACGTGGGGAGCCGGGCGGGGAGAAAAGAAGGTCTAGGAGAGGAGGAGAAGGAGATAGATGAGAGTCACTGGCAGGCAGGTGGGAGGCCTTGGTTTTCTCTCTGCTCTAGCTGCAGTTGGGGGGTGGGCGGGGCTCTGCACTGGGCTCTGGAACTGAGGTTCTCCTAGGGTGAGAGCTGGGGTTCCAGGAATGCTCTGATGGGAAGGGCTCATTCTGTTGTTTAACAAATGCATACTGAGCATTGACGATGGGCCAGACACTCTCGTAGGCATGAGAATACAGTGGGGTACAAAATAGATGAGGGCTTACTGCCACGGCTGCCATGAAGCTTCCCCTCCAGTGGAGAGGCAGATGGGAAGAAAAATGACAAATGAACAAAAATGAATCGGAATACGATAAAAGTGCTAACATGCTATGTGCTGGAGTCTGTACTAAGCTCTTTACACCTATTATCTCATTTATTTTTTTTAAAGATTTTATTTATTATTTTAAAGAGAGAGTGCGTGTGCACGCGAGTGGGGGGAGGGGCAGAGGGAGAGAGAGAATCCCAAGCCAACTCCGCGCTGAGCACAGAGCTGGACGCAGGGCCCGATCCCACGACCCTGAGATCATGATCTGAGCCAAAATCAAGAGTTAGATGCTCAGCCGACTGAGCCACCCAGGCGCCCCTTATCTCATGTAATTTTTAAAACAAACCTGTGAAGGAAGTATGATTATTAACCCCATTTATGGATGGATAAACTGAAGCTTAGAGGTTAAGCAACTTGCTCAAAGTCAAATGGCTGATACGAGGTGGAGCTGGGATTCTGGCCAAAATCTTTCTGATTTTGGAGCTACTGTTCTCTCTTTCTCTTTTTAATACAGACATACTTAGGAGATATTGTGGGTTGTGTTGCAGATCTCTGCAATAAAGTGAATATTATAATAAAGTGAGTCAAATGAATTTTTTGGTTTCTCAGTGCATATGAAAGTTGTGTTTATGCTATACTGTAGTCTATTAAGTGTGCAGTAGCATTATGTCTAAAAAAACAGTGTACATACCTTAATTAAAAATATTTTATTGCTAAAAAAAATGCTAACCATCACCTGAGCTTTCAGTGAGTTGTGTTCTTGCTGGTGGAGGGTCTTGCCTTGATGTTGATAGCTGCTGACTGATCAGGGTGGTGGCTGCTGAAGGTTGGGGGTGATTGTGGCAGTTTCTTTCTTTCTTTTTTTTTTTTTAAGATTTTATTTATTTGAGAGAGAGCATGAGTGGGGGAAGGGAAGAGGGAGAGAATTTTCAAGCAGACTCCTTGCTGAGCGTGGAGCCTGACACAGGGCTCGATCCCACAACCTAGGAGATCATGACCTGAAACCAAGAGTCAGATGCTTAACCAACTGAGCCACCCAGGTGCCCCTGTGGCAGTTTCTTAGAATAAGACAACAATGAAGTTTGCTGCATCAATTGACTCTTCCTTTCACAAATGATTTCTCTGTAGCATGTGGTGCTAATTTGATAGCATTTTACCCACAGGAGAACTTTTTTCAAAATTGGAGTCAATCCTCTTGAACCCTACTGCTACTGCTTTATCCACTAAGTTTATGTAATATTCTAAATCCTTTGTTGTCCTTTCAACAATCTCCACAGCATCTTAAGAAACCACTTTGTTCATCCATAAGAAGCAGCTCCTCATCTGTTAAAGTTTTATCACGAGATTGCAGCAATTCAGTCCCATCTTCAGGCTCCACTTCTCATTCTAGTTTTCTTACTGTTTCCATCCCATCTGCAGTTACGTCCTCCACTGAAGTCTTGAACTTCTCAGGGGCATCCATGATGGTTGGCATCAACTTGTTGCAAACTCCTGTTAATGCTGACATTTTGACCTCTTTCCATCAATCATAAATGTTCTTAATGGCATCTAGAATGGTGAATCCTTTCCAGAAGGTTTTCTATTGACTTTGCCTAGATCTATCAGAGGAATCACTATCCGTGGCAGCTACAGCCTTATGAAATTCATTTCTTAAATAATAAGACTTGAAAGTCAAAATGACTCCTTGCTCCATGAGCTGCAGAACGAAGGTTGTGTCAGCAGGCGTGAAAACAACACTCATCTCGTTGTCCGTCTCCATCAGAGCTCTTGGGTAACCAGGTGCATTGTCAACAAACAGTAATATTTTGAAAGGAATCTTTTTTTCTGAGCAGTAGTTCTTAACAATGAGCTTAAAATATTCAGTAAACCATGTAGTAAACAGATCTAGGCTTCGTTGCTCCATTTATAGCACGCAGGCAGAATAGATTTAGCATAATTCTTGAGGGGCCTAGGATTTTCAGAATGGTCAATGGGCATTGGCTTCAGCTTAAAGCCTCCAGTTGCATTAGTCCCTAACAAGAGAGTCAGCCTGTCGTTTGGAGCTTTGAAACCAGGCACTGACTTCTCCTCTCTAGCTGTGAAAGTCCTAGATGGCATCTTCTCTAATAGAAGGTTCTTTCGTCTACATGGAAAATCTGCTGTTGAGTGTAGCCACCTTCGAGAATGATCTTAGCTGGATCTTCTGGATGCCTTGCTGCGGCTTCTACGGCAGCATTTGCTGCTTCACCTTGCACGTTTATGTCGTGGCGACGGCTTCTCTCTTCAACCCTCATGAACCCACCTCTGCTAGCTTCAGGCTTTTCTTCTCCAGCTTCCTCACCTTCCTCAGCCTTCACAGCATTGAAGAGTCAGGGCCTTGCTCTGGATCAGGCTTTGGCTTTAAGAACATGTTGTGGTTGGTTTGATCATCTGTTCAGACCACCAAAACTTCCTTCATATCTGCCATCAGACTGTTTTGCTTTCATATCATTCGTGTGTTCACTGGGGTAGCACTTGCAATTTCCTTCAAGACCTTTTCTTTTGCACTCACAGCTTGGCTAACTGTTTGGCACAAGAGGCCTTGCTTTCCCTATCTCCCACCTTCCTCACTAAGCTTAATCACTGTTAGCTTTTGATTCAAAGTGAGAGGTGCAAGACTCTTCCTTGCACTTGAACACTTAGAGGCCAATGCAGGTTGTCAATTGGCCAAATTTCCATATTGTTGTTGGTAGAGCAATCAGAACACATACAACATTTATCGGTTAAGTTTGTGTCTTATAGGGGTGTGGTTGGTGACACCCCCGAAAGGTAACCGATCACAGGTCACCATAATAAATATAATAATAATGCGAAAGTTGGAAATATTGCGAGAATTACCAAAATGTGACACAGAGACACGAAGTGATCAAATACTGTTGGAAAATGGCACCGGTGGACTTGCTGGATGCAGGGTGGCCACAAATCTTCAATTTGTACAGAAACCTCAGTATCTGCAAAGTGCAGTGAAGTGAAGCACCATAAAACGAGGTATGCTTGTAACCTCTTTATTTAGAACAGTTTTAGATTTACAGGATTATTGCAAAATAATATGGGGAGTTTCCAGATACCCCATATCTGGTTTCCCCATTATTAACATTTTAGTATGGAAAATTTGTGACAAATAATGAACCAATATCCGTACACTGTTATTAACTAATGTCTATACTTTATTCAGATTGCCTTCATTTTCCCAGTGTTCTTTTTCTGTACCAGGATCCCATCCAGGATATCACATTATATTTTTAGGTACCATCTTATATATTTAGTTGTCATGTTTTCTTAGGTTCCTAAGATAATTTCTCATGCTTTCTTTGTTTTTGGTGACCTTGACAGTTATGAGGATTACTGGTTAAGTATCTTATACGCTGCCCCTTTCTTGGGATTTCTCTGATGTTCTTCTCGTGATTAGATTGCTGTGTAGGTTTTGGAGAGATAGACCGTAGAGGTGAAGTGCCATTTTCATCACATATCAACAATGCATGCAATCAACATGATTTATCCCTGGTGAAGTTGACCTTGATCACTTGGCTGAGGTAGTGCTTGTCTGATTTCTTCATTGTAAAGTTAAAGTTATACTTTTCTCCCCTTTCCATATTGAACTCTTTGGAAGAAAGTCCCCATGCACAGCCCTCACTTAAGGGGTGGGAGTTATACTTCATTCCCTGAGGCCCGAGCACTACTTTATTTTATTTTAATTTTTTAAAAAAGATCTTATTTATTTATTTGAAAGAGAGTGAGTGAGAAAGAGCACATGAGCACGGGGATGGGGAGAAGCAGACTCCTCTGCTGAGCAGGGAGCCCGATGTGGGGCTGGATCCCAGGACCCTGGGATCATGACCTGAGCCGAAGGCAGACGCTTAACCGACTGAGCCACCCAGGTGCTCCCCCCGCTCCCGCAAGCACTACTTTAACTACTGTCACCTGTTTCTTTAGTTACCTGGTCAGTTATAACATCAGTTACATCTGGATAAGGGCTGTGAAAGAGAAGACTGTGGAGCCAATGGGGGAGCTTGACGTGGTCCTGGGGTCTGGGAAGGTTTCTCTAGGGAAGTGATCTGAGGATGAGTAAGGCTTGGCTTTATGTTCTTAGAGGGGTGCTCCTGGCCTATTGGGTGTGGAACTGTTCATTTAGCACCCCTGTCCCCTGCTTGTTCAATGCCACTGGCCACCTTAAATGTCACTGTGACATAAAAAAAAAAAAAAGCTCTCCCAAGGTTTTCTTTTTTCTTTTAATTCCAGTATAGTTAACATACAGTGTTATATTAGTTCCAGGTGTACCATATAACGATTCAACGATTCTAGAATTACTCAGTGCTCATCAAGATAAGCGGACTTTTAATCCCCTTCACCTCTTCACCCATCCCTCCACCCACCTCCCCTCTGGTAACCATCTGTTTGTTCTCTCAAGTTAAGATCTCCCATATTTTTAAAAGCACCCCAAAGGGGGCAGTGCCACCCCCAGTTGAGAGCTTTGAGCTGGGTGTGGAGAGCAGCAGTGAAGACGGTTCCTGGCAGGGGGCCTAGCATAAGCCCCTGCGCTTGAGGGCAGAGTTTAGAGTTGGCTCCCGCTAACTGTGGGGGCGATGAGCCCAGGCCCGTGTCATCCTGACCCTCTGGGCCAAGGAACTTTCAGCAGAAAAATCATTAAAAGACCACTGCCTTGTCTCTCTGCCATGGTAACAGAGGCTGTCTGTGCAAGGCTGGGACAGCAGGAGGAGAGAGGGTCTTTCCTGGGCTGCAGGAAGGGCCGAGGGAAGTGTGTCTGCTGGCTTATCTGTGTGGTTTTCTTTGCCTCGGTTGCCCCAGAATGCCAGCCTGGCTACCCCAGAGGCTGGGGAGGGGACAACAAAAAGGGAGAACATTGCCAGGAGGAGGTGTTGTCTTACGATAAAGGTGGTGGCAGGTCCACATGCTCCTGGCTTTCACCTTCGTCTTTCCCCTATGGCTTGCCCTGGTTTCTCCCCAGCATCCACTGAAAGGTGGGTCTGCTCCAGGGGTCAGTCTAGAGTGTGTGTCCATCCAGGTGCCTCTGAGAGTGAGGGGAGGAGGCACTTTGCCTTGATCAGAGTAAGTAAAACTGCAAGGATGCTCCAGCTGATTTACTTCATGTGCTGGTGCCTCTTGGCGCCCGACATGGAGCTGGGTATGGAGAACTGAGATGTGAATACTGGGCATTGGGTCTGCCCTTGAGGTGCTCACAGCTCAGCCTTATTTAATTCAGATATCCATCTGTATAGACAGAAGGGTCCTGGAGCCCTTTTTCTCCTCTGTGTCTGCTTTCTTTTCCTTTCCCTTTCTTTCCCTGGTCTTCCCAGCAAATGCTCCTTGGAACACATTCTCCCTGAGGCTAGAAGACTGGCAGGTGGTCAGGAGGAAGGGCCGGTGACCCCTGATTTTGAACATCAGAACCCAAATATACCATAGAGACTGTTTTGTTCCTGCCTCCTTTCTCAGCCCCAGTTTGGGGTTCTTAGTCCTGGAGAGGGAAAGTGACTTGACCAAGATCATACAGCTGAATTGGACCAGGTGGTATTGTGGTCTCACGGCTCTGACCTTGCAGGATGCTAATGCTTTCCAGAGTTGGCAGAAGTATACTCCAGAGGGACAGCCTGAATGCTTGCCCCTGCCGTGCTATGTGCTGTCCATAGGGGAACTACTGAAGGGCTTTAGATGGAACAGTGACAAAATCACTTCGACGTCTTAGAAAATTCTGGGGCAGGAGAGGAGCAGGGCAGGGCCAGCCAGGAGCCTCTTGCAGACCACCAGGGGAGGAGACAGTTGTGGCTTCTGCCAGGAGGGGGCAGTGAGCAGTGAGGCCAGGAGATTGACTTCAGCTTGAAGATTTGGAGGTGGCGAGGGAGATACGGAGGAGCTGCTTGTGCGGATACATCTCTGGGGATTCTGACCTCCAGGGCAGTGGTCAGGGAAACACCCAGTGGCCTGGCTTGGAAGAGCTTGCATGCACGGGGGAGGGTGAGCCTCTTGGGAGGTCAGGTGTGTACGATGTGTGGGTGTTCCCTTGAGTGCTGTGTCCCACCCAAGCTTTGAGGTCTTAGAGCCTGGAGGAGAGACAGGCGGGCAGGGCATGGCTGGCCCTGGGCTCTTAACTCCATCTCTACCACTTGGGAAACCATCAATAATTAATATTACCTCTGCCTGTCATAGGTGGCTCCCGCAGGGGGGTGGGAGAGGCAGGGCGCTGGCACCTGCGGGGTGATGTGCACCTGGCTTCTGCTGGCCCCTGAGCCAGGGGCCTTCAGTCCTGATGTAGCCAGGCTTTCTCAGGTGGCTCCTCGCTCCCAGCGGAAGCACACAAACCATGAAAGGTGGCCATAAATCAGCCGGGACAGGCCAAGGTTGCTCTGGTTTTCCCAGAGTGAGATCAAAGCCCCAGACCCTCACCCTGGGGCTCAGTGCTTATTAAATTATTAAACTGTCAAGGGAGGGGAAAGCGGAAGGGACTGGGTAGATGGCCATATAGTAAAACAGAATGCAGAAGAATGGGCTGAGAAATGAAGCAGCAGGTGGTGCAGATTTCTCTTCAAGATAGAGATTTCATTTCCTTTGGATATATCCCCAGAAGCAAGAATCACTTGGTAGTTCTACTTTTAATCTTTTGAGGAACCTCCGTACTGCTTTCCAAAATTGCTGTACCAGTTTGCATTCTCACCAACAGTGCACAAGAGTTCCCTTTTCTTCACGTCCTCATCAATATTTGTTATCCGTCTTTTTGATAAGAAACATCCTAACAGGTGTGAGGTGATATCTCATTGTGGTTTTGATTTGCATTTCCCTGATGATTCGTGATGTTGAACACCTTTTCTTGTACCTATTGGCCATTTGTATGTCTTCTTTGGAAAAATTACTCTTCAGGTCCTTTGTCCTTTTTAAAATTGAGTTACTATTATTATTTTCTTGTTTTTGAGTTCTAAGAGTTCATTATATATTTTGGAGGTTAACCCCTTATCAGACATATGATTTGCAGATATTTCCTCCCATTCCTTAGGTTGCCTTTTTATTTTGTTGATTGTTTCCTTTGCTGTGCAGAAACTTTTTGTTTGATACAGTCTTACTTGTTTATTTTTTTTTTTCTTTCATTGCCTGTGCTTTTGGGATCCTATCCAAAAAATTATTGTCAAGACCAATGTCAAGCTTTTTCCCATGTTTTCTTCCAGGAGTTTATAGTTTTAGGTCTTATGTTTAAGTCTTTAATCCATTTTAGGTTGATTTTTATATATGATGTAAGATAAAGGTCCAGTTTAATTCTTTTGTTTGTGGATACACAGTTTTCCCAACGCCATTTATCCTTTCCCCCTTGTGTATTCTTCGCATCTTTGTTGAAAATTAGTTAACCATATATACATAAGTTTATTTCTGCATTATTTTATTCTATTGATCTATATATCTGTCAGTTGGAGTGGGCCCCTTTGTCTTGTTCCTGAGCTTAAAGGAAAAACTTTCAGCTTTTCACCATTGAGTATGAGGTTAGCTGTGAACTTGTCATGTATGACCTTCATTTTATTGAGGTACATTCCATACATACTTAATTTGTTGAGTGTTTGTGATGAAAAGATGTTGATTTTGTCAAATGCTTTTTGTGCATCTGTTGAAATGATCATATGATTTTTTATCTTTTATTTTGTTAACATGGTATATGATATTTATTGATTTATATATGTTGTACCATTTTTGCATCCCAGGGATAAATCCCACTTAATCATGGTGTAAGATCCCCTCAGTGTGCTGTTGAATTCAGTTTGCTAATATTTTGTTGAGGATTTTTGCATCTATGTTCATCAGGGATATTGGCCTGTAGTTTTCTTTTCTTGTAGTGTTCTTATCTGGCCTTGGTATTAGGGTAATGCTGGTCTCATAAAATGACTTTGGAATGGTTCCTTCCTTTCTTTTTTTCTTTCTTTTTTTTTTTGGAGAGGGTTTGAGAAGGATTGGTATTAATTTTTGTGTAAATGTTTGATAGAATTCACCAGTGAAGCCATCTGGTCCTGGACTTTTCTTTGTTGGGAGATTTTTTTTTTTTTAAAGATCTTATTTATTTATTTGACAGAGAGAAAGAGAGAGCACGAACAGGGGGACCTGCAGGCAGAGGGAGAGGGAGAAGCAGACTCCCCGCTGAGCAGAGAGCCTGATGCGGGGCTCGATCCCAGGACTCTGGGATCATGACCTGAGCCAAAGGTGGATGCTTAACCGACTGAGCCACCCAGGCGTCCTTTGTTGGGAGATTTAAGAATACTTTACCCAGGGCGCCTGGGTGGCTCAGTTGGTTAAGCGACTGCCTTCGGCTCAGGTCATGATCCTGGAGTCCCTGGATCGAGTCCCACATCGGGCTCCCTGCTCGGCAGGGAGTCTGCTTCTCCCTCTGACCCTCCCCCCTCTCATGTGCTCTCTCTCATTCTCTCTCTCAAATAAATAAATAAAATCTTAAAAAAAAAAAAAAAAAAAAAAAAAGAATACCCAGCAAAGCTATCCTTTGGAATTGAATGAGAGATACAGACATTCCCAGATAAAAAAAGAAAAGCTGAAGTAGTTCACAGCCACTAAACTTGCCTTACAAGAGTTCTTCAAGCTGAAAAGAAAGGATACTAACTAGTAACATAAAAACATATGAAAGTATAAAATTCCCAGGTAAATGTAAATGTATGGTCAGATTCAGGATACTCCAGTATTCTAATGGTAGTGTATAAATCACTAACAACTCTAGTGTAAAGGTTAAAAGACAAAATTATTTTAAAAAGGTATAATTACAATAATTGGCTAGTGGATATACAATATAAAAAGATGTAAATTGTGACATCAAAAACATAAAATGGTTGGGAGGCAGTAAAAGTGTTGAGCTTTTGTATATGAACAAAGTTGAGTTGCTATCAGCTTAACATAGACTGTGATAAGATATTGGCGTTTTGTTTTGTTTTCAGAGAGAGAGTGTGTATGTTTGTGTGTGAGTACGTGCATGCTCGCACGTAAGGGTGGGGAGGGGCAGAGGGAGAGGGAGAGAGAGAGAGAATCCCAAGCCGGCTCCATGCTGAGGCTCCACTCGGGGCTCCATCTCACGACCCTGAGATCATGACCTGAGCTGAAATCAAGACTCAGACTGAGCCACCCAGGCACCCCTGGGTGCGATAAGATGTTTTATGTAAACCTCATGGTAGCTACAAAGCAAAAACCAAT
The DNA here is from genome assembly GCF_964656455.1 of Halichoerus grypus. NCBI lineage: Eukaryota > Metazoa > Chordata > Mammalia > Carnivora > Phocidae > Halichoerus > Halichoerus grypus. The sequence continues at coordinate 25,407,850 of NC_135718.1, read as the reverse complement.
GGTAGGTACAAAAAAAGATAAAGAGAAAAGAATGAAAACATACCACTATAGGAAATCATCAAATCACAAAGAAAGACAGTAAGAGAGGCAGAAAGGAGCAAAGGATCTATAAAATACCCAGAAATCAATGAACAAAGTGGCAGTAGTAAATCCTTCTCTATCAGTAATTACTTTAAATATAAATAGTCTAAATTCTCCAGTCAAAAGACATAGAGTGGTTGAATAGACAGAAAAACAAGATCCAATGAACTACCCAAATATAAGAGACTCACTTTAGCTTTAGCTTCAAGGATACCCCTAAGCTGAAAATGCAGGGATGGAAAAAGATATTCCAGGCAAATGGAAACCAAAGAAAGCAGGGGGTATAAGAGACAAGGTCATTATATAATGATGAGGGATCGACTCATCAAGAGGAAATAACTATAGTAAATATATATGCACCTAACTTCAGAGCACATAAGTAAAATAAAGCAAAATATTAACAGATCTGGAAGGAGAAATAGACAGCAATACCATAAAAATAGGGGACTTCAGTCCTCCCCTTTCAACAATAGATTGATCATCCAGACAGAAAATCAATAAGAAAACAATGGACTTGAGCTACACTTTAGACCAAATGGACTTAATAGACATAGACAGAACATTCCATCAAACAGTGGCAAAATGCACATTCTTCTCAAGTGCACACAGAACACTCTTCAGGATAGATCATATGTTATCCACAAACAAGTCTTAACATATTGAAGAAGATTTAGATAATATCAAGTATCTTTTCCAACCACAATGGTGTGAAACTAGAAATCAATTATAGGAGGAAAATTGGAAAGTTTACAAATATGTGTAGATTGAACAACATAGTCCTGAACAACCAATTGGTTAAAGAAGAAATCCAAAGGGAAATAAAAAAAATCTTGAGACAAACAAAAATGGAAACACAACATACCAAAACTTACAGGACGCAACAAAAGCAGTTCTAAGAGGGAAGTTTATAACGATAAATGCTCATATTAAGAAAAAAGAAAGATCTCAAATAAAAAGCCTGATTTTACACCTCAAGAAACTAGAAAAAGAACAAACTAAAGCCAAAGTTAGTAGAAGGAAGGAAATAACAAAGATCAGAGTAGAAATAAATAAAGACTAGAATGATAATAGAAAAGACCAACAAAAGTAAAAGTTGGTTTTTTTTAAAGATACATAAAATTAACAAAATTTTAGCTAGACTAAGAAAAAGAGAGAAGACTCAAATACCACAGAAATACAAAGGATCATAAGAGACTACTGTGAACAATAATATGCCAACAAGTTGCCAATAAGAAATGGATATATTTGTAGAAACATACAACCTACCAAAACTGAATCATGAAGAAATAGAAAATCTGAGCGCCCCAGTGTTTATAGCAGCAATGTCCATAATAGCTAAACTATGGAAAGAGCCCAGATGTCCATCGACAGATAAATGGATAAAGAAGATGTGGTGTATGTGTGTACACACACACACACACACACATACACACACACACACACACACACACACACTGGAATATTATGCAGCCATCAAAAGTGAAAGCTTGCCATTTGCAATGACATGGATAGAACCAGAGGGTGGTATGCTAAGCAATATAAGTCAGTCAGAGAAAGACAATTATCATATGATCTCACTTATATGTGGAACTTAAGAAACAAAGCAGAGGATCATAGGCAAGGGAGGAAAAAATAAAACAAGACAAAATCAGAGAGGGAGACAAACCACAAGAGACTCTTAACCGTAGGAAACAAAATGAGGGTTGCTGGAGGGGGTGGGGGATGGGGTAACTGGGTGATAGACATTAAGGAGAGCATGTGATGTAATGAGTACTGGGTATTATATCAGACTGATGAATCACTGACCTCTACCTCTGAAAGCAATAATACATTATAGATTTAATAATTGAATTTAAATTAAAAAAATAAATCAAAATTTAAAAAAAAAGAAAATCTGAACAGACCAATAATGAGCGAGGAAATCTTCTCTTTTCAGGGCAGAGAGAGCCTAGCTAGGCCTGAGAGGTGCAGAGGGGGTTTTCCATCTCCTGGGCTGGGCTGGCAGATCCTTTGGGGTTGAGGAAACCAGCCAGCCACCCAGACCCTGGCGTGGAGCCAAGAGCATGGAGTAAGTGGTGGGATGAGGCTGTGAGTGACCAGAATGCCACTCACATGGAAGTTTCTGCATCAGAGTACAGCCCTCCTAGAAACTGGGGCTCTGGTTGCATGAGATTCTTCTGGTTCCTTCACTGTAAAATGTAAAGGAAACTGTTTTAGGGAGTTTGGGTTTCCTCGTCTGGTCCCCAAGTTGAGGGTGTGTTAAAGAAACAAAATATAACAAGAGCCTAGATCAGTTGTTGTGAAGAGGGTTTCCCAAGATTCAGGGCTTGTTCTGAAAGTGGGGTGTTTACTGTCTAGTGCTAAGTTTCCGATCCTAGGGTACATGGTTCTATTTTGGGGTGAAGGTACCATTTCTGTAGGCAAGATTCTGGCTTGGTATTGAGGTGCCCATTTTGGGGGTCTGATTTCCATGCTGGGGTGAGAGTTCCATTTCTGGAGGGGAGTTTTCACCTCAGGGTCGCAGATTCATGATTGCAGTTGAGCTTTGAGTCTTGGGGCCAAGAATCCTTTTTGGCCTTCCATATTCTAGGATTGGGTTGAGGTTCAATTCTTAGGCTTGGGGTTTGATTATCAGGCTGCAGGTCTTGTGCCCTGGGAGGAAGGGAAGAACTAGAATTCCCTTTCACTTCTGGAGAAGACTTTCTGGGACCAGCAGCAGAGGAATGGGCCAATAGACTCATGAGCTGATGGTCAGGAGGCCTGGGGTCCAGCCCCTGCCTGGATGTGAGACTGAAGATAAATCACTTGTAAGCATTAGGTCTTCGCTGGAAGCATGGCCGGGCAGGAGTGTTGACTCACAAAACACCATCCAAGCTCTCTTGATCCTCCCAAAATGACACTAATGGTGGGTTCCACAGGCACCGATGGCCATTGCTCGGTGAGTCAAATCCATGATGACAGCGCTCAAGCTGCCCTGGGCACTGTCAGCTTGGTCCAATTAGTGCCAATTGGATCTTAACTTGTGCTGAGGGGCCCTGGGGCAAGGGAGCGAACACTGAGTGGGATATGTTAAATCTGGGGCCCTGGGGCTTGGTGTGTGGCTCTGGCAGGCGGGAGCTGGGCTGGGTTGGGCCCACAGCTTCCCTCCTAGTGGGCCAGTTCTCACATAGCCCAGGCGGTGGGTGCAGACATACCGTAAACTGTGATCTGAGGGGCCTGGCTCTCTCCACTGTGCTCTGTGGAGGAGAGTGACTGGGATGCGGGGGGATTATTCTGTCCTCTGCCCCCAGCCTGGCTAGCGCCCAGCTGAGAAACATCTGCTTCTATAGAGGGCCACCGCCCTAACTCCCCTCTCTCATTTCTTTCTCCTGTTACTCCAATGTGGATCCTCTCAGACAGCCGAAGTTGCTGGGAACAAAAAAGCCCATTGTGTTTGTCTGGGACTTTCAGCTTTGTGAAGCCCTCCTGGATCTTGCTCCACATCTCCTAGAGATTGCTGAGACAGGTGGTCTTGGCCTTATTTCCTGGAGGAACAAACTGAGGTCCAGTTGGGTGGACATTTCCAGGGTACCCTCAATGATGCCTGTACCCGCTTGCCCAGGGTCACAGAACTGGCCAGTGGGCCTTGAACGCGAGTGCCTGCCTTGTGGCCTCCTAGCCCCACGACACCCCTCTGGCAGGTGGACCTTCCTGTCTCAGAGGCCCTCCTCTGTTCAACCCAAACGGGAGACAGCAGTGAGTAATGCAGAGCTGTCAGGGTGAGGCCATGCAGGGAGTTTCCAGCTCAGGGGCAATTTCTCTAATGTTCCAGAAGAACTTCTCCTTTAGGACAGAGCCCCTTCCCTATGGCCCAGGAAACTCAGGCACCACAGAAGATGGGGGAGTTTTCTCCACCACTAGCTCTGTCCCAGGGATGTAGGGGGTGCTCTGTCTGGGTCTGCAGGGACCCTCCGAGCCCCCCTGTCTGGGCCTGGCCAAGGTACATGGGAGGTTGAGGAGCCTGGGGATCCCACTGGGCTAAGGAAACTCAACCCAGACAGTGGACTCTGGCGTGGTCCAGCAGGCCTCTGGAGTTCCCCAAGGGCATGGGGCGGGGGAACCTAGGGGGTGAGGAGGGAGGAAGAAAGCAGGCAGGGTAGAGGCCCTGTGGTTGAGGAACGGACTCTGGAGTCAGATTTCGTCTCTGCTGCGTGTGCCGCCCGGAGCCAGAGGCTTACTCCTGCATACCTGCATTCCTTATCGGAGATGATGCTTGACGAGTCAGGAGTGCACCATAAATACTAGTCGTTGTCATCCTGAGGCTCAGCCCGCAGGTCCCAACTTAGACATCACTTCTACCGGGAAGCCTTCCCTGACCCCCCACCGCCATCCCCCGGCTGGGTTAGATGGCCTCTGTGTCCTCCTCACTGCAGCCCTGGGCTCCCCGCACAAGCACGGAGCCAACCAGGCTTGAGGGCCTGGTCGGCTGTCGGTGTCCCGCGCGGCCTGCGCGCTCACTGGCCCGGCACACCCAGTAGGTGCTCAACAAATATTTTGAAATAAAGGCAAGAATGGGCTGATTCTGGGAAAGTCAAACTTTTCTTTCCCGGCCCCTCAGCGCTGCAACAGCCCACTTTCTTTTCTTGGTTGAAGTGACATTTCCCAAATACCAGGCTCTGGGGCCAAGACAAGAGAAGGGAAGAGTGATGTGGGACTGTCGGTTCATCCATTCATGCCTTGATGACACAGATGTTCTCGGGGGTGCCGGGCCTCTGGGGATGGATGTGCCCCCATCCTTACAGCACTCCTGGTGCTGATCCCTGGGGCTGAGAAAGGTCAGAGGAGGGGAGGGTGGTCAGCTAGGCTGAGTAGAGTCAGGGAGGGCTTCCAGGAGGAGAGATTGGTTTTGCAGAATGATGGGGAAGTTTGGGTAGATAACAGATGGGCCTTCTCTTGGGGGTGGGCACAGAGCAGCTGGAGAAGATGGAGCTGCCTGATATATGGCAATAAGGCAAAGCTGGCCAATGACGTCGTGGCCTGAGGGTGTGGGGGCCTTGGCTATCTTGCTAAAGATAGCTGTGGGTACCACTGATCCTCGTGCTGCCGTCCACAGACAAGTGACCCTGGGCAGGTCATGGCATGGCCCGAGGGCTAGTGTACCCACCTGCAGGATGGGAGCTGTGGTGGCCGCCACTCAGGGTGGTCAGCCCACCGTGGCAAACCCCTTTGTAAAAGAAGACGGCCCAGGCAATGGAGGGACGGAGCGGCCGTGCAGAGGGGCAGGCGAGGAGGCAGGTATGGGGGGATGCTACGTGGGAAAACAGGAAGGCAGTCCTGCTTCAGGCTTCTGTTTTGTAAATAATTAAATTCTTATCTCGGGTTTGTGGGGCCCACGCTGCAGGAGGCAGATGGGGCCGCTGGGAACAAGGTGCTGTGTTGTCCAGGAAGTGGTGGAGTCCCTCCCCTGCCCTTTTCCCTCTCTCCCAGTCCCCTGGTCATGGCAGTAAGGAGTCTTCTAGGGTCTTCTGGCCTTGTCACTCCTTCCCTGCATTTCTCTTTGTCCCTCCTTGTCTCCACCTTGTCATTGTCTGGTTCCCCTTCACATTCTCACCGCTTGCCCCCTGTACCCCCAGGCCCCAGGCCCGTTGGCGCCGTTACCCTGTGCCTGCCTCACTGCTGCCTGTTGAAACCCTTCTCCCTCCCCAGTGGCCCTTCCCAAACACCCCACCTCCTTGCGTCCAGCACGACCCCCTAGGTCTGCTCAGGGGCCTCAGGGAAGCACTGACCTCTCCCTCGCCCCATGCTCCAGAGACAAGCAGTCGTTTTTTCATTTGTAGTGCTTGATACAGAGAACGTGAAGGTCTGTTTAGTCTTGTCCAGCTAACATAAACCAGCCGGAACTGGGCCATGGTGAGGACTTTGCTGTAAGTTCCCTTATTTGGAATGAAATTCATTGTTTTTCACGGGGAGGCAGTGGGGGCTTTGGGGAAGCCCCTCTGTGCCCCCTCCTTAGGACGTGGTCTGCAGGGCCCCTCCAAAGGTCACCAAGGTGTCTGTGACATAGAGCCTGGCCCTAGGACACCAGTTACCCCCAGTACCTCAGGGATGGAGAGGGCCTGGGGTCATGTTGTCCGGCACTGACCTTTCCCAGGGGAGAAACAAGCTCAGAGAGAAGGGACCTGCCCAGAGTCCCAGGGCAAGTTGGAGCAGACGGAGGTCTAGAAGGCTCCCGAGTCTCTGGCTCTCAGATCTCTGTGCTTTGCCAGGACGCCTCTGGCCTAGGAGCTGTGCGGAGTGGGGGTGCTGGTGAATCTAGCTGCAAGAGGCCTTTCAGTCTGGGCATCTTCCAAGGCTTCCGGCCTAGCGGCTAAACACAGAGGCCTGGGGCAGTGAGCTGGGGGGCCCCCCGGGTGTGAGAGAGAAGGAAGGGCAAGGAAGGCAGGGGGTGGTGTGAGGGAAGGGGGAGGTGGCTGAGGGTCCAGGAGAACTGGTTCTGGTCCTGACTCTGCTGCTATTGCTGTAACTTCGGGCTCTCAGATGCCTTCTTTGACCTCGGTCTTCCCCACTTGTCCTAGAGGCTCAGCCTTTTTTGTGCCTCTCCCAGAGTATGCCTTGGATGAACTCAGGCCAGGGAATGATGGGCTGTGGGACCCCGCTCACCCGGCAGGTCATTATCCCTCTCTGGGCCCAGGTTCCCCTTCCTTGCAAAGGGGGGTGTGGACCCTTCATGAGTCCTCTGCAAGAGCATGAGTCTTAGAGGCAGAACTCGGGTCTCGGTCTTGCCTCTGATACTTTCTTAGCTGGGCTACTCATGAGGGACACAGGCTTCCAAACCTGGGGCTCTACAGGGAGCAGTGGGGGTCTTTGCAAGAAGGACATGAACTCATATCCCCAAAACGTCTATCCCGGAGTGCCCAACAAATAGAGTGGGGAGTGGGGCAGGAAGCAGGCCAGCGTGGTGGCTGTTGCCTCTGAGCTGCTCAGCCTACCCAGGCCCGCCTCGGGGCTCCCTGTGGCCCCGCTTCCTTTGCTCTCTCCTGGGCCCCTACTGGAAGAACAGCAAGCGCATGTTTAGATATTCTTTCTAGAGGGAGTTCCCCATTTAAAATCCTTTAAAAAGAACTTCTCATTTATTCACTGATTCTTTTCACAGAGATCACACAGCTGGGACGTAGGAAGCTGCAACTGACCAGTGTAGGAATCCCCGGGTCTGAAAAAGGAAAGAAAGATGTTAGGAAGCGCAGGCCTGAGAAATTGTAACCGGAAGGCCCTGGTGCTGGGGAAACCAGGGCAGGAGACACTGTCTTTGTTTACTATGAACATTCCAGGCGCTGCTCTTTTAGCAGTAACACTAGTACTAGTATCCAAGGCTGTGTGTAAAGGTACGTTAAACGTCTGCTTCTAGATGGTTGGCGAGGCACTCATTTACAAAAGATCATCTCGTTGCCAAGAGCACATCACACCCTAGCAAACATTAAACTCAGCATTAAAGTGAATGGAGATGATGTAAAGACCAACAAAACCACACTGGCCCTGGGCATTCCTGGGCAGTGGGAAGCCATTGAAGGTTTTAGATTTGCTTTTTAGGTAGATCAGTCTAGCTGCCTTGTGGAGGATGGATTTAAGAGGGACAAGATGGGGGCAGGGAGACTAGTTATAATGCAAGCATAGCTGTCTCGGGGAAGGATGCCTGGGCCTGAACTGCAGTTTTGGTGAAAGAGAGGAAGGGATAGCTTTTGAGACACACTGAGCAGGGGTGCCTGGCGGGGGTCATAAGGGAGAGGGAGGAATCCAAGATGGTGCCCAGGTTTTCAGGTGGCTGGGAGGATGGAAATTCCATCGAGACCCCAGGCAGCAGGGGAGGACTGGAGGGGAAGCTGGTGGGTTGAGTTTTGGGATGCCAGAGGAGCGTTGAGGCATTCTGGGGGAGACACTTGGGTCAGCAGCTCCATGTGTGAGCTCCAGGATCGTGGGGGAAGTCATGACTGCAACCTGTTGTCAGCAATGGGTGCCACTTAAACTTTGAAGGTGAGTGAGGGATCCCAGGGCAGACAGAACAAATCTGTGAAGGAGTTGGGCGAGGAGTAAGGGAAAATCAAGAAAAGGCAGCTGGCCAGAGAAGCTGACGGAGGTCATGGGGGTAGAGTTTAGAGGTTGTGGTGTGGCATGTGAGGTGGTCCTCAGACCTTAATGAGCCTACGGATTGCCTGTAGATTGTAAACATGCAGGCTCCTGGAGCCTACATCCAGATAATCTGGCTTAGTCAGTCTGGGGTTGGGCTTCTGGGATCTGCTTTTTTAAACAAGAATCTCAGGTGATACGGATGTGAGAGATCTGTGGACCACCCATTGTGAAACGCTTCCCTGGGAGTCGGTCAGATCTGGGCTTCAATCTTGGCTCTTGGGTCTTGACATTGGGCAAGTCCCTTGATCTTCCAAATCTTCGGTTTCTCTATTGTTAAGTAGGCATACTAGTTCCCACTTCACAAGGTGATCGTGTGGATTAACTGGGGTGGCTCAGGACCTGGTCCATAGTAAAATGTCAGTCAACAGTAGGCACTTCTTGTTCATAACTAGAAGTTTGAAGATAGTGAGCAATGGGACAGGGTTCAGCCTAATGGGAGTCCTCCCCTGCCTAGTGTCTAGCTGGCCCCAGATTCCATCTCCAAGGTGTCTTGTCTGAGTTGATAGGACTGGGGGGCTCCTGGCTCATCTAATCAAGCCCACAAAAACTCATGAATCAAATCAGAAGTCAATTTACCATTTGGCAGTGAGAATTTACTGTCAGATGGACCGGGCAGTATGTCAACTGCTTGCCATTTTCTTCCCTTGCAGGAAGCTCCTTGAGTGCTGGGTGAACCTGGCATCTGACCAGGGAGCTGAGGCTACAATCTGAGATTTTAATGCCCTTGGGCCCTGAACTCCACCCAGACCACTTCACCAACAGGGAGATGCCTACCAGGTGGACCCAACGGCTAGGCCAGCCCTGGCTGTGCTCCCATGGGCCCCACTACAGTTTGCTTCAGGGACACCCCTTTCCTCTTTTTCCTTGGCATCCAATGAACACCTCTTTGCTTTAGGTTTGTTAATACCTCCAGTCAGGTTTCTTTTACTGGGGCTGTTTCGTCTCTCGAGGGTAACTTTGCATGCTCTGATTCATGGCCAGTCGATTTCATAGACTGAAAATCAGGCAGTTTATTGTCAAGTGCATTGGGGAGGCACCTCATTGTGGCCCATTCCCCACTTACTGTCCACACAGGCTTTCAAGAAGGAGGGAGTGTGGTAAGTCCACAATGGTACCTCTATACACAGGATGACTTTGCAACTTTTAATATTCAGTGGTACTGTTTTTAAAAATGTGCACCACATTGTTTAGAGCAAAAAGCAAATTGCACGGTATGCCTAGTGTGCATCCTATGATCCTATTTGTGTTTAGAGTATTATATTTTTCCTTTCTCTCCCCTTCCTTCCTTCCCTCCCTCCCATCCCTCTTTCCTTCCTTCCAACTAATATTTGTTTAGTGACTACTATGTGCCAGGCACTGTTCTAGGCATTAGGATATAGCTGTGAACAAATTCTCTGTCTCATGGAGTTACATTCTTATGAGTATGAGGAGAGACAGACACACACACACACACACACACACACACACACACACACAAAGAAAGAAAGAAAGAAAGAAAAAGACGACATATGGGATGTCAGATGGTGATAAGTGCTCTGGAGAGAAATAAATCATGGGCTGTGGCAGGGATGGAATTACGGGTGGGAAGTCTGGTGGTGTTTACACTTTAAATAAATTGGCCAGAGAAAGCCTGATGGCATTTGAAAATGACCAGAAGGAGGTGAAGGAGTGATCAATGTAGATGTCTAGAGGAACAACTCTCTCTTCTGTGGTTTGATGTTTTGTTATCTATCTATCTATCTATATCTATCTATCTATCTATCTATCTATCTATCTATCTATCTATGCATCTGTTCATTGCCCATCCATATTTTCTTTGTACAAACACAGACCAAGGCTGAATGGATGCCCTCCCAGCTGTTACCAGTGGCTACCTCTGGAGAATAGGCTGGGGATGGAGTGGTATGGAAGAATGGGATGCTTTTATTTTTACTCCACACTAATTGGTATGGTTTTGTTTGTTTTTAAATAATAAGCATGTAGTGCTTTTATACTTCAAACTTTTTTTAAAAATGAACTTTTATATCCCTGCCCACTCCCCCAAGAGAGGGTGGTCAACAGAATGAACTCCCTGCTTTGGCAAGCTGTATTGAGGAATGAATGAGATTCTTGATATATAATGGCCAGTGGTTCTGCCTGGTGCTTAATAAAGGTTAAATTCCTTTTCCTTCTCTTAATTTTTCCCCCTCAGTGCCCAGGACAGGGCTAGGTGTTCAAAAGTGCATAATGGCAATGGATGAAATTCAAGCAAATCCTGAACTCACTGCCCTTACTGGGAGCCCCTGGGAGTCAGTGACAAGGCTCCAACTCTCATGCCTCTGGAGGCTGGGTAGGTCTGGTTCCCCTCCATAGAGATCAGAGAACCCTGTAAGGACTCATCTAGAGGAACTTAAACCCTCCTAGAGCATGCGTGTGGTTTTGGACCCCTGTCTCAGACATAACACTGCATCCTTCTCATCATTTTGGTCACCGTTTTATTTTTTATTTATTGTTAGTAGGCTCCATGCATGGAGCCTAGCATGGGGCTTGACGCGGGGCTCAAACTCACGACCCTGAGATCAAGATCTGAGCTGAGATCAAGAGTCAGACACTTAACTGACTAAGTCACCCAGGTACCCCTTGGTCACCATTTTAAATTCTATCATCACCAGCAACAGATGCTTTAAAAACAGTTTATTGCCTAAATTATTGTGAGTAATATATTCTTGGCCAACATCTCTCCATTTCCCCCACCCCTCAGCCTCTGACAACTACTATTCTGCTCTCTGCTTTTATGAATTTGACTTTTTTAGATTTTATGTATAAGTAAGATCATGCAGGACTTGTCTTTCTCTGTCTGGCTTATTTTACTTAGCATAATGCCCTCTCGGTTCATCCATGTTGTCCCAAATGGCAGAATTTCCTTCCTTCTTAGGCTGAATAATATTTCATTTTGTATATATATACCACATTTTCTTTATCCATTCATCTGTAGATGGACACTCAGGTTCTTTCCATATCTTGGCTATTGTGAATAGTGCTACAGTGAATATGTGAGCACAGATATCTCTTCGAGATAGTGATTTTATTTCCCTCAGAAGTGGGACTGCCGGATCACTTGGTAGTTCTGTTTTTAATTTTTTGAGGAACTTCCGTACTTTTTTTTTTTTAAATAATGGATGTACATTCCCACCAGCATTGTTCAACAGGTCCCTTTTTTCCATGTTCTTGCTGGCACTTGTTATCTCTAGTCTTTTTGAGAATAGCCATCTGACAGGTGTGAGCTGATATCTCATTGTGGTTTTGATTTGCATTTCCCTGATGATGAGTGATGTTGAACACCTTTTCATCTTCTTGTTGGCCATTTGCATGTCTTCTTTGGAAAAATGACTATTCAGGTCCTTTGCTCATTTTTTTTAAAAAAATCTAGTTATTTGTTGTTGTTGTTTTGTTCTGTTTTTTGTTTTGTTTTGTTTTGTTTTTTTGCTATTGAGTTGTTTGAGTTTCTTGTACATTTTGGATGTTAACCCCTTCAGATGTACGGTTTGTGAATATTTTCTCCCACCTGTAGGTTGTCTCTTCACTCTGTTGATTGCTTCCTTTGCTGGGCAGAAGCTTTTCAGTTTGACGCAGTCCCACTTGCCTATTTTTGTTTTTGTTGCCTGTGTTTTTGGAATCATATCCAAAAAAATCATCGTCAAGACCAACGTAAAGCTTTCCCCCTATGTTTTCTTCCAGCACTTTTGTAGTTTCAGGTTTTACGTTTAAGTCTTTAATCCATTTTGAGTTGATTTTTGTATCCGGTGTGGTATGTGGTCCAACTTCATAATTCTGCATGTAGACATCCAGTTTTCTCAGTACCATTTACTGAAGAGGCTCTTCTTTCCCCATTGTGTGTTCTTGGCACCCTTGACAAAGATCGGTTGATCATAAATGCTTGGATTCATTTGTGGGCTCTATTTTCTATTCCATTGGTCTATATGTCTGTTTTTATGCCAGTACTAGAGTATTTTGAGTACTATAGCATTATTATAATTTGAAATCAGGAAGTGTGAGGCCTCTAGCTTTGTTCTTCTTGCTCAAGATTGCTTTGATTGTTCAGGATCTTTTATGGTTCCATATGAATTTTAGGATTGTTTCTCTATTTCTGTGAAAAATAACATTGGAATTTTGATAGGAATTGCCTTGAATCTGTAGATTGCTTTGGGTGGTATGGACATTGTGACAATATTAATTCTTCCAATCCATGAACATGAGATATCTTTCCATTTATTTGTGTCTTCTTTAATTTCTTTCACCAGTGTCTTACAGTTTTCAGTGTACTGATCTTTCACCTCCTTGGTTAAATTTATCCCACAGTATTTTGTTCTTTTTGATGGGATTGTTTTATTAATTTTTTTGGATAGTATTTTGCACTTGTCTTTTCTGTGTATAATTTGACAGCATTTTTGGGGGTACTAGCTTTTAGAGCACGCTTTCAAAGCATTCAACCTTGTTTTTGTTTTGTTAACCATTTTTAGGTGTACAGTATACTGACATTGAGTACGTTCGCATTGTTTTGCAACATCACCACCGTCCATCTCCAGAACTTTTTTCATTTTCCCAAACTGAAACTCTGTACCCAATAAACACTAACTCCTCATTCCTCCTGCCTCCAGCCCCTGGCAGCCATCATTTTATTTCCTGTCTCTATGCATTTGACTACTCTAGGTGCCTCATATAAGTGGAATTATATGGTATTTGTCCTTTCATGACTGGCTTTTTTCACTCAGCGTTATTGCCCTCAAGGTTCATCCATGTTGTAGCGTGAAACAGAATTTCCTTATTTAAGGCTGAATAATATTCCATTATGTGTGTATCTGTCTCTCTATATATCACATTTTGTCTATCCATTCACCTGTCAATGGACACTTAATGTTGTTTCTATCTTTTGGCTGTTGTAAATAATGCATCTATGAACACAGGTGCACAAATACGTGTTTTGAGACTTTGCTTTCAGTTCTTTTGGGTGTGTACCCAGAAGTGGGATTGTTACATCATATGGTAATTCTGTTTTTAATTTTTTGAGGAACTGATTCAACTTAGTTTTTACCAAAAACCCTGTAATTTTCTTTCCTCATCGTCTCCTCTCACACCCATATTTAATGGATTTTAAAAAGTAGCTTTATTGAAGTATAATTGACATGTAATACACTACACATATTTATAATGTATTATTTGATGTGTTTTGACAGACATGTATATCTGAGACCATCAGCACCATCCCGTTAATGAAAGTTTCCATCACCCTTAAAACTTCTCTTGTGCCTTTTATAACCTGCTGTCTTACTCCTCCCTATCCCCTCCCCATACTGAAGCAACCGCCGATCTGCTCTCTGTCACTGTAGATTAAGATGCCTTTTTAAAGAGTTCTGTATAAATGGAATCATAGAGCATGTACACTCTTGTCCTCTGGCTTCTTCCACTCACTTATTTTGAGACTCGTTCATATTGTGGTGTGTATTAATAATTCATTTTTTTTTATTATTGCTTAGCGGTATTCCATGTATGTATGTACAATTTGTTTATCTGTTCACCTGTGGATGGACTTTTGGGTTGTTTTCAATTTTATGCTATTACAAATAAAGTTGCTAAGAACTTTTGCATAAAGTCTATGTATGGACATGCATTTCCTTTTCTTTGGGGTAACTACCTAGGAATGGAATGGCTGGATCATATGGTAGGTGTGTGTTTAGCATAAAATAAACTGACAAAAAAATAGTTGTTCCATTTATATTTTCACCAGCAGAGTATGACAGTTCTAATTTCTCTACATTCTCACCACCACTTGGTATGGTCAATCATTTTAATTTTGGCCATTCTAATAGATGTGTAGTGGTATCTCACCAGGGCTTTAATTGGCATTTCCCTAAAGATGAATTATTTTGAACATTTTTTTCATATGCTTAATTGCCATCTGTATATCTACTTTGGAACCTGCTGAAATTTTCCCCAGTGTTATTGAAATATAATTGACACAAAACATTGTATAAGTTTAAGGTATACAATGTGTTGATTTGATACATTTATATATTGTAAAATGATTACCACCCTAGCATTAGCTAGCACCACCATCCCATCACATAGTAACCATTTCTTTTTTGTGGTGAGGACATTTAATATTTACTCTCTTAGCAACATTCGGGTATATAACACAGTATTATTAACTGTAAGCACCATGCTCTACATTAGATCCCCAAACCTGTTAATCTTATAAGTGGAAGCTTGTATTCTTTGACCAATATCTCCTCATTTCCCCTACCTCCCACCCCCTGGTAATCACCACTCTACTCTCTGTTTCTTTGAGTTTGACTATTTTAGATTCTACATATAAGTAATATCATACAGTACTGTATTTTGTTTCTGTCTGACTTATTTCACTTAGCACAATGCTCTCAAGGTTCATCCAACTTACCGCAAAAAGCAGGGGTTCCTTCTTTCTCATTGGCCCATTACTTCTTATTGGGTTGTTTGCTTTCTTATTTTTGAGTTTTGAGACTTCTCTATATATTTTGGATTCTCTATTAAATATGTTCTTTGCAGTCATTTTCTCCCAGTCTCTGACTTGTCTTTTCATTCTCTTTAAAGAGACTTTTGATACTTTTTATGTAATATTTAAATACATTACATAGTTTCCTGGCATACCAACCTGTCAAAACAAGTTCAGGGACAACGCATCTGCTCATATTGAGCATACAGTTCAGTTGGGGGGAGTGGAAGGATGTGCAGGGACACCAGGAAAGACCCCCACCTGTTTTGAAGAGTCTATGTGCTGGGGGCATCATTCATAATATTTTCCAGAGGGAGCAGGGCTCATCATAATGGCCAAGGACCCTGTTTTTATTTGAGATGGCAATGTGTCCAATGAAAAGACTACATATCCCTGCTTCCCTTGCAGCATGGGGTAGTCATGTGACTATATTCTGGTCAATGAGTGTAAATTTGACTTGTTGGGCGGACTTCAAATAAGGTTCCTTTAAAGAGGGGCAGAGGCTGGTGTAGATCCTTTGATTTTGGTTTTCCATGATCTTCCTGCTTCCTGCCTGGAATGTGGACAAGGTGGCTGGAGCTTCAGCAGCTATCCTGGATCATGAAGCAAACTTGAAGTGTCATGTGGAATGGTGAGGTAGAAAGATAAAAGAAGCCTCGTTCCCTGATGACTACAGAACTGATATACTAGCCTTGGACTATGTCCTTACAGACTTCTTCTATGTGAGAGAAAACACCTTCAGTGTTTAAAAATCCATGTTATTTCTGGTTTTTGTAATTATCAACCAAATGCAATTTCTAAAGGAATTTGGTTAATATGGCAGTGGGTCAAGGGGAAGTCAGTTCTTTTTTTTATTATTATTTTCTTGAGAGAGAGAGAGAGAGCTCAAGCAGAGGGAGCAGCAGAGGGAGAGGGAGAAGCAGGCTCCCCATGGAGCAGGGAGCCCAACACGGGACTCGATCCCAGGACCCCAGGATCATGACCTGAGCCAAAGGCAGCCACTTAACCGACTGAGCCACCCAGGCGTCCCAAGTTCTTCTGCATATATATTTATGTCATTGAGATCATACTGTTACAGTATTTTTTATTCCTGCTTTTCTCTTCCTACTTACTTTATCAGTACTATTGTTTCCTCCATCTTTATAATCATCTTCACCTCTATCACCCTCCTCTTCATATTGTTGCATGGATAATAATAATTTTCATTATTATAACAATCTTTGAGAGAATTCACTTCTTGTTGATGGAGGATTGTTTGTATGTGGAATGTATTTCTCTTGGTATATATTCCATTGAAGGGTAAAGGAAGGGGAGACTAAGGGAAGCTTTGACATTGAGGAGCATCTGTGGAAATGGGTGGAGTTAGTAATCAGATTTAGGGTAGCTTCAGTGTTCACTGGTCACGGGCCATGCCAATCATTTCTGCCATGCAGATAGCCAGTATTGTCCCCCATGGGGAAGCTCTCCAGGGATGTAAGTGAAACAACAGGGATGTTTTTCAGTCTTCTGCCAGGGTTGGACTGTGGGGCAGGTCAAAGTCAGCAGTGCCTGTAAAGAAAGGCTGGGGAAATTAAACTTGATGGTGTAAGAAATAAGAAACAAGTGAAGGTTCTTGAGTAGGGAAGTAGCATGGTTTGTATAGGAAGGATTGCGGGGGGTACTCAAAGGTGGGTGGGCCACTTAGGAGGCTTTCATACCACTATGAAAGGGCGAGAAGTGGTCAAAGTTAAGTGTTAGGCAGATCATGTATTGAACAGTTAAGCAGACATCAAGAGAGGATTAAACATGCAAAAATTATTTAAAAAATTACCAGAGGAAATACCTGTGTGAGGAAAAATGGGAAGAAGTGGGGAGAGCCTGGGTGAGTCATCAGACCTCAATGCAAATGTGGCCCTCAGTGAAGGAGAGGAGTGGAAGAAAGTTTGATGGAAGTATTTTAGACTGTAGTCAGTTCTCAGGAAAGTTCTGCAAACCCTTGGGGAGTCCTCAAGCCCCAGCCACAGTCACTGGTCAGAGGAGTGCCATATCGCCCAGGAATGAGCCTGCCTTAATATCCCTGTCCCACTCCATCATTGGCTGGGAGCAGTGGTGGGAAGCCTGGCCATGGAGCAATGACTGGGATGGATTTCAGAGTTCCAGAGCTGGGGCCCTCAGTGGGCTGTGCTTCCTGTGGTGGGAGATCTAAGAGGGGATGACAGGCAGGGGACGAGGAGGGTGAGTGCTGTGTCTTAGGGCTGTCGTTACAAGTAGCAATGCTGACCCAGACTGGCTTAAAAAATGAGGAGCCATACTATCTCAGATCACAGGAAGTCCAGGGGTGGGTGGATTTCAAGGTTGGTGGTCAAGGATGTGGTCAAGGATGAGGTACTTGCCATCTCTGCTCTGCCATCCATGGGTTGGCATCCTTCTGGACTGGTAGTGACATGACATGACAGTCCCAGGAATCACAACTAGACACAACAATATTTAGAGGAAGAAGAACAACCTCTCTCTTAGGCTTCTTTGTGAGGAACAAGGACATCTTTTTCAGAGGGGTTTGGCAGACTTTCCACTAAGCTTCATTGGCCCAAAGTGGGCCACATGGCCATTCTTGACCCAGTCACTGACAAAGGGATCGGAACCATTGTGATCGGTTTTTACCAGTGGATTGCCACCCTGGCTGCACATAGAACCACCTGGAGAGATTTTAGAAACACCCATGCCTGGGCCTGTCTTCAGAGTTTCTGTATTACTTGGTCTGGCGTGGGAACTGGGCATTTGATACCTTCCTGAGGCGATGCTGATGTGCGGCCCGCGTGGAGAACCACTGTCAATGTGGAGTAGAATGGATGCTGGGGAGGTGGCCACGATGCTCCTTACAGTCACTTACTACTTTTGTGTGGCTCGTGCAAGTCACAACCTCTTTGGGCCTTAGTTTCCCCATTTGTAAAATGGGAGCTGACCGGAGCCACCTCCCACCATTCCTGGGAAGCCTGAGTGAGCTCATGGCTGCTCACAGACTTTGCACACTGGAAGTCACTGACACCCGCGGGCTGGTTGCTCATCCTCCTCCTTCGGTTTGGAGGGAAAATTTAGCAGGGTAGCGATTTCTCTTAAGCACGGCTTCCTGCCATTAAAATAAAAAATGAAAGAGAAGGAAAAAAACGACAGACCAGGAAGCCAGAGGCAATCGCAGTGGGCTTTTTTCTTCTGGGAAGGCGTGGGTTTGAATGTGCTGCTATAAATGGTTTATGCAAACGAGTTGGAGGGGCTCATCCCCCTGCCGCCTGAATCCGGGAGCGAGCTGCTGGGAGACAGCCAGGCACATGGCTTCTAGCAGCTTCTCCTCTAGTCCTGTCTGGGCGGCTGGGGGCTGGCGGATCCTCCCCTGCTGCCTCCAGGGAAGATGGTCAGATAAGGCTCTGGTTCCTCAGTGTCCCGGGACACAGCCTGCTGCTCAGCTTCTGAGCTGTTTCTGTCTGAGTGCACCCTGGCTGGTGCTGCCCGGTGTACTGAGGGAACCCTCAGGAGGGCTATGAGATCAGGGGCCAGGCAATCTCTTACCCTCGGCTACCACTGTGTCCACAGGGCCCCGGGGCCTCACGGCTGGGAGAGTGACCTTACAGCTGTTCTCTGGAGCCTGGGTAAGGGGCAGATGCGGCCCAGTAAAGACCACCCACCAGCAGCCCTGGCCTCTCTTCCTCCCTCCTCCTCTTCTTCTCCTTCTTTTTGTTTTTCCTTCATAAAATATACTTTGAGTGCTACCCAGTGCCCAGCATGTGAGGTGCTGGGGAGCTAGAGCTAAAACGTCTGCCCTCAGGTTGCTCCCAATATGGGAAGGGGACCTCTCCCATCATTGCAGGGCTGGGCTGCACAAAGGGCTGGACATGCCCTGGAGGAGGAAGGTCCCGTCTGCCCTGGCGTGTTAGGATGATCTCAGGGAAAGGGCCCTCTGAGCTGGGAGACGAAGGTGAGGTAGGAGTTTCTGAGTGCCTCGTGTGGTGAGGGGCATTCCAGGTAGAGGAGCAGTGTTCGAAGAGCCATGGCCATGTGAGGGGCAGCCGTGTTCTAGTAGACATGTGGTTCTTTTTTTTTTTTTTAAGATTTTATTTATTTATTTGAGAGAGAGAGAGAGCAAGAGTAGAGCAAGAGCAAGAGAGAGAGAGAGCATGAGCAGGAGAGGGAGAGGGAGAAGCAGGCTCCCCGCGGAGCAGGGAGCTCGATGCGGGGCTCGATCCCAGGACCCTGGGATCATGACCTGAGCCGAAGGCAGACGCTTAACGACTGAGCCACCCAGCCGCCCCTACATGTGGTTCTTGTGCAGGGAGTGTAGGTACTTGGTCTGGAGGGGGGGGGATGTCACAGGAGGTGAGGTCAGACATGTGCACTGGGGCCAGTTCACAGAAGACCTTGAATGCTCCCAAAGGAGGGTCAAGTTTATCTACTGTGGGCTCTCAGCTGGGCAGTGACCCCACTAGATTAGTCAGGCAGAAAGGTCAGCCTGGCAGCCCTGAGGAAGAGGAATGCGAGGCTAAAGGCTGTGGGAAGAATTGTGCAGATCAGGATGATGCTGGTGGCCTGAACTTTGGGAGTAGCCAGAGGATGGATTATAGATGGACACAGTGACTGCTCAAATGGAGGAATCCAGGATCACACCAGACTTCTGGCCTGGCTAGTAGAGCTCAAGGGGGAAACCAGGCCACAGAACCTGGGGGATGTACCCATGTCGGGTGGGCTCAGGAAGAGAACTGAGAAAGAGTGACACCCAGCCGAGAGCATCCTAGCCCATCCGTCGCTCTCCACCAGACCTTGGTGGAAAAGGTGGAGAGGGAGGAATTCTTAATTGCCTTCCACCAAATGATTCCCCACCCATAGCTCTGATTCAGGAAAATCCTGGTTCAGAGCTAAAGATGCATGTGTCCAGTGCCTCCATTTTACAGATGCGAAGACTGTGGCCCGGAGAGGGGATTGATTGACCCAATGTCATAGGGTAAATTGTGGAGGTGGCATCAGGACTAGTAAAAATAGACCCCCCAACAAAGGCTAATGTAGTCACTTCCCTTCAATGGCCTTGAGAACAAGGAGCTCTCCCCTGGGCAGGAGCAGTGGGTTTGGCTAAGCAGGGTAGAAGGTGTGAGGGGCGGGGCTTTAGAGAAGGGAGGGGTGTTGATGGGGAGGGAGAAATCCCTGCTCCCATTTACCTGGCAGTGGGCCCCAACCCAGGAGCTGCATTAACCCACCTCTGGAGTCCTTACTCCTGCCAGGAGGGAGGAACCTCTACGACATTAAAAGGGGCCACCCTCCCCGAGTCTCCCAAATCCAAGCAGGCCTCTGCGGATCTTCCTGAGCCTTGTGAAGTTTTCCCACAGGCCACGGGACCTGCCCGGAACCCAGGAGCCCTGACTCCCAGGGAGGGCTTTTTCTTCTAAACTTCGATGCTGGAGAGGCCACCCTGTGCATTGCTGGGGTCTCTGGTGGCCTGCCTGACCCTGGGCTCCAGCAGCTGGAGGGAGGGAGGGAGAAAGTAGCCCCAAAGCCTGGGCTGCAGGTGCAGCCTCGGGGAATAGAATTCCTTCATGGGCTCAGTGGGCTTGAAAGCCACCAGCCTCTCCGAGGGGCCCTGAATAGACTTCAGCACTCACAGGTTCCTCTAGGCCTGGGGTTGTCGCCCTCCACCCTGCAGCTAGTGTGGCCCATGTCTGCTGTGCTCCAGGGCAGGACCCCTGGGGGGTGGGCACAGAGCTGGCCTAGTTCCGCGGCTGGACCTCAGCTTAGTCACTCATTGTTGCTCCTGTTGCAGAGCCAAGCTGAGCCCCTCTACGGCTGCAAAGCACCTGCCGTTCCCTTTGTCTTTTCAGATCATTTGGTTCTCAGGGCCTGAGAGACCTGGTGCCTCCTTGCACCCATCTGCACTTCCCCTTGGGATGTGTATGTGGTGTAAAGCTTGGGCTCCCAGAATTCAGAGCCCCCCAGTGTGGGAGTGGGCCCAGACCCTGGTGGGGGCGAGAGCTTAGATGTACAGCGGGGACACCTGCTAAAGTCCAGAGGCGGCTGAAATTGGGATCAGGGAATTTTACATCTGTGCTTGCGCCCACCCTGGGCCCCTCCGACTGACGCCATGTTTATTTAACTGAAGGGGGCTTTTCTGAGGGCAGCTCTGTGTCGTAGACAAAGCCCCGGAGCCCGGGCTCCTGAGTCTGAGATCTAGGTTCTGGGCTGGCTCTGGCACTTTCTGGCTTTGGCAGTTCATTTCCATCTCCTTGAGCCTGTTTTTCTCATCTCTTAAAAGGAATGAGTGTCTGCCCGATGGTACCAAATGTTTTTGCAAATCCAGTAAGATTTTGGTGAAAGTGATGAGCTGGGTCATTATTCCAAGAGGCCACAGGGCGGAGAGACCAGTGCTTGGACTCCGGAGTCTGGTGGCTGTGCAGGCAGATCCCAGCCCCGCTGCATATTAGCTGTGTGACTGGGGCACGGGGGCCAACCTGTCTGAGCCTCCATTGCCCCATCTACGGTACTGAGTTCCAGTGCTTTCCTTTGCCTGCCCCGAGCAGGTGTTTCAAGATGCTGGCTGCAGATGTGATTTTCTTAATTGACTTGGGTACTTGTTTGTCTTAATTCCTGCCTAATTTGTATAGGAGGAAGAGGTGCTAAAGGGGTAAAGCTTCTTTAGGGGAGCCAGGTCGGAAATCACGGTGGGCGGGGGGTGGCAGCTCGGCCTGGTGGGACGAAGGAGCCCTGAGGGGCAGCTGGAAAAGCACCTCTGGTAGAGGCCTCTCTCCTGGGCTGGGATTCTGAGGCCTTGGGCCTCGCCTGCTCTCACACGGCCCCTGGGACTCAGCTCATTCTCTCCGCTCTGCTGAATGGCTTTCTAGACACTAGCCTCCCTCCTGCACCCTGACCTGGCCTGGGCCCTGTGTGGTCACCAGACCGGTCCTCACCGAGGCGGTACCCGTTGTTGGCTTGGCCGGCATGCACTGCCCACCCTCTCGGGGGGAGCACCATGCCGTGCCGAGTGCAGGCTCTGGAGGCCAGCTGACCCGAGGACAGATGCCACTCCACCATTTCCCACCCTGTGCCTCAGTTTCTCACCTGTAAGGTGCGTGAGCATACTATGTGTGTGAGCCCCTCCCGCCCAGAGCCCTCTGAGGCGGCACTATTATCATCAACCCCGTTTTCAGAAGAGGACATAGATACGTCGTAGGTGTTAGAACCAGGATTTGAACCCAGCAGCCGGACTCCGGAGCCTGCTCTTAACCACCAGCTGTGGAGCGGCCTAGTGTAGACGCACACCCTTGAGGGGTGGCAGCGAGTAGCATTGAGTGTCGTTGGGGGGAGCTGGCTGCCGATGGCCCTGCGGGGAGAGCCCCAGCTCCAGGGCCTGGCCCCTGGGGTCCTGCACCGTCATACTCTCCTACCCGCTAGTGCCCCGGGTCGGAACCCGACTGTTGGAGTGGGTGGTCCCAGCAGTGGGCAGGGGGCAGGGCCAGGGCACAGAAGTAGAGGTGCGGGCTGAGCCAGCTGGTCTGGGCGCTGCCATTGCTGCGTAAGCTGGACCTGGGAAGGGCAGGAAGCAGAAGAGAGCCTGAGAGAGACTCCTCAGAGGCAGGAGGGGGCGCTGAAGGAGGCCCAGGGGGGCCTCCCCGACCGGGCATGGCTTCAGCTGGCTTCGGGGCTGGGTACCAGAAGGGCTGGGCACCATGAGTTCTGGCTGAGTCCTGGGGTCTAAAGGTGTGTGTGTGCGTGTGTGTGTGTGTGTTGGGGGTGTGTGTGTGGGTGGGTGGGGGAGGGTGGTCTCTGCCGGCAGAGGAAGGATTTAACCTCCTGCTCTCAGCTGCCGGCTTTTCTCATAATCCGGACAGGCCCGGCAGGATCAGTCGGGTATGTGTACGCATCTCGGACGCGTGAGGCTCATGTCTTGCTCCAGCGCATGTGGCCTGTCTCCTACGTCACCTCGGGTCTCATCTCTCTGCCTCCCCTCCCCCCTAAATGTCTCATTGTCCACGCTTCCTCACCCTCCTCAGCAAGGTTATAATTGAGGGAGCACCTTACGAATTCAGGCCCTGGCCATTTATCACTTGTGATCACTGGGACAAGGACCGGCTTCAAGTTTAAAATTCGTTCTGCCCCTGAACAGAAACAGAGCACTGCCTAAGGGACGATGTTGAATCTGCTTCCCTGGAAGAACCTCCTGGTACTCAGCACTCTGAGACGGCATTTGCATCTCGGGCGTGCGTGCAGTCAGCCGGTGCCGGGTGCTGGGTGCCGGGGAGCGGGGCTAAGTGCTGCTAACATGGTGGGAACATGAGCCTGTCTCTTTCTTTTCCTTGATGTAACATTTATACTTAGCGCTGTACTCATACCCTGCATCCTGCGTCTCTCCTCTCTCAGGCTGGGGCAGCAACCTTAGCCCCTCTAGGTACTACCTGCATTCCTGACCTCTCTGGGTCTCTGAACAACAACATCAACAGCACTAGTTACTATTACTGGTTGAGCCAAGCACGGGGCCTCGGAGAAGCTCAGTAGCTTGCTCAGTCATGTGGTGGGAGAGCCTGCCTGTCTCAGCTTCCAACCTGCACAAGGGTGGGGTGGGCCCATCCATCCACCCTCCCTGGCCGGTGACATAAATCTTATCAGAGGCAAACGTTTGCTTCCCGGTAGGGGCTCTGTGGGTGTGGGCTCCGTGTGGCACACTCTGTCCTGGGATTTGAAACCTGGTTTCTTCCTTGTTCTGTCCTGTCTGTCTGGCATGGACGGTGACCCCTCTGTCCAGTCCAGGCTGGCCAGGCTGGCCCTGGGAAGCTGGCGTAGGTGTGTTTGTGTCTCGGAGGGTCTGAGAAAGAGCTGTTTGGCGCTGAGCCCAGGGTCTGGGAGGGGCGGCCAACTCCAGGCTGTTTTCTCAGATTCCCTTTCAGTTTCCGCCCCCGCCTCTGCACCTGTTGTGTTCCCATCATCCTGGGCGGCTGGCAGCTGTCACTGCTGGGGCACCTGTCCCAGCCCCAGAGGACGTCCTATAGATTCCCTGGCTCTGGTTTCTCGGCAGCACACGGCTCGTGCTCTCTGTCTGCGTCCCTGTGTTTTTATCCTCATCTCCATGCACACTGCTCTCTCTCTCGCACTCTCGTCCTGATTCGGGGCATGGGAGGAAGCTTTAGGGTGGGGCTCCCTGCTCCCCATTCTCCAGCACCAGGCCTAGTCTAATAGGGTCGGGAGGTTGGCCCTGGTAAGTTGGCCTTATGCCTCAAATGCCAGGTGACTCATCAGCTCGATCAAATTATCCCTTGTTCTTGACGACAAAGATACTATAGCAACCAGGAACTGCCTCCCAGTTCCTCCCCAGCAGGGCCGCCTCCCCTTTCTGACCTCTCTTTATGGACCTCTCCGGGCTTGAGCCCCTTCTGCCCCTGCCTCATAAAGAGAAGTTACCCCTCTCCTTGTCCAGTCTTGTCTCCCCTGCCTTTGGATGTCCTGACCCGTATGTCATATTAAGTAACAGAAGACATTAAACCTGAGTTTAAGTCCTCCTTATTCTCTACCCACTGTGTGACCATTGGAAAGTCGACAGCTTATGAGGCCTCATTTGCTACACCTATAAAATGGGCACATTACTTCTTGGCCTTCCTGAAGGCTGGACCCAGAGCTTTCTTGAGGCTCCTTCCCTTCAGGGATCTTGGAGTCTATGATTGTGATGGTTTCTACTGTCCAGTGACTGTTCCATGCTTGGTTCAGCATTTGCTAGGTCTGCCCTCGACTTTAAGTTCTGAGCGGGCAGGTTCACCTGGGGATGTGGGTGCTGGGCCTTGGGGGACATGAATGAGGAAGGACTTGGTGAGGAGAAAGGTGGGATGGAGACCAAGATGGCGCCCAAGAGGGAAGAGGAGCAGGCAGAAAGGAGTCAGAAAACAAGGAGATGGAGGGTCTCGGGAGCTGAATGGGTTCAGAGGGCCGAGGGGACGGAAGTTCCCTGCAGCCAGAGCTGGAGGCAGCAGGATGCTAGCAGAAAGGGAGGAGCTTCTTTCTGAAGATTGGCAGGGTTTCTGCCACACCAAATTGCTCCCTCAGGGCACATCCAGCTCTGCCTTCTGCCTGTGGGCTCTGAGGCTTTGCAGCCCCCATGCAGGTCATGGGCGGGTCTACTTTCTGCAAGATTTCCAGGATGGTCTCTCCTGCTAGCAGACCGGAAGTCCAGTCTCATGCCAGTCCAGTCTCCCCACCTTCATTTAAGCTCCACCCTGGGATGTCACCCTCTGTCCATTGGAAATCTCCTAGGCCCTGCCTCCCAAGACAATTCCTTAAGGAGAAGGTCCATTGTTCGCTTGTCTTCTCTTTTCCAGGTAGGAGGAGCACCTGCCCTTTGACCTTTTCTGGGTGGAGCCTGAGTTTTGACTCAGGCTGGTCTGGGTTTGAGCCCCAGCTTGTCTTGCCTTCCATGTAGCCTCTCTGAGCTCAGCTTTATAGCCTGCAAGATGGGCATGACTCTAATCCCACAGGGATGTTGTAGGGAACAGGTAGAATTATGTGTGTGAGATACTTATCATGGTGCCTGGCACACAGGAAGTGTTCAATAAATGGTAGCATTTATAGCCTCTGCTGTAGATTTGCTTATAGCTTCTCCATTCCCGTTCACATCCTTTCCATCCCTTCATGTCCCCTTTCAGGTCCTTTCCGGCCAGAGAACAGAACACTGAAATAATTCAGTCAGAACCAGAGGAACTCCATTCCTTGATCCCAGCCTGGCTTCTGCTTGGCTTCTGAAGGGAGCCAGTTGGGTCTTGCTCACCAGTGGGTCCATAGTGGGCACTCTGCGAATGCTTGATGAGTGAATGAATGACGTAGGTCAGTGGTTCTTTCCCCCATTTAGAAACAGAATCCTTTGGCCAAATGAAATTTTATGTGATGCCCCAATGAATGAAACAGAGAAGGGTACAGCGCTGGCTGGCCTGGCCACCGCTCTTGGGTGGCGGTAGGGGGACCCTCAGACCCAGGATGCTGCCACTTCCTATTTAAATTGGGGAAGTGGATTGTAGGGAACAGGGCCCAGGTCTGCCAGGAAACCCCTTCAGACAGTGGTGCTGTGAAGGCTGGGGGCACTCAAGCACCTCCCAGTCCACTGGGAGTGGCCAGAGTGAGGACCACGGCCCACCTGAAGGATTTCTGGTCAGCTGAGCTTTCACTCTGTCCCCATTCCTGCCTGTTACTGACCCTCCAGTCCTGCTTCCAGAAAATTACATGAACTCAGTTCCATTCGGGAAATCTTCCCTGAGCACCTTCTCTGTGCAAGCCCGATGCTAGGTTGGAGGGGAGTGAGGGCAAGTCGGGTCCAGGCCCGCCCATGCTCACCCTGCTGCTTTTCCCCCTGGCACCTTTTCTTCCTCTGTGCATTCTCCACACCAGATGGCAGAATGACCTTTTAGAAATGCAGGTCTGGTCTTGTTGCCTCTCTGCTGAGCCCTCTCAGAGGTTCCCTCCTGTTCTCAGAAAAAGGGCCAGATTCTTCATCCTGCTCTTCAAGGCCCTCCTGGGGTGTGCTTTGACCACCTTGGCTTGCCACTGAAAAATTTCCCCTGGCTCCTGCTGCGGTCCCTGCTCCAGGCGTACCGACCCTGTTTCTTGAATGTGTGGGCTTCCTCCAGCCACAGGGCCTTTGCACGTGTTGTGCTCACTCTCCGGAGCTCTCTCTCTTCAAAGCTTCCTCCACAGCACATGGACATACCTACTTATCCTTCACCTTTTTGCTTTTCAGGAATGCCTACCCTGAGCCTCCCTGAGAACCCTGCTCCTTTCATTCAGCACACTTTTCTAGGATTGTGATGATATGTTCCTTAGTGAGACGACTTGATAAATATGTTTCCCTCTGGACTGTAAGTTCTTGAGAGCCAGGGCCTGTCTACTATTGATCACCCTTGCATACCCAACTTAGTGTCTGACACATAGTAGGTGCTCATAAATGTTGGTCAAGTTGAACTGTTGAGATGCCCCCAGGGCAGGCAGACAAGGCCACAGCTAGGCATAGCCGTCTCTGGCAGGGCAGAGTAAGATGAGGGGTTGGGAGAGGCATACCTTGGGCTCAGAGGAGAGACGAGCTCCAAGAAGGGGGACTCACCCTGCACGCAGCGTCCCAGGGAGGCTTCTCGGCAGAGGTGTTCCCAGTGCTCAGGGAGTGGGAAGATTGGAGGGGGGGCATGTGAAAGGGGTTAGTTGGGAAGGGCCCAGGCAGGTGCATTAGGAGGCAGGCAGGATGAGGGGGGTGGACTCTGCTGCTGCAAGAACAGCCTCCAGAGCAGCCTCTTTTTGCTTTGGTTTCCTCATCTGTAAAATGGGCATAAAAATGCAACTTATCCCTTAGGATTGTCATGAGGATTGAACAAGTTAATGTATGTAACGTGCTTAGAACTGCCTGACACACAGTCAGTCCCGTGTTTGCTATTATTATGATTATTTGTCCCACAAAAGGAGTTTGGGTTATCTCCTCTCTGTTAGACTTTGACTTAGCGTCCTTCCCAGAGGAACTGGGTGTGTGTGCCCCGGAACATGCGGGTGCATGCACACGGGGCTATGCACAGCCACGAGCACGATGTGCCTGTAGAAGGGGGCAGCCTTGTGTGGATTGGGGGTCACCTCTTATTCCAGGGAGAAGACTCAGCCATGCCTCTGGTCTAGTAGGAGGATTAGCGTGCTGGGTCTGGGGCCACTTTCACCCAGGGCCTGCCTTGCCCTCTGGCTGATGACCCCAGATCAGGCCTGGATGACCCTCCCCCGGACCTACTCAGGGGTGGTAACAGCAGGGTGCCGAGGTGAAGGCTCGGAGCCCAGCACAGCCCCTCCTAGTGCCGAGGCCTCTGAGTCCCATCTGATACAGGGCAGCCCCTGCCTTTGCCATAGCTCTTTCCCCAGCCCCCACGCCTCTACCCACTGGCCTTCCCTCCCCATCCAGATCTCTCCCTGGGAACCCAGATCCTTGACCCTGAGGACAGGGGCTGGGGCCTGGGCCAGGGCCTGGGAGAGGCCCCTGTCCTGTGGAGAGCCTGCAAAAGGGTGACGAACTGGGAGATTA
The DNA here is from genome assembly GCF_964656455.1 of Halichoerus grypus. Taxonomy (NCBI): domain Eukaryota; kingdom Metazoa; phylum Chordata; class Mammalia; order Carnivora; family Phocidae; genus Halichoerus; species Halichoerus grypus. The sequence continues at coordinate 25,380,065 of NC_135718.1, read as the reverse complement.
TCTCACAGACTGAGGCATGAGTCCTGGCTCTTCCTCCGACCTGGTGTGTCACTTCAGGCAATTTCCTGAGCCTTTCAGAGCCTCAACTTACTTTTCTGTAAAATCGACCTAACAGTGGCCTCTGCCATCTGGAATCAAGTGAGAGTGCACGCAGTGCCTGACGTACAGAGTCTGGTGGGCAGTGGTGGGGAAGTGTGCGTAATGACGAATGCTCATGAGAGCCTGTGTTGTGCACATACATGTGACGTGGCACAGACAGGTGGTGAGGTCTCTATATGTTGGTGTGTGCTTGTATATGTTACGATTAAAGGGGTGCTGTGCTGGGGGGGGCGGGTAAAAACCTGGATCCCTGGGTTTGCTTCCCAGCCCTGCCACTTTCTAGGCTGATAACCTCTCTTTGTCTCACTTTCCTCATCCGTGAGATAATAATAACAATGGTACTTATTGATAAAAACAATACTACTGACCTCTTCATTCAGCCGGTGAGGACTGAAGGGGTTAATACTCCTGGAGCATTTGCAATAGAGCCTGGAAGAAGATAGAAGCCATGTTAGCTGCTTGTTGGTAAGCTCCCCTAGCCAGATTGTAAGCCCCTTGCGGATCGGACAGTGTGTGTTTTGCTCACCATGGTGCCCTCATTGTCTTTGTCCAAGGTCTGCATGTAGTAGGTGCCTCATGGCATGTGGATGGCAGTAAGCCTGGGGGAACAATGAGGTTGTGTGCATGCGGGTGTCTGTGAAGAGGCGTGTGATGGGGAATGAGCATATGTGTGTACATGTGCATGTGTGTGTGTGTGTGCGTGCATGTGTGTGTGTGTGCATGTGTGTGTGTGTGCGTGCGTGTGTCTGCTCTGGCTGGGGCATCTCCAGTGCTTTCTGGAGCTCGGCTATTTCAGGAAGCCTCCAGTCTCCTCCTCCTTATGTAAATAAACATGACAGATCCCATTGCCTGTACCAGTGGGGGCCGGTGGGGGAGGCTCTGGGAGCGGGTGGGAGCCGGAGGCGGCGGGCAGGGCCAGAGGGGTGTGCTTGCGTGTGCGTGAGTGCGTGTATGTGCACGCGCACGCGCGTGTGTGTGCGTGTGCATGTGTGTGTGTGGCCGGCCTCGCGGGCAGGCAGCCGTGTGGTGTGCGGGAGGGAGCTGGTGGGGACGCGGGAGGGGCGGGCTCAGCCCTGCCATGCCGGCTGCCGGCCGCGGGGGAGGAGGAGGGGCAGGAGGAGGGGAACTGGCGGCTAGGGTGGCTTGGTGAGGAGACCAGCCGGCCGAACGAAGGTGGCTGTGCTGCCCGCTGCCAGCGATGGGGGGACAGATCACCCGGAGCACCCTCCACGGTAAGGCCCCAGCTGATGCCAGGGGGTCTGCCCATTCCCAGCCTGGGGACCACCTGGGGAGGCTGGGGCCCGGAGGGGGGGCCCTCGGGCGAGGGCATGATCATCCCCCTGTCTACTCCTTGGTGGACTCTAGGGTCACGGGAGGGGTTGTTTCTGGGTGGTTGGCACTGGGGTGGGGGAAAGCAAGGGGAGCTGGGGAAAGTGGGAAGAAGTGGGCTTTCCCTGGTAGCCATCAGAGGTCAGGCAGCCAAGTCTCCCCACAAAGTCTGTTGTCCTCTTACGTTCCCCGGGTGCTGACCAGCCCCCACATGGGTTGTGAGGTCCTGGGTGTCCATATCCCCCTCTCCTAGAACCGAGGCAACCATAGTTAGACAGCTGGGGGGACCTGTTTGTAGGTCCTGGAATGCAGGCCACGGAGGTCAGCGCCGTGTTCCATGATGGAGACGTGGAGAGATGTGTGGGCACACGCTTGTGTGCACGAGTGCGTGTGTGTGTGTCTGTGCTCACAGAGGTGTATTCGAGGTGTCTGTGGGTGTGTACCTGTGTCCGCTTATGCCTCAACATCCAGATGTGCAAGTGACAACCCCCCACGTTGCCTGACTTTGGTTCTCAAAGCGTGCGCTCCGTGGGGGAGGCCAGTGAAATTCTGACCCCTGGGGTTTACGTCCACGGTCAGACAGACCGCTGGGCAGGCAGGTGAAGGGGTGGAAGGGAGGAGCACTGAATTGGCTCCCTACTTGCAGAGCTGCTGCCTGCCCGGGCTCCTGGCCCCTCCATCTGCCCGGCTCAGGTGCCGTGGTCTTGGGAGTAACATGGCCGATGTGGCACCAGACCCAGAAGGGAAAGACTTCCCAGGGACTTGTTTTGTCATCGCTGGGCCCCGGAAGCTGGGCTTTCTGTACAAACCGGCTGGGGCCAGAGCAGTGTGGGCTGACCTTGGGTAGTCCCTGCCACACTTCCCTGGGTCCCCTGCTCCCCGCTCAGACAGGGCATTAGGAGATGGGGCGGCCTCCATCTGCTGAGTCCAGTGGGCACTAAAGAACCTGGGCGAGGCCCAGGAAGGAGGGAGGGCAGTGGCAGGAGCAATTGGGAAGCTGTGGCGGGGACTGGTGACCAGGTGGCTTCTCCCTTCCAGGCTCTGGACTTTGAGAGAGTGATTTCTAATTAAAAAAGAAAAAGGCAGGAAAGGAGACATGGGAAAAGCAAATCATTGGCTCTCTTAAAAGGAAATAAATTTTGTCCTGGGCCTGGAGGGCTAAGTGACAGATGGAAGCTCCTGGAAGACACATAATCCGGAGCCGAACAGTGGCCTGGGACTTGGCCCGAGACTCGGACTGGGCTGACCTGGGCCTGGCCCTGCGTGTCCATGGGGCAGGGGCTCCTATCAGGGCCCACTGGCCCCAGCAGGGCCTGTTGGCAGAGGGTCTGGAGCAGACTGGCATTTTCCACTGGAAGCAGACTTAGTCAAGCCTGTGGCCTGGGAAGGACAGAGAGGCCCTCAGAACAGGCCCAGGATGCAGCACACGATCCTCCAGCTGGTCTGGAGCATGGGCTTCCAAGGGGAGTGAGGACCCTGCGACCGCCCGAGACAGCACGTGGCCTGCAAGAGCTCCTGCTCCAGGGTCCGTAGACACGTCTTCTAGTGAGGGCAAGTGTCTTCCTGAGCCTTGGTTTTCTCATCTGTTAATGGGGCTGATGGAGTGCCCTCCTCATAGGACTACCGTGAGGATTACTTCGGGGGATGTGAATAAGGACTGAACATGGGGAGAACCACAAGGGCTTGGAAAAGCATTCTGAGGCCAGGGTCATATTCCCTCCTTCTCCCGCCTGGGACAGCATGATATTTGGGGTGGGCCGAGAACTCTAGGAGCTGGGCATGGACACTGGCAGGGACATTGGTGCTGCGTGGACATTGGTGAACGCTAATCAAATGCCTCATCTGCTTTGCCCTCCTTCCCTGCCCCGCCCTCAGCCGGGACCACCCTCCATAGGCTGGGCCTCCTGCCAAGCTGGCCCTAGCCCCTGCCTCAACCTACCATCAAGGCGAGTAGGAGAGGGGAGTTGGGGGTTGTGGAGAAGCTGTCTTTGCCTGTGTCACATAGCCCCTTAGCTGGAACCTCTGTGTGCCCGTCCTCACACGTCCTCCCCACATCCACGGCTGCTCATGCCCACACCCATGCCCTGGCTGCCTCAGTGGCTCTGGTTTTGCCTCTTTCCGGGGTGTGTGTGAGGGGAAGTGGGAGCTACAAGGGTATGGCTCCTTCCTGGTGGTGCTCTCAGCCCACAGCCTGACTCCATGAGAATGCTCACAGAGTTCCCGATTGTGATTTCACTGGGGGCCTTGGGATTTGGGTTTGGTGCACACTGAAGGTTTTGGATTGCTGGGTGACAGAGATGAGAGGGATGTGACAGAGTGACCCCAGACTGTCGGTGTGTATAGGGGTGGTTTCTAGCGGGGTGTTTGTGGGCATGTTTTGGCTGTCGGTGTTTCTGGTGTCTGCAGACGGTGTACCTGTGTTTGGGCCTCTCTGTGTGTGTACCATGTGATGTGTAGCACGGGATGTGTCGATCTGTCTAATATTTAAGGGATTTCGTGTTATGCCTGCGTTTCTGTGTGTGAGCAGCCACGTTTGTGTTACTTTGTGTGTGGGACGTGTACTTTGTGTGTGGGACGTGTCCTTGTTATTCTGTAGATAGATGTCAGTGTTTCTGCATGAGGGGTGTGTGTGTGTGTGTGTGTGTGTGTGTGTGTGTGTGTGTGTGTTAGGGCTGGTGGTGAGGAGTCAGGCTCCTCTGGGACCAGCCTGGCAGGAGACCCATGGGAGAAATTAAAACCATTTGGAAAATGGTTTCGGCAGTTACATGCTTGATGTCTTTCATCGGGCAGATTTCCAGAGCTGCTCCCAGTCTTGAGGGCAGGATGGTGGCGGGGGGGGGGTGGTGGTGGAGAGCACAGAAAGAGGCAGCAGCTCTACTGAGAGGCCTCCCCTCCCCGGCCCTCCCCTCTTCTTTCTTTGCCTTCCTCCTTTACCTCCTTCAGTGCTCCCCCACCAGCAAGGATAGGCCCAGGGCTGAGGGACTGACGTGCGGATGGCACACACATATTCCCTCAGATACAGGCAACTCCCCCAGCTTGATCTCTGGATCAACACACCCTAGATGCTGGCGTGCAGAGACTTGAGAGTTGGTCCTCAGTTCTGTCCTTTCACAGAGGGGGATTCTGTGGCCCAGAAGGGGAAATGGTTGGCTGAGGTCATGGAGCTGGTGGCTCAGGTGGGAAGTCAGGCCTTGCCCCTTCTGCAGCTGGCTCCCACTTCTCCTTCTCAGGTTCCGTAACAGGCAGCGGGGAAAGGGCGTCCCATGGCCTTATGAGACCTGGGATTAGCACAGAGGGTGCTGCCTGTCTCCTGACAGCAGGTCTAGAGGCTTAGGCCAAGGTGAGCTCGCAGGTATGGTGGCTTAGCTTGATCCGTCTTATTCTCTTAACCCAGCTCTGTGCCTGGCCCCGCAGTGGGCACCCAGTGGATTCTTGGTCATTGAGTAAGAGGGAGGAGTGAGGGGTAGAGGCCCTGGGTGGCTGGGCCATGTGGCAATTGGAGCTGCAGATGGCCTGGGGGAAGGTGGGATGGAGCTGTCAGGGACAGCTTCTGAGGATGTGCTACCTGAGCTGGGCAGTGAAGCCAGGCAAGGCTAGAGAGGAAGGGGATGGTGGGGCAGGTGTTCTTGGTGAGAGTTTGAATCCAGATCCACTGGCTGTGTGACTTTGGGTCAGTTCCTTCACCTGTACATTGTCCTCTTCTGTACATTGGGGATGGTAAGGTTTACCCTGAAGGATGGTAGAAAGGATTAAGTAAGCTCATGGGTATTAAGTAGACCTTGTGCATAGTAAACACCCTGTAAAACGGATGTGTGTGCTTCTATGAAGGTTTCCGTGGAGGCTCCTCCTATATGTTCGTGAGTATGTACACACACGTGCACCTGGCCGCCTCTAGGGACCAAGAGTATCTCTGCCTCCTCCAGCCCTGATGGGTCTTGTGTCCACCATCAGGCACACTCTCTGGTTGTGTGTGTGCACACATGTACACATGCATGGGCATGGATCTGTGTAAGGGAAGCTAAGGGTGATGGTCTGTGTGGTGTATGGATTTATGTGACTGAGCCATGCTCCCCTCCACTCTGTAGTCTCTCAGGCCTGGCCTGGGGACTTTGGGGAGGTGCTGGGAAGACAGGGGCCCAGAGCTGAACCCAGAATAGTTATCATCTGGAATCCCCTTCTGGAATCTTGGGGTAGGACCCGGGAGGGGGAAGAGGAGGGCTGGTCCCCTCCCAGCAGTGAGGCTGTGGGGAGGCACAGCTGTGTGCACATCTGGCTGTTGGAAATGTCAGAGATTGGGATGTCACAGAGTGAGTGAGAGCAGGAGGCTCAAGGTGTGGAGATTAACTTGGTCATGAAGGTGCCGATCTTGCCCACTACCCACCATCCTCCTTCACCCAGCTCGTCATCATAGATTCGTTCAGTCTTCCATGGAGCAGCAAGGCCTGCTGTATGCATAGCCAGGGCCCTAGGGGCGATGAGAGGCCTAACATGGCCCCTAACCATGAATCACAAAGGTGGATATATGTGGGGACTGCAGTGGGCATGGAGAACCCAACTAGGGTGGGCCGTAGGATTCATGTAGCTGAGAGTGGACCTAGCAGGCTGGCCAGCGAGGTGGGGCTCACTGAGGGTGGCTGGACAGTGTGTTACCTGAATTCAGAACCCAGGGCTGCCACTTGCCAGCTATGTGACCTTGGGCAAGTTATTATCTCTCAGAGCCTCTGTTTCCTCATCTATAAAGTGGGACTAACTGATACTGTATTGTTGCAAAGCACAACTATTGTTGTACAGCAAATTACCCCAAAAGTTAGTGGTTTAAAACAACAAACATTCCATTATCTCAGTTTCTGTGGGTCAGGAATCTTGACACAGTTTAGCTAGGTACCTCCTGCTTAATGTCTCTTGGGAGGTTACAGTCAAGTTGTTGGCTGGGGCTGTGGTCTCATCTGAAGGGTTGTCTGGAGGGGGATCCATATCCAAGCTTACTCACGTGGTTGTTGGCAGTCCTTGGTCCCTTGCCACATGGGCTTCTGCACATGGTTCCCTCACAACACGGCAGCTGGCTTCCCCCCAGAGACAGAAACCCAAGAGAGGCAAGAGAAAGTAACCAAGATGGAGGCTGAAGGTTTTTGATACCCAGTCTTGGGCATGACATCCCATTACTTTAGCTGTATTCCATTCATCCATAGATAGCTGCTAGGTCTACTCGCTATGCAAAGGGACAGGGTTGCAATAGGGGATGACTGCCAGGAGGGGGGAAGTGGGAATCATTGGGGCCATCTTGGAGGCTGCTTCCTCCAGACACCTGCCTTGCAGGGACTGGGAGGGTGAGGTGAGGTCGCATGTGAAGGACATCTGATGCAGTATTTGATACCAAAGAAAGGATCAACTGTCACGACCTTCCTTTTCTCCTTTTTCCTGCAGGCAAGTGGGGAACAGGTTCTTAGGCATGCGGTGTGGGTGGGATCCTGGCGCTGGGCAATGAAGGAAGCTGTCCTTTTAGTTCCCTCTTTCTCTGATTTCTGCACAGGACACCAGAAAGGGCAAGGCACAGAGTAGGTACTCCCTGGACACTTGCCAGTTGGTCAGTGGATTGAAGAATCGAACAGTGGCAGTTCGTTCAACAACTCATATTGAGCACCTGCTCCGTCTCTGAGCTAGGCACTGGGGAAACAGCAGTAAAAAAGACAAGTGTTTCTGCCCCCGGGAGGCTCAGGGTCCATCAGGGAGACAGACACGAATAACCCTGCAGCCTTTCCTCCCCAGAAAGCTGCACCACAGAGCACAGAAAATGGTCCCATTGACTCTCTTCTCAACCATTCTGGGCGTGGAGAAGACAGATCAGTGCACTGCGTACAGTGGGTAACCCAGGGCCTTTGCAGTGAATTCTGTGGAGGAACCAGAGTTGAGAGAGGCTGCTTGGATGCTGGAGGCTCTGTTAGGGGTGTATGGGTGGAGTCCCTGGGGGTCCATAGCAGGGCCCTGAAGCTGGTCTGCGGCCAGAGAGACTTCTGGGAGAAAGCGGGCTTTAAAATCAAGGTCTGAAGGATGAGTGAAAGGCAGGTACATAGGTGGGAAAGACAGAAGGGTTCCCAGCAGAGAAGTGAGCTTGGACCAAGCCTGGAGGTAAGAGGCACATGAGGGAAGTGGGCCCCTTTAAGGACCTCAAAGAAGGCCACATGTGCCCTGTTTTACTATCATCTCTCTCACTGAAACCCCCTCCCTACCTGCTTTCCCACCCTTCAAACTGGCTCCCACAGTATTTACCCCCGAGAGAGAGTCCTGTTCCATGCATGCATGTAAGCTAGTCTAAATCAGGACTACCTTGGCAATCCAGGATTAGGGTGTTTGGGATAAGATAAAACCAGAGTGTCTGGCCTCCCACTGGGCTGAAAAGAGCTGGTCATTTCCTACAGTGGTGTTTATTGCTTTTATAAGAAAAAATAAGACCTTATGTTGGGATCAGGTGTTCAGGTTTGCAAAATTCTTTCATATCTATGAACTCCCTGGGTCCTCACACAGCCGGGAGAGGTGGGCAGGGCAGCTAAGATGACCCTGTTTTACAGAGAAAGAAATCAAGGTCCAGAGAGGTGAAGTGACTTGCCCGAAGTCACGCAGCAAGTCTGTGGCGTGGCCAGGATTTGAACCTAGGGCCTCCTGACTCCAGGGCTCATGCCCTTTGCCCTCCCGACGCCCATTGTCCAGAAAGTGAGAAATCCCTCCTCATAGGAGATGCAGACAAGCATGGCAGCACTGGGGGTCGGGGTCACAGACTCAGAGCAAGGCGATCCTGAACACAGTGAGGTTCCGTGTTGAAAGACGGGTGGGACTCGGAGAGGTGGAGGTGGGAGGTGGGGCAGGGAAAGAAGCTATGTGGTGGGGAGGGGCGAATAGCTTGAGCAGAGGTGTGGAGGTACGAGAACACAGATCGATGTCAGTAGCATGAATAATTATTATTGTTATAGAATAAGTATTAATAAGCTAATCATTCTTAATTATTAATGTAATTATTAGCTGTTGTATGTAATAATAATAATTATAATAATCATCATTATTATAGCAACCACTTACTGGGTTAGTTTTACATACATCATCTCATTTAATCCTGACAAGAATCCCATGAAGAAGGTCTGCCCTGACCCCCATTTTACAGGTGAGAAAAGCGAGGCTCCAGACGTCTCACAGTTAGTAACAGAGTTCAGATCAGGGCTCTTTACTCTGGCTGGGTAACTACACTTCTGACGACCTGTGTCCTAGTGGCTCTGGGGACAGAATGAAGACCCCGCCTGTTAAGTCACATACAGTTTGGTCATTGTCACTAGTATTGTCTCTTCCTGTCTCTCCTTGGCAGCCCAGCTCAGTCCAGCCTGGGCATTCAGGGCTCTGCCAGGATGGTTCTGGGGTAGAGCTTGGCTGGGGCAGTGGGGAGGTCACTCTGGAGGCTGCATTGTGTCTCGGCATCTCCCCCTGGGACCCCACTGAGAAGCAGGAATGTGGTCCAGAGCTAGCTGAGGGTCACCTGGAGGGCTGGCCAGGCTGGTGTCTGGCACCTCATAAATGCCCAGGAGGAATGGGCTCTATGGGGGAGTTTCCATTGTGTCAGCAGCAGCCTTGCCTGAGGGGGGGTGCCCCCACTGTGGCTCCCGAGAAGCTTGCAAACCTGTCACTAAAGGGGGCCTCCCCGAGAGCTCTGCTGGAAGCCGGATGGGGAGACTTGGGCTCCATCCAGGACCACTGGCTGCTGAGGGAGTAGCGTCCCAGCGTCTTGAGGCCCTTTGCCGTGGCTATTGGCCCGGCTGGGACTGGCCAGAGCCTCCTCCATGCAGCCTTTCCCCACTACGCCTGCCATCTTGGACTCATGGGGAAAATGGGCTCTAGTATTAGATGCTGACTAGGGTAGCAGCATTGGAAGATGAGGGTTCAAGCCCCAGCTCTGCCACTTAATTGCTGTGTGAGTTCAAGCAAGTTGGTTAACCAGTCTGAATCGTAACTCATCCATAGAATGGAGACCTTAAGGGTCAAAGTGTCTGTTGAAGTGCAGGGAGAGAGCCCTTTTGGATGGTGTAGGGAAGAAGCTTTGCCCCAGCAAAAGCTTTGCCCCCGCTCAGCCGCCCCTCTGGCCCTTGATATCAGAGCTGTGCTCAGGTTAATTCTCATTCTGCTTTCTCTCCTCCCTCCCCCCAGACCATAACGCAAGCCGAGGTGGAGCAGGAAGATGGTGGGCAAGGACAGCAGGGGTTGGGGAGGTGGCAAACATCCTGGTGAGGACCACCATGTTGGATGCCTCAGAGGGCACCGTTCCTCTTGTAGTCTGTGTGAATGGCGCCCCCTGGAGGCAGGCAGGGAGGGCCTTCGTGGCTTTAAGTGGTGGCCCTGGCCCTTGTTTAAGGAGAAGTGTGGAGGCCAGGCCAGGGCCTCGGGTGGAGGCCGGGAGGACGGGAGCGGGCAGAGCCCAGGCAGGCTTATTTCTTAGGTGGGATTGGCTGGTTGGATGTGGGGTGCTCAATGATTCCACTGGGGCCTGGGAGCATGGGGGGTTGGTGGGCTAGGGTCAGGAGCTGAGCTGGGGGCCTGCCAAGAGGCAGGTGACCATGGTCACTCGAGATACCCAGCAGGCCAGAGGGGGTTTTCACATCATCTCCACAGAGGTGGCTCGGTGGGCGGTGATTACTCAGAGCTGAGTGCAGAGAGAAGGGGCCGAGGACAGCTCCGGGGACAGCCTCGGGAGCCACACTGTGGGCAGGAGGAGGCGGGCACAAGATTTTGCAGGTCCAGGAGTCAGTGAAGGTGCTCTGTAGCTGCCAAAACGCTCCCCTCACACCCGCTTCAGAAGCTTGAGGCTGAGAGTGGCAAGCCCAGCCCGGCTTCGGGGTCTCCTGTTAAATGGTCCACCTCGTGGGCACTGTGGGCCGTGGGTTGATGGGGGCTGTGGTGGTCAGAGATTCCAGCCTCGCTTTCCTCCATCTCGGTGGAGACCTGATTTGTGAGCCGTTGTTGTTGCTTTGGAGGTATTGTTTGTAGACAATAAAGCTCATCTTTTTTAAGTGTACAGTTTGGGGCGTCCTGACAAATGCGTAAGTTGTGGGAGCACTGCTGCAGTTAAGATAAAGAACATTGCCATCACCATAAAAGCTCCCTTTGTGCCCCCCTGTCCTCCTCTTCCCCAGACTCCAGTTCCCACGGAGCTTTCGAGCTCTGTAGTTTTGCCTGTTCCAGAAAGTCCTACAAATGGCATCAGAGCGTAGGTAGGCTTTGAGGCTGGCTTCTCTCACTCAGCATGGTTTTGAGGTTCCCCCTCGTTACGCCATAGCTCGTTCACTGAGATCGCAGAGGGGGACGCCTCGTGTGCATGCCCCACACTTCATATCCAGCCGTGTCGGGGGAGGAGGGCAGTGTGGGCAGCATGGTTTGTGCTGAGTGTGTTCGCGGCCCACACTCAGGTATCGTGAAAGCGGCGTGGCAGAATGCCGAGTCTCCCCCAGTGTGCTACTTGAAATGGTTTTACATGGCTCGCGGATTTACCAGTCGCGAGTCTATTCTAATGTGCATTTAGAAGAGTGTGTCCAGCACACCAAAGCCGTGCTGTCTTGGCTATCGACGCTTCATGGCTAAGCCTGCGTTCGACTGCTGGGGCCTCTCTGTGCCGGCCGGGTGACCGTGGGCAAGCCACTCAGTGTCTCCGCGGCTCGGCTCCTCCACCAGTCGTCCGGGCTGGTGATGCCCCTCCCTCCCTCTTAGAGCCTGCCGTGAGGCTGAAAGCGCTGAGTGTAGTCAACCCCCCGTTCGGGGCAGGGCCTGCAGCGGCATTTGAGAAGTGGCTGCCATTATTTTATTTATTTATTTTTTTTAAAGATTTTATTTATTTATTTGACAGAGAGAGAGCACAAGTAGGCAGAGAGAGAGGGAGAAGCAGACTCTCCACTGAGCAGGGAGCCCGACGCGGGGCTCGATCCCAGGACCCTGGGATCATGACCTGAGCCGAAGGCAGCCGCTCAACCGACTGAGCCACCCAGGCGCCCCAACTGCCGTTATTATTAGATGTGTGTGGCCCATGTGGCTGGGCGTGTGTCTTACGCGTGCTGTTCCGTTCATCCCCGTGGACGTATGTGTGTGTGCACAGTACGTGTGTACATGTGTGATTCCTGGCCCAAGGGATGAGGGAAGGCCTAAGTCTATGTCTCCTAGGGTCTGGAGTACCTTCACGTGCCCATAGGTGTCTGTGTGTGCCGATGAATGTGCCTTTTTGAGGCCACATGTCTGGGTGTCCATTGTGTCCCCAGGGTCCAGGGTTTCCCTAACCTTCCTTCTCCATCTGTTTTGCTGTCAGCCAGGGTGGCTGGGCCTGTGCTACCCTTGCCTGTGGAAGGGAGGCCTGGGGGAATGGTCCTGCCAGGGCCTGGGTCTCGGGCCCCTGGGTGTCTCCACCATATTTGCCCAGAGCCGGTGTTTTCTGGGTCTTTATGCAGGACCCTAGGACCCCACCCAGGATGGGTGGGAAGGAGAGGAAGCATTTTGAAGGAAGCTGAGGTCCTGCGGTTGGTCCATGGATTCCAAGTAGAGGTTGGGGAAGAGTCCCATGGGAGAGGCTGTAATCAGCTGCTGGGCTCAGCAGGTTTAAAAAACTGCTTTTAAGAGGTGTGTTGACATACGCTCAACCACGTGTGTTCAGAGTGTACAATTGGGTGGGTTTTTACATATGTATACACCCATGAAATTGTCACCACGATCCAGATGGTGAACATATCCATCATCCCAAACATTCCCTTGTGCCCCTTGGCGATCCCTCCCTCTCTCCCCCACCATCCCCAGGTGACCTCCAATCTACTTGTTATCACTAGCCCTTAGTGTGCATTTCCTAGATCTGGACAAATGGAACAGGGTGTAGGTGGGAGGGGGGGTTGAAAGGAACAGAGGCCCTGCAGTTACTCCATGGATTACGTTTGCTTATTTTTTAAAAACTGGCTTATTTCACTCAGCATAATTATTTTGAAATTCATTCATGTTGCCACTCATATCAGTAGTTCATTCCTCGTTTACTGATCAGTAATATTCCACTGTAGAGCCGTGCCACAATCTCTAATCCATTTACCCAGCAGATATTTTTTGAAACCAGCAGTCAAGCTGTGCCTGAGGCTGGCCTGATCCCAAAGAGCACCTCTCCCAGGCAGGGCACCTGTAGGTTCCCTTTGGCCACCCTTTGCCCTTCACCCCAACCATTCCCTTCCCTGGAATGACCTCTCCTGCTCTGCACTATCCAGGGACCACTCAGCCTCTTCCCAGACTGACTGGGTCTCCTCTGAGCAATTCCAGCCTTCATTGCTTGGTGGCTTTAAAGGCCTTGAGTACTGTTCTGTGATTCTAGTCTTTTCTCCTTAGTGAGAGCAAGGGGAGCTCCTCCTGTTCCAACCCCGCCTCCCACACACAGGATGTCTGGCTGGCCATGGACCATGGACACTGGTGTCTGGGGCCCTTTGGGAAGAAGGAAGCAAAGATGAAAAGTGATGCAAAGTGATGCAAACGTGGCCTGGACTAAAGTCTGGGTCTTCCTAGCTCAGGACATTCCTCTCTCCATCTCTCCTCCCTTCCTGTCTTCCTCTCCTTCCTGGAAAACTCTCCTCCTCTTTAGGGAGTGGAAGACCTCTGAGCAGGCCTGGTGCTGATTGTGCTTTCTGCATTATTAAGTCGCTACCTTGGAGGAGCCAAACTTTTGACACATTCCAGAAGGCCTCTGTCATGTTCTATGGTTTTCTACTTCCCCAACCCCACCTTCCCCATCCTCCATGTCTCTCTTTCCTCAAGTTGATGGCATAGGGCAGGGGCTGCCCTTCCTGATGGACAGGACACAGATCTTGGGGAGGAAATGAACATCTCTCCTTGTCCCCAGCTGCCAAGACTGCATTAACACTACCAGTGCTGCTGAGACATGTCTTAGGGCTCTAGCTACCCATTGTGCTGAAGCAGGGAAGTGACTTCCCTAAGGTCACACAGCCGATGAGTGACAGACACACAAACCACCTGACACCTTGGCCATGTTCTTTCCTCTCTCTGCCCTGTCTCCTGGACACCAACCCCACATGCTTGTAACGTGCCTTCCCCCGGACCACACCCTGTCCTGTACTCTGTCCTATTTGGGTACGGTAGAGCTATCTGCAGAAGAAAGCAGCGTGCCTCCCCGGCCAGAGGCTCCTGAGGCAGACCCAAGTTCCGTTAGGAAGCCTGGATGCAGAGCCCCACCTGTGTGCAAGATGTGGGCTTGGGTGGTGCAAAGCAGGAAGGCGGCCTGAGGGGGAGGGGGGTGGCCCTGAAGGAGGGAAGCAGCGGGCGTGCTCCTGGGGCTGAAGCTGCAGAGGCTGCCCCACCCGCCCTGCTGGTCTCCAAGGGCAGCTCCCAGGTCACCAGTTCATGGCAGCTCAGCCTTGTCAGCCCAGCTCCCATGCCCTCTCCTCCTTCTCCCCTCCTCCAGGAGGCCTTCCTGAGAAGGGACCTGCCGTCCCGTCCTTTCGGCACTAATCACTGTCTGCCATTTTTGTTGTGATTCCTGGGTATGTCCTCTCCTTTCCTGGACTGTTGTCTTCTTGAGAACGGATCCACGTATGCTTCATGCCTCTATGTCCAGTGCCTAGGGCAGGGCTTGGTATTCAGTAGATGCATCATGAGTATTTGTTGAATAAAATAAATGATGGTGGTGGTGAGTGGCAGGGTATGGTGGTGGGTGTGGGCAGTAAATGCTGATTTCTCACAAAGGTGGGCGGTGGAGGGTAGATGGTGGGAAATACTGGTGAGTGGCCGCAGCTGTAGTCCGTGGTGGGAGGTGACAGGTGGGGGACCAGTGCCAATGGTGATGGATGCTGCACGGTGATAGGTGGTGAAGGGGGGCACGGCGAGAGATGGGGGCCAGTTGTGATGGTGGTGGATGTCCTGGGCCTTGCGCCGCGCCCAGCCCTCTGCCGCTCCAGGGCTCTCTGCCACACTCTGACCTCACGGCTCGTTCCTTTGCAGACTCCATCGGCGGCCCCTTCCCTGTCACCTCTCACCGATGCCACCAAAAGCAGAAGCACTGCCCTCCGGTGCTGCCTGGCGGGGGGCCCCCGGCCACGCCGCTGCTCTTCCACCCGCACACCAAGGGCTCCCAGATCCTCATGGACCTCAGCCACAAGGCCGTCAAGAGGCAGGCCAGCTTCTGCAATGCCATCACCTTCAGCAACCGCCCAGTCCTCATCTACGAGCAAGTCAGGCTGAAGGTGGGGCCTCCCTTGCTGCTCTCTGCGCATCCCCAGGGCTCAGCACTGCCCTCTGTTCTGGCCCTTATGGCACCCTGCCCTTCTCTTGTGCTGCCACTTCTGCCCTTCCTCACCCCTCCTCGTGCTCTGCCCTCTTCCCCCTGTGGGACAAAGAAGGGATGGGGGAGGGGTGTGGCCATGGGGACCACGATGAGCTGTCACCAGACAGTGGGAAGGCTCCCAGAGGAGAGAAAGGAGGCCAGCTGGGGGGTGTGACTCCCCAGGGGAGTCTGCGGGGAGGGGGGTGGCGGTCTGCTGGGAAGGACACACTCCCTCCCTGCCTGCTGGCCCGGACAGTGCCCTCTGAGGCTCTCTTTCCCATCCAGATCACCAAGAAGCAGTGCTGCTGGAGCGGGGCGCTGCGGCTGGGCTTCACAAGCAAGGACCCGTCCCGCATCCACCCTGACTCACTGCCCAAGTACGCCTGCCCCGACCTGGTGTCCCAGAGCGGCTTCTGGGCCAAGGCGCTGCCCGAGGAGTTTGCCAATGAGGGCAACATCATCGCTTTCTGGGTGGACAAGAAGGGCCGTGTGTTCTATCGCATCAACGACTCGGCTGCCATGCTCTTCTTCAATGGGGTCCGCACGGCCGACCCGCTCTGGGCCCTGGTGGACGTCTACGGCCTCACGCGGGGCGTGCAGCTGCTTGGTGAGTGCCCGCTCCCTGCGCCTCCGGGTGCTGGGGTCTGACGCAGCTCCATTCCATCAGGCACAGGGACCTCTCCCCCACTGTCAGGGCCCCAAGGCCAAGTGGGCACAGGGACAGCTCTGGGAGCCTTCGTGTGCCCTGCAGAGCGCACCCATCCTTCGCGCCCACAGCTGGGACAAGGGGCTCCGGGGTGGGGTTCCTACCTTCAAGCAGCGCATAATCGTCATCAGAAACGGCAGCTTCAAAGACCCTCCACCTCCAGGAAGAAATGAATATTAATCATTGACACCACAGTTTAGTGAGCACTTACCATGGGCCAGGCCTTTCTTTACTGCTGTTCTCATAGCAACCCTGGGAGGCTGACTCTGTTAGTGGGGCCCGTGGAGGCGAGACTCAAGCTCAGGGAGGTTGAGTCATTGGCCCCAGGAGGCGCAGCAGGTGAGTGGGGGGGGGCTAGCACTCAGTCACAAGTGAGCCCCTGGCCCCTGGGCTTGGCAGCCCCCCAGGAGGCCCAACCCCATCCTAATGCTTCTTGCAAGGATGTAGTGAAAGGGGTCGGGGGGAGAGCAGAAGGCACTAGGGTGGCTAAGACTTTTCTGGCCGCTCCTGGGTGCCCAGTGTGAGTAGGTCGGCTTCAGGGGAGTGAGAGGGCATCCATGCTGTGGGAGGCAAGGAGGGGCATCAGAAGGCAGCCTGGGGTGCTAAGGTGCCGTGCTTCCTGGCGAGGGCACATGTGACTCTAAAGTGCCAGGGCTGGAAGGGGCCTTGGAGAGTCTCAGGCTTCCTAGGGTCACACACGGACTTGGTGGCTGAGTTGGGACTAGAATCCAGGTCACCTGACTCCCAGTCTAAGATCACTCTCAGCTTGCTCACTTGTGCACGTGCTGACAAGTGTGTGTGCGTGCGCATACGCAGACTCTGGGTACACATCAGCTCACGGGCAAAGTGGTTGTATCTCCAGGCAGAGCCTGTAGAAGCCTCAGCTTTCCCATCTATGAAATGGGTTGGTGGGAAGATGAAGGGAAATTCAAGAGGCTGTAAGTAAAGCACCCAGCACAGTCAATGTCTGGCCTGAGCTTGCTCTTCCCAGCTCCCATCCCTGCCCCCTTCTCCCCGCGGACAAAAACGCCATGAGGCTGTGGAAAACCCTTTTTTTTCCTTTTGTTCCTCTCTGGCTTCAGAGTCAAGAAACAGTGAAGCTCTTTTCAAAATACCTTCATTTGAGTAAAAAAGACAGTGAAAGTAAAAACAAATGAGTAATTGTCAGAAGCCTTTCTGTTGACTTCCAAACATCAGGAGGCTATTTTTATTAATTAATAGTTTGGGAACTTTCTGTTTTTCAACTCAATACAAGTGTTTCTGCATTCACGTGGACAAGTTTAAGAGCCTGAAAGCAGGCTCTTCCAAGTCTTACTGAGTGAAGAAGGGAGCCCAGGCTGCCTGAGAAGGATCTGCTTTCCTTTCGCTCTGTGAAATGGGTGCTCCCATGGGGCCTCTTACCTCCTGGAGGCAGAAAGGGCAGTGGTTATGCCCTAGGTGGGCTCCTGGCCTCACCCTGTAATAGCTGTGGGGCCTCAGTTTCCTTATCTGTAAAAAGGGGTAGGTAATAATAAATAACTGTTTCAGGGTTTGTTTGTTTTTTTTAAGATTTTATTTATTTGACAGAGAGAGACACAGAGAGAGAGGGAACACAAGCAGGGGGAGTGGGAGAGGGAGAAGCAGGCTTCCTGAGGAGCAGAGAGCCTGACGCGGGGCTCGATCCCAGGACCCTGGGATCATGACCTGAGCCGAAGGCAGATGCTTAATGACTGAGCCACCCAGGCGCCCCTCAGGGTTCTTTTGGAGGCTTAAAGAGCCGAGTTATGTGAAGCAGGTAGGTCCTCAACTACCGTCAGTCTTCCCTACCCATCCTGGAGAGGGTGAAGCTTAACCTAAGGTTCGAGTGAACACCTTCAGCTGCTCTGATATCCTCAGGGCCTCACACTTCCAGGCACTGGAGTTCCAGAGCCTGAGTCTATGCTCCAGCCTGGACACTTCTGTCTGAGCCTCAGGCTTCTCTTCTGTAAAGAGGTCGTGAATACTGTGACTTCGCCCAGGGCTGGGCCACGTGGCAGGAGACAGAAGTATCTCAGCTCTTAAAAAAAGTTATAGGCTTGTTGGGACGGGGGTAAAGGAAGTAGGGACAGCATTCCTGCTTTCCCCTTTCCTAGCAAAGAATGCCTTTTCCTACAGTCCCCAAAGGTCAAAAATCCCACTCCGGCATTAAGGCCCAGCTCAAGAGCCACCTCCTCCCTGAAGCCTTTTGGAGCTGAGTTCTTTTCTCTCTTTCTTATGTCCCACCACATGGTGCCTGGGCTTCTCTCAGCACTGAGGTGCTGGCTGAGCTTTTTGGTCCATCCATAGGTCTTGCACAAGACGGGGAAAGGCTTTGAGGGTGAAACCGTGTCTTACCCCGCTGGATGTCTCTCCAGAGTAGAACCTTGTGTCTGGTGTGTGGAGGACACCAAGGCTTATTTGGGAGCTCGGTAGGGGAGAGTGGTGGGAAGGGCGGGTAACTTGTTAGATGAAGGAAAGTGGTGGGGAGTGAGGTAGACCCAGCCTCGCTCACAGATAGCCCAGCCTCACTGGGAAATTAGGG
The DNA here is from genome assembly GCF_964656455.1 of Halichoerus grypus. NCBI lineage: Eukaryota > Metazoa > Chordata > Mammalia > Carnivora > Phocidae > Halichoerus > Halichoerus grypus. The sequence goes on along the minus strand of NC_135718.1, from coordinate 25,362,071 downwards.
AGACAAAGCAAGCGCTCCAGACGCAATCAGAGCATAACCCAAGAGAAGACAGTAAATTGTTTAGTGCTGTAGTCATAGGATCCTTTCCATCTGCCGAGATGGTTTCCATCCAGCTATGTCATTTAACCTCAGCAGCTGGCCCTGGACAGAGTGTTTTTCATCCCCATTTGTCAAGAAGAAAATTGAGACCCACGGAAGGCTTGGCTTGCCCAGGTAGGGAGGTGGTGGGGCTGGGATTTGAACTGGGTGTTCTGATGCCAAAAGCAGTACCTTCCCCAATAAACCTCCAGCAGGTTTAGTATGGAGGGAGGCAGTAAGTCAGAGGAGGCTGAGGTCAGTGAGGGAGGTTGGAGCCAGGAAGGCTTCTTGGAGAAGGGGGCTTAGGCTGGGTCCAGAAGTTCCAGGAAGGGCTGGGAAGGGGGTGGTAAAGGGGACATGCTAGGTGAGATGGGGCTTCCAAACCTCCAGGGCCTAGAGAGTGGCCTGGAGAGTGATCTGACGGGTCCCACCTTGGGGCACAGCCCAGGTGGTCTCACTGGGCCTGGCCCTATTACCCCTCTTGGACTATAAATGGGTTTTCAGGCAGTATTTTCAGTTGCATCTGGATCTCCCAGCAGGCTCCTCTTGGTACTTCGGATAAGGCCGAGGCCCCAGCAGATTCCTGTCCGAGCTGTAAATCACCATAATCCCTGGGCATTTTCAAACACTGATGATGGCCCCTGAATTCAATTAGGAGATTAAAATATCTCTTTGTTTTGTTCTTCTGAAACGGATTTCTTTTTTGTGTAAAAACAAAAGAGATCCATCTAAGATATCTTTGGAGGTAGGCACGCTGCTCTACACCCTCATTCGGTGGCCTCCCCTCTGGGATCCGCCTGCTGCCCCGTCCCAGGGTCAGTGTCCTTCCCTGTCCTCCTCACTGCCTACCCCCCCATCAACCCTCCACCACCGTGGCCCGGATCCCTCAGTGCCTCTGGCTTTCCCTGTGCTCCCTCCTCAGCCAGTTTTGAGTTTCTCCATTCCGAGAGGTCGCTCTCTGCCTTGGCAGCTCTGAAGACGGGCTTTCTTTCCTTTGGTGATTACCTCCCAAACCAGTGTCTCATCTACAGGGACTTCCTGCTAGACCTGCCCCCTCCTTTCCTGCCTGTCTCTGGGACCTATGGCCAAAACCCTCCAAACCCTGCCTGGCCCATATCTGCTCTTCAGATCAGAGATATCCTGGGGTACCTGGCACCTAGCAGATATGCAAGTCAGGCCATGGACAGATTGACTGTCTCTCCTGATAGAGCGCAGGCAGGGGCCGAGTGACAACTCCAGGCGGGTGCTCCGTCCCACCCCCCACTGCCCTAACATAAGCCAGGCCCCCCGGGGTCCACACCATGGCCCCTGCAGGCCTGCCTCATGCCTTCCAGGCTCCCTGATATGCTGGAGTTTGGGAGATCACCTCTTGCCTCGGGGTGCCCTGGCCCAGGCCTGGGCTGGTATTTCCAAGAATAACAGCTTCCTACCTCCAGGAAGAGGGACCTGCCAGCAACCAAATAAACACAAGTTTTATGGGGTGATTAATACTTGGAGAGATAAGGTCCTATCCCAGTTTTTCAAGGTCTCCCTGCTCTCAGAAATGTTGGCTCGGGAAGAGCAGCTGTGTGGGTCCTGGCAGAAAGCTGGTGAACCAGGACTTCACTTTTAGGGTCCCCTGATACCCCTGTGTGCCCACCACAGCCTGGGTACTGTGCAGGGCGGGGGGAGGGGAGGCACAAGATTTGAAAATCCAGCCCCTCTCCTTGAAGAGTGTTTATTCTGGGGGACACACCATCTAACTGCTCTGAGGTGACCTAAATCCAGTTCTGCAGGGAAATGTGGCTGAAGAGTAAAACCGTGTGTCAGGGGTGGTACAGCCGGGGAGCGATCCAGGACTTTCTGTAGGAGATGAGTTTCGAGTCAAGAACCAAACAAGGTGAAATGAAGAGACTGGTTGGGGTTGGAGCGGTTCAGGCCGGACGGGAGGGGTGTGCATAGGCACAGAGGTGGGGAATCAGCCGTCAGGGAACAGAACCTTCAGGGGAGGGAGCAAAGTGAAGAGGTGGTAGGTGACTTGTGGAGAAGGGGGCGTGCACAGGTGGGCGTGTGTGCATGCATCACAGGGGAGAGAGCCATGACAGCAGAAAGTTTCTGGCAGCTTCTGTGCTATCAAGTCTTTCAAAAGGAGAAGATGTAGCCCAGAGATGGGAGGGGGCTTGCCCAAATTCTCCCAGCTAGTCAGAAGCCAAGCTGGGCGTGGAATTCATATCTCCCAGGCCCATCTGGGCATAAAGTCAGTGTGAGAAGACATGACCATGTCAGAATGGTAGTGGCTGAGCTCAGGGGGGCATTAGGGGACCACTGAGGGTGGTTCCCAAGGGCTCATGGCCTTCTGCTTCATCCTGTCCTAGGCACAGGTTCCCAAGTCCTGGTAATAGAGCCGCCTACTGAGGAGGGAGATGTCGAGAGACCTTCAGTGAGGGTGACTTTCGGAGGGGCAGGCTGCTGCTGGGCTGGTTTGTGGGCTGGTGGGCCAGCCTGACTTCCCTGCAGTGAGGAGCCTGGGCCCTCTCTGGAGATAAGGCCCTGCGTTAGTCTCCCATTCAGGGTGTGCCTCGGCTCGGTGGCCCGAGGAGCGTGAACCGTGCTGGCCGGCAGAGGACCACACTGCCATCTGGGGCTTCCGTTTCCCAGGCTAAACCAATATTTACCTTCAGCCGTGGCTGCCAGGGGCTCTGAGGCAAATGTTAGTTTAAGGCAGCTGAGTGAAGCTCTGGGGATGGGGGAAAGAGCTGAGGATGCTGCTGGCGATTTCTTCCTCTTTGATAGTTTTCATTTCTTCTTGATTAAAACAAAATTTTGTTGTTCCTCCTGCTTCAGAGACTCTTCCTGGCACTTCTTTCTGCTCACCGCCCAATTCTGCTAATCACATCAGGGCTCAACACCAAGCCCTCCCCTCCACAAGGAAGCCTTCCCTGACCTCCCTGTTCCTCTGACCCTTCCTGTTCCTGACCACCCGAGGCACGTGGAGGTCTAGGTGGTACCAGCAGTTCTGCATCATGTACTGTCCTGCTCTTTTAAGAAGACAGCATAAACGCTTTATATATATTATAAAGAAAGTTATTATTGTACCCATTTTGCAGATATGGAAATAGAGGCTCCGAGAGGTCTGATAACTTGCCCAAGGTCACACAGCTTGGGAGAACTGGGCCTTGGGCCCAGGAACGTGGGCTATAATACTTCCTAGCTTCTCTAAATATGAGTCCCCCTGGCCCCCCTGCTAAGTCTGGGTACCTCCCAGGGGTGGGGAGTTGGCCGTCTTGCATCTTCCATGGTGGAGCTCAGGAGAGCTCAGGGTGTCAGGGATCAGTGGCACGTGTTGGGCACAGACAGGCCACCAGGGCCCCAGCAGTGTTGGCTCGGGAAGGGGGGGTGCCCAGCATCCCGATTCAGCGGTGAGTCTGCCTGCCTCATAGTTCCCTGAAGGCTCCTGAGGGCTTCGTCTGGTTCTGTTGTTCGCAGTGCACTCTGGTTGTTTGTTTGTTGTTGTTGTTTTAACCAGAATGAATATATGAAAAGTACAATCATGTATGATTGGCAATATTAGACTGTGTCTAATATCCAGAGATGGCAGTTTCAAAATTTCCACCTACTATCTCTTTGGCCCAAGATACAGTTTTGAGGAGCTTGGAGAGACCTGGGGGGCCCAGGGCGGCAGGGGGTGGGGGGGAGCAGAGGAGCTGGGGCCTTGCAGCATGGGGGACAAAGCCCTCATTTCAGAAGCAGGAGACCTGATTGAATCAAGACTTGACATGGCCACTCACTAGCTGTGAGCAAGCCTTCCAGCCTCTCTGTGCCCCGAGCACCCCATCTGTTATCTGGACATAATTATACATGTGCCATTTATCTCTCAGAGAGTCCGTGAGGTTCACGGATGTGTAAGAGTGTTTACATAAATGGCAAGTGCTGTTGTTTGTAGGTTAAAAAGGAATACTTAACTTAAAAATCCCACCAAATAGACAACTCCCAAGCCAGTCCTCTCCTTAGAAGAGGAAGCCTTAAAACCAAGTCCCTGTATGTGGGTGAAATTCAAACCATGCTATCTAAATTGTTTCTTGGAACAAGATCTATGGTTCTCCAGCTGGGTTCCTTGAGACACTGGGGTTCCAGAGGCATTTTTGAGGCAGCTGAGTTGGCAGGGCTCTGTGGCCTCCTCTTAGAGTTCGACCAGAGCTTTTGCTTCTGTTGGAGAAAAGGACTTCACTGCTTAAAAAAAAAAAGAAAAAGTTTGAGAACCACTAGACCAGAGGAGTCTGAGAATCTATATGTCTAAGATCCTCTGTCTTGGAGATTCCATAAATCTTAAGTTTTATGTGTGACTCCCAGTGTTTCTGGGACGTTCTACCCCTCCCTCCATGAGCCTCACAAAGTGTTTGTTTCTCCTAGCTTTCCTGGGGTTGGGTTTATATGCAGAGGGTGGAGGCCAGTGTGGGTTTCAGGGCGCTGCCCAGAGGGGTGGGGAAACCCCTTACCCGTCCAAGCCATGTCCCCGCCCTCGGGGCTCCTTCCCCTGCCCCACGCCAGGTGCTGACCAGCAGGAGGATGTTTATGGAGAGAGTAAATGGGCTTCCAGCGCCTTCCAAACAGGGGCCGGCAGATGCCCGCCAGCCAGCCTGCTGCCGTGGGCCGACCCATGGTTAAAGATTAGCCAGCGCTCCGGATGTTCTCCTGAACAAACAAGACTCTCGGGCTGATGGCAGGCCCTGCTTCAAAGGAGCCCCTTGCCTGCCCCTGAGGGCTCCGGCACCAGTGCCCAGGCCCTGCCTTGGTTGCCTTGCACTGGCCAGAGCTGGCCCCGGTGCCCTCAGTCCGGCCCCTCCTCTCCTCCTCTCCCTTCCTTTCTCCCCACTGGCCTCAGATTGTCCCGGGCATTTGCTAGTGCACTTTTCCCACTGAGTGCCTCTCACTCCTGTCAGTTCGAACTCTCTTGTCTGTCAGGGCCCAGGTCAAATCTTGTTTCTTCCAAGAGGCTGTGTGACTCACTGTGAAACAGGAAGGGGACCTCCGCCTTGGTTGGAGAGCCTTATCCTAACGGGGGCATTTATCCTATAGAAGAGAAGGCTCAGAGGGGGCGCCACGGAGCGGATGTGGGATACCTCTGGATCTGTGCCTGGACAGCTTTTCTAACAGTTACAGTTGATCAGAGATAGGGGACAGATAGCCTTGGGCTGTGGTGAGCTTCTTGTCCCCGGGAGCATTCTAGGCAAGGCTGGGTGAGAACTTGGCAGAGAGAAATGGATTTCCTCTGGAGACACTAAGAATTTGGTAGGGAAATTATATTCAAATATTTTCATGCCTCCAAGCTTTGATCCCCGCACAGCCGACTGGCTCCTTGGGGCCCAGGTGCTCGCTTCTGTCTTTACCACTGCCTAGGCCTGGGCATACAGCGCGTCAGTGAGTGGGTGACCCGAGTGCCACCTTGAGGGGAGGAAACCCTGCCCGGGCCTCGCTGCCCTTGTGGGTTATTTCCGCCCTGGCGCAAAGGATCTGCCGGCCACCCCTCCCCGCCGCCAGGAGCTGAAGACTGACAAATTCCTTCCCGAAAGAGGGGACACCGAGAGGGGAGCCAGCCGAGCAGCGTCCCCTGTGGCCTTGTGCCGCTCCCCGCTCCAGGCCCGGCATAAACACCTCCAGAGTGGGCAGCCCTGGGTCCCTGGCCCGGATGGTAGAATTTGTTGCTTCCGAACGGGCCACCCCACTGCTTGGGGTGACAGGTTGCCCTCTGCCCTTTCTCCAAGCTGTGACCCTGGGCTGAGGTTGGCCTCCGGGCTCTCGCCCGTGGCTTTGGGGGCCTGGACCCTTGCCTGGCTTTCCGTCAGCTCTGACCTCTGCTGACCCTTCTGCGGAGGGCGTCCTGCCCAGCTCCCCCGTCTCCGGTGTCACCTATTTCAGGACCCGGCACAGCTGGGTGCGCTGAGGGGGTGGTTATTTTGGAGCTTGCTGGAGGCCTGCAGCTGCTCCTGACCCCGAGGGGTGGCCTGGCTGGGAGAGGAGACATACTTGGGCTGGGCACTGGCCCCGGGGATTCCATTTTTAGCTGTTTCCCAGCATCTGCTGTAGCTTTTCTCTCTACTCCTCCAAGATTTCAAGCACGGCCAAAGGGGTCATTTTCCTGCCCCTCCTCCTCTCTCCCCACCCCTTGCTGTTTCTCCTTCCTTCTCTTCTTTCTCCTCTAATCTCCGCTTTGTAGCTTCTCCTTCCTGGTCCTCAGTCAGGGATGCCATTCAGGACCGATGTGAAGTCCTACAGTCAGGTGCAGGACGTTCATTGCCTGGTGCAGGGGGACCTGACTTCGGTTGACAAACAACCCGAGTAAGCACTGGTACCTGAAGTTATCAAGTACCTAGGTCCCAGGGGCCCCCCGGCCTGCCTCTGACCCCCGCGTCACCATCACAACACAGTTGTGATTACCCCCATTCTCTAGCTGAGTGACCTGAGGCTGGGAGGAAAGTTGATTCAAGTGCTGGCTTGGACATTTAAACCCAGGCCTGTATCACCCCAGAGCCCATGCACTTTCTTCTGAGCCCCAGGGCATGTAAACAATAACAGTGGGTCATATTAACCTCGTGATTATTATGGGCCAGGTACTCTCCAGGTGCCCTCTGTAGCCGACTACATTTGGACTTCACAGCATCCCTTCTGAGCGGAGTATTAGAATACAGATTTTATGCACCTCAGTAAATGCTGATTTCATGGCTGAAGAAGAGAGGCCCAGAGAGGTTAAGCTATTTATCTAAGGTGATATGGCCAGGAAATGGTGCAGCCAGCATTTCAACCCAGGCTGATGACTTCAAAATCTTTACACTTAACTATGCTTCTGTCCTGCCTACCAGTATATGGATTTGGGTTACTAAAAAACCCCAAATACCCTTAGGTTACATTATGAGAGTTATAGTGTAAATATCAAGGGAGGTGGTGGCCACACTGTGCCTTGAGCTGGTCAGGGAACATCTGGAGTACTGAGTCTGGTTCTGTTTATTGTCCAGGAGGTGGGAAGGTGTGTGGTGGGTCTGAGTATTCCCTGAGGGGAGTTGTTTTCTCCACGGGGCTGCCCCAGAGGTAGTATTGGCACAGAAGGACATTGAAGCTGCGAAGTTACGTAAATCTATCCAAGATATCCTTGGATACAGGGAGGGAGATTTCAGTCTAAGAGAAGGAACCGCTGTCTTAGAGGAGCTCAGCAGTGGCTCGGGTTGCCTGGGAGGCCCAGTAGTGGGCTTATTCAAGTACAGAAAGACCCCTGAAGGGACAGAGCTCAAGGGAGCGCGCATCCAGCCCCATTCAGAAGTCTGTGCTGATGGTCTGCCCAGCTCCATGGGCCCTGGGCTGATTGTCCGGAGTGTGTGTGGGGTGGGGAGAGGAGTGTGGGGGTATATATGTGTGCGAGCCGTGTTCCGGGCTTCTTCCTGTGGGCTCTGGCTGGGCATCTCTGAACCTTTTGTTTTCTAGCCACCCTGCTGTCACTGCCCCTTCCTCTCCATCTCCAACCCTGGAGTCCTCTAAGGCCAGTGCCTGCAATCCCTGAGGGGTGGAGAGCAGGGGCTGTTCCTTGGTGGCCCAGGTCAGCCCATAGCCTCTCCCAGGTCCCCACGACTGTCTCTCAGGCCTCCTCCTCCTGTTTGGGCCTCCTTGCCTCTGCCTCTCTGCAGCCCCCAGCCTCTCTGCACCATCGCGCTCACAGAGTCAATTCCCTGGAATAATTGCATTTTCCGGTTGGCTCCCTTCTTCTTGCCAAGCACGATGCTGGGAAATCCCAACCAGCCAGGCCCCAAGAGGCTTCTCCAGAGAGGGCACGGGGTTTGGGGGAAGGGCCCAGCACCCTCTCCTTGCCGAGACCCAAACAACACTGTTCCTGGAAGGGGCAGGGAGAGAACGAAAGCAAAGAGGCTTTAGAAACTGTCTCTAGATTCAGCAGGAGCTGAGTTCTGGCTTCAGCTGCCCATATCAGTCCAGTCCTCCAAGCTTTGCTTCCACATCGAGCACCCCAGCCATCCTTACCCAGGTCCTGGAGGGAAAGCAGATTCTCCCTTGCAGAGGCTCAGAGAAAAGGCTCCCAGGGAGGGATTGGCTCATGATGTGGTCTACAGTAGCAATAGCCAAATTTGGGGACTATAACTCCCACAGAGGGGAGTTAAATAATAAATAAGGAGGGCCTGAAAGCGAAGAATGTGGTGTCAGGAGTTGGACATACCTTGCTTCTGTCTCGGATCTGCCACTTGGTGGCTGTCACATCACATCTCTCAGCTTTATCTCCATAATGGGAACACTTCCATGGGATGTTTTAAGGATGAAATGCGGGGTAATTCATCATGCATGATGACTTTTATTATAGATAGGACTCCATAAAGTAGGGACATAACACAGCCGTTACAAAAATATGGTGTTGGAAACATGGTTATTGGCATGAAAAGGTGTTCAGGACATATTGGAAAAGCTAGTTTTGAAAAGGAAATCTGTATAGCAGGGTTCTTAGCCTGGAGTCCATGCCCATGGGTGGCTTTATGGGATTCACAGATGTCCTGAAATTATCCACAGAATTTAGGAAGAACAGGTGTTTTTCTGAGGACATAGGTCAAGGTTATCACATTTTCAAAGGGATTTGTTACCCATAAAAGGTTAAAAACTACTGGAGTTTACATAGCATGATTCGGTTATTGTATTAGAAAAAGTAACAGGAATATATTGGGAAAAAAAGCTGGAAGGTCTTCACCCAAGTATTAAGAATATTTTTCTCCAGATGGTGGGCCGAGAGGTGATTTTTTTGTTTGTTTGTTTAACGGTCTTTTCTACAAAATAGTCTTACTTGTATGATTAAGAAGAGAAAGGGGTTGATTTCCAGTTAAGTCACTTTCAAAAGGAAATCCTGGATAAATTTACTTAAGTTCTTTCAGCCTCAGTGTCCTTCTGTGGCAATGATAACTCAAGAGGTAATTGTTAGGGTAAGATGAGACCATTTATGCAAAGTTTTTCTGGGGAAGGGGGTTCCCTCTGACCTTCCAGAGGGGTAGAATGTCCACAGTGCTTTCAACTAATATTTACTGCTGTCGACTCAAGTGCTCGGGGATCAAAAGGGAGTTAATAATAACAATAAAAAAACTTTTATAAGCGTGCCATGTAGAAGGAATGTTTTTAATTTTGGTGCCCTTCCTTCCAGCCTTGATCCTTTGCTTAAACAAATAGATGTCCTGCGTACTTTGTTTCCCGACCCTGCCCCTGCGCCTCCGTCCTAAGCCTCTTCCATGCTGTTCACGAGGCCTTCGGTATTTCCCGGTGCAGACTGGAAAGGCGGGCGGGAGGAAGCGCGCTGGCCCAGCGGGGCCCGCGTGACGGTCGCCCTGTCTCTCCCCCTCCCTGGCCGCAGACAGCGAGCTGATGCTCCCGGACTGCCTGCGGCCGCGCTCCTTCACCGCCCTGCGGCGGCCGTCACTGCGGCGCGACGCCGACGAGGCGCGCCTCTCCGTGAGCCTGTGCGACCTCAACGTGCCGGCCGCCGACGGCGACGACGCCGCGCCGGCCGCCGGCTGCCCCATCCCGCAGAACTCGCTCAACTCGCAGCACAGCCGCGCGCTGCCCGCGCAGCTCGACGGCGACCTGCGCTTCCACGCGCTGCGCGCCGGGGCGCACGTGCGGATCCTGGACGAGCAGACCGTGGCGCGCCTGGAGCACGGGCGCGACGAGCGCGCGCTCGTCTTCACCAGCCGGCCCGTGCGCGTGGCCGAGACCATCTTCGTCAAGGTCACGCGCTCGGGCGGCGCGCGGCCCGGCGCGCTCTCCTTCGGCGTCACCACGTGCGACCCCGGCACGCTGCGGCCCGCGGACCTGCCCTTCAGCCCCGAGGCCCTGGTGGACCGCAAGGAGTTCTGGGCCGTGTGCCGCGTGCCCGGGCCCCTGCACAGCGGCGACATCCTGGGCCTGGTGGTCAACGCCGACGGCGAGCTGCACCTCAGCCACAACGGCGCCGCGGCGGGCATGCAGCTGTGCGTGGACGCCACGCAGCCGCTCTGGATGCTCTTCGGCCTGCACGGAGCCGTCACGCAGATCCGCATCCTCGGTGAGTGCCTCCCCCGAGCGCCCCTCCCACAGCCCCAGCACCTGCCCCCGGGGAATCGGGGAATCGGGGAAAGGAAAGAGGGCGAGTGCGCCCCGCCCCACTGCCTCGCGCGGGTCTTGCCACCGAGTCACAGGCACCGAAATGAGTTGTGGGCCGGACTCCATCGCCTAGGCCTTGCCTCCAGTCCTCCCAGACGCATCCTGGGGGCGGGCAGAAAAGTGTGGATCACCGAGTTTCACTCTCAGAATCTGATTAACCACGTCCCCACAGATGCATAAACAGCCCAGTGGCCACTTAAAAATGAGAAAAAAGGTTTCCACCAGCAATTAACTTTCTGAGGCTCAGTTTCCATTTCTCCAAAATGGGAATTAAAGTCTCTGCCTCTTAAGGATGGCTGTGTGTCTAGATAAGAAAAAGAGTTTGGTATGTCCGTAGCCAGGTGTTTGTGCAGTGTGGGGGTTGGGAGCCTATAGGGAATCTCTGAGCAGAGGGCCTTGGAGGAAATGGGGTTGCAGAGGTCTGGGCCTTTCTTTCCTGGGTTTGAATGGACAGAGTTTGAATGGACTGGTGGACGTGGACTTGTGAAAGTTATGTTTCTCAGAGTATTCTGTGAGGAAAAGTGGGGGATTCTTTACTGCAGAACTTCTCAGACCCTTTAATATGCAATGTGAATCTTTAAGGAGGGGGGTGGAGGTGGTTATGATGTACAGCTTTTTCTAAACTAATTTGACCAGAAATCTTTTTTTCACAAAGCATCTCCAGGGACCTCTGTTTCCCCAGAGTGCACAGGTTTCATACTTTGTAAGAGCTGGCCTTCTAAGCAGGTGCAGTACACTGGGCTAATTCCATTAGAGTCATTAGGAGGACCTGGTACAGATTTTTGAATCCCACCTGCAGAGATTTTGATCCTGTAGATGTTGGATAAGTCCTGGGCATCTGATTTTTTGTTTTAAGATTTTATTTTTAGAGAGAAGAGAGGGGGGGAGAGAGAGAATCCCAAGCAGGCTCCCGATGCGGGGCTTGATCTCACGACTCTGAGATTATGACCTGAGCTGAAATCAAGAATCGATGGCATAACCCACTGAGCCACCCAGGCACCCGTCTGAAATCTTTATTTAAGCAGGTTTGCTTAGGCAGGTGTGGAGACCTCTGGGCTTCATAGCCCCATCCTAGACCTCACCCCAGGAGACTTTGTGGACAGGGTGTGTGTGTGTGTATGTAAGTGAATGTGTGTTATGCTCTAAGATGGGTATGTCTGTGTATAGGCACACGTGAGTAACTAACTGCATGCATATTTGTGTGTATAATGTTGTTGGTGGTTGTGTGTTAAGAGTTTGTGAAATCTGATAAAATAAGTGGGGACTTCCTACTCTGGAAAGAGACCAAATGAAGATGGAGTGAAAAATATCTGAAAAGGAATGAAAAGAAATGAGGCAAGATGCTAAGAAGTTATGATTGAGAGAAGATAAATCAGGAAGGAATGAAAAGAAATCAGGAAGGAAAGAAGTTGGGGTGAAAATTCAGGATGGGATAAAAAGAAATCAGACTGGGGTGCAGAAAAAATTCAGGCTGAGGTTAAAAAAAAAAATACTTGGCTACACTCACTGGGAGACACTGCTCCTCAGATGAAGGAAGTTGTATAAGGGGAGGGTACTATCCTGCCTCAGCACCATCTAATAATAGATAAGTAGCTTTCCACTGAGACTTCTGTTCCCCAAAGAAGCTTACTAGACACAGGGGAAGCTTAAAAAAAATCAGGACTTAAATGTAAGTGGGCCAAGGTGGGTGTTTAAGAATAATCATCCACATATATGCTAAACAATGTATGCCAAACACTGCACCTGGGCTGTAGGAGAACTGGGCATCTCAGTCAGCAAATTGGTGTTTGGGGATCCTGATGGACTGCAAAGGAAAAACAAACCAGTGACAGTGTGTGAGGGGTAATTATTTACCTTACAGAGGAGTGCTGTGCTTCGTGAAAGGCCTGAATGAACTAAGAATGGAAGGATATTTCCTTTACTCCAGAACCATTGCTAGTTTCATACTTAATGACAAAACATGAGAAACATTCTCATTAAAGTCAGGAATATGATAGGGGGATGCCTTAAGTATTGTTCTGAAAATACTAGCCAGTGCAATAAGGCAAGAAAACGAAATAGGTGTGAATTTCTGAAAGAAGATGCTAATTAACTTTGAAAACTATTAACACCAGAGAAACCTTGTGGATATCTAATGCATATTCTTAGAAACAGTGACTATTGATTGACTTAGAACACCTGATGATAAAAGGATTTCATTGAGCATTTATGTGTAGGGCAGTATGTTAGAGCCTTGGGAGAGTCACAGGTGAATACCATTTCCTGCTCTCAGGAAGCTCATAGTTTACCTGGGAAAGCAAAGCTGCATACCTGGGCAAAGAACAAATAATACCCCAGCTCTGTGGTTTAGGCCCATGTATGTGGTGTGTGTGTCCAGTCAGTGCTAAATAAAGTAATGTGGTTTGTGGGGATGGTCAAAGCTGCCCAGAGGAGGGGGTTTGAGGACAGCCCCAAGGGGCTCCCTGGACAGTTAGCTCTTTGGGGGCAAGGGCTCTGTTGGTCTTGTTCTCAGTGTTATGTTTACACAGGGGATGGTACCTGGTAGGTACCTGGTACCTTGTTGAAGGGAGAAGCAAGGAGGGGAGGAAGAAAAGAGGAAGGTGAGGAGAGGAGTGGAAGAGGGAGAGAAGAGAGGGAGGGGAGGAAGGAGGGAGAGAACGTAGCACAGAATGAGCGAATGAGCTTGGGAGATGCTGAAGGCCTCCGAAAGGTGCTATTGCAGAGGAGATGGTGGGTGGTATCTGGGGGCAGTGACGGAGAGAGCACAGGGCTTGGAACAGGAGGGCCACGCTAGGTGGGAGGAGGGGGACTTTGTTCCCTGGCATGGGAAACCTTGAAGGTGAGGATGCGTAGGAAGGGTGGAGGTGGGATTCTAGGCAGAGGGCGTGTTTGGAGACTGCTGATGCAGGAACAGCAGAGCAGGAAGTCGCCCTCCCGTTGGTCGGTGGAAACAGCGGGGACAGGGCGCTGGGCCTCCCGATGGGGTCCTGCCCTGAGCCCGCCCAGTGGCTGGGCTGTCTGGTAGTGCTGTGTCAGCACTTTCCTGGGAGCCTCTAGGAGGGGCGGAGACTCGAGCTTCCTCCCCGTAGGCCTCTCGGTGGCTAGTGCGTCGCTCCCTCCCCTCCCGCAGGCTCCACCATCCTGGCAGAGCGGGGCATCCCGTCACTCTCCTGCTCCCCTGCCTCCACGCCAACCTCGCCCAGTGCCCTGGGCAGCTGCCTCTCTGACCCCCTGCTCAGCACGTGCAGCTCCGGACCTCTGGGGAGCTCTGCTGGGGGTAAGTAGGCTGGCCGCTCGGGTTCCGCGGTGTCCGCGGCGGCCTCCCCACCCCAAGACCCCCTGGCTGAGGCGGCCGTGCGGCCTCCGGGTCAGAGCTGGGCGCTGGAGGACCTGGAGGCAGGCTCAGTGAACCCTTGTTGCGTGTGGTGATTTCTGGGGTGAATCCCACCCTGTCCCCCAGCCGGGCACCTTTCTCCAGAGCACTCTTTAGCACACGGGGAAGACCAAAGGATAGCTCAGAAGAGGCCTTCCTTAAAAGACTCTGGGCCCCTCCCTTCCTCCCCCCCTTCTCTCACTGCCTCGTGGGCACCCTGGCCCCTCATCGGGTGCCTCCTAGCACCCAGGAAGTGGGTCGTCAAGGGAAACAGGCAGACCCCAGTCAGTGGAGTGAGAGACCAGAGGGCTTTCTTCCCATGACCCTGGGGCCAGGCTGGGCCATGTCTCCGCTGACTGGTGTCCCCTTGTCCCCAGGGACGGCCCCCAACTCCCCAGTGAGCCTGCCTGAGTCGCCGGTGGCCCCGGGCACAGGACAGTGGAGCGATGAGTGCACCATTTGCTATGAGCACGCAGTGGACACGGTCATCTACACGTGTGGCCACATGTGCCTCTGCTACGGCTGTGGCCTGCGCCTCAAGAAGGCCCTGCACGCCTGCTGCCCCATCTGCCGCCGCCCCATCAAGGACATTATCAAGACCTACCGCAGCTCCTAGCCTGGGGCGCCCCACCCTGCATGCCTGCCGCCTCAGGCTCGGGCCGCTCCAGCCGAGGGGCAAGCCCACAGGGCCCCTTCTCTTCTTCCTCATTTGGGAAACTCTTCCCTTCTTCATTAAACACGGGAAACTGAGGCCCTCGAAGGTTTGGGAAGAAAGGGAGTATAAGGCAGGGAGGTGAGGGGCAGAAACAAATTGCCCAGCAGAGGGAGGGTGGGAGGAGTCTGCTCTCCTCCTGTCTTTCCCTTCTCTGCACCCACTCTGCCGTGCATGCCGAGGGGCTAAACGGGGGTCTCAGCCTATCCTAATCCTTCCCCATCTGGGGCAGATTGCTAGGCAGTCCTCTAGTCCATGTGAGAATTAGAAAACATGTCCCTTCCTCTGGGCAGATGTGTCCCTGAGCTAGGGCCTTCGGAGTACGGCCTGGACTTCAGTCTCCGTTTGTTCTCTCAGCCAGCCATCCTGGAGCAGTGTACAGCCTGCCCGACAGCAGCCCTAGGCAGGTAGCCCCTGAGCTGCTGCCTGACTCTGACCTCTACCCACCTTCTCCTTCCTCTCTTCCCTGCCCCTCAGGCCTGGCAGCCAGGCGTAAGGCTGGTGGATACCTCTCACCCTGGGCAGGCGGCAGCCCCATGCCTTGTCCCTCTCCCACTCACCCAGGACGCGTGGATGGACGGGCCACAGAAGGCTGCAGGTTCTGGGTCTCTGACCCTGCGCCCTGGCTGAGGTGCAGAGGGCCCCTTCCTGGCCATAGCCTTTCTGCCCCAGTCATCTCGCTAGATGCTGCTGCCCAGGGACAGCCTCGGTGTGGGCTGGAGAGCAGTGTTCGTCTTCTGGAAGGTTCTCTAAGAGCAGGTTTGCATCTCTGCTCTGAGACCTGTCCTCCCGGATCTCAGTGCTGTCGGGGGCCTGGCTGATACTCAGACTGTGGTATCCCCAGGCGAGGCCAGGACCCTGGAGTGGGGGTGGGAGTGGGGTACCCTGGGGGTAAAACCAGCCTTTTTTCTTATTTTTATTTATTTATTTATTTGGTTTGTGGGTTGTTTTTTTTGGGGGGGGATTGAGTTGCCATCCCCCGGGGCCCCTAGAAATGCTGCCCCAGTGTGCGGCGTGCCTGGCGAGAGAGGGCTGCAGAGGTAGTTCTCAAAATCTTCCCCAGGCTCCAGCCCAAAGTCCACAGCCATCTCTGCTTACCGTGAATTAGAACGCCATAAAAAGAGGCTGAATTGGGAGGCCTCCTATCAAATTGTATCCATTTTACGGAGAGATAAACTGAACCTCCTTAGTGTCCTGGGGCTGGTGGATGACCCGGAGCCACAAAGTGCCATTGCTCTCTGGGCTGCCGCAGGGTCATCATAGTTGGCTCAAAGACGTCAGGAGGCTGAGGAGTGCCCCCTTCCATGAGGACATACAAAGTTCGGGGAAGGCTGGAGGAGGGGAGCCCCGCTTGGGCCAGGGAACGGGACTGGGAAGGCCTACTCATAGTAGGGGTGGGGACGCTGTTCTTAGTAAGGCTCTTTCCCCTCAGGAAAGATGAGGAGGGAAGGGACCGGCTCCTGGCACCTCTGGGTTATTTCTGGGTCCGGGGTGGCATGCCCCCCGCCCCTGCTCTTAGGCTGCAGTTGTCCCAGCCTTGCCTGCCCTACCCTGATAGGCCATGGGCTGGCGCCCGCTCTCAACAGTCTTGGCCTAGTCTCCCCCCAGCCTCCCAACCCTCTGCCCCCTCCGATGGCTTTTTCACGTCCATCAGAGACTGCTGCTCCCTGTGGCTGGCAGAGTGGGATTCTGGACCTGGCCACTGGGCAGCTGTGTGGCCCTGGCCGGGTCATAGCCCTTCTCAGCCTCAGCTGCCACCTCTGTAAAAGGACTGTGTGGGGAGGAGAGCAGACTCTGTGTGACTCTTGGGACTTCTTTGATGACGGCTGCTGTGGGGTGTTGGGTGGGACAGCACTGAGGGTCAGAAGGCCAGGCTGGGCCTTTGTTGGCCCCTGCCTTGCAGAGGGCCTCCAGGAAGTCATGGTTCCACGGTGGGTCTCCACTCCCCAGTCCCGGACCCTGAAGACCCCTTCCATGGGAGTGGGGTCAGGGGGAGGGGGAGGTGGTGGCCCCATCTCGTCAGGAGTCTCATGTCAGAGGCAAGGGAAGGTCTTAAATGCAGGGGCTGCGGGGCCTGAGGTTTGGGGCGAGGAAGCCATCCGTACCACTGTCTCTCTTAGTGCTGGGATAGTTGCTGCCTCCTTTGTGAACTTGGGTCGCTGTGATTGTGAATAAAGGTGATTTCGTACCAGCCTGAGGGCTGTGCTGTGCTGTGTGGAGGGCTGGGGGAGGGAGGACCGAGGTGGGGTTGGGGGGTGAAGGTGAAGGGTCAGGTGTCAATAGTCGGGGGAGACTCCCTGGAGTGGGGGGGCGGGAGCATGACCTGGGGCTTGGACAGCAGGGGCCAGAATGCCAGGTGAGAAAGGGAGAAGCCACTGCCCTGTGGTGCCCCCAAATCCCTGGATCCCTGCCGAGCAGTGTTCATTGGGGCAGGAGCAGAGTCCCTGAGGCCTGCTCAGCTCTCTATGAAGGCGGAGGTGGGCCCAAACCTGGCTCCAAACCCTTATGGGGTGGCACTGCCCCCTAGGGGCTCATGGGAGGATGATAAACCCGTCACACAGGTCAGGAGGGGTGAGGGCAGCACAGAAAAGGGAGGGCTCTGGCCCGGGGCCTTTAGAGAAACCTTCTAGATGTGCTGAGTCTATCTGGTTGACAGTAGAAGCTGGGAGTGGTGGAGCGAGTCTAGGCACAGCGTGGGAATCATGCTTATTTGGTGGGGCTGGGACTCCAGCACAGAGCATGCCTGCCTTCCTGCCCTTCCCCTGGGAAGATGCTCTGGTCCCTACAGCAGGACAGCCCAGCCCTGTTTACTGGAGTCCAGCAAAAGCAGGGGAGCATCCAGGGCTCCAAGCTGAGGGGCTAGCCAGGCCTGCTGGATGTGGGTCTTTTGCCCCAAGATCTGCATTTCTCTCTCTCAAAGCCTTGGCAACTGCCCAGAAAGCTTCCTGTAGGTGGGGAAGGGGAGAAGTGGGGGAAGGGAGGAGAAACTTGAGCATGGCTCTCACCAGCAAAAGTGGCAACTTAACTGCCTCCCCCCGCCCCTCCAGTGTCCTCAGAGGGGCCCCGGATCCTGCATCCTGCGTTCTGGATAAGGTGCCTTTTGCTATGCAGCTGGATGGCTTTTCTGATGGCAGGGAGAATTAAGAGGTGATTCTCTTCAGTTAAAAAGGCCAAAAACTTTATTTAGTTTTCAGGGAAATACAAGATGTAAACATAAACAAAATATAAAACAAAACAACCCAAATCTTACAGTCTAGAAGCATGCCAAGACAGAGTATTTTCTGCAGACCAAAGAGTCCCGTTAGCATGATAAAGGACACCTGGAAAGTGGCAGGCCAAGGGGTTGGGTCCCTTCCCCAAGGACACTGCATTTTTGTGATGAGAACAATTAAAAAAAAAACCCACTATTAAAAATATTAGAAACATGGAGATAGTTTAGCACCACCATTTATCCTGGAAATTTTTTTAGCACTCAAACTGCGCTGAATTCACTGTCCTTCAGTTTCTCTGCTAAGGGCAGAAGAGGGCACAACCTCCTCCTGACCCCACAGAGCCTGCTAGGAGCTGGGAGGGGTTAAGTGGACACCATGAGGAATCCCCCAAAGCTCTGGAGCCCCAAAGACATCCAGCACTTCACGGGCAACCATGCGCTCCCCAAACCACACTTGAGGGACCTGCCACTCACATCTTCACTCAGAAGTCACCTTCCTGCAGACCTCTCGGGAACTGTCAGTGAAACCCTTTTCCCAGCCTATGTCCTGGATTTAAAGAAAACCTGTTGCAGAGAACAAGTTGCAGATCCAAGAATGGTGGCTCTGTTTACCCTTCTCTCTCCGAAGTAGGTGCTTATGGAAAGGTGCCCTGGTGACGGGCCACCGAAAATGAAAGGGCATGTCCGTGGATGAGTGTGCGTGGCCCCGTCTTCTGAGTCACACCTGCGTGGCTGGCTCAGCAGACCGAGTTGCCACAGGTCTCAGGAGGGATACTCAAGAACAACTGGTGTCAACAGAAGAAATGAGGCTGCTTCCCTCCCAGACATGCTTGGTGGTGTCTGGACCCTGAGGTTCCAGTTTGGGGGTCGTGGGTCATTACTGTACAACCCATTACGGTCACTGGTCTCTAACCAATTCCAGCAATTTGAGAGGCTAGCTCTGGATTAGACAAAGGGATGTGGGCAAAACATGCTGGGAACCTGAGAGATGGAGGAATGTTCTGGAGCCAGAGCCCCCCGACTCAAAGATGGGTTTGCTGCTAGCAACTTCCCATCCCCACTAAGTAAATCCGTGACTACTCATTAACAACATGCTGGGGACTCAGGTTGTGGCCCAGCAAGTAGCTGTTTCCTCGGGTCAGCTGCTTCTGTGGCCAATCTTAGGGCTTTTCCAACCTGCTCTGACTGGACCCTTGGGTGTTGCATCAGTAAATTCCCTCTGTACCTGTCCTCTTCCTCCTGAAACACTCAGAATTGACTTCTTCCTTCTTTTGAATAAAGACTAAACTCCAGCCTCCAGACCCTCTCTCCGCCTTCTCACACTTTTCCCTTTCTGCCTAGAAGACATCCTCTTCTGGAAGCTACCTTCCCAGGGAGGGGACGGTAAGCCCCAGCCACTCCAAACATGCACACACTCCTCACGCCAACCTGCCTCTTGCTTGCCTCCAACGTGCTCGAGCCATCCTTCCGCCTTAAAACAATTCTCTCTCACGCACTCTCTCTCTCCTCTCGCCTCCTGAGGTCCAACCCTTAGCCAGGGTGGAACTGGAAACAAAGGAGGGAACCTTCACCTCAGAAATCCATTCCCTAAGGCCACTAAGTTCTAGGACTGGGATGGGAGAGGGGGCTGATTGTCAAAGGTCAAGTGTAAACCCAAGATTAAAAAGATAGGATTGGGGAAAGGAGATCGCATGGTAACCCCAACCTTACAGGCAGGTTGGGATCAAGGCCTTAGAAGGCAGAGCCCTCTACCCGGTCTGTAAGCACCAGTGATGCCAACTTCTGGCTGTGGATCTAGGTGCACAGGACAAAACAGAGGGAAGCGAAAATCAATGAGGCTGCTGCTTTTGAAACAAGGCTGTAGGGCAGTAACCCCATCCTGTCACTGTCTCTGGTCACAGAACTTGAGAACCACTGAGGCTGCCTCCAATAGGGATCACGACTCAGGCAAAAAGCTCAGTGAGGTCAAGGGAAAGCGCCCCACACCGCTCCCGTGACATGCTCAGCTGGGCCGTGCAGTCTGGTGTACTGACCTCACCGTGAGCACGTTCTCGCCCCCAGCAGCCTGGCCACCCTCAGAAACAGGAACCGGGGACCAGCGGCTCTCACGCTCGGGCCTCCCGCAGCAGTGGCACGCGTGGCAAGGGGCGGGCTCAGCCTGCTGGACGGCACGTCTGCAGGTGGTGACCCGGCTCACCCATCCCAGCGCTCCCACACCCAGTGACTTCTCTTCCACAGCTTCATTTTGGAGCCCGGGATGATGGCCTAGGCTGCTTCTGCTAGATCTGTTAATGCCAGTGTGAAGTTTCCAACGAAATAATAAAATAATTACAAAAAAAAAAAAAAAAAAAGACACATTGCACTCTCCAGCCAGAAGTACGTGTGAATAATAACACACTTGCTGCCAGAAACTGCGAGTCCCATGGGGCCTGCCCAATGCCAAGGACTTGTAAAATGGAGACAGCTTGCCCGGTATTTGTTCTCTAACCCCGTGTTATTTAGTTCAAGTGGGAAATTACCAACACACACACACACTAACTCACTCTCTCTCAACACACAGCCCTCAAAAAAATGAGGGAATCTTAATTCTTTAGCAGTGTGGATGATTCTCTTTCCAGAGAGCTCTGCATCAAGATTCTCAAAGATTGGACATACAGACGTATATACTCCAAGGAGAGACACCCACACACGGGGGCACGGTCCCACTCTGGGCACGCAGATCCACGTTTGTACAGAAATTCACCAAATGGAGGGGTTGGAGCAGCAAGCATACAGTACTGGAGATGGAGGGGACAAGCCAGCGAGGACATCCCTGGAGCCCTGAAGGGCAGAGCTCCAAGGGCTTGGACCCAGAGACTTCCCATCCTGCTGCTTTCTCGACCTGCGCCAAGTAAGGAGGAGGCCGGCTTGGTACCTGGTGTGGAAGCTGTCTACAAAGACCTGAGTAGGCCCCTCAGATGCTTCTCTTAAGGCCCTCTGGGAACTGTTGGGGTGTTAAGCAAGAGGCAGGGCTCCCTCCTCAGGCTGAAGTCATTGAGATGAATGGGTGGCCCAAGCTTAGCACCAGGCCTAGCTGCAGGCTTGTGGGAATTGGTGTCTCACTGGGGTATGTAGGGCTCAAGGCACCCACATCCCTGAAAAAGATGATTTGGTTACATCTAGGGTTCCTGCCCATAAACCGAACTGAGGTTACATAGTTTTAAAAAGACTCAAACATACATCAAAAGATCATGGCCCACACATCAGGAGACTGGGGTGAGACAGGGCTGCTGGGGCTGATTTTTTAAGACCGGTCTTTCTGGGCAGCTAGCTGAAAAGCAATGGAAATGAAAACAAGGAACTGTTCCTGGATGCCCTTGCTCTGCTCCGAGGGCTGGGGCCCCAGGAGGTCAAGAGCCCTGTGCCCGCGTCCCTGAATTCCTCCTGGGTGGAGAACACCCAACAGAAAAAGGGGCTGCCCTCTGCCACCTTGCCGGGGGAGGAGGGGTCAAAGATCAACACCCAGAAGGTCACCTGTCTGCTCCACAGCCCCACCTCCTCCTACGGACACACCGGGCCACTGGGTCTCCCACCTCTGTCCCAACGAGCCCTGGCAGCCCTCGGTAATATTGCACTTTTCCTGTCTCTCAGATTGTTTTCATTTTTGATTGAGAATGCAAAGTATTCGGAGGGGTAAGGGAAGTGAGTAACCTTAAAGAAATAATATATTAGTTAAATACAAAAAAAAAACCAAAACAGGAAAAGTAGGGGCTACTTTATCTTTTTCTTTTTTCCTTAAAACAAAACAAACTACCAAACCAAGGTCTAAACTTAAATAGTTCTACGCCTACTCTGCAAATACTAGTAATATGAAAATAATGCTCAACCGAAATTCCCTTGTCTTTCTTCCTTAGATGATAAAAGTTGTAACATGCCTTGCTGAGGAAAGCGATGGATATAAATACCAGTAAAATATGCTGCTCTAACATCTGAAAGTGATTAAAACGATTCTATATAATGCCTTCGTCAAGATGGAGAATCGAGAGTAAGAAAGAGAAGCCTCTGGGGCCAGGCTAGGGGTGGAGTGCTGAGCTGGCAAGGTAGGGCCCGGCCACAGCCAGGGGCAGATGGCACGCTTGCCGTCCAGAGTTGCCCCTTCCAGCTCCCTCCTGCTGCCCCTGGCATCCCCTGGCCTGGTGGAAACAGCGTGGCAGGGCCAGGGACCCCAGCCAGGCCCACTGTTTCAAAGTGGGAGAGAGATGAAGACATTTTTTCCCCCTTGTAATGAAAGAAAAAGGTCTTTAAACTGAAAGAAAAAGCACCAAATGATGCATCTTCAGGCATTATATAAAGCTCAATAATGACCTCAGAAGGGCTCATTATGATTAAAGTTGCAGTATACAGCGATACAATGCCATTTCACATTTTCAATCGCAACTAATGGGAAACTGGGTTTGGACACTGCTGAGATTTCATTTTTCTTTTTCCTTTTTTAGTCCGATCTGGTTTTCCTCCAGATGGGTCAGAGCCGCAGGCCCCTCCCTCCTCCACCTGCTGCGGGCGGGACCCTCCAGCAACACAAAGCAGCTCAGTAGCTCTAGGGAAAGGCCCTCTTGCCCTGGGTGGGGCTGGGAGTCCAGGGGCACAAGGCCTGGCACCCCCTGGCCGTGTCTGAGAGGGACTGGCATGCACCCTTCTTGCTTCAAGTATTCATATTCTCTTTGGGTTTGCAGGGTTTGTGCTGTGTTGTGAGTCAGGGGGTGATGGTGAGGGGGTGAGGTGCGAAGACGGGGCATGGCAATCCCTGTTCACTGCCTAAATCTACATGCTGTCACCAGGTGGCAGCATTCCCCACTTTTCCTAGATGCCTGAGCAACTCCCAGCCATCCTGAGAGGGCTGGATGTCACAATGTAAACATGATGACCACGCGATAAACTACAATGGGGTTGGGAAGGAGTGCAAGGATTGGTACAGTGGGGTGCTCTGCCATTAACTAGCTCCATGATTTCGGGAAAGTAGTTTCTTGTCCTTCGGCTGCAGTAACAGGAGGGGATAGGATGGAATGACCTTGAAGGTCACTTTTAATGACCATCACTTAGAGCACTGGGGATCAAGGAGAGAGGGTCCTTGGGGAGTGCAGAGAAGGCGGGCCTCGTGGGTGCTGGAGAGCCCCACGGGGCAGCGCAGACAGTGAGGAAGG
Organism: Halichoerus grypus; assembly: GCF_964656455.1. Classification (NCBI taxonomy): domain Eukaryota; kingdom Metazoa; phylum Chordata; class Mammalia; order Carnivora; family Phocidae; genus Halichoerus; species Halichoerus grypus. Next base: position 25,339,365 of record NC_135718.1, on the reverse strand, counting down.
GCAGGGAAAGGCAGGCTCTGGGGAACACTGCGGTCCAGTCCCAACTGAGATGCTGCTCTGTGCTTGGCCGACGCGCCCTGCGCTCCCCGCTGGCCTGGCTGGCACGTTACTGACTGAACTGGCTCAGTGCGGACAGTGGAGGAGCGAGGCCGCTGGGCCTCCCCCTGGAAGACCGCTACGCGGAAGGTCCTTTCACCCAATAATCACTCTACTTTTAAATTTTATTTTAAATAATCATAAATTACTTCTTTTTCTTTTAATAAATATGTGCTGCTTAAAAATGAGAAAAGTATATACTGCATCTTTAAGTAATGCACTTTGCTCTCTGGGTTTCTTCCCAGTCCACCTTATTAAAGTGCATTAATTAAAAAATAATGAACCACTTCTTTATCATTATTGTTCAAATAAGTCCAAATAATATTAATATGAAGACACTAAACCACTACCATTAGTACTGCAACCTAGCAGATTAACTCAATATCCTGCTCTATTTAATACTGTCCAGCAGAAGAAAATAACTAATTTCAATTTTAAACAAACTCACAAACAAAACAAAAGGAAACAAAATCTCACCACGGCCCTTCAACAAAGAACAGGAGCGGTTTGCTGGAGCTGCCAGGCATCAGTGTGCGGCGAGGGAGGAGGGCTGGGGAGGTCCCCACTCGAGGCCCCGGGTCTGGGGGGTGGGTGGGTGGGGTACTGAAGGCACGGAACACAGGCCAGGCTCCCGTGCTGATCTTCAGGCAACATACACTGCCTTGGGGGGCGGGGGGAGCAGGGGGAGAGGGAGGGCCTTTCCTCCTTTGTAGAAAACACCAACTCTTAGTCCGGGCCGCTGGCAGCTGAGCTGGTGGCCGTGAAGCCCCATCGGTCCACAATCAAAGGCACGTGTGGAATTCCACTCCCAGCAAAGGGGGAGTCCTTGGGGAAGCCGAGGCTTCCAGAGGGTCCCCTCTGAAACGTCAACGATCGAAAGACAACCCAAAGTTGACAGGGACTTTATTCTCTCCTCTCTTCAACGGGGGCACTGCCCCTTGGGCAGACCGGGTTGGCTCCCGGCCTGGGGGTCCTCCATCTTTTCGGGTACCTGTGGCATCATGTGTAGGTAGGGGGTGGCTGGTGGCCGCCCAGCTGGGGTCCCCTCAGCCCTTGGTGGGGGCGCTGGGTGCTTCTCCACAGTTCACAGGTAGGGGTTTTTGGTCCTGCCCAGGCGGGAGAACGGACGCAGAACGGTGCTCATCCAGCAGCTTGAGAGCTGCCTTCTCTCCCGGACAAGCCCCTCCTCCCTCCTGGGGAGGGTTCTGCCCCCACTGGGGCGTCTCTGCTCTGCCACGTCTGGGACCTGGGCCTTCCGCCCCCAGGCCCCCCCAGCAAGCGCCATGCTAGGGTCCTGTCGGCAACAGTGGGAACCAAATGAAGGGACTTTGGCTTGTGGAGGGAAAGAAAGTGAAACGCAAACACAACCAACAACCTCCCAGCAAGAGCATGACAGAAAAGCCCCATCTGCTCCTCGTCCCATCCCCCATGAGGCTGACCGCCCTTGGGCCCCCAAACAACCCCTAAAGTAAGACCAAAACCCAAGGGCTGACATAGAAGCCCCAAATCAATAAACCTCTCCCAAAACATGCAAAAGAACTGCCCACCCAGAAACACCCAAAATAAAGTCTGTGCAGACGGTGAAGAGCCCACCCGCTCTGTAAACTCTGGGGCTGCGGGTCCAACGCAGATGGGGTGCCCCAGGCAGGGGACTCCCTTCTCAAGGCCAGGGACAGTGACGGGTAAGCGAGGTGGTCCTTGCTGGCACCTGTGGAACTGCTTTCTCTTCAACCGACAGACAGTGACAGCGGCCCGGCCCAGGGACGGGCTGAGCTCCCAGGAGACGCCTCCAAGCCCCAGCGCCACCCGCGGTGGGCGGCCGCAGTCCCGGGGAAACCAGCACAATTCACGAATACAGGTTTAGGATGATCCAAGGACCACCTCCGGTGGCGAGGTGCTAGCCACAGAAACCCGGCTGAGCAGGGGCAGGGCGCGGGAGGCCCCTGCCATCACATCTTTTCCAGATCTGCAGCCAAGGCACAATCAAGAGTTTCCCACCTGGCCTGCCCCAAATGGTGCCAGATGCATCAGCCAAGTCACCGAGGTGCCCACACGGGGCTCAGCTTTCTCGCCTCTGGTCCCAGGCCTGGTGCTCCCCCCCCTCAGTGTGGGCCCCCGCCAGACCTTACCTGCCAGCCGGGGGACAGCCCGGAGGGGAGCATGGCTGAGCTCACGCATTCTGCAGGGTTTAACGTCCCCCCCACCCCCTCCCACTTTCCCTTTCCCCTTTGTCTTCATCTCACCACTCATCCACACCCAGGCTGGAAGGACCCACGGCCTCCCATTAGTTCTTTTTCTCCAGGTAGTTGGAGGGCACCCAGCCTTTGAAGGGCTTCGCCCCGTCCAGGATCTGGCAGTACCACCAGCCGTTGGGGTTCCTCTCCAGGACCTCCATGGACACGCCCTCCTGGAAGCCTGCTGTCTCCTCATCCCCCTCATAGTCCGCGATGGAGACATACACATCTTTGAGGTTGTTGTGGATGAACTGGGACTTCTCGATGGGCTTGGGGTGCACGGGGGACACGGGGATGCCGTTGCGCTGGGCGGGCAGCAGAGGCGCGTCCGAGCCCTGGCTGGCAGCCCGTTCGGCCAGGCGGCCCTTGGCCTCGGCGGCAGCTGAGCGCGCACTGCTGAAGGAGGAGTTCCGGCGGACGCCTCGGAGCCCGTCGGTGGCCGTGAGTGACTCATTCCTCCGCAGGGCACAGGACAGGTTGTTGTCCTTGGGCGGCGGGGACACGAACACCGACTGAGGCCTCACCGCCACCTGCCGCACGCCATTCCTCATCTTCACGGCGCCGGTAGCCGTGGTCTTGCCGAAGCCCCCGGGGGGCTTGGAGGGGATGGGCGGCGTGGCCCGCTTGCTCTGGTTGACGGTGTTCAATGCTTGGACCCGCTTCTCGATCTTTTCCAGGCTGTCGGACTTGCCCTCGTTCTGCTTGCTTTTGGGGCTTACTGCGTCTGGCTCTTTGCCAGAGGAGTCGGGTTGCTCATTCTCGCCGAGCACCAGATAGTGGGAAGGGGCCCAGCCCTCTAGCTCCCCAAACCTCACGTACCACCAGCCGCTTTCTAGCTTCTCGAGCACCTGGACCTCCACGCCTGCGGGGAAGCTGATCTCCGAGTCCTGGACCTTCTGGTAGGCGCTACATGTCGTGTAGGAGGTGGCCTGCCCTTCGCGTCCCTTCTTGGCGGGACACGGGGGTGTGGCGGCTGGGGGGGTAATGAGGTCAGCAGAGCCTCTTCTGGACCCCTCACTGGGACCTTCAAAGGCCGTGTGGGGGGGCAGCTCCGAATCCTCGCTCTTTGAGCCCCTGAGACCGCCCCGGAGCTGGCCCGTGGGTCTCAGCTGGCGCCGTAAAGTGCTGATGTCCATCTTCTCTTGACTCTGGGACTCTGCCCGGTTCAGGAACGGCTTGGGCCGGACCGACGGCTTGGCCCGGGCACACGAGGTCAGCCCCGCCTTCAGGTCGGCATCCCTCTTTGGCCCGACTGTAGGGGGGCCACGGATGCCTGCGTCCGAGGCAGAGCGGGGCTTCAGGTCACCGCTGTTCTTGGACAAGGAGGAGGAAGAGGAGGAGGAAGAGCAGGTGGTATTGATGGTGATGGACGAGGAAAAGGAGGCTGAGGAGTGGTTCTTCCCCAGTTCCGCCTGGGCGTTCTTCTCCACCTTGAGCTTCAGGAGGGATGACGATTTGGGGGAGCCTGACTTGGGGGAGTTTTTCCTGGCCAGGGATAGAGGGGAGCCCCCGGGGGAGTCGCTGTCCCGGGAGGAGCGTCTGGCTGACAGGGCGTCCTCCGCACATGGCCGGAAGCCCTCGTTCTCATAGATGGTCTCCTCCTCCACGGCCACGTCCTCTGAAGAGCCGCCCACCCGAAAGCGGGCCCGCCGCAGCGAGGAGGCAGGGGAGGGCCTGTGGGCCTGGGTGGGCCGCCTGTCTCCCGAGCCGCTGTCCTCCGTGGGCTCCTCGCTCAGCTCCGGCTCTGAGTCGAAGCCAAAGGCAGGGATGTCATACTCTGGCTCCTCGTACTTGAGCTTCAGCGGGGAGTCCTGGCTTTCGGCAGAGCCCACCGGGCCCTCCTCAGCCTCCTTGGGCTTGCTGGGGGGTGCCGGTGGGGGTACCTTGGGCCGGGTCAGCGTGCTCGTCCGGCGGCTCAGGTTGGGCTTCTTGCGCTTATCGATGTATGACGCAGGGGCCCAGCCCTCCTTCTCACCGATCTGAACGTACCACCAACCGCCCGAGTTCTTATCGATGACCTAAGGGGGGGAGGGCAGGCCAGTGAGTTGGGAGGATCGCTGGACCCTACGACAATGTGCCAGGCTAGGACACAGGGTCTCCATTTCACAGATGAGCCAAGTGAGCTGCTGAGTGAGTGGCCCAGGGTAATACGTGCTGGGCTGGAATTCAAACCCGGGTCCCTATCACCTCCTACTCCCCCACACCCTCTCCCCTGGTCCTCCCAAGTCTCCATCAGCACCCTGGTCGAGCCAGCCTCATCTATAGACCCCTGTCTCTCCCACTAGGCTATGCTTCTGTCCCTACAGAACCCAACTCGCCAAGGATCCATAGGTATAAAAAAATGCAATTCCACTGCCCTTCATCCTACCCCCAGTATTGCTAGGTCCTTCGTCGGTGACGATGGAAAGGGTGTCTCAGGTCAGAAGAGAATGGGAAGATGCAGGTGAGCCGAACTGGGAAGTATGGCCTGAGCCCAGAGCCTCCCTGCAGAGCACCTCCCTGGTGCCCCCACTGCCTGTGGTCATTTTGCTGCATGTGGGATCCCAATAAAATCCCACTGGCTGAAAGGATTTCTTTGTGTTAAATGATTTCCTGTGGGAAGGATGAGGGTATTTCAGTCATTTCCATGTTAGTATAAATTAGTTCAAAGAGCTTCTTTCTTAACTGCAATTTGAGATCAGGTAAAGGCCAGGAGTGTGGTGCTGGTTGTGCTGCTATATTTGGATTGGGGAAAATAAAGGGAAGATAATTTTGGATTGTGGGACACTCCTGGAGAAAGAGGTACTGGGGAGGGGGTGGGGAAGCATGAAAAAACTGGCACTAGGGGAAGAGGGGCAGGGAAGGAAGAGAGAGAGAGAGACTGCCGAAGGCAAGCTCTGCTTGAGACCAGCCCTCTGCAGACCCCACCAAAGAGGAAGGACTTTTCTCCTTCCTTTGGTTCTATAGTCCTTCCTTCGCCCTGCCCTCCCCATACTTAAAATTTAAGCTTGGGTAGATCCTAAGTACGACAGTTTGGTTAGATGGTGAGCTTTGGAGGCTCTTCTGGAAACCTAGGCACCACTGACAGAATGATTTCTCTCGGAAATTTAGTTCCAAATCCAAGACATGTGATGGAAAACATTCACACTGGGGACATCATTTCCACAGGCGGAGGCTGCCCGGGGGCTCTTCCGACAGCTGTTAATTGGATTTACCCCGTTACTACACGAGCCGCTCCGGAGAACTGAGCCGCCTCACAGATCTCTGCCCCCTGCAACAGCCACAGAGTAGAGTCTCATAAATGCTAGGCTGGGGGGCGCACCACAGAGTCTGTTACCCCACTTGGCAGAGACAAATAAAGCCTGGGGAGAGAAGGGACTGTATCCAAGGCCAGAGGCGCCTGCGGTGTGGACATGGCCAGAACCCAGGTCCTTAGTACTTTGGCTGCGTGGACCACCTTCTCCCAATAGCACCACTCACTAAGGGGAGTTCTTCAGAATCTCGGCCCCCAAGGTGCTCCCGGGAGACAAAGTGTGCTGGGGCCAAATGGGTCTGGGCAATGCTGCCATTCTAGTCCCCTCGTAGAGGTGCACAGTGACATCCCTATAGCGTAGGCTCTGACAAGTTCTGCAATGGAAACCACGTAACTGGGGTGGGTTTCGTTTAACCCGCTGTCCTTCAAACCTCCTCAAGCACAGAAGCCCCTTGCGTCCAGGCACCTCCATCCGCAGCGCCCACCGCACGCTTTGGGAAACGCTGCTGTGAGGGACGCACTGGGTGGGGAGGAGTCCTGGATTCCCGTCCCAACTGGGGCACTTACTGGCTCAAGGCAAATTCTCATCCCCGGGGGGCTTGCTTTTGTGTCTTTCCCGCCCACCCCCCTGCCACGTTGCCAGCAAGGCATAAATGGGAAACATGGCAGGTCTTTGAGCAGCATGACTTAAAGCCCTCAGCTTCATGGCCGAGACTCACCTCCGCCTTCTGTCCACCCCGAAAGCTGATGCCATCAGAGATGCACGACTGGAATTCGGCAATCGTGTAATACTCCACCTCAACAGAAGGGGGCTCTGGCGGCTTGGGCAGCTGGAACCCCTAAGGCAGAGAAGGGCTCAGTCAGCAAAACCCGCCTATCAGAAGGCGTTTACACCAGCCGGGGGGGGGGGGGGGGGGGGGGGGGGGGGGGTGTCACCGGCCTGAGGAAGGATCTGTCACATGCGGCTCAAGCTGTCTCCCCCAAGGGACTGTTCTCCCGAGCAGACTTTCCACTAATACCTCTGATTCACTTGAAACTCCTCTGCACTATCACAATGATCAGTTAGTAACCGTAATTTCCACCCCGACATCGCTGGAGGTCCAGTTTATAGATGCTTCAACGGCTAGGTCCCCAAAAGAAAATTAAAAAGCAGAGAGGTTGTTGTAACAAAGCCTGTGCCAACTGCCCTGTGGGAGGAGAGCCACGTCCTTAAGTCGAGGCGAGGGGCCGCAGGGGTGACATCTGGCATCTCTTCGGGGACGGGGAGGGGTGGAAGGGGGCGTGGAGGTGGGTGAGGAGGGCCCCAGGTGGCTCATCGCGATGCTGCCAAATGGTCAGGCAAGCACTGAACAAAACTCGAGACCCTCTGTTCTGTGGGCAGGGTAGAACATGCTGGATTGGTGACACCAATATCTAAGCATGACATTCAAGGACATTTAGAATTTGGCTGTGGCCATCACTTCTGAGCCTTGTTCATTTACTGCACAAACATTTATTGTGCGTCTTCTGGGTGCCAGACATCGGTCAAAGGCACTGGGCATTTAACAGTGAAGCAAGAGGACAACCCCCTTGCCCTCATGAAGCGGACATCCTAGTTTCATCTGGCCTCTCTACTCTGGTCAAAACGGATTTCATGCCGCCCCATTACTTTCAGTAGGTCCCAGTATCACACAAAGGGGTTAAAGCAAAACAAAAAAGTGTGTGGGGGGAGGAGGGAGCGGGTAGGGAGAGGGAAGCCACTGGGGTGTAACAGGAAGACCTCAGAAGACCTCTGCCTTGCAGCTGGACACGTGTGGGCTCCAGTCCCAGCTCGGCAGCTCAGCAGCTGTGCGGCCTTGGGCAAAGCCTGTGACCTCTCTGAGTCTCAATTTCCTCGTCCGTAAAATGGGTCATGAGAGGATTACTGAGATATATACATAACTTCTGGTCTAGCCAGGGACACAGGACGAGCTCCACAAATAGAAGCCAGAGCTGACCATTCCTTCTGAAACACCACCCTATTCCTTAGAACCTTCTGCATCCTTCACGGCTCGGCCTGTCCTAATCCTGCCAGTCACAGCCCAGCTGCCTTGGGTCGCAGTGAGCGAAGGGCAGGAGGAAGCTGCTTTTGAGGGACTTGCCCTGCCCTGATGCCTGGCCCTGCAGGTGCGTGTGTGTGAGCAGATGCGGCCCAGGCCCCAGCCCAGCCCTGAGCCCCCGCCAGGTGGGATTCAGCCGCGTCTAGCAGCCCCGCATTTGGTCTGTGTGGAAGGACGACCCCGTTCTTGCCAAATTCGAGTCTGTCTGAAAATAATCCCCTGGGACTGAGAGAGATGGGAGGACAGGAGAACTCATGGTTTAGTCATGGAAAACTCGAGGGGACAATGACATAGGAGCTCCCCTGGGGCTTCTGGCCAGGGCAGGGGTGGTCTCATCCCCACGGGCCTAATCCTCAAACCCTGTTTACTGACGGCCCGCTCTTCCTGGGACGCTGCTCCCCCCTCTCCAGGGCAGAGGTCACGGATCACGGTGACCCTTACCACTAAGCCCAGCGAGACTGCAGGGACCTTTCTCCACACGGTGTGGCAGGCAGTCCCTCCGAGAGCTGACACGGGAAACAGAAACCCTCACACGTCATCCCATACCCTCCTTCCCGCAGCTCTAGGAGACGGCTGCCATTGTCCCCATCTTAGGAGGAAATTAAGGCTCGCGGGTGGTAATGGACTTGCCCAGGGTCTTGCTATTCCTGAGTGTCAGAAGTGGAATATGAATCCACGCCCGGCAGGCTCGAAGCCCCACTCTTTTCCACTGCACCCCGCTGCCCCTGAGGAGAGTTCTCTGTACTAGGGCTTCCGGCCTGCCATCGGCATCACGGCCACCTAAGCCCCGTACCCCAAGTGCGTATCTGCTTCCCCGATGGTCAGCACACCGGGACCCGCACCCCGAGGAGCCAGGGACCCCCGCAGGTTGAGCCTCTCGCTTTCAGCACTCGCGAGTCCTGGCTATTTACCCCTCCCCGGAGGGTGCTCCCCGGAGGGTGCTCCCGGGCTCCCCTCTGCCCTCGCAGGCCCTGGCATCCACCGCAACCACGGGCTACTCCTGGGCCAGGAAGGCGGAGCTGAAAGGCTTCCAGGCGCACATGAATGGCTGCCCCATTTCCAGCCCCTGGCAGTGCCCTGGCCAGTCTAAACGTTTATGTCTGCCAGTGGAGTGGCTGGGATGGACTGATTTAGCTTTGGAGTGCAGTGCGGTTCTGAATATAAACTGTCCAGTGAGGCCCCTGGGATGGCTGGGATCGCCAGGCTTTCCTCTCTGCCCCCGGCCCCACAAAGCTGGCAGCCTAGCAGGGCCCTGGAAAACCCCTGGACTGACAGGCACTGAAATGAGACCACCAATGAGCTGGGGCCGTTAGGTTGCACCCCCAGAGACAGGAAGAAAACTGGGAGAAGAAATTCAGCGCACGTACCAGGCTCGATTCTCTGCGAGGTGGAGGCCTTGTCCTTAGGTTCGGGGAGCCTAAAACAAGACACATGGCTTCAGAAAGCCCAGCCCGACAATAGGCAACAGTGCTGGAACCTGCCCGACCTAGGTATGGCCACCTCCCGAGCCTGGGACGTTCCTGGTTTTGTCCCACATTCTGGAAGGACCCGTGCTCTCAGGCACTATAGTTTCTTCACTAGGAAACCACAGACCTCTAAGCTTCCTGGGCTGTGTTTCAGGGGATCCACAAACCCTCTAAAATGATGTGCACATTTCAAAATGTACAAAGAGGCATTTTTCAGGAAAAAGGGTAAGTAGTTCTATCAGATTTTCAAAAGTTAGGAGCAGAGACCATGTCTATTTTTCACTCACTACCAAATCCTTAGAAGCTGGCACGCTGCCAGGCAAGAGTGGGTGCCCAAGACACACTTCCCGACTGATTTGCCCAAAGGTTTCAAGTACAAGAGCTAACTTAAAACCAAGTTCAGAACTAAACTAAAAAACAGCTTTCCTCCAGATTTTAAGGATGGCTGGACATAAAAAGAAGCTGGTCTCATAACGTAGGACAATTTAACCTTGAACTGAAGATGCTGTTGAGCCAGGGAAGGACAGAGATTTGGAGGGAACCAGGTAGCGGGTTTCTCTTATAAGCATGGAGGATATTCCTAAAGAATGCCCTCTCAGACGGCTTGGGGAGGGGTAAAGCCATTCCTCCCAAGTCTTTTAGGCTTCCGGTAACTGGCGGGAGGCCACAGGGAAGGAGGGGAGGAGGGGTAAGGGGGGGAAAGATGTTCTACTGGCTTTCAGTCTGTAAAGCAGCCTTGCGCAGGGAGCCCCCATTTCCCAGCCTGGGGGACACACTGATCTGCAAAGGCAGGAATGCCAGCGGCTTACGTACTCCTGTAACTGATCTTCAGTGCAAGAGTTGTGAGGAATTGCCTTGTCCACCCACGATTAGCATGAAACAAGTCCACAGAGTGAGGCCAGGGTTGGGGTCAGTCTAGATCTCCCTGCACCCTGTGGCCGCTTTCCAAAGAGCGGTGCAGGGAGGACGCGGGGGTCAGGGAGGTTCTTACTGATCTGGGCCCTCTGCGGGGCAATCCTGGCCACGGCTGGCGAGCCCTGGGCCAGCTTGGAGACGCTCCGCTCAGGGACGCCCAGGCCACTACTGCTGGCGGCATTGCAGAGGATGGGCAGGCTGATCTCCTTCTTGGTGACGGGGGCCTCAGGGCCCTCGCCTTCGGCCGGTGGAGTCTCCTTATCCCCGGATGCCTTCTTGTTCAGTAGGTTGCTGATCTCCATGATGTTCCCGATGATCTCCACTGGGCCTGCCAGATTCTTCTTGCGGGCTGGCAGGTCATCCTTGGCTTTCTTCAGGTAAGAGGCTGGCGCCCAGCCCTCTTTGCCCAGGTACCTGCGGGCAGGGGGAAGGGGCGGAACATGGCATCACCCAAGCACGGCTGCCTGACCTCACACCCCACCAGGCTCCGTCTGGCTGGGCCCAGCTGAGCCTTTTCAACCGTGTTCTCCGACACCTGGCAATCCCACTACTCTGGAGGGGAGTGGAACTGAGGGCCGGTGGAAAAGAACACCAATTCTTCCTCTCTGTCTCCTTGCTCTCTGCCTGATCCCTCCTGGTGTGGGCTCTCATGCTCTGCAAAGTCAGGCAAATGTGGGACGTCAGGATTAGAAGACCCCTCAGATTCGGAGGTGCCCAAAAGGTAGACTCCACGGTAGCCTGCTGCCTCACAACAGAGAGAGCAACACTAGAGAGAAGATAAGAGCAGGTGTGAATGTGGTGCATTAGTTGGGTACCCCCTGGCAAAGGGAAGTGTTATCAGAGAGGTGAAGAAGCAGCATAGGTAAGAAAAGGTAGGAGCCCCGACTTCTGGTCTCTGGTCCCTTGGACAAGTCTCTACCCTGGAGCTCATTTTTTTTTCTCTTCTGCAACCTGTAGGGATAGAGTAGCTGCAAAAATTTATCCAGAGGGGCGCCTGGGTGGCTCAGTCGTTAAGCGTCTGCCTTTGGCTCAGGTCATGATCTCAGGGTCCTGGCATTGAGCCCCGCATCCGGCTCCCTGCTCAGTGGGAAGCCTGCTTCTCCCTCTCCCTCTCCCACTCCCCCTGCTTGTGTTCCTGCTCTTGCTATCTCTCTGTCTAATAAATAAATAGAATCTTTTAAAAAAAATTATCCAGAAAGATAGGATATATTGAGACCTATTAGGAAGCGGCCTGTAAAGAAGAGTGACCCGGTGGGTAAGGTATCAGTGCAACTGCAGGGGTGATGGACAGATCAAGTTCGCAGAACAAGTCAATAAACAGACTGGTGCGAAAGGTAACATTTCGGGGCACCTGGCTGACTCAGTCAGTTAAGCGTCTGCCTTCGGCTCAGGTCATGATCCCAGCGTCCTGGGATCGAGCCCCGCATCGGGCTCCCTGCTCAGCGGGGAGTCTGCTTCTCCCTCTGCCCCTATGCCTGCTCTCTGCAGGCGTGCTCTCTCTCTCTCTCTAATAAATGAATAAAATCTTAAAAAAAAAAAAGGTAACATTTCAAATTAGGTAGGGACGAGGTATCAATAACCCACCTGGAGATGACTGATTACTCAATTAGGAAAAGCAAGTGCGATCCTGGCCTCACACCATAGAGCAAAATAAAAAACGCAAGTTGTGAATATTTGCTTAATCTTGGGGGTTGTTCGGGCCTGGTTAATACTTGGATGGGAGAAAATCTTTCTAAATAGGACTCCAAAAGCCAAAACCATAAATGGAAAGACTAAAAGCACATGACTGGATAACATGAAAACCTTTGGTATGGCAAAACAAAACCAAAATGAAACAAAACAAAATCAAAACCCATAAACAAGAGCAAAAGGCAAATGATAGGGCTGGCTTAATTTGAGGTGATTTGATGACTTCTGAAAAGCAGCTTTTTCCTTTTTTCCCCATGGTGTTGAGAGCTTTTCGTCAAGCCCATGAAGAGCTTACTTCCTGGGCCAGCACTTGCTGGCCAATGCCCCTGAGTCTGGGTTGCAGTGTCCCTGTCTGCTCCCTGGGATACATCTGGCTCTTTGGAATGGCTCCTCCATGCCAGATGTCTGACAGTCCCCCCTCTCTTGCCTCCCTGATCTGACCTTGTTGGGTGTTCATTAGGTGAGAGAAAAAGGAACATGAAAGCTAAAGTTTCTATCAGCACGTCTGAGCTTTGCTGGAAAGCTTAGGTAGGAGGTGGCTTCTTATGTCCACACCACTGGAACGTACAGGCAGGCTGTCCCAAGCTCACTGGCCTGGCCCTCGCCCCTGTTTGGGGCTTGGAAGGCAGACATCAGTTAACAAATGGATGGAAGTTAAGGGGCTGGCCTGGCTTCCCAAGGTAATGGGTGCAGAGAGAAGCACAGAAATTTCAGGGGTGGATGGAAACAAAAGATGTAAAGATGCCTAATCTTACAGATGAGTCAAGATGCAAGTCTCAGAAAAGCCAAGCAAGCAGCAGAGGGCCCGAGGTTAGCTGTTGGCAGCATCTGGCCCAGAACCTGGTGCTCCCGCATCTCACAGAAAAGATGAAGAAGAACCTGCTGCCTGTTGCAGGTGTTTTCCTACAAGAACACTGGGGAGATGGGGAGCGGGGTCTTGTGGGAGTGATGGTCAGGCCTGCTCACTGCCCTGAGTGCTCGCATTTCAAGCCCCGTTGTGTTCCTCCGGTGTTACATGGATAAAATTAGATTCCGGGCAGACAGATTCAGGGGAATCAGGAGCGGCTGTGTGTGTCTGGGTCCAGCTCTCTCACATCTGCTTCCCAGCTCTGGAGCACGGAATGACTCCAGAGGGAAGCAAACTGGAAAAGGAGGGAGGGAGAGAGAGGGAGGGTATGTGTGTGTGAGGGGAGAGGGGAGAAGACAGGCAGGAAATGAGGATCAACATAGAGCCTGGAATGGTGGGAAATGACATATTTCAGGGGGTGTCTGGCAGCCTTCCTAAGGGGGAATCTTTTCAGGAGGGTTTTCTCAGTTGAAGCTCCCACTGAGAGCTAAAGGGTTAGGCCATGGGGACAAGAGTTGACGAGAAGAGACAGCTTGGAGTGACCTTGTTGGGCATTTTAAGAAACTAAAAGACCCCAGCAGCCTTGTAGATAACCCCCAGGCAAGTGGTTTAGGTTACCAGCCTGCCTTAGAATGTTTGCTGGCCTTCCCATGTTGACTTGTGGTTGCTGGATTTGGGGGTTGGGTCTAGTTTCTTAGAGAACGTGAAAGTCTAGGGGCAGTGGCTTTGGGTAACGTATGTCCAGGCACGTGGTCCTGTCTCACCCAACAGAGCAGAAAGGGAACCCCCAGCCCTCCTGACTGGTATGCATGGGGCCAAGGGCAGGGGCGGCTACGTCTTGTCAGGTCACATTAAGGCTGAATCCCATGTGGCCAGTGACCTTCACCCAATCTTGACACCATGGTCTGCTGTGGTCCGAGATACTGTCTCATGAGTGTCCACGTCCCTTGTTCAATCCTGTTCCCACTGTGGGAAATGGCTCAGAGCTCACATCCTGCCCACAGTGGGTCTGGGCTTCCCAGGTGTGATGGGCTAAGGAGTGGTCCCGAGCCCACAGATGCGGGACTGTCAGAAACTGGGTGAAATCACCACAGCTGAGCCACTTCTAAAGCACCCAGAAACATTTCCTGCAAACAAGGCCCCCCCGGGAGGGTGCTGGCTGGCCTCAGAGCCCCAGGGCAGAGGGGACTGAGGGCAGGATTTGGTAGGGGAGAGGTGAGTGAAGCCCACAGGCTTGAGTTTGCTTCCAGGACTGCTGAGAAAGCTCCCCACTCCCCTTCCCACACTCCCACATGCGTGTCTCAGCTGGGAAATGTGATTTGGCCCTGCAAGAGGGAGGGGCAGGGGGAGGAGGCCTCTGACCTAGGCCTGGGCTCAAGCCTGGCTTCTGCCCTGGCTCTCTCAACCCCAGGAGCCAGCCCCGCAGAGGGGAACGGCCTGGGCAGAACTGGCATCTGGGGCCCCCGGTGTTGAGCTATGGGAAGCAGGGGCTGCCCACCAGGACCTCAACAAGGCCTGTGGATGCCGGCGCTTCGGGCGGCCTGAGCTACAGAGCGCACCAGGAGGCCAAGGCCGGACACAGAAAACCAAATTCAGATGTGCTGGACCCTCTTGGCAGATGCACGGGTCAGGGATTGCACCATGGCCTGCGAGCTGAGCCACAACTCTGGCTCTGCTTTCCGTGTCCCAGGGGAGAAGCTGCAAGACGAGCGCTCTGGTCGAGCCATTCAGCCGTGCAGAAGCAGCCAAGCCCGGGCTGTGGGCGCACAGCCGCCATCAGCATCTGCCTGCCACTGGAACCCACGGCCCTTCTGCTGTCGGCCCTGCTGCTCGGGGCCGGGGGGGGGGCGGGTGGTGGGCAGAGGTAGCTCTTTCTTCCGCTGAGGCTCCTACCTGATGTACCACCAGCCCTCCAAATTCTTCCGGATCACTTCCACAGTGACGCCCTTCTCAAAGCCAATCTCGTCCTTGCTTTGGCTGGTGTAAGGCTGCACAGTGACATACTTCTCCTCTGTAGGGAGCGAAGCAAGGAGGCGCGGTTATTTGAGGCTGGAGTGCAGGCCCTCCTTCCTGTCTTCTCCTCCCCTGGCCTGGCCCTGCTCAGCTGGGCGCCTCACCGCTGCTCCCGGTGTGTGCAGAAGCCAGCCGGGGCCCCGGGCGGCCTGGCTCAGCCCTGGCAGTACAGTGCTGGCTCTCCCGGCCTCCCAGCCCACTAAGAGCCGCCGGGTGCTGGGGCGGGGGTCCTCAGGGCCCCCAAAGCTCCCCCAGCGGAGGGCACAGCTAGAGGAATCTGCTCCTCGTGGGGCCTGAGGCAGGAAGTCCCTGGGATGTCTGGAGACCCCCGGCATGCCCTCCCCTTCCCTGAACATGCCATGCTTCCATCCGTGCCCTAGACTGGTTCTCGGAGTCCCTCTCCCACCTCTACCCCTTAGGTCCTGCCTCTGTCTGACCTTCCGGCAGCTCCAGGGGCACCTCCTTGGTGAAGGCTCCCCTGACCACTAATTCGATCGCCTCATCACATCATTTCCCCCAGAGGATTGTGGGGAACACGTGTTCTATGGGAACAGTTACATGTGTTTTAAGACAAGGGTCTGGCGGCCAAAGGATCGATGGCAGCACTGAGTGCAGCCACCAGGCGGGGCCTCCCGGAGTGCCAAGCTGACCGCCCGGCTTGGCATTGCCCGTGTGCGGAGCTGCCTGCTCCAGGGTCCCCCCAGGTACTGGGAAGGAGGCGCCCTATGGGAACTCAGGAAAAGCCTGGGAGGACAGGTGTGGGGACAGCTCCAGCTTCCTGGATTCCTTCGGCTTCTCTCCTGCAGGGGCCCTGCTGCCTCTGCCTGGGCCCTAGCTCAGGCTTCCAGGGAGGTGCTTCTCCTGTGACCCACAGCTGCCGGCCACGGACACCCCGCCTCCTGGGTGGAGCGCCTCCCCAGGGGAACGTTCAGGTCTCAGGAAGGAGCACACATATCCCCACCCTCACCGTCTGGGAGAATGAGGAGCTGAGCTAGACAGAACTGGCCCCCTGGCCACACCTTTTGAGCGGGTCACCCCAAACTCATGCTGGCCCCTCCAGCCTGTGCCCGGCACACAATGGGGGCTCCAAAGGGACTAGGCAGTGCATCGTTGAAGGGCAAGGCTGTCTGAACAGGGGCACTAAGTGGGAGGCTTTCTAGGAGCTCAAAATAGCAGGAGGCCGGGTTCTCAGATGCCTACCCCCCTCCTCCCAGCTCCCAACTGTGAGGGTAACTCCTGGACGCCTTAGCGGGACCCTGATGGGCGGCCTAGTCTGAGCCTCTGGCAGGAGTGGGGGAGGGGGGCGGCTGCCACCCCAGCCCCCTGCGGCAGGAGGCCCATCTGTTCACGCTGGATTACCGGGGTCCCGCCTATAGCCCGGCACTGGGCCGAGGTAGCAGCTCCGTCCGGGGTGGAGGTGGCTTCCCTGCCGGGCTGCAGGGGCTGCGCTGATGGGCCTGGCTGAATCCAAAAGGTCGCCAAAGGCAAAAGTAGGTGACGACCCATGGGAGCCTCCACTATTCCTCAACATGCTCTTCTCAACGGCGAGCTCTTCCCAGAGGCAGGCCTTTCTCACCATCGCCTAGCTCCGGGAAGCTTTCAGATTCCCCTCCAGCCACGCTGAGGAGAGCTGCCAACACTGCCCGAGAACCTCATCCAGCCAGATTCTGACTCGGGCCTTTGAGAAGCGCAGTGTTGCGCGGGCCAAGCCTCGGCGCTCCTGCCTGCTGCTGGGCCCACTCCATTTTCCAGTGGGGCACGGTCAATCCTGGCCCGGGCCGTGGCCAGAAGGGCAGCGCCAGGCCCCGGGGATCTAGGGTTCTGAGGTTAGGGTGAGGCGAGGCCTGGGCTCCACATTTTGCCTTTGCTCAGCTGGGCTATTTTTAAAAAGCCTGTGGTTCCAGCAGGAAGCCATCATTAAAGTTTTCCTAGGCAAAGTTGCTTTTGCAGGGAAAAATTACAGGCCTTCTCTTAGAAAGATCAGAGGGGCCCTGCCCTGCTGCATGGCAGCGAACAGGGCCTCCCCAGGACGTGTGGGCTCAGGCCCCGGAGCCGTCAGGCCCGAACAGCAGCCTCTGCAGTCGCCGGTGTGTGTGCTGAGCACAGAGCACCAAGGGCCACAAAGGGGCCCTACTCTCCCTTGACCCTCTCAGGGAGGGCAGAGCCAAGCACCTCTGTCTTACCCAGGAAAGCTGAGCTGCTCCTGCAAAATGCCCTGTGCTTGGTGGCCCTCAGGCTGCCATGAACACAGATGTCTGGGAGTTTATGGTCCCAGGAAGAGGTCTGGCCGGCTCTGAGGTGTGTCCTGCCCCGTCACGGTGCAGGTTCTAGATGATGAGCACTCAGAGGGCAACTCTTCCAGTTGGTCTGGGTGGGGGCTGACTTTTCTGTCGTGGTGGCTTCGGTGGCAGAGGTGTGGCTTACCTCCATGTAGACACGTGCCACGTGGGTCTCAGGTTCCCAGCTCCCAGGTTTCCCTGGACGGAGCAGCAGAGCTGGCCCCTCTAGTGGACCAGGCCACAACCCCACCTGGGGGCAGGGGTGGGGGGTGGGGAGCCAGTAGGGAGGATGCCCGGACAGACTGAAATGGTCTCAGGGTGGGGCTGAGTCATTCGGGGTGCTTCGGGTCTCTAGAAGAGACCCTTAGGAATCAAAGTGGAGGAGAGGGGCGCTGTAAGCCCTGGGGGGCACCTCAGGGTTTCTGGGAAGCACTGAGGGGCCGTGGTCACTCTGACGTGCCATCAAAGGAGTTGGTGGCAACTCCGCCCTAGGGAGGGCTGACCAGGCCGCCCACTGGGTGGGTGGGTGGCTGGCTGGGGGAGGTGGACAGGCCTGTTTTGGTTTTGGAGGCGGGGGCTGGAGAGCCCTGCAGTTTCCAAACCACAGACGCCTCCTCTTTCAAATGCTTTCCCCTCCGTCAGCAGTCTCCCTGGCTCCCCTCCCGGCCCCCACAACCTACCCAACCCCACTGCAAGAGGCCTTTTGCTTCCAAAGGCCTGGTTGGCGGAGGGGCTGGGGAGTGGAGGCCCTGGGGAAGCACAGCTTCTCTCTTGTCTAGTTGTATATGACCCACCGCCTGTTTCCCCCCATCAGCTCCGCTGTTAGCAGCGGACTTTCTCCCAGCCAACTTTCTGCAAGTTTGTCTTGGCTGCCTGATTTAACTTAGCCCTGATTTAACTTAGGGCTAAGACTGGGAAATAATGCGTGTTTAGGTCTCTTATTGGAGAGAGAGGGAGGGAGGGAGGGAGGGAGGGAGGGAGAGAAGTTGTGGGCTTGTGTTTGCTTACGTATTTGCATATGCATGGCTGTCTATAGAACTACGCATTTCGCTGGGCATGTGCGTCCATGTGTCGCACTGTGTGTGTACATATGGTGGGGGGGTTACGTATGAGGCCGTATACGAAGCCGTACGTGTACTCGGCCGCCGCTGCAGAGGGGTACGTACATCATGGCCGTGAGCAGCCAGCTGGCGCACCTGTGAGCGTAAATGTGTGTGTGGAACGGTCTACATGTGCTTGCACAAGTGGAATTGTGTGTGTGGGCGTGTGAGCGGTGTGTGCAGGCTGGGTGCACGGGTAGGCGCGTTCGTCACTTGTGAGTGGCTGTGAGCTTGTGGAGAGAGTCGTGTGTGGGGCTTGGTGTACGATGGAGTCTGGAGCAGATGCTGGAGGGGATGGGGGGAAGGCCAGACCTTTGTCTCCGCTGTTTTTCCAGGCCAGCATCCCACTCTCCTCTGCTGCCAAGGCTCAGGGCGGTGTCCCAGGCCGGCCCCCCAGCAACGCTGCCCCACCACTCCTAGGTCTAGGGTGCCTCTGCTTTACGTTCAAGCTTGTTCTTGCTGCTTCCATGACTTGGCCTCCTGCCCTGCTCCAGCCCTCAGGGTCCAACCCTTGCTCCACCCTCAGGATAAGCTGGGCTCCCACCACCAGGGCTCTGAGCATGACGCCGAGCCAGCCACAGGCGGTGGCCACCTTGGTGTCCAGGCTTGCTGGCCTGGGGCTTGGGGCAGATACCAAAACATGGTCTCAGGGTTGTTGAGGAACAAGCTTTGGGGGTGGGGGTGAGAGTCACGGGGCATCCCTGCTGCGCTAGAACATGCCCTTCCAGCTGTGCTCTCTGCGGGACAGGAGAAATGGGCCCCCGCTGCCTTGCGGGCTCCGGAGACGTTTAGGGGTTCAGAGGTTCGCCCCTGAACATCCTACTTCCCAAGCTCCTAGATGTTGGAAAGGCCCTAAACCTACAAATGTCCTGATTTCCGATCAGCCTGGGTGGCAGGCCAGGGGCCTCCCTGGAATCTTCTTGATCGGGGCCCTCACCAAGTGCCAACGCCTAGTGCTGAAGACTCTGGAGGCTCCTGGCTGAACCCGCCGCCGCCTTCAGAGCTGGCTGGGGCCGTGCCCCGGGACCAAGCGGGACTGGCTTTTGCTCCCTTTCTAATTTCCCTGGAGCTAGCTGGCTGAAGGAGGGGGGCTGTGGGCTGGTCCTGCTTCCCACTCCGTGCCTAAGGAATGGCTAGAGCAGCTTCGGCTGAGGGAGCACCTTCTGAGAGGAAGTGGGCAATGAAGGGTGAAGGACGAGCAGGACAGCGCTGCAGGGACGGACGCACCCCCAGTTCTCTTCATCTGAAGCTTCCAGGGCAAATGCGGCCTTTCTTAGTCCAGCTGTCCCCACAATCACGTCGTGGGTCCCATGACCCCCACCCGCCGGATGCTGGCAGAAGCCAGAGCCACCCCCAGTTCCCAGGCAGCCCCCTGTGCCCTCCTCCCCGACGGCCCCCAGCCGCAGAATGTGAGAGCAAGTCTGGCTGCCGAATCCGGGTGAGGAGGCCACAGGGAAGAGAGGAGCAGAGCTGAGAGAGGAGGCAGGGCGTTAGCGCGCGAGCGAGAGGGAGAGAGGCGGCCGCTGCGGGTCACGAGAAGCCGGCTCCCACGGTCACCTCGGCTGTGCTGCCTGTTGACCATCCCGCCCAGGGTCCACCGGCGATCCAGACGCCGCAGATGGGCCTTGCGTCTCTTGGATACTGGTGTGGGAGATGGCAATGGAACACGCGGCCGACGGAACCGGCGGAGAGAATGGAGATGAGGATGAGATGGGGCAGGGCAGGGATGGCGGGAGGGAAGGTTCATACTCCCAGGTCCTCATCACAGGGACCCAGCGGCACGCACCTGCCGGACGGGGGCAGATCTGCCCGGTGACACCACCGGCACCGGGGGAAAGGCCGTGGTTTATACCCGTGAGCCCGGGAGGGGCTGAGAACTTCGAATCCTAGCACCTGAGAGGTGAAAAGGGTCCTTGGCCCCAGCCTGGCACAGGGACAGCCCTCCAGGCAGTCGCGGGGCCCAGCACAGGGCCTGGCACGCGGCCGGTAGCTAGGAAATGTTGTGGAGTGAAATGCACACAGGGATGGATGCCATGGGCCTTGATTCTGCTCCTTCACTGCACACTGCCCGCTGGATCTGCAACAACAGGGGACCCGCCCCCCAGCTTCTCAGTGCTGCAGACCCCTCCGTCTAGCCCCCCGTCTCTGCGGTGGCATCCTGTGCCACTCCGCTGGTTGCTGTGGCCCAGCTCCACCAGCCCCCTGCCTTCCTCTGGGCTGCCCTGGTGGAACGGACCCCAGACCGGGGCAGCACCCCCGGGGCCCCCACCTCCTGGCACTGCAGAAGCTGGGTGGCAGGTTGCCCAAGTATAGGGGAGGGAGGCCAGCCGTCAGAGTCAAGGGAAAACTGTCCAGACACATCTGAGCCAAGCCTCCTGGGAAGTATTTGCTTTCCTTGAGGGAGGAGCAGTGTCTTGTTTGACCTGCCTCTTGTAAGCAGGAGGCCTGGACAAAAGGTTGGGGGTATGCATTCAGGTGAGGTCTCACTGCCAGGTTACTGTGTCACCTGGGGCAGGCTTCTGTCCTTCTCTAAGCCTGTTCCCTCATCTGTCACGGGGGTTGACACCACCTGCCCAGGCATGGGAGGGGACAAGGGACTCAACAGGCTCTGGAAAATAAACGAGGTCCTGTCTGAGGCCAGACTGGGAGGGACTCTGACAGCTGACCTCCCGGGCAGGTGTGTTCCGTGGTTTCCCTGGGGGCGGAGGAGTTCGGCTGATGCCCAGGCCGGGGGCCCCTTAGCCATAAGTGGTCTCTCTCTAGTTTCAACCACATACGAGGACTGTCTTGCTGAAGCCTCACAAAAGCCCTGAGCTGTCGGCACCATCCCCACATTAGAAACAGGAAGCCAGAGACGCAGGGGTGTTAAGAAACCCTCTGAGTAACACACCTAAGTGTCGGGGGAGCACACAGATCTAGATGGTCTGGCTCTGGAGCCCAGACTCTCGGCCAGATGATGTTCTTCCTCCTTGACTCTGCGCCCCTTAGCCCACCAGCAAGGGAAAAGGCCCCAACAAGAGGCTGGTGCTGATGCAAAGCCCACCAGGGAGGAAGTTTCCAGGGCATGGGGGCACCGGCAGAGACCCGGGTTCCGGGTCTGCCTCTGCCACAAACTGACCCGGGGGCTCTGGGGAGGTGACACCTGTCCGGACCTCTCAGAGGCAATGGATCGAGTGCTTCACAAAAGCACCTTGCCAGTGTTGGGCGTGGCCCCCATCATCATCAGTGGGTAAGAGGGTCTTCAACCTCCACCCCAGTCCTCCTACCTCCTACTGTTAACCTCTCAGAGGAATACGAGCAGATACCAGAATGTCTGATAACAGAAATAAACCAAAACAGCCAACTGTCTCTTCTTTCCAAAGCAAGGAAACACGAGTCCTTCGGGGAGATTTGATGGGATGGCAAAAGGCCTGGAGGAGAGATGGAGGTGGGTACAGAGAGACTGGTGGACACACCACAGAGATGCTGGGGCCTTGGGCTGGGAGACTGAGCCCCGAGCCCTCCTGTCCAGCGGTGTGGAGATGCCCAAGATAGGATGATGAAATTCCCAGCTGCCCAAACACTGCTGGGGGGGGGGAGGGGAGACTGGCACACACACACACACAAACCTGCACTGGCCGCCTGATTCTTCCTCCAGCAAGGTCCAAGTCCTCTACAACCTGCTACTGCTTGTTCTCTGCAAAGCCCTCTCTTCAAGCCAGGCAGGCTTCTGTGCACACACACCTCTCCAGCCTACTCTGTCCTGTCCTCTGTCTCCTGACATCTCTGCTCTGACAATCTTAGCATAGGCTTTTCAGGAGGGGCTCCGATTACACACACACACACACACACACATACCCCTCAGAGTTGCTTACAAGCAGAATGCTTCATGGACAGGCCTAGGGCGCAGTGGTGAAGAGCACTGGGCCAAGGAAGCTGACCGAGGCTCAAGCCTTACGAGGACAACCATGTAGCTAACCGTCTGGAAGCCTCAGTTCCTGCATCTGGAAAAAGGGGATGATAACAGGGCCTCCTAGGGTGGTGGGGAAGGCCTTTAAAGTACGAGGCCACACACCTGGGAGTGAATAAGACCTCACCCTACATCCTAGGGATTGTTATTCCTGAGAGACCCCGGGGTGACCCCAGCATGTGGAAGTGGGTAGGAGGAGCTCAGGGGCTAAAATCCTCCACCACTGCAGAGACCCAGAGATGAGACTGGGTGCAGGCCCAGCCCCAGGGCTCTGGAGCAGCCAGGAAGGACCGAGCCCCAAGCCTGAACATGCAAACCCTTCCGGATGGAGCCTGATCCCTGGAAACCTGTCAGGCAGCAGGGGCTGCAGCACTGGTCAAGGGACTGAAATGAAGCATTTCCACGGGCAGCAGGGTGGGGTTCCAACCGCCCGCAGTAACTGACGTTCAGGGGAAGGCGGAAGAGGGAGCTGGCGCTTTGCTTGGCAGGCTGCTTATTTTGGCCTGGGCAGCATGGAAGGGAGGGGGTGTGTGTGTGTGGGGGGGGGTACAGGCCTGGAGGTGGCCTGAGCCCTGGGTGACAGGCCTCCATCGCCCTGGCTCTCAGATGTGCCCGTTTGGACCATCCCTACTGACCGTTAGGGCAAGCGTTCCTGCCAGGACATGGGGGGGGGTTGGCAGTTACTAGGAGCAGGCAGCCAGGAACTGGAGGTGGCTCAGGAAGCCTGCTCTGGCGAATACCGGAGTCCACAGACAGGCTGACCAGGCCAGTGCTGGCCCGGCAGTGGGGGTGGGGGGGGTGGGGGTGGGGCAGGCTCTTTGAAACGCAAGGAGAAAACTCCAGAAAAACCCCACCAGGCCAGAGCTAATCAGAGGGGCTAGTGGTGTAAGGGCCACCTTCTGGTTCCTGCTACACTGAGAAATGACTCAGACCTGCTCTCTGTGTCTGCACTCTTGGCCAGGGTAACAGACACCCAGAGCAGAAGCTGTGTGCACACAGCCCTGTGGGGTCATCCCTGTGGCACAGAGCACCATGTGGGGTCGGGGAGGCAAAGGTGGGGGTCTCTGTGGGGTCCCCCAGAGGAACCGAGGGCTTCTGCAGGGAAAGGGAGCTTTGGGGTCTAGTCCTAAGACTGTTCTCTCCAGTCTCTGCCCCAAAGTTGCCAAAGCCTGAGATCCACACTCCAGGGAAATTTCCCCTCTAATGTGAGTCCCATGCAGGGCCAGCAGGGACAGACCTGGGACATGGCCCCACTCCTTTGAGGGGTTCTGATGATTTTAGGGACAAGAGTGGGAAAGCTACCTCCAGAGGAAGTGGGTTCACTCCAAGGGCCAGAAATGGGGTGGGCACCAATCCCTGAGGATCTCGAGGCAGCCTGCTCCCCACATGTGCCTCATTATTCCCCCCTCCCCTTGAACCTGCAGGCCCTCACCTTCCCCAGTCTTGGAGGTGTTGATGTCTGAGTCATCCCGAGTACCATTCTGGGCCTCCAGGTAGGTGGCAGGGACCCAGCCCTGCTCCTCAGAGGTGCTCACAAACCACCAGCCTGCAGAGGAGACAAGAGAGAACACAGTCATGAGCGCCCAGCGGGATGGGGGTGGGGTGGGTGGGGGAGGGGCCAGGGCACAGAGCCAGACGGCCTGGGCACCCGGCAAACGCCTGGCTCACGTCCGGCCTCGAGAAGCCTGAGCCACACTAAGAAGAAGCCAAGGCACTCCTCGAGAGGAGTGATCCACACTTACACTCGATGCTCGATGGAAAAATTTAACAATGAAAATGAAACAGGGATATGTCAACTGTGTGAAAATCACCCTGCAGGAAAGGCCAAGGAAGCTCCGGCTAAACACAGAGACCATTCGAGGTCTCTGAAACCCAGCAGGACTCCTGGTGTGGCTGGGAGTCTGGCATTCTCTGCTTTCAGAGGGATCCAGAGATACATGTGTCACGGTGACCTGTGGGTGGTCGCCGTGCCCCTTTCCCCATCACGGGTCAGTGGCATTTACACGTTGGTGCTACTCACAGCTGCCCTTAACTGTGTTGACAGGTCAGTCACACTAAGTGGGCACCGCACCCCTGAATGACCCCTGACGGTCGCGGCCAAATGATAAAAGCTCACTCCTTTTCTTTCTCATTCGTTGGTTCATTCATTTATCATTTAAACAAATGTTGACTGAGCAAAATACTCTGAGTACCCAGGTCCCGGGACTCCACTCACTGCCTTCAGTCTCTTCCCAGAAGGTACTCTTCACAGGATCTTGTCTTCGCTCCCATCCCATTCCGATCCTGCTCTACCCCCAAAGCGATCTGGCACCGATTCTCTTTTTTGTCCATGACTGAGCTCTCCGTTTCCAAATATGGACAGTGCCCTGGCAAGAGATCCTGGGCTTCTCCTGCGGCAGCACGTGACCCCATCGCTGCCCACGGCAGGGAGTGGCTGCCCAGGAAGGGGGACCACTGGGAGGTAGAGGCGGCTGCCTGAGGGACAGAGGAAAACAGTGCCACCCCTGCGCAGGCCCTCGGCCCCCTGAGCCACCTCCTAGGTCTTCCACTAGGTCCCCACTGCCCCATGGGACAGGCGTGGGAGAGTGAACAGCCTGTGATCCAGTCTCGAATGCCCATGGCACCCCGCCCTCCCAGGAGCTCAACACTGCTTGCAGCTCTGCAAAGCCCACGAGACACGGTAACATCTGTCCGATACCGTGATGACGGATACGTGTCATTACATGCTTGTCCACACAGTACCGAGAGTGAACCCTAATGTAAACTACGGATCTGAGTGACTGGGACGTGTCAGCACAGGTTCATCCATAACAAGTGAACCACTCTGAAGGGGGGGGTCTCTGCATGCGTGGGGGCAGGAAGCATACAGGAAACCTCTGTTCTGCAGCTCAGTCTTGCTCTAGACCTAAAACTGCTCTAAAAAATCCCAGTTTTAACCAACAAACAGGAAAAGCCTTGGACGAGCAGTCTGGAAGCTCAAGGCCCAGGCCTCTTTAGCTCAGGGGCCTTTGTTGGGTCACTGTCCCCTCTGGAACCCAGGGTGGAGGCCTTCCCCCCTTCCATTCTCTCCCCTGCCAGAGTCGGTCTTTCCCCAGAGTGGGATTGCGGGGCGGGGGGGGGGGGGGGCACGTGCACATTCTGGGCCACTGAGGGGGCTCCCTGGGGCAGCACTGCTATTCTCCTAGGAGCCCAGGCCAGAGCCGTGTGGCTGCTTCCAAGGCGGTAGCTGATGGAAGCCCCAAAGAAACCTGAAGGCATGAACTCGCAGGGGTCTTTTCCCCTTCTCTTGGCTTCTGAGGGAGCACTGTCTGGAATTCCAGCCATTTCTGTCAAGAAGCACCAGCCCCGGGGGCTCTTCCACAGAGCCTGACCAGAGGCCATGGAATAGGGTTCCCATCTCATAGAGCTTTTCTACCACAAAGGTAGCTCTGCCTCTTGGACTGCAGGAGTGGGCGTGCCCGGTCAATCATCTTCTGACCAATCTGTCCTCTCCCTGCACACTGAACGGTTCTGGGGCTTTCTCAAGTACCGACACGGGTGCTCTGGCAATCTGAAGGCTAAGTCCCCTGTAAACCAGGAAATGCAGGGCTATGTGGGAAGAGATGGCCTGAGAGTGAAGCAGCGTCACAGTCCAGAGATGGAGAAAGTCAGTCCTGATTAATATTGTTTGAGCTTCAGGTTCTAAGTGGGCTGAAGCTGGACCACCCTGTTGGACTCCCTAATTGCAGTGAGCCGGTGACCTTCCGTGTTATTTACGCCAGAGCAGGTTTCAATCACAGGAACGGAGTGTCCTCACTAATGCCATTTCTACCCAGCAACCACCAAGGTTCATGACTGAAGGTCCACCATGGTGAGTCAAATCTGGAGATGAAATGCCAAGTCCACGGGGCACCTGCCACCACAGACCTCAGCCAGTAGGACAGAGCCCTCTGAGCCACTCTCAGTAACCAGTACCTCCCCAAATTCCCACTCACCATGATAACCTCCAAGAGCCGCCAAAGAACAGTCACAATTCCCAACTTGGAGTCACTTTCAGGAGGGTCTTAAAGACTGAGGCTCTCCCGTGCTCCCCAGGTCCAGGCCCCAGCGCCAAAAGCACACGGGTTTTGGTCCCCATACCTCCAGGCCCTCACTGACCTGACCACCCCCAGTTCTGCCCCCAAAGCCAAGCCAAATCCCAGTGGGCTAAGGACATACCCTGAAGGCCTGCCCTCAAAGGGGAGCTCTGCTTCCCAGGAGAGGGCTTCCCCAGGATGGGCCTGGGCTGGAGCCAGGGATCTTACAGTCATCGGAAAAAACGGGGATGTGCCCGAGAAACAGTGGAACTGGGAAGCATGTGTCTTGGTGAGGATTTGCCAAGACCCCTCCATTCGCAGCCCCTCCCGGCTGCTTCTGTACCAAGGTGTACCACTGCCAACTCCACCCTCTGAAACAGTCCCTTTCTGTCTCCACCAGGAGAGTGTGCCCTTCTTTCTTCGTGTGAGCCGGGGCTTCCCAGGAAAGCAGGCAACTTGGTGGTCTCCTGGGTGGCCGCAAAGCCTTCTGTTTCTGGAATTTGGGCTCCAAAGTCATCTTTAATCAAGGCAAAGGAGGCAAGCCCCTCTGTGGGCACCAGGAGGGCTGGGGTGGGGGAAGGAGGGGGTGGGAGGGAGAGATTTTCTCCATCAGTCCCAACTGAGCTTGCCTTTGTCCTCATCTGGCGTGAAGTGAGTCCATCAGCCTACTGACCTCCTGTTTTCTCCCTCTCCCCCCAGGGCCATATTGGGGACCAGCCCCTTTCCCCTTGTATCCAAGGGCCTCATAATCCCAGGGCTCAGGTCCCTCTTCTGCCGGCATTGTCTCCCCTATCTCATTTCACCCTCCGAGAATCCTTCCTTGTACATCCTGCTCCCTCCATTCCCCCCGAGTCCTTGACAGTTTTGCTGAGAACACTGGCCTGGGCTTCCACTCCAGCCCTGAAATGTGCAGAGCTAGGCTGAGTGGCTCCGAGTCTCAGGTCCCTCCTGCCTCAGGCCCTGCAGAGAGTTGCCTGTTGCTGGCCCGGCTGTGGGCACCTCCACCGAGCAAAGAAGGACAGGCTCAAACACCGCCCAGGTGGGCATGGGTGAATGTGGGCAGAGGGGCCCACCCCAGCTCCATGCAGACCTCCCAGGAGCCCTGGCACGGGTCACACGTGTCAGTGTCCAGGGGCACACGTGCTCAAGGAGTCGCCTCTACCCTCGTGCACACAAGGCAGATAAATTCCTTATCCACTTCCGTGGTGGTTAAGAATGTGGTTCCTGGAGCCTGGGCTCCCTGGGCCCGTGCCCACCAACAGCTGCTGACAAGCCTCTCCCAGAGGCCAGCAGCTCAGACGTCAGTTGCTATAACCGGGGCTCCCGACCAAAGTCCCTGCTACTCCCCCAAGGAGCAATTAGAGTCTGAACCCCTGGGGGTGGCCCAGCTGGCCAAGAGGGCTCAGGCATCAGCCAGCCCTATGGGACTCGCAGGCTCACCTCCAGTGCCCATGGCATCCTCTTTTCCACAGAGGCGGACAGTGTGTGGGCTGCATGTGGGGGTAGGTGTGGACAAGGCTTTGTATCTTTGAGTACACAGGAGGTGCGTTATGCCCATGTGCATACCACGTGGGTGTGTGCCTTTGTTCTTGTGATGATGATTACGGTCAGGCGCTAACTTTACATACGTTATTTAATCTTCAAGAATCTTGTGAAGTGTTACTGTCATCATCATCCCCACTTTACAGATGAGGACATTGAGGCAGAGATCATGATTGGGAAGAGGCAGAGCTGGACCCCAATGAACCCAGGCAGTCGGGCTCCAGGAACCACATTCTTAACCACCATGGAAGTGGATAAGGAATTTATCTGCCTTGTGTGCACGAGGGTAGAGGTGACTCCTTGAGCACGTGTGCCCCTGGACACTGGTACGTGATACATGTCGCTTCGTATGTCATTTGTGTGTGTACAGGATGAGTAGGGATGCGGGGCTGTGTGTACTTGAGTGTGTAGACGGGAGGGTCCTTTGGAAGTAGAGGGTAATAACTAGGGATCTAGGGTCAGAAAGACATAAATTCAGGTCCTGGGTTGCTACTTCCTGTGTGATCTTGGGCAAATCAGTAAATCTCTCTGAGCCTCAGTCTCCCCTCCCCTGATATGGGGATAATTAATGGCGCTTACCTCCTAAGGTTGTTGAAGTGGATAAATGAGATAGAAGTAGCTTAGCTTGGGGCCTAGCACAGAGTTAGAGGTCAAAAACCTTGAGCTGTTACCAATATGGTGGTGGTTGTTCAGTATTCTCCTAAACTGATGGCACCCAGGGGTGGCCAGGTGGCATCTTTGCCTGCAGAGTAGATCAGGAGACACTCAATACAGCTTGGTGAATGGACTTGGGTGGGTGGGTGTGGGTGTGTGTGTGTCCATGTAGTTATAATCTATGGAGTCTGGTGGCTGCCTTCAGGGGTTCCAGAAGAATGGGAGGAGCGATCTCTTACTCTTTCCTTAGCTGATGCAATTCGTGATAGCAAGCATGGTGGAAAATGGGGCCAGAGGGGAGAGGTCCCTGGGGTTTCCTTCCTTGCTCCATACATGTCAGGGTTATCCTCAGCCTGGCTCCTGTCCTTCAGCTCACACAGTCCCCCAGAACAGAGGTCCAACAGCTTCTTCTCTCCTGTCCTACCGCCTCGGCAAGCCCTCCCTAACTGATCTCCAAATCCCAACAGTGTCCCAAGCGTCAACCCCACAATTCACAGCGGCTCATGCACTTGGAGTATTGGTCTTGTTGAGCCTATAAATGCGTTTGCTTTGTCTTGAGGGCAGAACTGAGCTTGCAGCAAGCAGCCAGGCAGATGAGGAAACTGAGGCACAGAGCCTAAGTGCTGGAGCCAAAGATCTGAGTCTGAATCCCATCTCTGCCACTTCCATGCCCTGTGGCCTCAGGAAAGGGACTGAAGCTGTAAAAGGACTTCATCTGTAAAACGCTAAGACTACCATCTGCCTTGCAGGCTAGTGGGAGGATGGAGAAGACCAAGAACATCACAGAGGGTCTGGCACATAGGTGCCCCCTAAACGGAAGCTATGAGCTTTACCAGGGGACTCAAGCCACAGGATGTGGAGGATCAGGTGGCCAGCACTCACGGATGCCCAGGGACCAGTTTGAGTTGCCTTGGCGTTTTTCATGTCCCCAGGAAAGTGGGTCCACACTCCAAGCTGGCCTCTGCTAGCCTTTCCCATCCTCTCAGCCTTCATTCTTGGGAGAGGAAATTTACTGAGGTTTCATGAGAGGACTCATCATTGGACTGATGAAGCGGCCAGAGCTGGGCTCAGATGGGGATGGCCGTTCTGCCTGGCTGCCAAACCCGGCCTTGCCCTGAGAAGTCAACCCTTGTTTCTAGGCAAAAGGGGAGGAAGTTCTTTTTTGGAAGGAGGTGGGGAACAGATAACTTAGTGGAACAGGAGATGGTAGAGACCCCCCCAGAGGGCCCGGGCTGCCTTGGAGACCCCTCAGCAGACCCCTGCACTCCAGCCTGGCAGCCGGGCACCTGGGGTGCCCTTATGCTGACATGTCCCCCCACCCCCGGCAAGGGGCAGGAGAGGGGCTACCATGCCCGTTGCTTTGAATGGGAAACTGCAAACTGTTGCAGAGGGGCCCCAAAAAGGGAGCCCCCCCCACACTGGATGTGAAGGAGAAGCCTTCATTCTGGGGGCTCTAGCTGTGATCTTTGGAGCTAAGTCCCCAGACTGGAGAAGCTATCTGGAAGAATCCCTAGCTGGCCAGTCCCCTGAATGCTGCCCGAGCCTGGTTGCTCCTTCTCTGAGGGCCATGTCTCCACATGTGCCAGAAGAATGTAATTCAGCCAGGCTGGGCAACAGGCTGGGGCCCAGCCTTCTCCAGAGGGCAAAGGCCCAGAAAGAACAGCAATGTCACTTGTCGAGGCAGGAAACCCTGCTTGTGGGCCTCAGTAAGAACCCACTTCATGATGGCCCAGGGGCTGAGGGGGGAGAAGGCCACACCGGGGCAGCCTGGCCTGCACCTCCAGCTCAGGGCAGGGAAGGGGGACCACCCATCTTAGGCGGGGGAAGGGGATCCCCAGCCCCAAGGGGATCCCCAGCCCCAAGAGGGAAAAGCTCAGGCCCAGAAGCCAGACCCTCCCTCTTTCTAGGCTGAGCATAATCCTCAGCTGTTGGGCCAGTTTCAAAGCCCTCTAAAATGGACTCTAACTGGGGCTTGGCACACTGGCATTGGGGGAGGGATAGAAAGAGTGGGAGAGGAAATGGAGACACAGAGAGAAAGAGTCAGAGGTGGGGACCGACAGAAGGTGGGGATGGGAGGACCTGGGCCAGGGGCCGGGGGCTTTAACCTCCCCAAGAGGGGGTTGAGCCTGGCCAAGGCCAACAGGAAGTGACGGGCACTCCCAGGCCACTGCTGTCCCCAGGCTGACCAGGCCACAATGGTCTCCTTAATGGGAGAGGATGCTGAGCTCATTAGGGCCAGAGGAGGCCAGCTGTACACAATTAGGATGTTAATAAAGTCTTCTGAGGTCACAGCTCAGCCTAGGACAAAACAGCTGGTGGGGGAGGCGGACCCTGCTCCTTCCTCTCACTCTGAGGTTCCCCTCTGTTCTTTAAGGTGTTGTCCTCCAGGAGGCCTTCCCTGACTGCCCCCTGCCCCCGCAATGCTACTGGCCCTGCTCACCCCAGGATTCAGCCCATGGGCACTTCTTAGTCCCTCTTCCAAGACCTCAGTTTGGATCCTGGCTTCACCATGTCCTAGCTGTGACCTGGAACAGGCTGCTGGCCTCCCCAGGGCCTCATCATACCAGGATACTATGATCTGCCTACAGGGCTGCCCGACATCGGGGACACGTGGTGCACTCAATAACCAAGTGCTTACCACCACCTGCTATGTGCTGGCGTCCCAGGCATGGGGACGCTGTAGAGCACACACAGGCCTCAGGCGCTCTTCCCCTCCCCCCCGCCCTGCACACAGGATGGGCCTAAGTACAGCCAGGATACTGGCGTTGAGGCCGGCAGGAGAGGGCCGGGCTCCCCCCACAGGGTAACAGGCAGGATGAGATTCTGAGTTTGGGAGAGCCCAGCAGACTTTAGGTTACTTCTGGGCCTTGCTTTTTTCTTTCCCTTTCCTCCAGGACCTTCGCAGGGTCTGACACCGGTTAATGCAGAGCGGAGCGTCTGTGGAACTCCTGCACGCCCAGGCCTCGGCGAGGGGAAGGGTGTGCTGGCAGGGCAGGGGACGGAGCTAGGGACAGCAGAGGCACGGTCCCAGGCCTCCAACGCCGGCCTCCGGTCACGACGCGCACCGGCTCCAACTCCGGCTCCTTTGAGGGGTGCTCTGTCCAGGCCTTCCCGTGTTCTTCCCTCGCAGTGCTTTGGAGAAGGGGAGGTGGCGAGGGTTTGTGAGCCCTGAATGGGGGCAGGGGTGGTGCCGAGAAGGGGAAGGGTGCTGAAGGGGGCCTGGCCAGGCACCTGGGACGGCGTGGCCCACTTGGTCACCCCACACCTGGCACAAAGCTGGGCCCTAAGGGACTGCTTCTGCCCTGGACCTGCCCTGACCCCTTTGCCATGACCTTGGGGCAGATCTGAGGTTTCTACCGGAGAGGGACCAGAGACATTGGAAAGGCTGACTGCCTATAATCATGCTGTGCCTTTAAGAACAACGAAAGGCAGCCCACCCTCGGCCAGGCCTCCCCTGGCCAGAAGGCTCTGTCACTGAGGCCTCTTGCCAAGACACACTCCAGCTCACAGCACGCGGCTGCCTCAGTCCAAAGCAAACAGGAGCGGGTAAGGGCTCCCCCAGTCTCTCCCAATGCCCCCCCACAGCCCCTGCCTTCCTGCCTGACCCCTTCTTCTTGTTCTGTCTCTGGCACCTATCCCTGCTCTGCTGCCCATGGCCTTCCCTTCCCCCAGATGGGGCTCTCAGGCCACCGGGGCCCCAGAACCTTCCCTGGGCGCCTGAGGCCTGGATTCCAAGACCATTAGCACAGGCTGCTACGTCAGTTTGGAAGGCTCCGTGGAGTCCAGGGCAAGAAGACAGCAAGCACTGGACTGCTGCCACCCCTCCCCCAACTCGGATCCAGCCTGCCCACCTCACTGGACGGGCCCAGAAGGCTGAGGCTATGGGTGAGGCACCCAGGAGAAAGCCTGACTACCGAACGTTCGCAAGCAGAGAGGGGGCACACGATAAAATGACGGGTAGAAGAGAACCATGGTTTTAAGCAAGGACTCTAGAGCCAGGCTGCCTGGGTTTCAATCCCAGCCCTGCTACTAAGTGGCTGTTTGAATGTGGGCAACTGCCTCAATCTCATCTGTAAAATGGACCTATAGTAGGTCTATCTCCCAGCGTTATAAGGGTACAGGAGTTAACCTACAAGAAGTGTTCAGAATCGGGCCTGGTTCCTGGCAAGGCTCACCAAAGCGCTATTATTCAAGTTGAAGTGTAAGTTGCAGGGATTTTAAGGAAGGAACCATGACCTCGGTGCCCCTCAGTGACTAGTGGTAGGGCTGGGCAGGGAGGCAGGTGGGTCTTGGGTGTCTGGAGTCAAGGACAGAGTGTCTCTTGGTGTCCCTGTCATTGGCCCTTGACCTTGGCAGGTCTCTACTGAAAGCGGAGTCTGGTTCTGTGCCTGACACAGGTGGGGATGGGGGGCCGGGTGAAGCAGAGAATACAAGATGGCACAAGGCCCTTCCAGGAACAGCACAGCAGGGTGACCCAGACAGCCCGGGGCCCCAGACGCGGCAGTCATTGCTACAACGTTTGCTGAAGAACTACAGACATCAGGGATGAAACCGAGTAGCCAGGGAAGAATTCTGAGTCCTGAACTGAACCTCAGATCTAATCTGGAGAGGAGGGGAGGGAAGGGGCATCCTGGTGGGGGGAACAGGACAGGCAGAGTGGTGCGAGCACGTGTGGCCCAACCCAGTAATGCGCACGATGCTTCAGGGTGCGGGCCTTGCCAGATGAACTTGAGAGGGGTGCTCATCTTCAACGTCACAAGGGAGGGGTGAGCTTCTGAGAATCCCATCAGGAAGGTTACAGCCTCACAAGCGGATGCCTGAAATAATGCTCAGGGTAACAGAAGGGGTGTTCCCCTGTCCCAGGCAAGAGCAGGAGGTAAGCAGAAGCAGACCGAGAGGGCACAGCACTCTGAGGCCAACTCAAGACGAGAAGGGGTCTGCTGGACTCCTGTCCACGGCCCAGCATCTTCTCTCAGGCAGCAGGGCACCCACGCTGGGAAGTGCTGACTGGGAGGGGGGTGGGCCAACGGACCCAGGGTGGGGATGGAGGTCGCACTGAGAGGCTGCCCTCCACAAGCTCTCATTGGCTGGTGCTGAGACAAGGTCCGGAGATCACTTGACAGAGAGCCTGCCAGGCCACCAGCAGGGGTCCTGGTAGACACGGACATGGGAGTAAGGCCAGCAGGGGAGTAAGGCCAGAGGACACAGCACGGGCAAAAGTACCACCTTCCAAAGAAGAAGGTGAATTCCACAGTAGAGATCAGCAACCTCGAGGCTGGTTCTGATGGAGTGAAACATGGACGCCTCGAGGGATGGCCGGAGAGCCTGCAAGGGGGTTCTGAGCATTCCCAAGCCAGCGCTGAGCAGAAAGACACAACAGGAAGGAAGGGGGCCAGACCATGCTGGCTTCTGATAACGAGGGAACCGCTGGCCTGGCGGGTCTGGGATGTGTCATAGCTGAGCCATCCAGGCCTTGGGGCTCTCATGACCCCCCTGGGGGCTGCAGGGCTGTGCCGAGAATTCGCAGCTGAGAGTGGACCACTTCCAAAGAGCGTGTGATGATTCGCTGGTTACAACCTAGAAGGGGGTCTGTCGGGAGCCTGTCCTGCTGGATGTTTTAATCAGTCCCAAGATGAGGGCAGCGGGGCTGAGCAGGGGGCACCATCACACTTATTGAAAGCTGTGCCAGGATCAGAAGCTACCCCCCCCCCAAATTCTGAACAGATGGTAATGACAGGTCAACTGTGACAAGATGAAAAGGGGTAGATAAACCAGAGGACAGGCGATCTTATCATCTTATACTGTGCAAAGTTCTGGCGTGAAAGGAGGGTGCTATTCACAACTCAGCCAAAATATTAGGTGCCAACTGGGAGTGTCCCAGGCAATTGGGTAGCGTGGGTGTCCCTACTTGATGGCGAGGATGAGGAAGATCCTGGGGTTTGGGCAGACTGCAAGTTCTAGAGGTCCTCTGTCTCCAGGCCTGTGAAATCTTAGGCTGCATGAGGAAACCCCTGGATTGGGTGACTTACCCCAGGTGCCAGGCTTAGAAGGGACAGCGGCAGGATCAGCACCTGGGTCTGACTCCCAGGGCAGCAACCACACAGCTCCCTTTAAGAAGGACTCCAGCTGCCACTTCCTTTGCAGAAGAAGACCAACACCACCTGCTCCATTAGTTCCCCAAATTTCCACCTGACCGATGAGCCAGGGAAACTTCTCTGCTTCTTGTCCATTCTATCAGTGTCTACAAATCAGACTCAGTTCTCATCAGTCATGGGTGTGGCTCACTTCCCCCCATTCTTGCCCTGCCACCCCCCCAACCTAGGAGGGGGCTAACAGGTGGTTTCAGGCCCCATCTCCAGGTTACTTCTCTCTCTCTCACCCTCCCTGAGCCCACATGGCAGAGCAAGGCAGGGCACTCAGGCTGATCGTTTTCTGGCGTGAGATCTTACCCAAAGGCTTTGCCAGGAGAGAGTGACTTTGGACCAGCATTTCTCAACCTCAGAGGTCTCTGTACTCTGCAGGGCTTTTGCCATATCCTTGTGCTACGTACGTATACTGTGGTTCACAGAGTAAATATGTATTTAAAGCAACGGCCTTTTTTCCCCCCCTAACTTCAAGAAAATAATTTGTTTAGGAAACTTCAGCTCACCAGCATGAATAAACAGGACCACCAGCCCCAACCATAAAATTACAGAGAACAAAGCAATGTAGGAAATTCGAGCTGTGCTGGGTCTGAAGAGGGCTACGCCTATAGCCTGTTCCCCTTTGTTACAAAAAGAGATTTACTGGAGATGGGTCAAGGACAGCGGACCATCAAGCTGAGGTAAATCAGAAGGCTTGGACAAGAATGGGAACAGGACAAACTCCGTTCACTGTGTGTTGCAGTAGTATTTAACGCTCTCTCTCTGTATCGTCTTAAGTCATGCCATGTACCGTGGTGTTACATGGTCAACATTTTTAGGAAGCCCACTTTGGGCTACAGTGATATTTGGTCATTCAAAACAGCTGAAGAAAGAGGCGGAAGCATCCTTATTAGTGAGACGAGAGTATGACAAAGCATGTGCTAACCAGGGTTGTGGTGAGAAATCAAAGAGAAAAGAATGGAAAGCACCTGGCAGGGTGTCTGGTACTTTACACGTGTGTTTCCAGCCCGGAGAGAACTCTCTGTAGCTGCCACCCGTCGCTGGAAATAGGAGGAGTCCTCTGTATTTTTACACTAGCTTACTCCAGCGCCTGAGAAGTATAGATGTAGGAGTTTGTGTATTTTTTCGCTTTTCTCTTTCTGCCAACGATGGAAGCTTCTTGGCCCCAGAACTGAGTTGGCTCTAACTAAAAGCCTTAGGCTGACAACCAGCCCGTCACTTCCAGCTGAGTTCAGCCCCTCTTCAACTGGGGCAAAAATAAAACGGGGGCAATTTCAACTTTAAAGACCATCTCCATAAACAAAACAAACCCACTCCACAATCTGTCTAGGGCATTCCTCCGTCCAAACCCTCCTTATTTAATTCCTGGGGAATTTTAAGTAGGGGCCTTGCAACATTCTGGACCGCGTGACGTCAAGAGCTCTCTGACAACGTGGATTTCTCGTCGCCGTGTGGGGAGCAGCCCCACCGACACGGATGCTTTTCCAGGCTCCTTTCCCAGTTGGGATTTGGGAGCCGCTGGTGTCACTCTCGGAGACTGTGGGGAAGGAGGTTACCCAGGAGTGTCCCGCTTGGGGTCCTCTAACTGCGTATCCCGAACCTCGGGCACCAGTGAGTGCCAGACATCGGTGCAACCATCCAAGTGGTACCTGGACTCGCGTCTGCTTTAAGAGAAAAATGGAAATACTTTGGTTTTTCAAAAAGGCATTTTCCTATGCTACACGACAAGGAAAGCCAATATCCCTTGGCGTAAACAGAAGATAACTGGAAAAATGCATACACAATGCTATAGACTTCCAGTAAGATAGTAAGACGAGCTCTAGGCAAGACACTAAGTAAAGCTAGGGCCAGATTTTCTAACACACAATGAAACCAGCAGGCAACAACATCCGCAAACGTAGAGGCCCCAAACAGACGCTTTGACCCAACGTGGAGTAAAAGAGAAGTCAAAGTTAATAACCTTCTCGTGACAGGATTCCATGCCATTTAATGCTGTGTCCATCACATGTGTCTAGGACCCACTCTCTGGGAAACACTGAGCTTGCAGAAGGAGCCTTGGGTTAAGAATATGCAGCCCCTTGGGGCGCCTGGGTGGCTCAGTCGTTAAGCGTCTGCCTTCGGCTCAGGTCATGATCCCAGGGTCCTGGGATCGAGCCCCGCATCGGGCTCCCTGCTCTGCGGGAAGCCTGCTTCTCCCTCTCCCACTCCCCCTGCTTGTGTTCCCTCTCTCGCTGTGTCTCTCTCTGTCAAAAAATTAATAAAATCTTTAAAAAAAAAAAAAAAGAATATGCAGCCCCTTGATTCAAATCCAAGCTTGGCCGCTAGCGAGCTCTGAAGTCTCATGCCAACCATTTACCCTTCTGAAACTCAGTTTCTTCTTCTGAAAAACGGAAACAAAGCCGCCTGGCCTACTTAGCCCTAGAGAACCACTCTGAAATAACAGATGGGAAAATGCTTTGAGAAGTCTGTGGGTTGTAGGTAGATGGGGGTGGATGGGTTATTATTCCAAGCGATCTCAGGAGCCTGATGGACTCCTATCCCCACCCCCGCCAATACAACTCACTGCCCGGAATGGACAGTGGCCCGCCCCTGTCTACCACGGAAGAGAAAATGAATACACCACTTCACAACTGTTTTTCAACCTTCCTAATCGCCATATGGGTTTCCAAATATTACCCCCATTTTATAGATCTGGAAACAGAGGATCAAAATGACCACATACTGTCTCCCCAACGGCAGAGCAGAATTTGAACACAAGCCTTCCATGCAGCCTGGGAGGAAATGCCCTC
Organism: Halichoerus grypus; assembly: GCF_964656455.1. NCBI lineage: Eukaryota > Metazoa > Chordata > Mammalia > Carnivora > Phocidae > Halichoerus > Halichoerus grypus. Next base: position 25,302,284 of record NC_135718.1, on the reverse strand, counting down.
TATCTTGCCTTTTTTTTTGTGCACACCCAGCAGACCTCAAAAGTGTGGATCTCCCGGAACCATCAGTCGCTGTGCCCAGGCCTCGTCTTTCAAAGAAGGGGCTCAGCAAATAGTTGAAAATGAAATGCCAGGACACCCGGGCATAAGACGTCCTCCTCCCTCCCTGGCTTCTCCACACACACACTGCAGTCTCTTCTGCTTCCTTATCCTCAAGTAGCTCTCGAGTCCAGCTCTTGGAGTCAGTGCAGGGTCTGTGGTGGGCTTCTTTCCAGGACTCTTCCCTCTGGCCTGGGGCCTTCTGCCCTGCTCAAGTCCAGTAGTGTGATGCAGCCCCTAGGTGGCATTCCCTCCTCCAGCCCCCCAAATTCACAGCTCACCTAGGAGGATTTAAATTGCCCACAGGGACCTGAGACCAAGAGATTTTTGTGGCTTGTTGCAGATCTTGCCCAAGATTTTCGAGAAAGCTAACACTCCCACCCGGAAGCGCTCTCTTGCAGTCCGCTTGTATACCTGATTGGGCTATTTTCATTTGGGCCTCTCCCCTCACAGGAATGGAAGAGCAAAGCTCAGGGAGATCCCACAGGCCAGGCACCAGGGACCAGCCCACACCCTGGGTGAGGCTCTTGGAGGAATGCAGAGGGCCAGGCTGCCACCAGCAGCCCTTCCCCAAGCCATTCGAAGCAGCCCCACTGGCTGGTGCGGGCCTCCGCTGGGACACTTGGAGTCATGGCTTCTCCTTCAGAAAACACAAAGCCCTCCTCCTTGGTGGGCACAACGTGGAGCTCTGGAAGGGGCAGCCCCAGAGATCTGCTGCGCCAACCCCCAGAGGGTGGGTGGGGAGAAGGCTATGCCCAAAACAGCTTCCCTCACCATGGTGCCCTACTCAGGGCCTGAGGAACCAGAGAACTAGCCAGGAGGCAACAGAGTGTGCAGGGAAGCTGGCAAATCTCCTGAACTCTCTGGGCCTCAGCTTTCTCATAAATGGACGTCATGATACCTGTGCTTTATAGGGCAGTGGTGGTGACTACAGGAAGAAAGGGGTTTGGCTCACTGTCTGACACACAGGAGATGCTTTAGCAATCGCTTTCTCACTCTTCTTATACCTTCCGATATTAAGAGTCTCTAGAAAGCAGCAAATAGGTTAACTTGAGCCCCAAATACTCTGATCCTGGGGTAACCATCCTGGAGCCCCAGCCAGGTTTGTGGTGATTTAGGAATAGGTTCTCTCCCTGAGCTTTTCCTGTCCCGTTTCCCTTTCGGTCTCTCTCCTGTCTCTGGGTACCATCTTGTCTTGCTAGTTCCTAAGATCTGGTCTAGTATAGATCCTACTCAAATCCAAGGAGAAAAGGCCACACGCCAAACAGATATACCCTTAGCCCAGATGCCCCAGAGGTCACCCAGGTCCAGGTGTGTCATTCTAGACTCGCACAGTTAGTGACTGCTCAGGCAGTATGACAGACACCAATGGGCACCAATCAATGATGGAGCTCTTCCTACCTTTCTCCTGTCAGTCTCTGGTGCCGCCTGCCCCAGTACCCAAAGACAGTCACCACCATGCCTCACGACACAGCAACGACCACAGTCCCCTCAGCTGGGTCAGAAGCGGGGAAGCTTCCCCATTAGACCATCAGCTCCATGATTAAGTCCTCCTTGTTCAGCTCTGCTTGTTTGCTTGCCTTGGTTTTTCCAATCTGCATGAGGGCCAGTCTTTGATCAATGTGCCACCATGGTAGCTGACGGCAGAGAGATGGGGTAGGAAGATGGGAAATCATTGACCTAGCCTGCCCTCCATACTGTCTTCTCCCAGCCTCCATGGGGTCACTCTACTGACTTCAGGGCCCTTGGAGGACAGACTCCATCTTACAAGTGGTTCTCAGGTGGGGAGGCCTGTATGAAGTAAGGTAACAATCTGGGGGTCAAGGTGGGCCATGAAAATCTCTGTCTTTAACAGAATAAGTCTCGGCAGTGACAAGCCCAAGACATCTCAGCAGAGACTCAACCCTCAGCCATGGCAGGGTAGAACTACACTCCCCAGTAAGTGAGTAATATCGTCATTGTTTCCAGCACCCCCGGCTCTGGCCTATCCCTTAGCCTAGAATATGAATGTCCCACCCAACCAGGCTCTGATCCACTCAGGCTCCCAAACATAGAAGCCACCTCTAGAATGAAGTTTCTCATCCAAGGGCTTTGAGGTGGTGGGATGGCCCCACAGAGGCTGAGAGATGGGGGTATGGAAGGCAGGCTAGGACCCTGGGGTACAGAATCCTCCTGTCACCTGCCACAGCAGCGCCGACAAGATGCTCTGGCCCCACCAATAGTGGGGGCCCTTGAAGTCCAAGGAGGGGAGTCTGTATCTGGCTGCACAGTGAGGCAGAAGAATGGGGTTAACACTTGTAAGAGAGGCACTGGGGCCGGTGCCCTGGATGCTCATTCTCCCTGTGCAAAGCCCCAAGGATGAGGTCAACTTCCTTCCTCTCCTCCAAGGAGCAGTCAGTTAAAATCCTGCCCGGTTGGCAGGGAGGTCTAGGTATTGGCCAACGCTGGTTCTGCTCCCGTTACCAATGATGGGGGAAGCACGCCCCCGACGGTGTCCCTACTCTGGGGAGCAGTGTTATTTATCTCTAAGTGTGAAGGATAGATCTGATGTTCACCTAGGAGGTGCTGGTTGAGGGAGGGGAGAGGGTTGAGATGCAGGTCCCCCAGGGCTAGGTGGGGGCTAGAAGTGGTAAGAGCTCCATTAGTTTCTTTTTTTTTTTTTTTTAAGCTATTGTCGTTACATTCCCACTTGCCCCCCTCCACCCCACAGTGCTAGGTACATGGCAAACATGCAGAAAATGCCAGCTTACATATGCAGAAGGGTCAAGGACACTTGGTTGGTGAGCAAAACGGAGGTGAGGATGCCCTAGGTAGACAAGAAAGACTCTGGGCTTCTCCAGTTCACCCAAGAAGAAACGGGCCAGGCAAACCCCTGCCCCAACATCAGCAGAGGCTGGGGGAGCCCTCCCATCCTGGGCCTTTGAGACCCCTCACTGCCTTGAATTTTGGCCTCTCTTTACATCCCAGAGCTATTGCTTTCACAGGTCCTGTTTAACTTGAGAAGGACAGGGGAGGAGGGGCAAGGAAAACTGCATTCTTCCCCATCAAAGCCAAGAGTCTAAAGTAATACTTCTGGTTGTAACTGATCCTGGCCTGTTTGTGATTACGGCCCCTTGCTCGCTTTCTGGCAGGACGGCCCTGGAACCCGGCAGCAGGCTGAAGGGGAGAGACACCCTTGCTCACTTGGATAATCTTGTCCTCGCCTGACATGACCAAAAACGTCCACCAGCCGCTGCTTTCAGCAGTTCTCCAGGGCAACTCTTCAAAACATTTATTTAAAAAAGGGGGGGAAGAAGCCACCCCCAACCCCAATCATGAAATTCCATAATACTAATCATATTCCTTCTGTTACCAGCACCAGCCTGGAAAACACAGCAGCACCCACAGTCCCACTGGCTGATGCAAATTGAAGGGGAGAGGGAGGATTGGGATTGGAGGGATCAGACCATCTTCCTCTTTTGCCTACCCCCCCTCCCTTTTATTAGGGGAGAAAAGACACACACACGCACACATATACACATACACCCCCTTTTTGCTGCCATAGCACAGAAACGGCTCTGCAAAGCTCAAGACTTTCTCAGCTGTTCTTTCTCCGGAAATTTAATCTGCAAAGCATTTGGCCTCACAAAACCCATTCCAAAGGTGTCCAGGAGCCCATGAACCCTGTGATCATCATTACAAACCCAGCAATGTTTGCAGCCAGTGACCCATTTGGCTGCTTCGGAGAGCTGGCTGAAGGCTTGCCAACATGGTCATATTCCCCTCACCTGCTCCCTCTAAGCTGAAACGCTTTTTCTCGGAGCCCCAGGGGTTAGAAGGGACCTTAGAAGCTCTGGAACTATGGAGATGAAAGGCCTGCTTCTTGCCTGGCTTTGGTAAAAGCGTGATGGTCACGGGAATGGGGTGCTTGGTATCTGAACACAACTGTGGGCACTATCTTCACTCCCCATCACATTTCCATTCTATAAGTAGGAAAGATGATGCTCAGAGAGCTAAAGTGACTTGCCTGAGGTCACCTGGTTAGTGGGTAACTGAGCTTGGAACCTAGACTGACCGGAGATCTTCTTCTCCAGAGCCTGGCATTCCTTCCATGAGGGCACACCACCACCCGGCCCATTCCCACTGTGCCAAGCGCAATCCCTTGACCCAGTGGCTCGAGTAAGATGTGGGTGGCTGGAACTGGTGGAGAGTCCCCCGAGTACAGGGAGATCACGTGGCCCGGCCAGGCCTTGGACAAGCCTATAGCCAACACTACAGGTGCTGGTGCGGGGTCCAAGACCCCAGGCCTTGCTGCGGATACATCCTGATCACAGCAGCTCAAAAGATGGTGAGCACACTGAGCAGAGATAAGGCCGGGGCCTTACAAGGGCGCCAGTTAGAAGTACAGAAAACAAACAAAAAGAGAGAGTGTCCAGAAACCCCGGGACTGGAGGCCTGGCCAACCTCAATAGCAGCCTCACCACCTTCCTGGGGAGGAATGAGAAGGGCGAGGAGGCACAGCCTCTGGTGTGGGGGGAGACCCACAGCCAGCCAGGGGGACAGCCCAGAGAAGGGGCATTGCTAAACGGCGGGGAATCCGTACTCTCAAGTTGGGGTATCTGAAGATGATCTTGCAGGAGGGAAGTCACCATGTGTGAAAAATCAGTCTGTTTGAATGTATAGGGGTACAGGGTCGGGGCTGTGAGGGAAGCACCTCTGAGTCTGGAGCCTCCAGGTTCTAACTTTAGCACCAGGCTGAGGGCCCAGGGTCGGGGAGCCTCAGTCAATTGGGGGCAAGTTGGGATGTGCCCAGCCTTGAGAGGGTGGCAACGCCTCAGTGAGGCCGAGAGATGCCGGGAGTCCTCAGAGACAGCTACCTCTGTAGCAGGGGTCCACGGCCGTGCCACAACCTGGCCCTGAACTCGCCATGTGACACTAGGCAGGTGGCTTCCCTTTTCCAGGCTCTTTCCTCCTCTGACAAAGGAGAGCTTTAGGCAGACGGTCAGAAATGTCTCCCTCAGCTTGGTGGGAAAGGAAGGGGGAAAGCTCTCCTTCACCTGACATTTGGGGCCCTTGAAGGCCCTTGGCACACCTCCTTATCCTGCCTATTGCTGGATGAACACCTTCTCGTAGGCCGCCTCAGACGCTGTGGCCCAATAACGCTTGTCCAGGCCCGCCTTCTGCGCCCTGGCAGGTGGCATTCTGGTTCACCCAGTTTGGAGCCCCTTCCTCCTTCAGCAACTGGCTCAAGGCCCATCTTCCCCAGGAGACCTTCCTAACCAAGGGACGCAGGCACTGTCCCATCTCTGAACCCGACAGCATACACAAAAACCCACAGCCTTCTGGTCCTGCCCTCCCGTCCCCTCCGTAATACTGCTTAACCCCTACAACACTGTGCTGTCTGCCTTGCACTTGGCAGATACGCTATGAAAATGATCGACGCACTGCATCTGGGCCTTTATCCTGCAGGTAAGAGGGAGCCCTAGAATGCTATCCCCCGAGTGACAGGAAGATAGGGACAGCTGCTTCTTGTCCACTGCTGCACCCTGGTGCAGGAGGGGCTCCATGTGTGTCGACTGAATCAGCAAACCACATCATGTGGAAGCACTCCCTGCATGGAGGAGGTCACTCAAACGGGGCTGAGACTAGAGAGGTCGTGGGGGAGGGGGAAGGAGGCAGGATGGCAGCTCTTCCTTGGGTCTGGCGAGGTGACGGGGAGGGGCTGGGACAGGTCTATTTATTTGGACAAAGGGGAAAGCAGAGTGGGCTAGGGCCCTGCCCAGCACTGCCCAGCCTCTGCCCTCATGCCCTCAGCCCCGCTCACAGGGCCCTGGGGAGCCGGTCTTACAAATGACCCCAACCATCTACCCGTCCAGTCCAGCCCCGGCCATGGACCAGGCCGAGCCAAACGCTGGAACATGCACACAACTCTTCTGCAGGAAGCTTCCCTTTTGACCACTTTTCTCCTATCCCAGCCAGGGCTTTAACAAGACTGACCTCTTCTCCTGCTCTCTGGGGCCTGGGGAACTCACACAGCAGAGCACTCTGGGGCTTCGCTCTCTAAAGAAGTAAAATCCACAAGCACGAGATATGCAAACAACCATATTTCCAAACACTGGATAAACAGCATGTGTTGGAAGTCCACACCCCACCTCCCAGCTGTGCAACCTTGGGGCAAGTCACTTAACCTCTCCAGGCTTCAACTTCCGCCTCTGAGAGACAATGTCAACATCTGCCCTTCGTCTTACCAATAGGTTTTACAAACTGCATGGTTCTATATCTTGTTAAACATAAAATATTCTGATTCAGAAACAAGTCACATTGAAAAAATGTCCCAAATCCACTACCGGAGGGCAGGCGTGAGCAAGCAGTCTCCAGGTGGCCTTCACCTCTTCAAGGACACCCCCTGCTCACCCGGCCCCAGCAGGGTATGAAAGAGAACAGACTTGCAGGCTTCAGGCCACTGTGTTTAGAATGACCCTTAAAACACAAGGTTCTGGGACATGGTGATCGAAGGGCCACTCAGGGCAAGGCTGATGGGCCAGATGTAACAGGAGAAAGGGATCTGTGTACCAATTTCAAAAACCTACTCGTGGCTTGCTCACTTTATGGCCAGTTCTTGGCAGACTCTTTCTCTTAGTTTGGCTTTCTCTCACCTCCCGTGGAGCCTGGGCCACTTCCCCACAATTTAGTCCAATAAAAGCTTAGGGGAGGCAAATATATTTTAGCATGAGCCTAAAAAGTGCCTGCCTCAGAAGGGAAATGTGGAGTTGGGACTGAAACAATTAAATGAAACAAAAAACCCCCCAGGAATTCCATATAGCACATTTTCAGTGTAGGTAGAAATGACGCTGGGGGTTACGTGAGCCACAAGCCGCTCTCCACTTAGTCCCACCAAGCTTCACAGGGCGACTGGTTTAACTGGGTTACCCTGGCTTTCCCCCGTGATGAGACCAGGGAGTGCGGGTCAGCACTGGGAACCCAGAGGATGAGGTTATGGAATCTGAAAAGATGCTGATAGAGAGGAGGGCGGTCAACCCCGCTACCATGAGTGGTTACTGGAAACCCAAGTGCTGAGAATATAGCATCACACAGCCGCGGGGTCATCTGGGGAAAAACCAAGGGGCGATTTCTCAACCCAAATTCCCTGAGGTCCTGACAAATTATACTCCCCAGAAAGTGCCACAATCGCAGGGTGGAAATCTGTGATGTAAGGGTGGAGGGAATGCTGTGTGGGGAGCTCTTCCCCTGCACTTTAGCCACGCAGGGAGACCTGTCACTTCTACCAACGACAAAGGCCGTGTACGTGCGTGCGTGCTGGGAACAGGCGGGGGGCATCTAGCGGTGCCCGCTCCCTGGGCCCTTGGGCTGGGGTATGTCCGGGGAGGGGAGTGAGGTCACCTGTTGGCTACACTGCAAGACTCCTACCTGGGATGTGGTGGTTGTTATACCTAGAACCACACGCCTAGACCCGGTACCACCTGGCCTCTCCTACTTCTCTGCCCTTGTTCACCACCACCCTCCCCAGACCAGCTGGGGCCTTTGGTTCTTCCTCTGCTCACTGAGCTCCAGGCACGATCAGCAGGGAAGGCCTTCAGAGAGCCCTTCCCTGGCCATGCCCTATCACCTCCTCCCCGGCTTATTCACCGTCGTAGGGCCCCGTTTCCTGCACTGCACTTTTCAAAATCTCAAATTATTTTCCTGGTTTCCTTGTGACTGTCTCAGCACTCCATGGGAGTCCCAGGGGGGTGGGACTTTGTGGGTCTCATCACCTCTGACCCCAGCCTGGCACTCAGTCAACTAATACGGATTTAGGGACGACAGGTCATGTGAAGATTAGCCTTGCTAGGGGCTGGGCGCTGTGTGGTTTAAGTGTTCCCTTGGTGTCCAAGCCCGGAAAAGCAGCCTTTTGGAGACGCCCATGAACAGACTCAGTGTAAGCCTATTTGCCCCCCAGAACAGAAGGCAGTTGGTGCTGCCCTGAGGAGCAGCTGGCCTCACTCTGGCACTGGAGCTGGACTGCCAAGGTCACCGCTAAAACACCCCCTTCGCTCAGAAACGACTGCTCAAGGGCAACTCAGGACGAGCTGGGTCCGCAGAGCCAGCGTGAGGTCGGAGCGACCAGCCACCCCGCTTGCCCCACCTGAGCAGGTGGAGGCGAGACATGGCGGCATCCTGGCGGCCACGGTCCCCCCCCCCCACCAGCCCCCCAGCCGTCCGGCCGCTGGCTCCAGGCAGGTGGCCAGTCCCTGGCCGTGCTCAGTGCGACAAGCCCTTGGACTCCTCCCTGACAACAGCCCGTGCCGATCTCGCTCGAGGAGAGAGCGATTTCCAGTTCTCAGAAACACCTTCCCCTGCCCCCCCAGCCGGACCCACTTGCTTCAAGTGCCACTGTTCTCACGTCCCTCACGGCCCCCTCCTTCCTCGCCCCTCCACTGCGGCCCAATGTCCACTTTCTTCATCAGGACGCATCTGCTAGAGGCGGCCAGACGCTTTGCCTTGCTGTCTCAGCCCCAACAGGCCCAGCCCCCCACCTGGTATCCCCTCATGTGGACGTGGAATTCCTTCGCCTCTCTGCCTATCTAACCCCATCTCTCCAAGGCCCAGCTCGATGCCTCCAACTCCTCCAGGCAGCCTTCCCTGACTCTGTGAGTCCCCCACCCCACCTCGTGTACTTCAGCTCTGTGCCATGCAATAGGGCCACGGAGTGACGTCAAGCCAGCATGAGGGGTCACGGGTGAGCCCCTCCTCTTCCCTCAGCCTTGCTCACAGCTCGCGACCCTGCGAGGATACTGCCTCTGGGTCACCAATGGGAACTTGACTTTTGTCTCCAACTCCTTTCCTGTCACAGGCTGGGGCAAGGACATCTACCCAAGCAAGGGCTCCGAAGGTCCAACTCTGGTCTCCAACACGGTTTGGGGGCTTCACTGCCCTGCAGGAAGCTCCCCACTTGCCCTACCCACCTCACAAACCAACAGGGCTGAGAGAATCCTCAGACACTACTGAGCACAACCCATTCTCTGGCCAGGCAGGGAAACGGAGGCCACAGGAGGAAAACTGGCCTGCCGTGGGCCCCAAGATCAACCTTCGGCAGGGCTGCCTTCGTCCAGCGGTCTTCCTGGCGACCACCACGTCCTGAGCACTTACTGTGTGCAAGGCCCTGCACCAAGCACTGAACTCCTTCTCCCATCCAAGTACTAACCAGGCCCGACCCTGCTTAGCTTCCGAGATCAGACGAGATCGGGCGCGTTCAGGGTGGTATGGCCGTAGACAGCACTGAACTCCTTCTGAATCGGCAGAGATCAACCCTCTGGCTGTGGGTACAATTATCCCCATTTTACAGGTAAGGAAACGGATGCTTAGAAGCCCCAACTAACTTTCCCAGGCTCGCCACTAGCAAGTGGCAAGTCAAGATGAAAACCAGGCCCATCTAAGCTGAAGCCCCTATTTGTCTTCACTAGGCTATACTGCATTCTCATTCTCAAAACAATCTCTAGCCTGCAGTGAATAAAGCTGGGCTAAGGGGCCCCAGGCGGAATTAGGATACCAGCTTCTGCTCCAGGATTTATGCCCTGTGGCCCTTTCCCTTCCAGCCAGCGACGTGAGGCAGAGAACAACTGCATGCCGGAGATAGTCTTAGACCAGAATGGACTTTGGAAGTTGCTGATTAGGCTGACACAGCAGGAACATGCACACGCTATACTTAGGAAGAGAAGAGAGGTCAGAGGACCAAGGCTGTCTGACAGCTGGGACAGCACCCCATGGCGGCCAGTTACCACATGCAGATGGCGGCTGGCTCAGTGCAACCAAACTCTTAAAAGGCTGTGGCAGAGCTAAGAGTGTTAGTTCACTTATCTGCAATGCAGGCTACGATAAACCTGCCCTTCTAGAAACAGCCTATCCTCTCTTTATCGGGATAGCTCTTTTCTAGGGTAGCTTGGCAGTCTGCATTAGCGATCAGGGGGTTCCTTAGTAAGCACATCATCTAAGCAGATGACACAGAAGCTACCTCAGAGAAGTCCACTGAAGACATCGTCAAGTCTGAGAAGCTGCCCCAGCCTCACAATACAGTCCACCCCTTAACTACCCAGAACGCTCACATCGAGGTGAATCTAAGCTTCATAAAGACAGGAACGTTATGGGTATGCACCCAACCAGCATGGGGCCTGGGACAAAGGAGGTATTCAAGAATTGTGAAGTGAACGAATGGGTGGATAAATGAATACTAGATAAGTAGATTTCTCCCTTATAAAAAGCCCATGTAGAACCAGTTACAACAATGTTCATCAGGAAATATCAAAGTAACAGAAGAGATACATCCCTCAACATTAAAAGGATTCCAACTCACAAAAACACATGGCTGGAGAATGGATTGCCTTTGACAGTACAAAATCATCATCACGACACACAAATCTGAGAGGAAAGCTTATGAGTTTGTCTTCTCTGTCAAACAATAAACGGTTACATTTGATGCCCCCTCCAGAAAAGCCCATGCAGTGTGCATCACTGCCCCCTTACACTCGTGAGGAAACCGAGGGATTCCTACATACATCACAAAGTCAGGGTAACATTAGATCTTAAACCTAGTGCTCAGATTCCAGATTCTTTGTTTCTCCACTACACACATAGCTGCCAAACAAGTAACACAGTTTGCAGCCCAACACGTTTTTGTTACCCCTCTATATCTCCTTTCTTTAAAACCTGCTTTCCAACAGCCACTGCTGAGGTGCTTGGCTAGGTAGCCATGTTTCTAGCCCGCAGGGCTTCTCCCGGACGCAGCTGAGTGGCCCGGGGCGGGACATCTGACCTAAGGTCTGCCGAGTCACTGGCTGGCCAATCAGATTCAGATTCGAACTTCAAATTTTGAACTCAGAGAACCAGAAGCCACAGACCAACAGCAGGTGAATAGGCAGCTGTTTTAAGGGGACAGGAGGCGAAGTCAGGCCGCTCTGCAGGGAGAAGATCCCGGGGGGCTCTACATCTTGGGTACACCCAAGAGCGAGACAGAGACAAGCGTGGCTGATCTGGCTCGGGCCGACTCTCTGGTTCCCCCGCTGCCCGTGAGGCTGGGATGTACTTCACATCCTCAGGTCCGGTGAGATTTTTCTGCAGCCTTTCAGGCGTCTCTTGAGCAAGTCTGAGTGGACTTCTGTCCTCTGCTCACTACTCAGTTGGGACTAAAGCAGTGATTTTTGGATGGGACTGAGATGTGCAAACTCCCCAAGGCTGAGTGTTCTCACCTGGACAATTTCTCACCTGCATGGACCAACGGAGCTCAAAATTCCTTGCCAGCACAACGCTATGATCTTAGTCCTAGAGCTACATGCCTCGAAGGAAGTGTAAGAACTCCCAGTGTTATCATGCTGGGGCCAGAAAAGAAACAGAGACTCAGAGAAGGAAAGCAGAGGCAGGAAAAGAATGAGCATCTGGTGACTCATAGCCCCACGTCCTCCTGGGGCCTCTAGTCCTAAGAAGAAGGAAGCAATGCTGGAAAGCTGGAGACAAGCTTTGCTCAACACAGACCAGAGCAACTGGGATCCTGCCATCACCACGCTGCCAGAAGTCAGACCAGATTATACCTGCTTGAAGGCGAAGCCAATGTGGTCTTTGAGGCATAAGAATTTCCCACAAAGGCGGGGTCTCAGGTACTGCTGTCTATGGGAAGAGTGGAGGGGTTCCCAAGGACAAGATCACAGTGACTTGTCAAAGCAAGCAAAGCTGTTGAATCTTTCTGCGGGATCTGTCCCTGTTCACGAATGGAGAAAAAGAGTGCGTTCTGGCTTGGCCCCAGGCCCACTGCTTGATCAAAAAGGGTTTCCCTGAAGCCACTCAGCTCACTTTGGGAGTCCTTGACTTCTGTCCACCTACATTCCCGGGAACAGGCTTGTCCTCGGTGCTGGGTACACATCAGATCCTCTCAGCTGTTGCTTGGCCCCAAGTTCAAAGGAACAATTAACAACCTGAATTCCCACAACCTATGACCACCATGCTGGAAGGTGGGACGCAGAGTCATCCTTCTGATGTTCCAGGGATACCTGTGGTCATCTCACCCAGCCCATGTCTCTCCCCAACCTGCAGCGTCACCAGCTTGTGGTGATCCTACCCGGGATGAGCCCATTCTCACCCTCCCCCCACGTCCTCTGTAGAGGGCAGAGATCTCAGCTGTTGGACTCTAAGAAAATGACTTAACCTCTCAGTCTGTTACTTGAGCCACAAAATTTTTAAAGAGCTTCTACCGCATGGGGTCATTTCCTGATTCTAATAAAATGACAACATATCACATGGCACCAGTGTTTACTGTTTACGGACTCTGAATTGCCTTCCAGACACATCTCTCTTTAGACCAATGAAATTACAGAGCCCTGGCAAAACCACACCTCCAAATCGCTCGGTGTCTATGGTCCCAGGCAGAGGGCTTGGATGAGCAGGCAGAGCCAGAGGTTGGTGGACCCCTCCATGGACACTCTACTCGAGGGACTTCTAGCCAAGACAGAAGGGGACACAGGCAGAGTCCCTGCTCTCAGTGGGCAAGGCAAGGCCCTGCAGGGTGGGGATGGTGCTAACTGGGGCTACTGCCTCAACAATTGGAGTGGAAATGCCTTAACACGCCCACCATGTCCCAAGGTCAGAGGCATAACAATTGGGTCTTTGTTAGAGAGTTCAAAAGCCTCACTCACCACTCCTTCCGAAGCCAGCTTACAGGATGCACAACACACCTCCCCTCCCCCACCTCAGCCGTCCAGCTTCCTGAACTGGGCAACCACTGTCCCAAGGATCTGCACTTTGGTCCTCTTGCTCTCTCCCCTCCACCCACTTAGTTTCTCTGGTTAAACTGGCTGTAGTGTGGGTTTGCATGGCAGACCTCGCACTCCAGGGTCCCGGTGCAAACATGCGCTGCTGAGCAGCTCTCTCCACCAAAAGTAAAGATACAAAAGTCCTGGAGAAAGAGAAAAGCCGTGTTTGGGGAGGCTCTCTCCACCTGACATCTAGGGCCCTAAAGGGGCTCCCAGCCATGGAGTTCAGACCTGGGAAGAAGGCTCAGGAAGGTCATTACTCCAGCTTCTGCTTCTAAGCAGCCACCAAATTATCTCTATTTTACAGAAGGGTTAAGTGAGGCCCAGAGGGATTAAGGGACTTGCAGCCATCTAGCCAGTAGGTGGTGGGCAGGATCTTGCTTCCAGGACAGTCGCTCCGTCAGACGGGGGAGTCACACAGCCATCAGGGAGTCCTCAGGAGCGGAGGTGTCTCTACGCTTTCTCCAGGCCCCCACTGTCAGGGCTTCCCCCGCTAGGTAGGACTTCCAAGTATCCCTAGAATCCTGGGTATGGGGTGGGAAGGTAGAGGGAGGACGTCCCTGGGAATCAGAGTCTCCGAGCATGCTGACTTCCTTTCGTGTGGGGTCTTTTCCATCCTGGTCAGTGGTGGTACCCAGAACCATGGGGGTTATATAGCTGTGCTGGTGACACAAGGCTGGGGAGGTGGCAGGAGGGTCTCTAAGCCAGAACTCTACTTCTGAGCAGCCCTGCCCTTATACAGAGAAGTGGGCACATCTCTCCCCTCGGAACGCGCTCCAAAACGTCTGCCTCAGCAGGTGCCTCCAACACCATCAGAGATCTCTTCCTTTGGGTCTGGAGGTGCTCAGGGTTTCCAGAGCCAGGCCCCTGTGACAATGCCAGCTTCCTGGGGGGTAGGCGGGGTGAGGGGTGGGGACGAGTAGGTAGGGGTGGTACTAGGACAAAGGCTGAAGGCAAAGGTATGCAGGTAGCAGACCAGTGTGGGGACCTGGGGTGAAGGGCTCAGGCCTTAGGCTAGGGGTGTGGCTCTGCCGGGTGGGGACGGCCTTTGCCAACCACCTTGCCAATGACTCCAAGCACAAAGACAAAGCCTGACCTCTCTGAAAGGTCTGTCAGGACCCCAGACCCAGGAGGGCCAGGAGTCAGACCTATGTTGGCATCACAGCTCTGTTCTCAGGGAGCACAGTTCCTGAGCCTCCTGCAGCAGGAGCCTGAGCTCACCTCCCCCAGGAGGTCTGCTGGGATTTCCTCAGCATCTCTACAGCTACTTGCTGCCCACAGGCATAGGACTCAGGGGCCCAGGAATGTCCCTGTTCTGCTTTTGCCCTCAGAGGACTCATTTCCCCTCAGTCTGTCTGTGCCTTGGTTACTCTATCTATAGAATGGGTACAGTCATCCTTTGGTCTGTCCTCCTTTCAGGGCTCAAAATATTGGAAGGGAAGGGAACTGAGCAGGACAGGAAAAGAAAACCAGGCCCCTCCCCTCTGGGAGTGTCCAAATACTGCCCAAAGAGGATCCCGTGCAAGGGACCCTCCCTTGCAGCTAACTGGAACCAAAACAAAACACCCCAGCAACCAATTCAAGCCCCAGCGGGATACAGGCAAACTGCTGATGGAGGTCTTGGCCCTGCACCTCAGACTGACTGATTCAGGCGCTCCTCCCTCCACGTACAGAGATGCCTGCCGCACCTGTGGTCCCGGTGAGGACCGTGGAACCAGCAGCCCTTGGAGAGCCATGGGCAGGGCCCCAGACGAGACAAAGCCTCAGCTCCCAGTGACAGGGCGGCTGCCATAGGGCCCTCCCTGGCCCTTCTCCCCCTGTCTGGGCCCTCTTCCCAGGTCCTGGCGGCCTTCAGCTCTGCAGGGGGCAGTCAGCTCACCACCCAGACACTAGCCAAATCCCACAGGCCTAGCCTTTCCTGAGACAACCCGTTGGGGGGGGGTGGGCAAGAACCCTGGCCCCCCCACAGTGACATCATGGCCGGCCTTCCCCACCAGCTAGTCGGCTTCTCTTGCCCCTGCCCGGACCCTGGCTTGGAAGCTGGCGCCAACAGGGGAAGCTGCCCTAAGGTGCCCCCTGAGCCAGGAGCCACCTTCCCTGTGGCCTCAGTGGGCACGGGGACCCCGAACAGGGGCTGGGCCGTTGTACCGGCTTCTGCCACCCTGGCCTCGCATGCACACAAGCCGGTTCATTTCCCCGGGGCTGGGGAGACATTCTTCCACCACCAGGCAAAGTGCTGGCCTGCAGCCCAAACCAACAGGGGAAACTTCGGCCTCCTCAGCCCTCTCCCCCACCAGATGGAAATAACGTACAGCTGCAGAGGTGGGGGAGGAGGTAGGGAACAAAACCAGCCAGACGTCCGGCCGTCTGTCCGTCCCAGGAGCCAGGCCGGCCATCTGGGCACTCACCGCTCTCGTTCTTCTCGATGACATCCACCACCTCCCCGGCCTGGAGGCTCAGCTCCGAGTTCTCCTGCTTCTTATAGTTGGACACCACCACGTACTGTTCCAGGATCATGGGCTCGGCGTTGGTGTCGGCACCTGGCGAGGGCAGAAAGCACGCGGTGAGCCAGCGGCCGGCCATGGCCCCGCGGCCGGGGCGCCCCCTGTCCATCGGGGGAGGCTGCTCGGTCGCCAGCGCCGCTGCCGCTCCGAGGGGCCGCCCGCAGCCGGGGCTCGCAGCTCGCTGGGCCCCAAGGACAGGCCATATAGCAAGGCCCCACACCGGCCCGCTGCGCCGCGGGGACCGGGGGACATGGGGAGCCGGGCCGGAGGGGGGAGGGGGGACAGCCGGGGCCGAGCGGAGGCCCGGGAACCCGAGAGGAAGAGCCCGCCGCTGCGATGAGTCAGTCACAGCCCGGCACCAGCACGAGCGAGCGGGAGGAGAGGCCTGGTGCGGACGTGGTCTCCCCAGACCCCTCGGCTGGCAGGGGCGCGACAGGAGGGCCGCCCATGAGGGCTGTGGCCGAGCGGAGGAGAGAGAGAGAGAGCGAAAGGCAAGGCAAGACAAGGAGGAGGGCTCGTGCCTCTCCCCCCAGCCTCTGTGAACCCAGAGGAAAGAGAAGCAGCGGTCCTCCCCTCGGGAGGGAGAGGGAGCGAGCAGCAGAGAAGTCTCCACAGCCCGGGCCCAGGCGAGAAGTCAAGAGGGTTTGAGGCCGCCAATCACTGGGGTTTACTCGCAACCCTTAAATAGAAACACATGAGACCCATCGAATGAGGAGCCAGGGGTGGAGGCAGGGGAGGGGGAGGAGGGCCGAGACTGTTTACTTGAAACCCAAGAAGAAAGTCCCAGCGCCAGCAACCAGGCGAGCCCAGCCCGCCCCCCGCCAACTTTTCCTCAAGTTCGGCTCACCAAGGCGCTGCCACTGAGCCCGGGGGCCTGGTGCAGACAGACCAGCCCTAGGCCGGCTTCACTCTGGCTTGGTGGCTGCCCTCTGGCCACATGGAGACTGATTCAGTCTCCCTCTACCTTTTAGTGCTGGGCTTTGTGGTCAGGCTCTGGGAAGCCTCCAGCCACCCTCTGGCAGTTGAGCGGTCAAAAGGTGGGGCTCTGCAGAAGGAGGGCAGATGGGCTGTAGACTCCCAGAGGTGGGGACAAAACACCTAAGACAGGGCATGCCCTGCTAGGAGCTGAAAGAAACCACAAGCCAGAGACCTATCGGTCACCTCCTACAGGAAGCCTTCTCAGACCACCCGCAGCCCAAAGGGAATTCCTACCACATTTTAACTATGTGTCTACCACCCTATACATCTGTCAATCTCCTGGAAGGCTAGGGGACCCACCACCTGCATGGTTATAGAAATGGCTGAGAGGGTCCCTAGGTTCCCTACGGCTCCCTTGGTGCTTGAGCCTACAGCCACATTCCTTACACGCCTGAGTCTAACTCGGCCCATGGCCTGTGTCAGGCACGTACCCTGTCCCATTTTATCCTCACCACAACCTTTCTACCTTCCCATTTCACAAAAGACAACTCAGAGGCCCAGAGAGGGCAAGAGGCTTGCCTCAGCTCACACAGCTGCTATGAAGAGAACCAAACTCACTCAGTGTTTTAGGTTCAAGCCCATCTCTCTTTCCATTAAAGAACTGCCTCTTGGATTTCTATTTCCAGACACCCATTCTTCCAGCACAATGATCTTCAACTTGGCTCCACAGAATTGCCTGGGGGGGCTTTGAAAGAATACCGAAGCCTGGGCCCCACCCCCAGAGGTCCAGATTTAATTGGTCGGTATTTTTTGGACACTCCCTCCTCCCCCGTGGTTCCCAGGTGCAGCCAGGGGAGGGAGGCACCGCTTAGACCTCTGGGTCTTTCCATGAGGAAGGCCCCATCCAACCCAGGGCAGGGTTGATGGAAAGAAACCTACTGCTCCTGACGGTTTTCTCCCATCAGGGGTGGGCTCTGCAGCCCCAGCTCAGCCCTCTGGAGCCCCAGAAGGGACCCTGTCCCTGCAGAGCCCTGCCACATGGATCCGCACACGCACAGCCCCAGGCAGCCCCACCAAAGCCCGGATCGGATTTCAGGCAGAAATGCGACCAACAGCTGGGCAGCAGGGCCAGCCCACTCTGCACTCAGATGGGGCCAGCTTTTGCGCCTGCCCCTGCCAGCCGGACAGAGGCAGCACTGGGCATGGTGCTGACAGAGACTACCTCCCACTGTGCCCCTGGGGGGACGGCAGTGCCTCGGTGGCCAAGAGCACCTCTTCAGTGAACCTAACACAAAAAGGCCCAGCCCCTGCCCTGTGAGATACAGGGGCTTCCTTTCAGTTTGTGGGAAAGGAAAACTCAGGCTACAAACAGAAAAGAGGAGCTCCCAGCAGGTCAGAGAGCTTCCAAATCCCAAGAGCCCTGATTATACTGACAATTAACAGCAGACCCTCAGGAGCTCACTCAGTCAACACGATGCCAAGCACCTGAGTCATTTTATTGTCTCACTGGATCCTCACAACAAGCCTTTGTGGTAGGTTCTGTTATAGACCCATTTTATACATAGGCAGACTGAGGCTCATGAGGGTAAGCAATTTTCCTAAGGTCACACAGCTGGGACTTGAACCCACACCCACCAACAGGGGGTCGCTCGTGTTCTGAACTTCTCTACTATATGCCGCCTACAGAGAGCCATTGATCCCTGGTTCCCAGAGGGACCCTGCCTCACCCTATCTTTAACCCAGCACACAGTTGGCATTTAATAAAGACTGGAGTGTGGGTTCCTTGTTGACCGTTGCTACATCTGCTAAGCAGACCACAGGGCCTATTAGGTAGTAGGCATTCAGTAAGTGTTTGCAAGATGAATGAATGAAATGAACAAATAGGCAAACAGATGAATGGAGTGATTTAGTGGTTTGTTCCAGAAGTCACTAGAGCTAAACCAGGCAGGGCCTTGCCTCTGACATTCGGGAAAACTGGACAACTGTGGAAGGGGGAAAGGCGAGATGGGGAAACAGAGGCACAGAAGAGCAAGGAGCGATGAGTTTGTGGCCAAAAGCTGCTAGAGAGGATAAGCTGGGGTGCTGGGGAGTGGAGAGAGCTCAGCTTACTTTAATCCAAGCCAAGGGAATCTGAGGCAAAATTTCAAAGAGGGGAAAAATGCCGCCCCCACTGCCCTGACCCCCGAGCCCCTTGGAAAACTGGCCTAAGCTTTCTGAAGACTGACATTTTGGGACACAGGTAGAAGAGAGAACATTCTCCAGGGATTCCAGAGCACAGAAGACAGGCGGTGGCACCTCTTGGAGGCTGCTCCAAAGGCTGTGGGATGGACAGATGGACACACAGACACTCTGCCCTCCTGGCTGCACTCCCCTCCCCCAGCACATGCAGGCTCCCAGCTCCCTCTCTCTGGCATCTGCCTCTCAGGATGTTGCCTGCCCAGGGCTGCCCGGGCAGGCGGCAGGCGTGCGAGGCGAGCAGGTATCCAAATGAGAAACCACTCGGCAGGCGGGCCGCCGGTAGGTGATGTCATCCTACAGAGGCTGCTCTGGATCCCCTCCCAGCCAAGGCCTGGAAAATTGGAGGCTGGAGGAGTCAGCCCAAAGGAGGAGGAGGGGCAGTGGATGAAGCCTCTAGTCTTTAGACGGGACAGGTTTGACAGAGGCACGGAGAAGGGGTGTACCCCTTCTAGAGAGGAGAGCCCCTCCCAGGTTGGAAGGGGACTTTGTAACAGTCTTGTCCAGGGATGGGCCCTTTATTACTCAGAGCCCCTGGCTGGATCTGCTAGGGCTCTGGCAGGTCCCTGGAGCCCTTCCCCACACCTGCATTCCTCCAACTACCACCTGGATGGACCCCTGGCTCCTGCCTGATTCTGCCTGCCAACTTAAACTTTGAAATGAGGCTTTTGCCAAGTCAGTCCCCTGCTCCAATACCTTCATTGGGTCCCTGTTGCCTACAGAATAAAGGCCAAATTCAAGCTCAGTCTTTCTGACAATCTGAGTTCTCCAAGTTCCCTGACATAACCCTCCTGTTCCAGGCCACATTCATGAGTCAACATATGTATTGAGGGCACCATGTGCCCACCACACTGTTCTATGTGGGTTCTTACCTCCAAGCCTTTGCCTTAGCTGCTCCCCCTGCCTGGAATGCCTTCGCTTCTTCCACCAACCCCAGTTCTACCCAACCATCTCTGACCCTCCAGGAGCTGCCTGATTTTACTCTAGCCATGGTGCCCACTCTTGGCCTCTGCTGGATTTGTTTGTAGGGTACTGAGCCCTAGTCAGCCGTGTGCTTTAGACAAGAATCTCCCTGATGAGAGTATTTGCCCCAGGCCTGGCGCCATAGGACAGAGCACTGGCCTCAGCTGCCTGTGACTCAAGATGCAAAAGCAGAAGATTCAAGTCTGAGGGTCTGAGGTCCAGTCCTACTTTGCCCTTACTAGCTCTGTGACCCTGGGGAGGACACTTAACCTCTCTGAGCTTCAGTTTCCTCATCTGTAAACAGGTACAGTACCAGTACTACCCTCAGTGGGTTGTTCTGTGCGTGCAACTATGTGATAGGGTTAATGCCCTATGTAAACTGTAGACACTGTTTATAAAGCAAACAGGAAATGGGAGATGTGGGGAGGAGCAGGAGGGGTTCAGGTTCCCCTGCAGCCTCAGAACAAGCAGGCAGCTCAAGGCAAGGGCCACAGGCGCCAGGAAAAGGGCGGCTGCGGCTGTGTCCCTGAAACATGCCTCTCTCAAACCGCACCTCCTGGCAGGCAGTGGATCCTTGCCAGCTGGAGAGCCAGATCAGAGCCCCCTGGGCCCACTCTGGGGAGGATGCCAGGCTAAGCAGCCCCAGGACTCTTATCTACGAGGATCCCCCACATCAGCCCCTTACCTCTGAGTTTCCTGCCTCATGCCCTCTCTGACATTCCAGGTGGGGAAACCAAGGCCCAGAGAGAGCTGGAGGCTTGCCCAAGACTCCAGCCCTGAACTCCTCCTCTGGCTGGTTTTTCCCGGCCCACACTGCTTCCCCTCAGCCTCTCACTCCAAACAGCTGGGCTCATCCTGAGAAGCCAAGCCCTGCGGTGGCCCCCGCCCCAGGCTCCCCACGTTCTCACTGACCCCCCAAACCTTGGCATCCCACCAAAGGTCCCTCCAAGCCCCTCACAACTGGTTCCTCCTGGGCTGGACTTGGCCTGCCGGCTTCTCTATAGGCCCCCGGGCGGCCAGGCTATACGTTTTGTGAATAAAATGTATTGTTGTAGGCCAAGTGGGCTCTGGCTCACTGGCTCGTGGAGAGGGGAAAAAGGGATAGGAGCCCAGTGATTAGTCAGGCCCAGGCCCTCGTCACAGACAACACCAGAAGGATGACTGCAAGGAGCTTGGGACAGGCAAGGGGGTCCTCCTGCCTGCTGCCTTTCTCCTCTGGCCCCCTCCCAGGACATCCACCTCCAGTTCCCTGCCCACAGCTGTGGTGGGGAGGGGCTAGCCCAGGCCCTCTGACCTCTGACCCTTCTGCCTTGTCCCCCAACTCCCCAACCTGAATCTCTGCTCTCAGGTTTGGGCACAATGGGGGATGGGGGGGTGGGGTGGGGTGGGATTGTGTGTGTGTGTGTGTGTGTGTGTGTGTGTGTGTGTGTGTGTGTGTTAGCACTCTCAGAAATGGAGGGGCTCCTAGAAGCCCCTTCTGGAAATCCCACCCCTCTGCATGCTACCATCTCCCTATAGCAGCTGAGAGCCCTAGACAGCCTCAGCAAGACCAGAGGCTAAAGGAAAGCCCCTGACCCCTGGCCCAGCTCTGCCTAGACACAAGGCACAGGCCCGAGTCCCTGAGGCCCACCCTGGGCCAGGCAGCCCAAAGCCTGGCAAGGCTGCTGAGGTAGAGGCGGCTCCGAGCTCTGGGGCACGGAGGCCGCAACATCAGTCACAGGATTCCCCGCCATGCTGCAGCTCCCCGGTGAGGACCACTGGAAACCAGGCTGGGGGGGTGGTGGGGGTCTGGGACTTCGGCTCTCTGCCTCAGGTTAACTGCCTGAAGTGAGACTGACCGTCTTTGGCTGGCCCACCTCATAGGGATGGCCAGCTGAGCGATTGTACAAGATGACGGCCGCCTCGCCATCACCTGAGTGCTTTCTGCATGCCGGGCTCCCCGGGAGGTGGCAGCGCACTGCTCAGGGAGGTTAAGTTCACACAGCCAGGACACAGCAGAGCCAGGGTCAAACCCGCACGCTCTGGGTCCAGAGTGTATTTGTTTACACACCGGGCTATGTGCTCATCACCCATTGCAGGCTCCGAGGTTGGCTCTGAGGCCTAGAGAGGATTGGAAGGAGGGCAGTGAGTACAGCTAAGGGAAGGGCAAGGGGGGACCCGGAGGCCGGCCGGCATGCCGATGAAGGACTGCGATCCATCCCAGGCCAGAAGCTCCCACATGTGCATGCCCGGGACACACATGCTCACACACATGCACTCGGGGCAGTACCTGTTACGTCCTTCTTGGGAGACTCAGCCCAGCTGGAGAGCCACACTTCCGAGTCCCCCGAGAGCAAGCAGCAGCAGGAGAGAGAGGAGAGTCAGAGGAGGAGAGAGAACCGTTAGGCAGGCAGGAGGTCCACCAGGCGAGTGGCTGCAGGCGCCGCTTTGGGCTGGCGGCGGAAGGCGGGGGAGGGGAGGGGAGTGATTTCCTGGCCCTGGGCTGGCTGCTGGGCGTGGGCCCGAGTGATTACAGAGGCGCTGGGACACAGCCGGCCGGGATGGGGATAATGAGGTGTCTGCCGAAACGCAGGAATCCTCTGGAGCACAGAGAAGCCTACACAATCCCTGCCTGGAACGGGGCCCATGGGTTATCACTGCCTGGAGGAAGCAGCCTGGACCTTTCTCTCTGGCCATGTGGGTGGGTGGCTGGCCCCACAGGGCCTGGTGGCTCTAAGGATCCTCACCAGGACAGCAGGCTCAGCAGCATGCACCTGGAACCTCAAACATCAGGGCTGGAGAGCCCAAGGCCAGTCTCCAGTCATGGGGCACCTCACCACTGGGCTCTGATGTCTTGTCCAGCCTTTACCCAATGAGGAAGACAGGTCGGGGTAGACTGGAAGGAAGCCTCACTTTGGACTCTCTAAAACACCCCGACTCCAACCCAGAGGGACGGGGACCTTTAGTGACCATCAGAGATGAGGGCTCTGTCCCAGGCTCAGACAGTCATGTCTGATCTGGGCCTCAGTTTCCTCATCTGTGAAATGAGGTTAGAAGTTGTCTTCCTGCCAAGAGGGAGGAGCGAAGTCAAAGAACCTAAAAGAACATACGATGGTGAGATGTGATAATAGTAATGTGATGAGGCAGAAAGCTCTCAGCTTAATCAGTGGCGTGAACAATTCTAGAATATCAGAGGATCAACATGTAATAAGCACTGACAGTACACCGAGACTCATTTACTGCCTATGACAATCCCTTGAGGTGGATCTGCATTTTTCACCCCATTTCACAGGAAGGGAAACCGGCCCAAGTTCCCACAAGCACAGAGTAGCAGAGTCAGAAACGGAACCAGGTCTGGAATCAGCCCTGGCGGGTGCTTTCTCCACTGAATTTCTCATTGCCTCCAAAGGAGCACAGTGTTGGCTGCAGTGGGGACAATAAGAAAGAAACGTTGAGATGCAAGTCTGAGAGGCACCCAGCGCTGGCCAGGAAAGCTGCCTGACCCAATGGCAGATAGTAAAGATAACCGTAACGGCAGCAAAAGTTTACGTAGCATTTACTGTACACCAAGCACCGTGCTGAACACATACATGCGGTAATTCATTTGCTTTTCAGAATAAACCTGAAATGATAAGGTACTCCTTCCACTTCGTAGATGAGGAAAATGAACCAGAGAGGTTAAGTAATTCACCTAAGGTCACACAGCTAGTACCATGCCCATCTCGTGTGGGGCCACAGACTTCGGGCGATCAGTGGATGCCACCCATCATTTAAAGCACCTAATGCTCCCTTGCTCAGCAAGTCACCTACCAGTTGCAGGCTGGCTCCCCATGCAGAACTGGGAAGCCCAGCCCTTCCAGCTCTCACTGTAGCCAGCGGAGAGGGGGTCTGGTAGAGGGGTTTAGTAAGGCCTCTGGAGTCTGACTGTGTGGATTCTCCCCTATGAGGGACTTCCTTAACCTCCTGAACCTGTTCTCTCGCTTGCAAAAATGGAGATGAGACGATATACTTCCTTTCTAGGTATCTACGAGGATTAATGAGGTAATATGCAGTAAGTGCTCGCATAGTGCCTCGTATACAGTCAGCGCTCAATGACAGCCACCACCGGAAACATCTCCTGTGAGCTTGGTTCAAACCAACCCTGGGGCTACCAGGAAAATCCTCCTCCTGGGGCGGCAAGGTTGAGAACCAGAGTGTTGGATACCAGATGTGCCAAGAAAACGCAGATGCCTTCCTGTAGACAACCCCCAACACCAGGTCACTGGTGGGACTGGGGGTAGAGAGACCCTGGAGACTGCACCCAGAAACAATCATCCTATGGCCGGAGCCTCTCACCAGGACTCGCAGCCCGAAGCCTCCCTGGGCAGCAGGAGCTATGCGGGCCCAGCGTTCATGCCCTGGTAGGGCTGAGACAAGGTGGACACACCCAGGCCCTCGGAGGCTTGAAGCTGGGGCGATAACTCCCCGCTGCTGTACCCCAAAGGTGGCCAAGTGGGCTGTCAGCCAGCAAGGCCATCCTAAGCACCCTGGGCAGGCCCAGTGCCAGGCCCACGCCAACTCTACCACCCGGCCCCACGCAGCCCTATGCACACCGAGCTAAGAGGGTCCACATCTCTATCCGTCTCTGCTGGCTTGGTGACTTTGCACATTGTCCATTTTGGTTTCTTTTGGGTTCTTCATAAGGACAACTTTTGGAAAATGCTAACCTCTTTCAGTGAGCCAAGGGAAATTATTTGGCTCAGACCTGGAGAACCGAGGAAGACTTACTTGTTCTGCTGGAACAGGGGTTAACAAACTTTTCCTGTAAAGGGCCAGAGTCGCTATTTTAGGCTTTGGGGGCCATGAGGTCTCTGTCAAGACTACTACCTTTGCTGTTACGGTACAAAAGCAGCCCCTCATAATCTGTAGAGGAGTGAGGGGGCTGTGTGCCAATAAAACTTTACTTACAAAACTACATGGTGGGCTGGGCTTGGCCCATGAGCAGGGGCTTGCCATCATCTTCCATGCTAGAAGATGAGGGCTGTCAGAGAGGGGGAGCTGCCGTCTTCCTCAATGGGGAGATAACCCCAAATCCTAGGAGAGAGAGGTGGGGACCCTTGGCCCACCTAGACTAAAGGCTCACAAGGTCTATGCTGCTTGGAGGATTTTTTTCAAGAATTATCTTGAAGGGCCTGATGCCCTTCCAGGCCCTTGGGGTTTGGGAATTTGGGAAGGTGGAGGGGGCGGGGGGGGGGGGTTGTGGAGCAGGACAGGAAAAAATCCCTCGGCCTCTGGAAACTGAGCCCCACCGCTAAGTGTGAAACAACCCAAGCTCATGCCCACCCCCTGCACCCCCCATAAGCAGGCCTTCCCTTCGCTCTCCAAAGGAAAATGGGAAGTGGACCAGAAACGAGCCTGTCTTTTTAAAAACATGATTTATTTCCCAGTCCCCTGGATCTGCAGAATTAATCCAGTTCCGCTGCTCCCACCCCAAATCTCTCCCCACTTTGGAGTGTCTTGTCTCCAGCCCACCCGAGCAAGCCCTCACCCAGGGTGGGAAGGACACCCCCTCCCCCCGCCCCACCTCCTTACAATGAACAGAGGAGACACCCTGGCCCTCCAGCCAGGAGGCAGACAAGGCTGCTGGCTGTGGGCTGGGAAAGCAGAGACAGAGGGACAGGGTGAGGGAGCAAGGGACAGGCACATCCAAGTGAGCAGCTGTGACCAACACAACCCAACGGCTTCCTGCCCTCCCCTGGTGACAGAACCAAGGGCCCCACAGAGCAGCGGCAGGGCAGTGGAAAGCCAGGGGCTCCAGACCGGGAATCTGCACAACTGGTTTTGCTGAAAACCAGCTCTGTGACCTGGGGCAAGTGGCTCAACTTCTCTGAGCCTCAGTGCTCACATCTGTAAAATCAAACATTTGGGCCTAGCAACAACCGAGGTCCTTGTGTGATGTTCTAGGCTCTCCCAGCAGAAACCTGCTAGTTTCCATAATGCAAGTGCTCCACAGCTGAAATGAATCTTTCTAGAGAACTAGACCACCTTTCCAGGGAAAACCACTTAAACACATACTCAGTATATGGAAACTCAAGTGAAAAAAAAAAAAAAGCAATTCATTCAAGAGGCACAGAGGGCAGAGAACTGAGGCAAGAATTCTTTTAAAATCTCGCTTCTTGGGGCGCCTGGGTGGCTCAGTTGGTTAAGCAGCTGCCTTCGGCTCAGGTCATGATCCCAGGGTCCTGGGATCGAGCCCCGCATCGGGGTCCCTGCTCGGCAGGGAGCCTGCTTCTCCCTCTCCCTCTGCCTGTCTCTCTGCCTACTTGTTCTCTCTCTCTATCTCTCTGTCAAATAAATAAATAAAATCTTAAAAAAAAAAAAAAAAAAAGAAGGCATCTCTCCTTTGTTTAAAAAATAAATAAATAAATAAAATAAAATCTCGCTTCTTGTGTTTACCCTGCCACTCAGCTCCCTGATCCTGGGGCATTTAGCCCTTTCTCTGGGCCTCTTTTCCTTCCGTACAATGCGGATAAAAATACTTACCTCGTCTTCTTTGTAGGGTTGTTTTGAGAGTGCAATGGCCTAATGCCTGTGAAAGGTTCTGGACGGGGAGGAACGAGGACAGAGAGGGAGTGGGTGATGGGGACAAGCTGGTGACTGCAGCAGTGTGGGGGGGGCAGGAGGTGTGGAGATGAGGCCCCTCCCTTGGCCCGCCCATGGCACTCCCGGCCCTCCCACAGCCCTCCCGGCCCTCCCACAGCATTCCCCTCCCTCCCACGGCACTCCCGGCCCTCCCACAGCACTCTCTTCCCTCCCACGGCACTCCCGGCCCTCCCACAGCACTCCCCTCCCTCGCAAGATCAGCCAGAATCCAGGCCCTGAGAAGACCAGGTGCCTGCAGCTCCTGGCCACATGCGGTGACCCGAGGATACTTCTAAGATGCTGAACCTGCTTCTTGTCAGGTCCAGGTGAGTATGAGAAATCACATAACAATCGCACAGGTGCCCCTGCCTGGAAGGAACCCCCAAACAGGAGACACCCAAGTACTACATGAAAACACACCTGGATAGAGCCAGGTTAGCAAAGGGCCTGGGTCCTAATATGGTTTCTTTTAACCTTGAGTAACTCCACAGCAGTGAGAAGTAAGTTCAATTTGCCCAAATCTAGTCTCAAACCACGTTTCCAGGAATCCTTCCCTGGTGTAAAGCAAGTCCCACCCATTCAAACTAATAAATCCAGAGTGGGCTGTGAGCCCAGGTGGGAGAGACAGGAGAACAGCATGAACTCCTTGGAGAATGAAAGCCAAGCAAGAGCTCAGGGGACCAGGGCAGGGTCACTCACCTCACCGGCCTCCACAGCCCAAGCCCCAGGGCCCCTGGGAGGGGAGGAGAAGCAGGGACCCCGCCAGGGGCCCCGAGTGGAATGAACACCCCCGTCTTCTCCACGTCCTTCCATTCTTCAAGATCTCCGTGTCCTTGAGCTCCCAAGACCTCCACCTCCTTGGGAATTCCATTGTTCTTCCTTCACTGTAGCCTTGAGATCTGCTGGAGCCTAGTCTTTCCTCCCCGTTTATACAACTAATCTTCGAATTTCCTATAGGTTCCACATTTCTTTTCCTTTTGGACTAAGCCGCTTGGCCATAGCAGGAGGTGCTTACTTGGCCAGGAGCAGAATATACCCCCTGTCGGAGGCACTGACGGGTCACAGGCATGAAGGAGCTCAGGTCTTTACAGCAGCCCTCCCAGGCTAACAGTCCTTCGCAAAGAATAGTTCCTTTACAAAGAAGAAGTAGTGTGGCCTACGTGATGTGTTCACTTGAGGGGGCCTGAAATAGGTTCGGGAAAAGCATGGCACGAATTAAGATGGCTAAGAAAGGAAACAAGCAATAATTCAAACATGAATTCCAATTCGAAGCCTCATGGATGCGAGTTTGGGAGTGTGTACGATGGTAAGGCGTGTGTGCTCCCGCTCACATGGTCAACTCCTGCACCTGATCCAGGGTGAGGGGCAGCCTCCAGCTCATCAGAAATACTTACGGCATGAAAAAAAAATCATGCCCCTGGACTGCAGCAGTGAGGGATTAAGGTGGCAGCTCAGACCCCTGGCCCTGCCTCCTACTCTCACAGCCTCCAAAGCGGGGCTCACTTCAGGTGCATGTGACCCAGGCTACCCCACAGGGCCCCACACTGAGAAGGGCCCTGCGCTCGGTTTAATGCTCTTCTGTCCCTCATTTGAAGTCCTGAATCATTTATGAACAAGAGGCCCCATAATTATGTAGCTGGTCCTGCCTAGGGTCTGAGGTTTCAGGGCCACAGAACTCTGAGCTAAATAAATACAAGTACTCCAGAATAAATTTAGTAGGGCTGGATTTCTGATGCATATCATCTTGAAGACAGAAGGCAAATCATAAGTGGGAAGACCCAGCCATTGTCTGTCTCCAGGTCCCATCCCCACCAACATCTCTGGCTTCTTGGTGGTATCCCAAAGGCTAGAAGGAGCATGTGGGGACTCAGGACCACAGAGGGCAAGAAATTTGCCCAAGATCACTCAGCAAGTGAGTGGCAGGGCTGGGGCTAGAAAATTTATACCAGTTCCCACTTTGTAACACTCGTGCTAGGCACTGTGCTTAACATTTTAATTTAAAATGTTTTAAAACACTAATTTAATCCTTATAACATTCTGTATTTTACAGATGCAAAAAGTGAGGCTCTTCCCAAGGCCCAACAGTAAGACTTGAGCCAGACTTGAGCCCAGGCAGGCTGGCTGGCTGGGAATTGGGAACAAAGGGGCCTAAAATAGGGGACTTCATTCTCTGGATTCTCCCCCGCCATTGGCTAAGGGAGGCTCATTATTTCTGTTGGGCTTCTCTTTGTACATGCAGCCATATTCCTACTCATTTTGCTCTCAATAAGAAGGGGTCTGCCTCCTTCCCCAGGAGCTGCCTTTCCGGGAATCCAGAGTCTGTGTGGGGGCAGCCCAACCCCGGGCAGGAATGTATTACTGACCCTCGGGCCACTGAGCTGTTCAGTCAGAGAACAGTTTCCCTGCTCAGGTGGGGAATGGGGTGGGGTGGGGGCTGGGACTGTGCCTGGAGCCCTCCCATAGCCCCTCAGGGACTAAGTCTGAGGGCACCCACCTAGACCACCCGGGGCCTGCAGCGCCAGTGGGTGTGGGCAGAGGGGCCATGGATGCCTCCGGGAACTCTGCAGCTGCCCAGAGGGGGCTGCCCTGCCAGAGGGTGGCAGGCAGATCTGCTGCTGAAAAGACCCAAAGCATCCTGGTTAAAGACAGGTGCTGCGGTTAGTCAGAGGAGCCGTGGGTGGGCAGAGGACAGAGGGGTGCTGGGCGGGGAGGCCAGCGGGGTTCCGAGCCCCACTCCCAGCAGCTGCTGCCTGACCCCACCGTAGCCCCTTGGGCTGGGTCTCCCTCTCAGTTCTCAGGTTCTCACCTCGCCCCATGCTGGGGCGGTGGTGTGCAGAAAAGAGACAAACTTAACACTGTTCCAAGTTCCAGGATCCTAGCCACCTCCCCACTCCCTGGGGTGGTCTGCCTTGGTGGTCCTCTCCCACTTACTGGGATATCCCCCTCCCATCCCCCCCCACCAGCTCCCCCAGCCAAAGCCAGGCTCTGTGAGGACGAGGCAGCAACAGAAACAGGGGCCAGTGGAGTGGGATGAGGTGAGCAGCTGCTGCGTCCCCGGGTCCCAGGGTGCCCGGCCCCCCAGCCCCCCAGTCCTGTGGTCCGTCTGTCTCCCTGGCTCAGTCTCCACTAGAGCCATGATTGAGTGAGTGATGGAGATCAACAGCAATGGACCCAGGACCAACATTCCCATCCCAGGGCTACAAAAAGCGCAACGTCTTGTTTTCTCCAGACTGGACTCTTGCGATCTGATTATCAGTGAATCAACGGCCAATAATTTAATGAGCATCTACCATGAGCACAGCAGGGAGCCCTTGGCTATGACAAACTGACTCTCCACCATCTGTCTCCAAGCTTGGGGCACAGAGGCACGCATATTTACCCAGGCGCTCCTGTCTATGTCAGGAGTCACGGGGGTTTGGGAGGGAGGCGCCCTCACCCACTTGCCTGGCACCTCAAGTGCATCCTCACTTCCCGAGGCTGCCCAGACCCAACTGGAGGGCACGCTGAGGCCAGACACAGCAGGCTGCACCTCAGGTGAGGGTCTGTGGGGGGCGACGAAGCAGGGAGGGGTCCCAAAGGCCTCACATCTGTAATGAGACCCTCCTCTGGGGCAGGACTCACAATGTTTCAGCTGACATCTGGCTGGACACTGCTCTCCATTGGAATGGAACGTGGGTGGGGCTGAGAGGGCAGGGGCTAGGGGCAGAGTTCACTCCTGAAGTGAGACTGAGGCTGCCCCATTTTCCAAGGTCTGCCAGCCTCCCTCATCTTGCCCTGGGCGGGATCTCTGTATTGTTCACCGACTGCACCAGCTGACTCCAGAATGTCTGGCTAGCGCTGCAGTCCTAGCAAGTATCTGGCACACAGTAGGTGCTTAATCAAAATGTGCTGAGTCTCTCCAATCAGATCTGAAGTTCCTTCACATTCTTAACCCTGTCACAGCACCCCGAACATAGTAGGTGGTGCCCAATAAATTTTTAGTGGCTGATGGAAGGGTGCATACTCATTACACTCAGTCCCAAGGGCATTGTGGGGAAACTGAGGCCCAGCTTACCCCGCTGCCCTGGGGTCCTCTGGGCACCCAGGGCCCTGCATATCCTCTCGTCCAGGTTTTGCCCCTTGAGCCACATACAGGCCTTCTCAGGCCAGGGTAAGACCCTGAGCCTCGCTTGTGCTGGGCAGACAGGCTCATGGAAAGCCCCCCGGCCCAGGCCCAGCAGAACGTCCCTGGAAGGCTCTGGTCCAGCATCTGCTGTAAAGCCCTTCAAAGAGATTATTTAAAAAATTTATCCATAACCAATATGGTCTATGGCAAGATGGATGTTGCAGGAAATGGGAGTCTGAGCAAGAACAACGGGCTTATCTCTCATGTCTGCTGGGAGCAGGGCTCAGCAGGGCTGGGAGCAGCCCCTCATAGTGTGTGCCGGCAACCCCTGGGCCTCTCCTCACCCCCACCCCTCTCTTGCTCTGCGTGGGTCTGGACCAATCCCCTGAGCCCTCGGATGCCACGTAAACGGAACAGTGTGAGTGTGTGTCTGTGCGTGCGTGTCTGTGTGTGTCTGTGCATACATCACTGCTTGGGAAATCCCCACATCTGGTTCACATGTGACCGAGCTGTTCCCAGAAGGCACAACTGGGAGGGCCTGGAGGACAGCAGAGGGTCAGGAGTGTGTGAGCTCTCTGGGGAGCACAGAGTTAACCCTCTGGCACCAGAGCTCAGGATCTCTGGCTAATGCTGGGCTTCTCTCCCCAGGAGAAGCCAGGAAGGAGACTGGTGCCCAGAGGGCTTTGTCCTGGCTCATTACACAAGTGGGCGAAAATGGGTCCCCCTCATCTTCACCTGCAATATGAAAGGCCTGCTTTTTCCTCTGTCCTATCAATCATGGTCAATCATCAACCACTGGGGAGACTCCCTGGCTGGAGAGTCCTTCCCCAACAGAGATGAATTAGTCGGATTTTAATGAGCACCTTGAGGTCCCGGGCACCTGGCTAGGGCGAGCATGGCCCTGGAATTGTATGCTCTTTCCACAGGCAACGGTGTGTGTCCCCCTGGAACAGCTGGAAGCTGGAGTCCTCCCGATGATAAGGAAAGGGTCAGAGGTGGCCAGCAAGTTCTCTCCAGCCCAGGCACACGGATTACTTTTATAATTAGAGCTTTTTAAGCTTCAGCGACATTAGCAATCGAGTGGCCATCTGCGACAGCATCTCTGAAATAGCACCAGCAGTAGGTACTGCAGGGATATGGAAGACGAGCCTCAGCCTAGTTTAGAAGACGCGGCCCCGCCAATGCTGAGACCGGCCAGATGTCCTCTGTACGGCCACTCTCCCTCTTCTCCAGGCTGACTCATTTAAAAACCTCCAGGCACCGGGGTGGAAAGCCTTGCTCGGCTCCCCCAGGCAGGGCTGTGTGCCTCCCACGGGCAGGCTCCCTCGCGCTCGGCCCCACCTCCGCCACAGCACTTGGACGTTGTAGCGTAACTGCTGTTTACTTTCCTTCCTCCTCCAGCCAACTGACAGTCCTGAGGACGGGGACCTCATCCTACCCGTCTTGGTACCCCACGCCTTCCACGGCAGGGCCTGGCAAAGCAGGTGCGCGGATGGTCGCTAGAGAACTCGACAAGGCGGCCAGGGCAGAGCCAGGGAGGTCAGCTACGGGTCTGGCAGGAATGAGCTCCTCCCAGCAGGGAGTCCAGGAACCAGCATCCCTTCAGAAACCAGCTTCCTATCGATTCAGCCTGGAAGGGTGCCCCCGCCCCCGCATCCCCCTCCCCCGGCCCCGGGGAGAACTGCCCTGAGTGTCCACTAAGCTGTGCGCTGAGAGCAGAGAGAGAAACCAAGGTCATCAGGGAAGCGGAGGAAAGGGCCCTTTTCTGCACAACCCTGTAATCAAATGCAAGTGAGAAGCGGTGAAGAGCTCTTGGCACCATGAGGCCCCAGGGAGGGATGGTGCAGGGCACGGAGCTGACAGACCAGAAGAACTTGTCCCATCCTGAAAGATCTGCCTGAAGGGTGTTACATCTGCATGTTTGCTCGGTTTCCCCAGGGGGCCACTGCCAAGGTACAAAGACAGTCTTAGTTTGGCCTCTGGTCCCCAGTCTGTCATCACAGCTTTATAAGGACCTCACCCTCCTGCTGGGGACACTTATGCACCCAACCCTGACCTGGATCCAACACGAGGGGAGAGGCAGCCCCCACACCCCTGTGGGGTTTCCTCCAACCCTGCACCCGTTAGACCCCCGAAACAGGGTCAGGGGAAAGGATTGCCGAGAGATGACGGCTCTTCCTTCTGAGCACAGGGATGTGAAGGGACCTTGACACGGCCCAGTTTCCGAGGTACAAGACTCCAGTTCTAACCTTAACAAATACATCTTCGTCCCAGTTGCCTGGGTCATGCGTGGCAATGACAAGATCCAGGGAACAAAGCAGAAGGAGTCAAGGAAAAAGGCTCCTCCCCCCCCGCAAAAGTCTAATTTTTACTGCAACTTTGGAAAATTTTTCTTTGCCTTCACATTTCAGAACTCACCAATTATAAAAAGGCCATGAGCCAACTAATCACACACGCCACATTTCTGTTTCTAAACAAAGTAACCCTAGATCAGAAAAAGGTGCTAAAACAATAAGTAATGAACATTTCCCCCAAATCTTTGTTTTTCCGCTGGCTTCATCGTTACTGGAAATGTTGCTCTTCTGTCACATGCCCATAAATCAGAAAGCCGAAGGGAGGAACACATTATTTTCTGGCCGAGGGCTGCGGTGGGAAGCCTTTCTTTGCTGGACCACAACGTGGGTGTTTCCTACCCCCAAGAAGACAACCTTGTGGAAAGAAAAGGCAGACGGAGTCTCGTCACTGCCTCCTGATGAGGCCAGCAGGGAGGCCAGTGGTTGGGCAGGCCCCTGGGCCGTTCTCCAAGCCCGGACTGCTGGACCATCACTCTCTGTCCCCCAACGGGTCCCCCTTCCCCCTGGTGGCCTTCTTACCCACTTGGGAGACAGCTGAGGGCACCTTCAGGGCCAGCCCCATCAGTCCCAGGCACTTCTACCCCGAACACCGCCATCAACTCACGCGGATGGCCCATCTCAGGTCCGAGCCTGGCTTGATCTCACAATCCCTGGAGAGCCCATCAACACTCCCGGGCCCCGCCCACAGAGAGGCTGATGCGGTGGGTCTGGGCAGGGCCTGGGATCTCGTACTTCAGCGAGCAGCCTGAGCACACCTCCAGCCTTTCACTTGCTGTTCAATTTAGGACCATCTTTCTACTTTCCTAGCAGAGGAAGCTGCGAGTCTGCAGCGCGGGGCAGAGAGAGGCTCGGCAAGCAGGGCCGAGGGAGCAGGGCTATCTGGGGTGCGCCGGGGGATGCCAGGAGCCCTCCGCGTGCCTCCACCCCGGGCTCCGGGTCCAGGCCAGTGGGGCAGTGGGGCCGTGCTCCCTCTGGCTGGGGGAGGGGTGGCGCAGACACACACACACACACACACACACACACACACACACACACGTGAGCAGCGCGTTCACTTTCTCCATCTCATCACTGCCACATGGGCTGCGCGTGGAGCTGCCAGATCAATCCGCCTCCTTTCATTTCCAATTAGCTGGCTTTGAACTCCGGGGGTGACATCAGGCTGAGGACCCGGAGCCACGAAAATGAGAATTGTTTAAAAACACCAGCCCCGGTGAGATGTGCCAGAGGGCAATGCCTTCACGAGACACGTTCACTTTTGGAACGGGCTGTCGGAGGGTGCCAGGAATGTCTTGGCCGTGTTCACCAAGCAGCCTGGGCCTTTCTCACTGAGGATGGGTGTCCTGGGCAGACAAGAAAGCCTTGGAAATTGCTTTGAAAAGTCTTGCTGATCTTGCCTCCAAAGCTTCCTTTCCAGACTCATCTCCCAGCCCTCTCTCCACTCCCGCCAGGCTGGACACCTCTCCTTACCTCAAATTCCTCACCCTGATTCCAGCCTCTGAGTCCTCACTCATGCCCAGCCCTCCCACCAGAGTGCCCACCCCTCTGCTCATCCCCAGCCTCCCCCATCTTCCTAGCCCTGTCCCCTTCTGGTTGACTCCCACAGCCTGTGGATCTGCAACCTAGCCTGTCTTGCATTTGTTAATGAGTCCCCGACACTATCCCTGCTTTCTCAGTTGAAGCTCGAGTTCTATGGGGCAAGGGACAGCACTTAAGAGAAATGAGAGCCTCTAGGAGAGCTGCCCTCTGGAGGGGAGTGAAGGCTGCTGCTGTCTGCTCTGTCCCCTCCCCCTGTGGCTGGGGAGCAGGTCAGGCCTGGGGCCAGGATAGGGCTCCTTGCCCTAGGGGGCCTTCACCTTGGGGGAGGACAGCCCCAGAAGCCTTACAGCCCCACTTTCTCCACATGCATCGTAATGGCCCTACTCACACCTCTGCCTAGTTCCAGGGCCTGGGGCAGTGTGACCTGCAGGGGACCAGTTCTGCCCACTCCCACCTTGGACAGGCAGAGCCCCTCTCTTGGCGTTCTCTACAGGAGGAGGGTAGACAAACTTTAGAGTAGCCAGTACTTATGGGCTTTAAGCAAATCCACTTCATTAAAAACCAAATTCATAAAAAGATAAATGAAGAGGATAGTGGTCGCATCCTGTAAAGAAGCCTTTTCCCCAATTAAGAATACCTGACGACCAATAATGTCCCTCTAGATGCCTCAGTGGTATTCTCTTGGGGCAGCCCCATCCCAGTCTACGGACCCTCCCTCCTAGAAGCCTTCAGAGCCCAAGTCCTGGTCACCCTTGGGCCTTGGCTCAGGATGGAACAGACTTCAGTGGAAGAGGTGTGGATCAGAAGGGCCAGATTCAAATCCTGTGTCTACCTGGCCAGGTGACCTGGGGCAAGTCCCTTAACCTACCTTTCCTGGTCTATAAAATGGGGACAAGACCATCTGCCCAGGTTGTTGCAAGATTTACTAGTGATTATGAGATGGTGCACACTCCACCTTCTCCTGTCTGATTGAGAGGGCTCACTTCTTGGAGGAGGGCAAAGAGCAAAGCCAGGGGTCTCTCCTGTTTGAGAGCTGGATACCTATGATACTGTCTCCTATTCATAACAAAAATGGCTTAACCCTCAGCGAGCGTTTACTGTGCCAGGCACAGTCTTGGAGTTAACACTTCATAGGTAGTAACTCATATTCAAGCCTCAAACAACCTGATGAATCGTCATTCCCATTTCACAGACAAGGAAACTGAGGCACAGGGAAGTTAAGGACTCGCCTAAGACTACACAGCTGGCAGGGCTGGGGCATGAAACTAAGCACTCGGGCTCCAGAATCCGGGTTCTGAACTCTACGAACGACTCTGCAGTGGCCGGGTCTAGCTTCTGTCTCCTCTTGAGGCCAGGCCTCGGGCTTGGAAAATGAAAATAAATGCTTCAAGTGGGTCTTTTAACTCACGGACCAAGGGTAAGACCAACTTCTCCCCTCCTTCCAGAATCCATCAATACTTAAACCAGTAACAGGGGCAGTGGCTATCATGGGGACCTCGCTATGCGCCAGGACCTCTGCTACTTCGATCCTTACATTTAATGAGACAGACACTATTTTTACCCCCATTTTCCTTAAGGGGGGTAAAGGCATAAGGGGGTCAGAGGTTAGGGAAACTGCCAGTCACAGAGCAAACACACGGCAGAGCTGGGGTTCCAACCCTGTCCGTCTGACGCCAAAACCTGAACTCTTATGTTCACGCAACATGCTTCTGTGCCCACCGGAGTAACACTGATCTCATTTAACTCCGTCCAGTAAGGCAGATTTTATGATCAATAAAATGGAAGTCGGACCGAACTCACCAATTTTCCAAGGAGAAGTATAAAGTAAACAGGATTTCAGGAGGAACATCAACACTCGCCCAAAAGAACAAACTTGCAACACTCTTGAGTAACCTCATTTGCGTTCAAACGAGCTGCAGCTCCTCACAGGACTGCTGGATGGGATGGAGCATCAGGCCCTCTGCCTGGCAACAATCCGGGGCCAAGACGAAACCTCGGGATCCGTGGCCGCCTGCCCCCCCTGGCGGCGAAACTCGGAACTCCACAGCCGGGCTGGGGAGAAACGCAGCTTCCAGAAGTGAGAGGGGGGCATTGGGTCGTTTTCAGGTGTGAAGAGCACCCTGTGCTCTGGGGAGCCTGCTCCAGCCCCCTCTCAGCTCGTCGAGGAAGCCAAGCACCACTTCTGGCAACAGGACCTCCCTACCACCCGGCCCAAAGCCCCCTCACTGCATCACCTCCTAGGACCCTCTGCACTTGGCATGGGGCTCTTACGACTTCATTTTACAGGCATGACGGCCACTTGTTATGTGTCAGCCTGGCTAGGCTACAGTTCCCGGTTACCCCACCACTCACTATTCTAGGTGTTGCTGTGGAAGGTATTTTGCAGATGTGACAAAGTCCGTAATTAGTTTATTTTGAGTGAGATTATCCTAGCTACTTGGCAGGGGGGTGGGTGCTGAGTCAATTAGCTGAAGGGCTCTGAGAGCAGAGCCGAGGCTTCACGGAAGAGGAAATTTCACCTGTAGACCATGGCCCTGGTCTGCCCTTGGACCTCGGACTTGCAAAGCCAGCCCCGACCATCGTGTAAGCCAAGTCCTTGAGAGAAACCTCTTGATGCGTAGCTCCCCCTGGGTCGGTTTCTCTAGTTGCACCCTGACCAATACAACAGACCGGTGAGGCAGCCGAGCTCAGTTGGAGGGGTTGGCCCAAGGCCACATGACTGGCAAGCGGGGCTGACTGCCGCTCCCCAGCACCCACAGGAATCGCTCATACAATCATCGAAATCCAGCCACGCAGCTCACCCTCTGTTGCTGCTGGAATTCTCATGACCTCTCACCTATCTCCTCTCCTGGTCCATCTCCACTCACCACCAGTCAGAAGAATCCTTCCGAGATCTAAGTCACATCATGCCCCCACTCTCCTCAGAATCCCTTAATGGCTCTTCATCTCACTCACAGTGAAAAGTCAAAACCCTTGAAATGGCCTGCAAAGCCCTACGTGCAAAGCCCTACATGGTCTGTGCTGCTTCCCCCACCCGGAGCTACCTCTCTGCTCTCACCTTCTACCACCTTGCCCTCCACTGTTCTCCACCCCAGACACAAACCTCCCTGCCATGCCCCGAGCAGGCCAGCAAGCATGCTCCCACCCCAGGGCCTTTGCACTGTTTATGCCTTTGGCCTGGAGTATTCTTCTTCAGGTACCCATGTCACTTCTTTGCTTCCCTCTAACAGGACATTCTTAGATATATACACTTCATCACCCTAGCAGACTGCAAACTTCTCGAGGACAGAAAGACCCATCCCTATAACCATGACACCCGACACAGTACCCAACCTACAGCTGCTGGTGCTCAATAAGGCCAGCTGAAGTCTCTGGTCTCCGAACAAGCCATGCTCGGTCCTGCTGTCCCACCTTTGCCCAAGTGCTGTCCCTTGATCACCAAAGTTGCCTGTTCTCTGCCCCCAACCAGCAAAATTGCTCCTCTTCCCAGATAATTTCCCCTGATTTGAGGCTGCAGGGAGCCCTCTGTCCAGACCTGCAGTCTCATCCACGCACGTGTGAGCTCCTTGACCCAGCTGCTCCTTCAGCCAGCACGAGGGGACCCCGCTCCTAGTGTAGGCCCTGCGGCAAGGCCTTCCCTCTCAAGGTGGTGGGACGCAGATCATACACAAGAACACCCACGAGAGAGAGTGTGGTCCATGATGCATACAGTGATGGGAGGGGGCAGCTAAACACCAGAGAATCGGGGCTTCTCTGAGGTGACAATTAAGCTGAAATGTTAAGAAGGGGCGGCCGTGTGAAAGATCAGGGAACGGCATTCCAGGCAGAGGGAACAGCATGCGCTGTGTGAAAGAGAACGAGCTTGCTGTGTTTAAGGAAGGGAAGCTGAGTGGTATGACAGAGCAGAGGGGGCAGGGGCGGGCATGTTGGGGGTGGGTAGAGCCTGGGGCGGGACAGCAGGCGAGGGGCTAAAGCACACAGGGCTCTGTAAGCCGGATTAAAGAGCTTATTCTGGGTGGGATGGGGCAATTTAAGTAGAAAAGCACATGATTTGATACTTGCTTTGAAGAGCTCACTCTAGCTGTGGTGTGGAGAACAATGTGGAGGGGCAAGGGTGGGAGCAGACAGACCCAGAAGGAAGCTGAGGTCTTCCTGAAGAGAAGGGAGCTTCCATCATGGTGTGATGGCGGAGGAGGTCGGGTTGGCAGGGGAGAGAAAGGGAGGGGTCAAGGGCCACTTCCTGATGCTGGGCCGGAGCAATAGCATGGATGGTGGAGATGCGGGGAGGAGCAGGTTCAGCGGAGGGAAGGAGGGAGCAGAGAGAAGACTGAGGCTACGTTGCCTGCCAGTCTCAGGGTCACCGGTCCTGCCTCTTCTAAGAGGCTGTAAGCTGCCTGAGAACTTTCTTGCTGTTGACTCCACCTTCCCCAGGCCTGGCTTCAAGTCTTGGATCTGCGCTCAGTAAGAGACCCCTCAGAGGAGGAGGAACTGGGGCTTTGGGAACTAACAGGTGAAAAGGGATGACCAGGGAACAGCATCCATGTTCTCTGTGCACACACTGCTGCCTGGAGTGACTCTGGGAAGCTCCGCGAACTTCATTACAGAGCAGGCTGGAGCCCTGAACATGGACTCAGATCCTCACTTGGCCACGGACTGGAGGCAGCCACCCTCTCAGAGCCTCAGTGTCTCATCAGTAAAATGGGAATCCCACCGCCCATATGCAATGAGCCTCTTGGGCAGCAAATGAGAAAACATATGTGAAGTTGCCAGCCCCTAGGGGATCCTCAATAAATAATAGGAGCTAGCACTTTGGGAGAGCTTTCTAGGTTGCAGTGTTCTAAGCATGCTTGCGTATATTAGTTTGTATAATCTTCATTATAACCATATGAGGTGTGTATTAGTCAGTGTTCTCCAGAGAA
The DNA here is from genome assembly GCF_964656455.1 of Halichoerus grypus. Taxonomy (NCBI): domain Eukaryota; kingdom Metazoa; phylum Chordata; class Mammalia; order Carnivora; family Phocidae; genus Halichoerus; species Halichoerus grypus. The sequence continues at coordinate 25,263,281 of NC_135718.1, read as the reverse complement.
ACAGAACAGGATGTGTATATATATAGAGAGAAAGAGATTTATTTTAAGGAATTGGCACACGTGATCATGAGGGCTTGGTGAGCCCAAATCTGGGGTAGGATAGGACGGTAGGCTGGAGACTCGGAGAAGAGTTGCAGTTCAAGTCCAAAGGCAGTCTGGTAGCAGGATTCCTTCTTTTGAGGGGAGGTCAGCATTTGTTCTATTAAGGTCTTCAACTGATTGGATGAGGGTAACCCATATTATGAGGGCTAATCTGCTTGACTCAAACTCCAGTGATTTAGATGTTCATCTCATCCAAAAAAACTACCTTGACAGAAACACCCAGAATAACGCTTCACCAAATATCTAAATACCATGGCCCACCAATGACGCATAAAATTAACCACTACAAGGTGGGTATGAATATTGTCCCCAATGTACAGAAGAGCGAACAGGCACAGAGAGGGTAAGAAATCTGCCCAAGGTCTCAGAGGAGAAAAGCAAGACTGGATATTACTGCTGTCTGGCTCCAGAGCTTGCACTTTTAACCATGACACTAAGTGGCCATTATCATAAGCCAGCATAAATTAAATTTCTCTCTCCATCCTTTTCCTGGCCTGAGAGTAGAAGGCAGAGAAACCGGGGCAGGCTTGCCCTGGGTGAAGCAGCCTGGGTGGGGCCCTGCCTTATTTAGGAAGCAGCACAGAACCTGAGCCTTGGAGATGCAGGGTAGGGGGACCTGAGAAGTTATCTGGGCCAGCCCTTGACTTTTTAGAGGGGAAACTGAGGCCCAGAGTAGAGAAGGGACTCACCCAAGGTCCCAGGGCTTTAGAAAATACTGATGATGACAAACTTATACTTGTATAGTAGTTATTACGTCCTAGGGACTATTCCACATGAACTTACTTAAACTGCTACGTGTGAGGTAGATACTATTGTCATCTTTGTAGAAAATGAGGAAACTGAGGCAGAGTTTAGAAACTTGCCCAAGGTCACACAGAGCAGAATCTGAGCCCAGGCACAGGACACTATACCTCTGCGGCCCAAGCAAGGTTCTTGGGTGGGGGTGGGGGGTGATGTGACACAATCCCAAGTGTGCCCCTCCTTCCCAGTTCTCCCTCCCAGGGCTCTGACTGCAAGCGACAGCTGGGGCCCATATGCAGTACGCAATTCCTCAGGTTCCTAATGCAGCCTCCCCATCCTGTTCACGCAGGAAATACCCTTCTGCACCAGTGGGTGGGCAGACCTGAGACACCCCCTGCCCAGCGGCCAGGAACGTGCACACATACGTCTCCTCCCACACCAGACACCTCCCAAACAGGGACACAAACACACATGAACACAGACTCTAAGAAGATATATCCCAACACACTGGCACACACACTTCAATACCTGTGTGCCCTAAGGAGTAAACACACCCTCACGGCATACAACTATGAAGACCCAAGCATGTCCATACACAACCCCACCTATACACACATGCCCCCCAGTACATACACCAGGGCACAACTTTCCTGGTCCCTATAAACATATAAGCAAGCACTTGCACACACAAAACATAGCAACCCATACTCAGAAACACACACAACATACAATTACACCTATTCCAATTCACATTCTATCCCTCATACATGGGCACACACACCTCTGCTGATCCACAGGTCAAGGCACTTCAACAGATATCTCCCCACGGGAACCAATAACTTGAGCCACGTGTTTATACATACTCCCACATCCCCGAGGGCCAAGAACCCCCAGATGGCTGCTGGTCCCATAACTCACCACCCCCATAAATAAGGGCAACACGTACATGTCAACACAGATTGCTTAAGTCTGCCGCCCTCCCCCCTACCGCCCGCCGCCAGACACACAGCCCTAACTCCTAGGGACCACCCTCCCCCAATGAACTGTGCGTCACCCACACCCAGGCACGTGCAGAACCCCGCCTCCCCCACCCGGAGAGAATCCTTCTCTGACCCCAGCCGACATCGCCCAGCGCCCAGCTCACAGCGTCCGAACACTTGCCCCGCCTCTCTCCCTGTTCCCACCCCTTTCGCAAACTCTGGGTGGACCCTGGCACCTGTCAGGCCAATGCCAGGGCCAATCGGCCCCCTCCCATCCAGGCCTCTGCTGCCACCACGTAGAGCCCCCACCCTCGCAGCAATGAGAAAATGCTCAGAGCTGGGGGAAAAGGAGAAGGTTTGCGTTGCAGGCGTTAAAAACTCACAGCCACTCAAGTAGGACCCCCTTTTCAGTCCAGGATCTCACCTTCGCAAGGGAAAAACCCTGCGTCTCTGTTAACCCCCTCATCACCGCCACACCACCGGAAGGACCCAAGGAGAAGTCACAGCAGTGCCCAGCAATAGGCACCGCAGCCCACGGGGGGAGGGGGAGTAGGATCTGGCTGCCAGCGTTGCGGGGGCCCTTCACGAGACACCCCCACACCCTCCCATGCACCCACCCGCATTCCCACCGGGAGAACCCGGGGAGAGCCTGAGGGGCTCGGTGGGAGAAGGAATGAGTACCAGCGAGCTTAGGGGCCATGGGCTGGGGAGAGGGACACCTGAAGGGAACACCGCCCCGCGGGACCACGGGGCGGCCGGCAAGGACAAGCCCCCAGAAAGTCCTCTGCAGGATGCGAGAGCGCGAGCGCGAAGCGGGAGGGGAGGTTGGAAGGAAAAACGCCCGGAGGCTCCCTTACCTGATTTCCTCTTGGAACTGCCATAGTCCCTGAAAAAGAAGCAACAACAGACAGACATGGTTAGGGCCGGGCAGGGGCGCGGGGCTACGGGGCTGCGGGGCTGCGGCTGCGGGGCGCCCACGGGCCGGCTGCAGACGGTCCCCGGCACCACTGCTCATGTGATCCTGGCTGCCCGCGAGCCGCGCGCTCGGCAGCCGCACGCACTGCGCGCCGCGCCAACCCGCTGGTCCCCCGGGCAGCCGGGCCCGGGCGCGAGCCGCGGGCCCCGCCCCGCCCGCCGCCCGCACCCCGGACCCCGCCCCGCCCCCGGCCGGCCAGACGGGAGGGGCTCGGTGGGCACCTTCCCGGTCCTCAGCGGGTGGGGGAGGGCGGGGCAGGTTCTCACACACTTCGTAAATAGGGAAACTGAGGCCCCGGGCGCCCGCTCCCCTCCCCTACAGAAGCTTCCCCTCCCAGTTCTTTGCAACGCTTGCTCATGCCCACTCAGACTTCCAGTCACGACTGAAATGTCACCTCCTCAGCGTGTCTTCCTCAACATCCTCCCCATCTCCTCTCCTCTGCATAATTACAGATTTGTGTGACCCTTAATTAAAGTCTGCCCCTGTCCTAGACCCCAGGCTCCCTGAAGTCACACTGTGGCTTGACTCCTCCCATTACTTCCCCTGGGTCCGGTGTAGGTGCGGATATATATTGGCTGTAGGCTGAATATTGAACAGATAGGTCTTTCACCTTAAAGGCTCAGGCTGGGAAACGGATTCAGCAGCGGTGAGGGAGGGCACAGCAAAATGCAAGGGTTAACTGTGAGGCTAGGAATAGTAAGAATGGAGGTTGAGCTTCTGAGTGAGTACTGGGTTCAGATCTCATTAATAGCAATAACTCAACACCTCCCAGCCTCCATTAACCTGCCCTGGACTACCCCAGGCTGGGGCCTGCCCGGCCCTCCAGCAAGGACTTAATCCAGACTCAGGATCACGTTATTTCCCAAACCCTGCCCTTGTTTCTGCCTTTGGCCCCTCCCACCACCGCTTCCATTCACCAATCCTCGGGGAGCCGAGCGTTACAGGCCTCTGAAAGGCTGAAGGCTCCTGGAGGGCTCAGGAGAGGTGGGGGTCTATCCGGAGACTAGAGGAAATGCCTTTATTTTCCCTGGGGGATCAAAGAAAATGCCAATTGCTGGACTTTGGTCTAAGCGAACTGGCCGGCTAGGTCTGCTGGAAAGAAATGATTTTGTGGAGGAAGGAACAGCAGGTTCATAAGAAAGAGGGTCAACCTCATGGAGATGCCCTGAGATTCTGATTCTGGAGGCCTAGGGGTATAGCCTGAGCTTTTGGGGAGTTAAGCACCAACGTGATTTGCTTGCACAGCCAAGAGTGAGGGGTTCCACCTCTCCTAGGCTCCTAAGTTTTCTAAAGTTTGGGCTCAGACCCCCAGTGAATCAGAAAGCTGGGGCTGAGGCCCAGGAACCTGCATTTCTGATACCTTCCCCCTACCTGCCCATCTCAGTTTGAGAACTCCCTTAGTATTCCATGCTTCTTTCAATCCTCACATCCACACTAAGAGGAAGGTCCTATCACCCCCATTTTACAGATGAAGAAACAGAAGTTCAGCTACTGCCCAAGGTCATCCAACTTGGAAAGAGCAGTGGTATATACACCCACCTGCCAAGAATGGAAATGGCAGGGTGGATGGGGCAGAGGAGGACCTGCTAAATCTGTGGCCTCCAAGAGGAGTTAGGAAGGTGGGGAGTTCCCATTCGCCCCCCACCCTGACCTGGCAATCTGGGCATGCTCATCTCTCTAGGACAGAAGGGAAGACCAGGAGAGACTGTGTCCCAGAGTGCCTGGCTGGGCCCCTTGAAGCTCACATGGTGGCTATGTCCTGCTCAGCCAACTTGCCACTCCCGGGGAGGAATTCATTTCTCAGGCTTTTGTCCAGTGAGGGAGGCCTGGGAAAGGGAAAGGTGCCTCCCTGCTCCGCTATGTTCCTGCGGGTCCTGCAGGAGAAGCCCTCGGGGCCCTGGGACCACAATGGCCCGCTGACCATCTGCTGGCTGCCGGTGGCCCAGGCGGATGTGGCTTCCTCACAGTGCCATAGCCACCTACCTTCCTCCTCTCTCGTTTGTGCAGCTGCCGGCTGCCCAGGATTTGCTTTGAGCTTGTCAACAGCACCAAGAAGGGAGGCAGGCAGGTCATTCTCGGGTGACAGGAGCACACCGAGGCTTGGGAGTGGGAGAGGGACGTAATTTCCAGGTGCCCAGGTCAGCAATACTCAGCTTGGTTATTCAACAGGTTCATCTGGGGAGCTGGTTACAAATTCAGACGTGGAGCCCCACTCCAGCCAACCACACTGTCTGCATCTCTGACAAGTGCTGGCCGAGAACTCCATCCCTTCGCTACAACCCTGACAGGCAGGCAGGAGTGGTACCAGGGGGCACTGCAGTCTCCATCAGGACCCCAGCCACCGCTAAGAAACATTTCTGCTTCCTAAGAACGATGTGCTTGCAGTGCCAAAGAAGCTTCCAGACAGAGCCCCGGCCGGCCTGTCCTTTAATGGAAGTATAAGCCCTTTCCACCGGGACCCCTCTGCAGGAGGTGTGGCTTCCACGGTTTACAGGTGAGGAGGGCAAAGCTTAGAGAAGTGACAACTTGTTCAAGGTCACACAATGAGTAGGGGCAAGGCTGGGATTAGGCACGGAGAACCCAGGTCTTGGCGCTCCGATCCTCAAACACTGCCACCCCAGAGCCATGGGTGCAAGGAAGGGAGGGGAACGTCTGACCCAGAGAAGCACCTGGGTCAGTGGGGGTGGCCGAGCTCTGACTGAATGGTGGGAGTGGCCGGCACAGGGCACCTGGCCTCCGGCCCGAGCAGACCTGGCCCTAAGAGGGAACCTCTTGCAAGTTTCTGGTTGGGCACCTTTGAACAAAGCCATTTCGTATTTTCAGGTGCTGGATATGCTGAGAAGCGGCTTAGGTACCCAGTGGCTGGGACTCCCCCATCCCTCACATATCAGGGCACGGGCGGGGGGATGGCAGGGCCCGGCCACCTCCAGCTGCCCTGCAGTCAGTCCTGGCCTGGGCAGGACTGCAGGACCCTCTGCCGGGGTTCAGCTCCCTAACAACTCAAGACCCCCTCCCATTCTTCCCCTCCTCGCTCCAATTCTTGCCCAGAGCTGGTGCTGACAGCCCCCACCCTGCTGGTGATTCCACTCAGGTAGGTCACAGTCTAGTCTCCTTGCAACTTGCTGCTGAATCACTATATCCCAGGGAGCTGCAGGAAGCAGAAGGGGAGGGGAAGGCCAGTCTCCCTCTAGTGCCGCCAGAAGCTAATGTAATTGCAAAGGCTCCCAGGCTGTATCCTGACCTGGTCCCAACAGGCCACTCAGCCTTCTCCACAACTGGTACTGAGGATGACTAAGCCCCCAGGTACAGTGACCCGGCCATTCCAGGCAGACTGGGACAGTTGGCCAGCCTCTGGTCCATAGGTCTGGCCTGGCTGGGGGGGAGAGGGGTGGAGTTCCTCCAACACAGCACTGTACCCCTCCCTCATCTCAGACTCCTGAGGCCTCCCCCATCCCCTCCCCCACAATCTCGGGATATAAACAGTTCATCTCCTGTCCCTGCCTCTAGGGTGCAGGGGACAGGTTCCGGAAGCAGAGAGAGCCCAGTTCAACCCTCTGCTATTTGCTGGCTGGGTGGCCATCTTGAGCCTCTGTTTCTCTATCCGTAGAATGGGGATAATAACAGTACCTTAAGATTTAGGGAAGATGAAATGTACAGTATGCATAAAAGGGCTTGCGTAGTGCCCGGCCCAGAAAATGCCATATAAATTGTCCTTGTTACTAGTCTTTCACACCTGGAACTGACCCCACCTCAGTTGCTAGCCAAATGGCAAAATCCTGTTTAAACTTGGACGTCACCATGTTGCTGGCAGCACAGTACCAAGCAGGGGCAACTCCAGCCCCGTTTGCAGAGTTTTGCGCTTTCGCAGACACCAAACAAGCCTGCTCTCTGCCGAGCGCGGTCCACCCAGGAAGAGCCCTTTTCCACACAATGAACGTCTGAACAGGGCTCGTCTGGCTACAACCATACTTTCAGGGAGACACTGACCCCCAGGAATTGGCATGCCTGGGCTCACTTATCAGGTGCCTTTAACCTCCCAGAATGGCCTACTCTCTGAGCCCCAAGCCACAAGACATGAAGGTCCTGCATTTTCATGCTATGGCTGAAAGGTGGGTCAGCTTACTTTCCCCCCCTTTTTTCCCACTTTAATTTCTCTGGGTGAGACACGCTGCTCTCCTCCTGCAGACGTTCTAGTGAAGGGGCTGGGCTGGAGAGAGCAAAGCGCATGAGGCCGGAGGTGGGGGGCAGGAAAGGCAGTTAACAATTCCTACCTACTGGTCACCTATCTTGGCACACGCCGTCCCACTCTCTGCCCTCCCCTGAGAGTTCCTGGAACGCATGTGACCTTCAGGGCTTGGAAACAGGCAGGGGTGGTGGTAACCCATTTTATGAATAGGAAGACCGAGCTCCTGAGGGCTTCTGTGGTTTGCCCAGCCTCCCGAAGCTGAAGTGACATTGCTGATGGGGTCCTCCCCACCCTGAGGCCCGCCGGGGAGCGGGCTGCAAGAAGGGATGCAGGAGCAGCAGGGACAGGTTCTTGCTGGGGAAAGGAGGTGGCCGTCCTGCCAGTCAGGGATCCCCCGGGGTAGGAGAGCCGCTGAGGGTCTGGCCAGGCCAGCTCTGTGGAAGGACGCTGAGTCCCTGCCAGGTGGAACTCTGAGTCCTCTGCTGCCTGCCACCCCCTCTCCCTCCCATTCTTGCTTCCATTAGAGAGTGCCCTGACAGAGGAGGACGCGCACGCAGGAACTTCCAGCCTGATGTTCTCACCCTCCTGTCTGCTGGCTGACATTGGCCGCTCGGCCCAGGACGCCCGTCTGCAGGGCCTGCTGCTGCTTGGAACTGCGTGAGAGGCCTGCTGGCTGGCCAGCCGGCTGGCTCTGGGTGACCTTGAGAGCCCAGGGTCTCAGGGGGCCTGGGTGGGGCCTGGACTCGGGGGGCTGGAGTGAGGGTATGCAACCGTGGCCAGGGCAGTGACATGGAGCCCGTGAGATGTGTAACAATGATCTTGACTGACATTATCTGCCACTGAGCATGTTTTCAGCTCCTGCCGTAGGCTGCTTGTAAAGGCCTGGGCAGGCGCAGGAGAAACGACCTGCTCTGGCCTGCGAGTTTAGGGTGAAGTTGGGGGAACAGAACTAACCAGCACAGTGAGAAACCTAACACTCTGAGACATTCCAAGAGGCAAAGGAGTGGTTATATTCCAAGTGCAGAAAAAAGAGAGATCCCGGAGTCACGGAACATCTAAGACAGGCTTCCAGGAGCAGTGGGCTTTGAGCTGAGCCTTGAAGGATCAGAGGTATTTGGATCCATGGAGAGGGCAGAGGGTAGTGGAAGGCTCTAGAACCAGGAACAAGCAGCTCCAAACAGGAGGAGTTGAACTGGGGAGGGTGGGTAAGCAGATGGACAGGCAGGGAAAGGCCAGGCCGGAGGGGGTGGGGGAAGGGGTGGGGTGGGGTCGATGTCCCTCCGTGAAATCCAGAAGATTTCGGAGTCAGGGAGGGATGTGGTCAGAGTGTGACTGGAGGAAGATTTTTGTTAAGAGGCGAGGCAGGTGGTCGGGGGGCAGGAGGGGAAAGAGCTAATGCCAAGTCTGGCACTGACATCAACAGATCCCGGTTCTGGGCCCAGCTCTGCCCCAGCGGCTGGTGCACCTGGGCAGGCCGCTTCAAGCTAACGGCTTTCAAATCACAGGCTGTGACCCCTCACTGAGTTCTGAAACCAACCTGGTGTGTCCCAATAAGCATTTTAAAAATATAGACGAAACGATGACGTCCGTCATGGTGAGGTCAGTATTGTCTTGTGAAACCTGTTTCAGATGTCCACCTCCTTACTCATCTGTATTGGGTTGTGATGGGAAATGTGTTACTATGGCAGAAAAAGTGACACTGACAACAGTGACCAATGAAGGTTCGGGCCCGTTTCCCCAGCCCTCACGGGAGGGTACTCCCAGGTGTCCGCTCAGCCCGTTGATTCTCTGTGAAACCAATGCAGTGGGGCAGAGCATGTTGGTCCAGACGCTGAGGGAGGAGGGTCTGGGCAAAGGCACTTCAGGTCAGCTGAGGTCGGGGGACGGCTGGGGGAATTTCCCACCCCGCTTAGCTCCTAGCTGGGTCTCTGTTCTGGCTTTTCAGAGCCTTTGAACGGAATGGTCCTGCGGGGCAGCGACCTCTAGGGAAGGCAGACGGGGGGATGAATGCTGTTCTTTGCCCCCATTTGTGCCCTGATGTAAACTGGGGCACTGAGGGCCCTTGTGTCCGACAAGAATCCGTCCTTTCTCCATAGGATGTGTTTTCCAGGGTCCCGAGAATGGGCCCCATTGTGGCCATGTGGCTAGTCCAGAGAGGCCGGAATTCCTGCCCTGGGCGAAAAAGCCGAATTCCTGGGGAGGGAAAGGGTCTTGGGGGCCCCCCAGGCTGAGTCTCAGAAAGGCCCATGCCAGGGCTACGGCACAGTCCAGAAACCTCCCCGGCCTTGTGCTTATCTGCCGAACATCCCAGAGCGTCTCTGCCGCAGCTCTACCCACAGCAAAAAGACAAAGCGCTGTCTATCTGTCTTCTCTGGCTGGACTCACCATTCTGGGCAAAGGCCCTGAGCATGCTGCCAGCCCACGGATGGTTCCACTGTGTCCAGGCCTCGGAGCAGAGGGTTAAGAGTGTGGGTGGGGTGGAGCCTGGCTCAGCCACTTGCCACTCGGTGACACAGGCAAGTCACTTACCCTCTCTGGACTTTCAGTTGTCAAAGGGAGACACAAATACCCTACCTTTGTGGTGGGAATGACGTGAGACCATGTGCAAAGCTCTTAAAACAGAACCTGGCACGTGGAGAGAACCCTGGCCGAGAGCCTGGCTTCACAGCAGGGGCTCGATGGAGTGTGGATGGCGGCCAGGATATAGGAATTGCTGACGGGCCCATCCTTGTGGGTATGGACTTCATAAGGATCTGGCCCTATTGCCCAGGGGGCCAGCTCAGGACCCTGAAAACAACGGGCCTGGGTCTCCACTTGTGTGCATGCCAAGAAGTCCCACCTGGATGGCAGCTGATGAGCAGTCTGTGGAGGAGGGGGAGGCGGGGGTGCAGGCACAAAGCTGGTTTCCTCAAGGGAAAATGAGGCTGCTCAGCCCTCTGGCTGCAGAGCGCTGTGAGCCTCCCACAGGCTGCCTGAGCCTCGGCACCCTCTGCTGTCTGGCTGTGGGTCTCCCTGGACTTCTGGAAGGGGCAGTGACAAAATGCTGTGCTGGGGTTCGATTGCAAAGGTCCTGGAGAGAGGAGGGCAGAGGGGGTCTTCCATGTTTGCAGGCTTTCCCGGTCTGTCTCCAAGGACATTTGTCTGTCCACCCAGCCGTCCATGTCTTAACTGAGTGAGACCCAACCCAGTCTTGTGTCTGAGCAGAAGACACAACAGTTCTGCCCTCACAGAGCACACTGTCTAGCTGGGAGCGACAAGACAAACACGCGGGAAAAGAAAACATACGGTCACTTTGTGATTTGATATCCCGGTCAAAAGGATTTGTTGTATAGGAATTTCCTGGGAAGGGGAGGTCAGAGTGGTCTGGGGCAGTTGGGAAGGGCTGTCTAGAAGAGGGGGCTCTCGAGCTAGCCTTGAAAGATGAATATTAGAAAGAGCAGAGGCAGGAAGGAGGTTTAGGTAGAAAGGAGGAGGTGAGCAAAGGTGCAGGGGCAGGAACAGATATGGGATCTTACGTGCGTGTGGGGGGGTGTATGTGTGTGTATTGGCGTGTGCTCGTGTGTGTGCTAGGAGCAGAGGGTGAGGAGACCTCAGGGAGGCTGTCTGCCTGGGGCGGGGGTGGGCAGGACCTGCACCTGGGGCTGGACTCAAGTGAAGGCACATGGCTTAGATTTTAGAAGAAACTTGGTGGGAGAAACCCAGGGGTGATGCGTGTAACAAAAGGTCTTCCCCTAGAAGGTGGCAGCACCAAGCTCCATGACAGACAGTCCGGTTTCCATCTGGTTCTGCTTTTCCCTGTGTAGCCCGTGGGATGGGCACTTGTTTCAGGGAAGACAGAAGACTGCTTCGGTCCACTTTATAGTGGCCCCTTTTGCAGAAGTGTGCATGATCTGTGTGTGTGTGTGTGTGTGTGTGAGATACACACTGGGGCCGCACTGCTGAGCAGACCTCCAGGTTGGCCCCGGCTGTAGGCCACTCACTCCCCAGCCCTGGCCTACCTTCGAGCTAGGCCAAGGGCTCTCTGCTTCCCACAGACGCCCAGGAGCCTCCAAGGCCCAGCTGGGCTTGTTCCTGCCTGGAGCCACACAGTGAGCAGCGGGGAAGCAAGGCTATTTGTGCTCATGGCCTCCTCACGCGCCCTCCCACCCTCTCCAGTGTTTCACAACATTCCAGCCCAGAAAGTCCATTGCGATTCTGACCCCCATGGCACCGAGTGTCCCAATTCTGTCCCCAACACCTAGTGGTGCCCCAGCCCGAGCGGCCTGATAGAATGGTGATCACCGATAGAAATGGCCTCCATCTGCACTGGCCAATCTGGTGGCCACTACCATTGTGTCTGTCAAGCACTTGGAATGTGGCTAGTATGACCCGAGAACTGATAATCTGATTTAACACAAATTTTAATTTAAATAGCCACAGTGCACTGCCCAGTACATTGGACAGTGCGGGCTAGACCACTGAGCTGAACGCGGCTCGTGCGGGAGATACATATGTATGCAGCTGCCTGGCTTCAGATCCCAGCGCTGCCAGATCGTTCTGAGGGTCTCTGTCTTCATTTCTGCTCTGCAGACTGAAGAACCCAATAGCACCCGCCTAACTGGATCACTGGAGGACAAAAGAAGTTGATGCCTGTGAAGTACCTGGGGGCCAGCAGGCTCGATAAAGGCGAGAATGCCTGAGCCCCCTGCACAGCCCACTGGCCCCACCGCCCAGTCACAGAGCCCCGCACAGGCCCAGTGGCTCGGGGTGGGGGCAGAGCAGCTTGGGAAGGATGTGGGGAGACGGGCCTGGCTGGCCCTAGCGGGGTGGGCCAAGGCTTGGGGTGCTTGTTTAGAGATGAAGAGACCCAGGCTTGGGGGGGAGGGAGGGTGGGGAAAGCCACTTCGCCAAGACCATGTGGCTGGTGGGTGGCAGAGCTGAGTGGTTCAAGCCCCATCTATGTGGCTGTTAGATTTTCCTATTCCCCAGGAAGCCCAGCTGCTGCCAGGCTGCCAGGCCTCCCGGGGGCCTTGGCCCTCATTGGTTGGAGGCAGCAGGGGTGACAGCCAAGTGTGGGTCCCCCTCATAGCTGGACCAAGCAGTGTTGCTCCATGAAGGAGCAGGCAGCTGCCACACTCAGCACACTCTGGGCCCAGGGAACCTGGGATGCTCCGGGCCAACCTGGGCCCACGGCAGGCTGGGGGCTTCCCAAGGGCACTTCCTCAACTACTGCCTCCCCTGAGCAGCATGTGAGAGAGAGGGTGGACCCAGGAGTCTCGAAAGATACCAAACCGGGCTGCCCAACGTGGTGGTGGGGGGGTCCCAAGACCTGGGTTTCAGGTTCAACTCTATCTGAACCAGAGCATAACCTGGGGGATGGCCCTCTCTCTGTGCCTTGGTTTCCCTGACTGAAAAAATCAAGGACTGGGCCCCTCTTAACTTCTGCAGAGAGGCCTCCAGCTCCGGGCCCCAGACAGGCCTGCACGCCACGTGCCACGGACGGGCAAGCCGGAGCCCTGGGTACCGGCTTCCTGCTCCAGCCCTCCTACTGGCACTGAACGTGCTCTCTCCTCTGGGTCAGCCGGGCTCCAACCAGTGAATTCACTGCTCTCCAGGACACCCATTACAGATCCCTGTGGGCCAGCCCTGGGCCACCACCTTCACCCTCTGCTTTGTAATGACACCTGAGCGTCTGCTGCCAAGAAGTCCTCTGTGGCCCTGGAGGAGGCCTGAGCCCTTGGACCCCAGAGCATGGAGGGGAATGGGGAGGGGGAGGCAGGGGGTGGGTCAGGACCCCAGAGCATGGAGGGGAATGGGGAGGGGGAGGCAGGGGGTGGGTCAGGCCTTAGTAGGCGTCACCACTGAACAGCCCTCCCACACTGAGTGAGCCCTTCTTTCCCAAAGATGTGTGTGGGTGTGTGTGTTGGGGGAGGGGGGGGATACTGCTATTATCGCTCTTATTATTATTATATTGTAATTGACAAGAATGGTACTTTTTCAAGCATTTACATTAGACCAGCTACCAGCTCATTTTATTCTCACAACACTCCTATGTGGTAGATTCTCTTATTTCCTCCATGTTACAGAAGAGAAATGGAGGATCAGGGAGGGTATGTAACTTGCCTAAAGTAACACAGCTAGTGAGCCCAAGCTGTCTTAGTCTAGTGCTCCAATCATTTACCACCTGTGGCTGTAAGGACACCTTAAAATCCAGATACGCTAAATTAGGAGTAGGTAGGGAAAAGGTAAGATGGAGGCAAAGACTTGGGGTCAACACCATACAACACCATCGAGTTGTAGACACTTCCTTGGGGAGGTTACAACTTCAGCTCTCGTGTGAGGAAGGGGACCCCGGCTAGGACATGCGGTGCAGTGTCCCCGACCCCCCGCTCGGGGAGGCGGTGGTTTCTGACCCTAATGTGGCCTATCCAGAGCGCCCTGGCGGACGAGTTTCCCTGGGCAGTTTCTTGGAGGCTCTGCCATGAAGGGTCTGCAGCCCGAGGACAGCCCGGCCTCACGCAAGGGCAGGTTGACAGTCTCCAGAGGGGCTGTTTCTCTTGGCAGAGTTGTCATGAATTCTGGGAACAGAGACGCTGGCCTGATGCTGTCCCGGGCTCTGCCTCCCTCTGATTTTCTCTCCTTCTGACGCCTCCAGAACCTGGCCTGGCATGGCACCCTCTTTTCCTTTGTAGTTCTTCCATTACTACGATGTCTTTGCTGTCTCCTCCCCTCCACGGCAGGCCGCAGGAGGCAGGCCCGGTCTCCCCAGGCCTCACCCAGGGCAAGGCACAGCAGGTGTTTGCTGAATGAAGGCACCAATGTCCTGACCACGGGCAACCTGGCTCGGGGCTGCCGGGGGCTTCTGAGGGGCTGACCAGAGCTGCGGCATGATCCTGAGCTGGCCTCGGGCAGACCCTGGGTCTCTACCCTCCACTCCGTTTTCCCTGGTAAAGCCCAGTGGAAGTGCTGCTTCCTGCAGGGGGGTCCTCCTTGATGACTATGGGTGGGTCAGCAAATGTGGATGTTAGTGTGTATAAAATGCCGAAGTACTTGGACAGTCTCTGTGCACAGAGTTCACCCTGATGGCTCAGTGCATTTCCCCTCCATTGGTGAGGATGGCCTCGGTGTCCTGGGCTCCATCCCCTGGCTGTGACGTCATGCAGGGTTGCCATGGGAACTACCGGGCCAGCACGGCGAGGCTGCAGGCTCTTGCTGACAGCCTGCATTCTGCTGCGGGATGTGTTACTGCCTCACATGGGCCCCTCCCTTCCCCAGCTGGACCACAGTGCCTCCTTTGCCTGGCTCCCCCGTGGGCCCGAGTCTGAGAACAAGGGCACGCGTGTGCTTAGGAAGGGCGGCCTGTTTAAGAGGCTAGCTCAGTAGCGAGCTAGGATCTGAACCCAGTGCCTGACTCCTAAGCCAGTGCTTGGAACCGTCACGATCCTGATCTTTCTATCCTTCCTGTCTATCAGCCTTCCCACCCTCCCGCTCAGAAGCCTCCAAGCCAGCACTCATGGGCCTCCATCAGCCCAGGCCCTCTCCCTCCAAGCAAACTGGTAACCTGGGGTAAGAGCTATGAAGAAAAGGGAAAGGTTGCAGAGATGGAGAGAAAGTGAGGTCTCTCTGAGGAGTGAAGATTCTAGGAGAACATGAGGAGCAGATGGAATGGGGGGCGGGGGCTGGGGCCTTCAGGCTGGGGATGGGTAGGGAACCAGGCCTCCCAGGCCCAGGCCACCTCGAACCTGCTTGGAAGTCATCCTAAGCACCGTGGAGAGCCATGTCAGTGGTAGCTTACACGGGCTCTTTGGAAAGCCCCCTCTGGCTGCTCTTTGGAGGTGGACGGGGGAGGGGGGAGCAGGAGAGCTGGAGGAAGAAACCTCAGTGGGTGCATAAAAGCCCTGCCCTTGGGTGGGACCACCAGTCCTTGGCCAGCTCCCAGAACTCCCTATGGGATGAGGCCCCAGTGGCCCACAGGGCATCTGGTTGATCATGCACTACTTTTGGCTGCCTTCCCTCCCCTGCCTAACTTCACTCCCTCACTGGCGTCTCCCGGTATCACCTCCCAAATAAACTGCCTGGGTTCAAATCCTCCCCAGACCTGCTTCTGCAGTATTCTGAACCGAGACACCTGGTTCTCCCTGTCTCTGACATGAAGTATCCACTCCCCCCCACCCCACTTGCCCACCAAGATCCTCATAGTCTGCCGGACCTAGCACATGACCAACACATAGTGGGGGCTTTACCCAGACATGCCAACATGGGGACAACCCACGTCCCCTGTCTCTGGCTCTCAGCGTGGCTGCCTGCAGCCCTGCCGGCCTCTGGGAGGCTCTGACCAGTCAGACAGTCTCACAGGTGCCCTCTCTTGCATGAAGTGGGGGCCAGAGCACTTCCTGCCATTAACCTTAAATTCTCTGGCTTGGCAGGCACCGCCTTCTGTAACTGGGAGCCTGCTTCTGCGTAATTAGATCGGACCTGACCACAGTCCAGCTCCCACTTCCCTGGCCATTCAGAGACGCCGGCCCCTCCTCCCAGCCCATCAGGTAGGCTTCGATTCGAGTCTCCGTAAAGGTTGAGCTCAGGCCACCAGGTGCCTTTCTGTGCACCAGCATGCAGGATGCTCTGGAAATCGGCTGGGGAAGTTTCCGAGAGCCAGAGGAACACTGGACTCAGTCAAACAACGGGGTGCTGGTCCAGTTTCTCTGGGTGACCTTGGGCAAATCATCGCCCCACCCCACCCCCCAACCCTGCAGAACCTGTCAGTGCAACGTGAGGGCAGGGCTGGAGGCCGTCTGAAGGCTGGAGCTGGGGGCAGCCCTCCCCTCCTGCCCCTCAGTGGGATGCAACCTGGACCCGGACGGCAGAGGCTGTTTGGATGGCTCCAGAAACGGCCAACTGACACGGCTGCGCGCTGAGCATCGCGAGGGCACTGGCTGGCCAGGCCTCTGGCTCCTCCCTCAGCACGTCGCAGCCCAACAACGGCAGCGGCAGTAATAGGTCCCAGGGATTATGAGCACGTGCCAGGCAGTGTGCTAAGCACTTGGTGAGCTTTACTGAGGGTGCGAGCCAGGCTCTCCCACCGGACTGCCGGATTCTCATCATCTCTGCCACGCATCAGCTTTGCAAGTCACATGACGTCCCTTTGCCTTAGTGGGTTTAACTGGAAATTGGGGAAAATAAGGTTGCCCACCTCACGGATAGATGCAAAAATTAAATGAGCTAAAACACATACATTGCTTTCTGCTAAACCCCTGCCCTGCCTGCAGGTTGCCCCAGTAGAGAGTTGCTCATCTTGTGGCTTAGCCCCTAGGCCTGTTGCCTGTGCCCACTGGCCTTCCCAGATGCCCTGTGGGGCGAAACTGTGTGTGCACTTCCTGGGGATGGGGATGAAGTGCAAGGTGGGCACCCGAAGCCCTCCACCCGAGGCCCCCACTCAACGGCCAGTCCACCTCAGAGCAGCACTGAGAAGGTGAAGCAGGCCTTGCCCGCGGGCTACTGAACAATTTGTGCAAGGGCCAAAGCAGCCAGAACTAACAGAAGGTCTAGAAATCAGAGCAGAATACAGTAGAGGAAAGAACCCAGTCTCCAGGAACATGTATCTCCTCTTCCCAGACAGCAGCAAGGGAAGGGATGCTAATGGGGGCTCCTTTTGGGGAAGAATTAAAAACCTCCCTCTGGGATCCTTTTAGGGTTACGTAAAAGTTCTAAAACTTGGGTGCCTGGGTGGCTCAGTTGGTTAAGCATCTGCCTTCGGCTCAGGTCATGATCCCAGGGTCCTGGGATGGAGTCTGGCATCGGGCTCCCTGCTCAGTGGGGAGCCTGCTTCTCCCTCTGCCCCTCCCCCTGCTCTCTTGTGCTCTGTCAAATAAATAAATCAAACCTTTAAAAAAAAGTTCTAAAACTGGATTGTGGGGATGGTTGCACAAAACTCTAGAAATTTACTAATAGTCATTGGATTAATTGTATACTTAAAATCAGTGGTTTTTGTCTCATGTCAATTATATTTCAATAAGGCTATTTGAAAATAAAATCTCCTGCCTAGCCTCAGGTAGGGAGAACCTCAGGCTGTGTGTCCTGGGGTGGGGCAAAGGGAAGGGGGTTCCCATTAATTCAGGGTTCCTCATGTGATAAATGGGCCACGTGACAGAGAGGGAGTGAGGGGGGCTTAAGGGCTTGGTTTGATGCTGGGGTCAGAGCTGGGCCCAAGGAAGGCCCAAATCAGGTATCAGTCTGGGCAGCACCTGGCTTCCCTTTCAGGACGACAGAGTGAGGCTGGTTCTGGAAGCATGTCAGAGGTCTGAGCCACAGCAGGAAGGCCCTCCTGGGAGCTCTGGAGGCTGGGGGCGGGGGTCTCAGGGAGGGTACCCGGAACTGGCCCTGGGGCTCCTGAGCCTGGTATCTTTTCAAGGATGTGGGCTGACAAGAAGCCTGGGCTCCCCTTAAAGAGTCCCCACATATGGAAAGTGCCCTCATCTTGTACCTTCAACAGCCCCCATCTGTGACCACAGCAACCATGGAGTCCTAATTCAACTATTCTGCCCTCTGGTCAGATACAGGTCCCAACTGGCAATTTGGAGCTAGTCACCCTGGCCATGGTCCCCATGCTTCTCTCCATCACACACCCCTGTGTGGTTAGCTGGGTGTAGATCTGAAGTTGGAAGGGTTTGAATCCAGCCTCTGACACTGACTAGTTGAGAGGTAACTTAACCAACATGAGCCTAAGGTTCCTCATCTACAGAAAAGGAGGCATAAATCTCACAGAATTATACTGTTGGTTAAACAAGATCATGCTCAAGGACCCAGCACAGTTTTTGGCGGTATCAGCCAAATCTACCGGCATCTGCCCCCCCCCACAGGCAACTGTAATGCCCCAAATTTCCACAAGGTGGAGCCAGATACACACAGATCCCAAGTACTAAGTCACCCAAAGTTAAGAGGTGCCTAAACTCCAATCTACAGGGCTTGTGAAAGGGAACGGTCACATGACCTGCAGAATGCTTGTCTCTTCCACATCTGACTGTGTCTATGAAAGTCTTTCTTTCCCACAGCCATCAGGCACCCCTGCAGATTCCAGTTGCTACATGCTTGGAGCATTGCAATAGCCGGCGGGTTCTGATACGATCACAGAATGTCAGAGCCAGGAGGGACCCTAGAGAACCTCAAATTTTGCTCCTTCACCTGACGCTGAAACACAGAAAGGGTTAATGACTGTCCAAGGTCACCCCCTGGACACTGGATGCCTCAGGCCCAACTCCTCTGGCCTAGCCCTAGCCAACGCTCTCAGTCTCCAGGAAGACAGAATTTCTTTCAATTCCTTGAAACTGCCCAGTCTCAGGGACTCTCTCTGACCTGAATGTCCCTGTCTCCCATTCCCCTGCAGTGGGTGTCTCTGGCCTCACCTCTCCAGGGAGGCTGCCCCGACCACCTCACCAGGCTAGCCCACTGCTGTGGACGGCCCAGCACCTGCATGATCACTTGTTTGGTTTCTGCCATCTCCACGGGATTGGCAGCTGTTATAAGCCCCATTTTACAGGTGAAGAAACTGAGGTCTTGGCGTTTAAGTAATTCTCAGGCCACAGAGTAGGTGGGGAAGGAGCCAGGGTACTAGCCAGAGCCCTATCGTGCTCTGCTGCCCCCCACAGAGGCAAGCCAGGCCCTGCCTGTGCCGTCTCTCCGCTCAGACCACAAGCTCCCCACGGGGAGGGCTGAGCTGTGTCCACTTCCATGGCCCCGTGCCTCACGCCAAGAAGATGATCAAAAATGCCTGAATGAGCGAATGCCTCCTGCCTGGATGCCAACCGAGGGAGCCCTAGGCTAGGAGGCTGAAGACCTGGGTTCGAGGGTCAGCTCTGCTATGGACTCCCAGTGGAGGGGTAGCTAACCAGAGGACTGGTTACAATGGAGGGGTAATAATTACAAGGGAGGGGGAACATAGACACCCTTGAACATGACATAACTGCAAAGCAGGCCTCCAGGGCTCTATGGGGGGCTCAGCCTATGGCCTTGGGAGCAAGGGAAGGGGCCCGTGGGGGACCGTCTTCCTGGGGCTAAGATTTCAGGGAAACACACACCCCCCCGGACCCCTCCACCTTTCCTATCCCACCACCTCCTTCCCACTCCCACTCGAGAGAGCTGAATCCCTGCGCCAGGCCTGAAAACGGAATAACCCTCTCTCCGTAGAGCCTTTGCTCTGAGCTGGGCTGTTTAGTTGGCCTCCCTGCACTTCCCACCCAGCACGACCGTCGGGGCCCCAGAAACTCTTGTTCCCCAGAGCCAATGCCCCTTTCAAGTGGGTTGGAATCAGCTTCCTGTGGGCACCTTCCTCCCACCTGCCCACCCAGGTCAAAGGGGGCCCCGGCAGGGGGTGGGCACGGTCTGCCTGCATAAGGTTCTGTGCTGTTCCAGCCCCCAGCTCCCAGGGGACCCACGGTCCCTCCATCCAGCTGGCTCTCTCACCTCCACATAAAGAGACTACTTGTACAGCTGCCAACGGCAGAGCGGCTGGAAGGACAGCGTGGGCCACGTCCCAGGCCAGGTGGGTGGGGGCAGAGCCTAGTGGCAAGGCTCTAACCGGGACTCAGCAAGGCACAGGGCGAGTGGGCTCTCCACTCCAGTTCCCAGGCCACCGTGCCCCCGGGGAAGGCCAGGAACACAGACCCCTCGGAGTTCTCGACTGCCAGTGGGGTGCCTGGGGGCGGAGGGGGGCAGCCGCACCCCACCATCAGCACCAACCCTGGCAAGTGCTCACAGAGCTGGCCACTTCCATCCTCCAGCCTTTCCAGAGCGGCCCCTCTGCACCCAGGCCTGGGCTCTGGAAGAAAGGGAAGGAGAACGGAAGTTCCTGTGAACGAGCCGCGCTGGGTCAGGCGCTCTCGAGGTGCTTACGGGCATTAGCCCCCTGAACCTTCCCATTACCCCACCACGTGGGTACCGTTGGCCACTTTCACAGACCCAGAGGCTTTCACAGATTTGGAGAGGTGGAGTGATTAATTCAAGGCCAAAGCAGAGCTGGGCGTTCTGACTGTTGTCTCAGGAGTTAATTTAAGTCTGTTCAAAATTTCGACCTTGAGCCTTAAGTCCATCGGCCCATGAGCTCCTGGCACATAGTAGGTGCTCAGTGGATACGTGCTGAGGAGGG
Source organism: Halichoerus grypus (assembly GCF_964656455.1). NCBI lineage: Eukaryota > Metazoa > Chordata > Mammalia > Carnivora > Phocidae > Halichoerus > Halichoerus grypus. The sequence continues at coordinate 25,243,179 of NC_135718.1, read as the reverse complement.
AAGCGCAGCAGAGACCCTCTCTCCAGGGCTCTTGTCACAACCTTCCCTTTGCCTCCCAGGGAAGAGGAGAGAAGATAAGCAGCTACTGTGTGCTCCGCGCACATCATCTCCTTTAATTCTCCTCCACTCCTAGGCAGGTGGGTGTGACTTACAGAGGAGGCGCCACCATCGACCCGAGGTCACCCTGCCATCGGCAGCGGAGCCTGGATTCTAACTCAAGACATCAGGAGTCAGACAGGAGCAAAGCAGTCAGCCTACCTCCGGGCCTGACCTGGAATTCAACTGGGACAGAGGACGGGGTGCCCCCTGGAGGAGCCTCCCCAAATTCTCAGGGCCAGCCTGTCTGCACCACCCCCACACTCTCTGTCTTCTTCCTGGGTCCCCAAGGCAGGGCTGGCAAAGCTCCTCCTGTCCTCCTGGCCTGTTTTCCCCGGGGGAGGGCAGCCACAGCCTCCACCCCTTCCAAGATACAGACGGGAAGGAGGCCGGGAGACCCCCAGAGGAATGCCTTTTCTTGGGCCTGCCCTCCCGCCTGCCCCAGCCCCAGAGCCTCTGTCTGCTTCTGATCTTCCCTGTCCTCCATTCGTGGAACCCTTGCTCAGCGCCCTCTGGGTCAGCCCCCACTCCGGACACAACCCCTGGCCTCTGCCCGGAGCAGGCCTCCTGGTGGGACAGCCTCCCTTTCTCGCTGGTCTGCCGGGCTGCCCCATGGCAGGTGGCCTCCCAGAAGCCGGCGCTCCGGGCAGGCTGGGGCAAGGACAGTTCTGGGCCCACAACCTTGTACCCCAGGTCTCTCCAAACATTGGGCCATTGTTCCATTGTTCCAGTCCAAAACAGAGGGTGGCTCTGTGGCCTTGGGGCTGAACAAAAACCTGTTTAGCGAGGCTCTGCTCCTCCCATGCAAGTTCAAGAATTTGACCAGGAGCCGGGCTGGCTTCCTGGGAAGAAATAAGCTGAGGAGACAGGCCTGAGCCTAGAGCTGAGAGGGGGCAGCAGGGAGCAGGAGACCCTCAGCCTGCCTCGTGGGCCCGCCACATGCCACTGGTGTGTAAGCGGTGAGCCCTGCCGGCCACAGGCTGTGAGCTGGCAGCAGACAGACGCGTGGGACGCTAAGCGTGTGACAAGAGAGAAGCCCAGCAGCCCAGCCTAGCCTCTGCTTTCCCTCTGTGATGGGGGCGGGGGGGCAAATGTGCGTATGCTCACCCTGCCGTGGGCTTGGGTAGAGAGCAGAGGGTCAACCGTAGTTGGGTGGCACAAGGAGGCTGCAACACAGCCTGGGGACCGTGAGTGACCGACTGGCTTCTGGCAGCCGTGCCCTCCCTCCCCGGGGGAGGATGACGCAAGCCCCGGCTGACCGCACTCACTGGTGCCAGACTGTCAACCTCCCCACAACCCTTGGGCGCAGGTGCCATGGTGATTCCCACTCTACAGATAAGGAAACTGAGGTACAGAGAAGCAAGAGGTAGAGCTGGCTCCTGAACCCAGACCAGTGACTCCAGAGGGATCAAGAATGCTCTTCACTTTGCTCCCATGACTGTGGGCAGTTTTATTGACAATTTTGTTAAATGGCCTCAACTTTGTTGTGGCCCAGCCACAGAGGGCCAGGCCCCAGAGACGTGAGCTCCCATGGTGGGAAGGACCCAGGAACAGACGCATGGGATATGGTCAGTGCCACCCCTGTGGCAGCCGGGGGTAGCCTATAGGTCGGGTTTTCCAGAAGTAGGACTTAGTCCTGTGGCAGGTGGGGAGGGGGGCAGGACATTGCTTCAGGTGGAGGGGACAGCAGGCCTGGGTTTGGAGGCTGGCAGTAGCTGGCTGCGCTCTGGTGACAGGAGACTAAGAATAAGGGCAGAGCTGCTGGCCCAGGAGGCCAGAGAGATGCAAAGGCAGGTCTCAGGCCTTTGTGTGTGTGTGTGGAGGGGGGGTCCTCATGGGGCTGGACCTCTCCCTGGTTTGACCCTTTCCAACAGGAATGTGCATCAACCCAGGGCCCTGAAGGCAGGCCTCATGGAGGTGCCTTTGAGAACCTTTGGGTTCACCCTTTAAATTAAATGAGAATTTAAACTTGTGAAAAGAGGCATTGGCTGGGTCACGTGGCTGCCTCTGCCGGAAGTCCTGCCAAGCCGGCCTGGGCCTGCCTTAGCTCCCCTTTGCCATCGCGGACACCACACGGGAATCAGAGCACAGGTACCCACTGCTTGGGGGGCCTCCGGCACCAGCGGAAGCCAGACCCGCGGATCCCTGGCCCCCCAGCCCAGCAGGGGGTCGGTCCTCCGGGGGCTCCAACACAGCAAAGCCTGGGAGGGCGGAAACGGCAGGTGTGGCCCCAGGACCCTGCCAGGCGGGCCCCGTGCCCTGCCGGGTGTCACCTCGGGCACCGCGGGCGTACCAGCCGTAGCTGCCAGGAGGCCAAGCTCTGCTGGTTGTCGGAGTTAACCCAGGATTTGTGTGGCACTGGAGTCCCTCGAGCTCCAGGGGTGCGTCTTTCTCTGCCTCCTTCAGGGTGTGGTGACTGAGGCTGTCCCAGAGTCCCCAGAGAGGATGCTAAGAACATCATCACTAGCTTCTCTCGCCCACCCTACCCCCCGACCCCTCACTACCCTGGGGCCATGTGCCGCGGGCTGGAGGGGGAGATGCTCAGTTCCCTCCCAAGGTGTGTGTGGGGGGAGGGGTGGGGGGGTGGCTGACAGGACGGTGCCCCCCCTTCCCAGGCAAGCGGGCCTGTTCAAGGTCTGCCTCCCCGGCTTCTCAGTTGTGTGGCCTGGGGCAAGCCATGTACCGCTAGGGCCTCTGTTTCCCCATCCGCTAAATAGGGACAATATTACTGACTTCAGGGGCGGCCTGAGATTTAAATGAGATAATACACAGAGTACAGAGGAAGTAACCAAGAAAGCTAACGTCTTCCTTTTCCTTTCTGCCCCCCCATCAGGACACTCACACATGCATACACATGCGTACGCGCATATGTACGCACACACACACACACCTGTGGGTGTTCCTATTCAACCACTGGGCTTCCCCAGAACACATCTTCCTCAAAAAGAAATCAATTATCCAAGGGGCCAAGGCTGGTCTCCATGTGCCCTGGCCAGGTGGGGACCAGGAGGGGGCGCTTCGAGGAGGGGGCCGACTTAGGAAGCACGAGCCGAGTGCGGGGTTAGGGCCGCGTTAGGCGCGGCAGCCGGGAGCCGGCCTGCCGGGTTTGGACCCCGGCCCTGCCGCCTGCCAGCTGGCTGACGAGGTAAGCTACGCCGGCTCTCTGGGCCTCGATCTCCTCCGCGGAGGGCCGTCACGGGCTGTCTCCCGTGTAAGACTGTAACAAAGGCTGAACGATCAGTCTTTCCTCTGGCAGATGTTTTCTGAGCACCTGCTCCGGGCGCCGGGGATGTAGCGTGAAGAGGACGAGTACAAGCTTCCGCTCCCCCAGAACCGACGTCCCAGTGACAGGGACCGACAGTCACCACCGTGCGTGGACAGGCCACGTGTGGACAGGCCATGTGTGGGAAGTGATGCGTTCTCCCCAAGGAAGGATGAAGCCAGGAAGGGGAGGGCAAGCGCCGGGGGATTTTAGCCGAAGGCCAGGGCCCGCCCTGCTGCGCAGCGGTTTGAGGAAAGACTGGAAGGAGGTGTGGGAACAGGCCAAGGGGCTCACTTGGAGAGGGGCCAAGGGGCCCAGGCAGAGGCAAGAACCAGTGCAAAGGCCCCAAGGCGGGAATAGGGCTGCCAGGAGTGGGCAGCAGCCAGCAGGCCAGGGCAGCAGGAGAGGAGCCCGGTGGGGGAGCGGCAGAGGGTGCCGTCGGAGAGAAGGGAGGGCCAGGCTGAGGGGGCCCTGACTCTGAGGGACGTGGGAGGCATGGGGGATTTTCAGCAGAGGAGCCACAATCTGACGCATCTTTCTAAATGATCCTTCCTTCTGCTATGTTGAAAATGGACCACAGAGAGAGCACGGGCAGAGGCAGGGAGGCCGGACTCCGTGGGAGGACCGGTGATAGGGTGGCTCGGGGTGGCAGCAGGGGAGATGCTGAGAGGCAGCCTGGGTCCGGAAACACTCCGAAGGCAGTATGCACCGGACGTGCTGAGTGGATGGCGGGGTGCGGAGGGAAGGGACGAATCTGGACCAGGCTTTGGGGTTGGCCCAGCAGCCGGTGTTCGTCGCGGGAGGCGGGAGGACGGGAGCTGCCTTCCTGGGGTGGCTGCACGAAGACGGGGCGCTACCGTGGCTGCGCTGGGTCAGGCTCACCTGAAGTGTCCGTCTACAAGGAGCATCCTTTCCGTGTGGGGCTGGTGGTCTAGAGTCAGGCTAGCTGTTCAGAAGAGGACCCTGCTCTCCCCCCACAGAAGCCCCTGAGCGGCCTGGGGTCAAAGCCGAGGGGCGCGGGCCTGCTCCGCCTCCCCCGCCAAGGCTGGGCTGCCACAGCCTTGCCTTCCCAGCAAGATGCGAAAGGGACCCAGCTCCCCCCGCCCCCAGGCCCTGTGCACACCGCAGGGCTCCCGCAGCAGCACACTTGAAAGAGCCAGGGGGTTATCTGCAAAATTCCAATTAAATCCACAGGCTTTGATAATTTGATAAGCCGCTCTACAGTCGCCCCCCGAGTCAAAATACACTGTTACTTGATCCCGTGTTTATGTTTCAGGATGGAGGGGGAGGTGTACTGCGGCCGGCGGGGAAGGTGCAAGCAGCTCGAGACAGGGGGGTGCGGGCCCTTGGCTGATAAATCGTCAGCCTGTCAGGCCAGGGTCACCTACGGGTCTGGGCTCTGAACGGCAAGCACACCGTGGTCTGGAACACACGTCTCTCTTGGCGGTTCCTGGAGGCTGAGCGCGGCCAGGGAGAAGGAGCCCTTCAGAACTGTCTGCCACAGCTGACCCTACTTCCTGAGCCTCGGGTCTGTCTCGTGCTGGAGGGCTTCCTGGTCTCGGGCCGTCTCTTGCCAGGCCAGCTGGGAACCAGCCCAGGTGGCTGGCAGCACCTCAAGAAAGAGGCCGATAACCCCACTGCCATGGTGACTCGGAGGCAAATGCTTTATGACCCCTCCCTGCAAAAGCCAGGCTGTGATCTGCAGGGGGGAGTGTGCACTGAGCCACATTCCATTCTGTTCTACAACCTTCCATGAACAAAACTGCTGAGGCCTTCCTATGGGTGGTCTTCATCCACTTGTTATCTCTGTCAGCCCTCTTGACCATTCCATGAGTCCCGTGTTATCATGTGTTAGGGATGGGAAAACAGAAACACAGAGAAGTTGAGCCAATGGCCAGAGATCACCGCCTTGAGTGGCAGGCCCTGACCCCAGAGCCTGGCTCTGCAAGGCCATGCCCACTGCCTCACCAATGCCCCACCGTCTCCCCACGCCTGGTTAGCATCATTCCTGAGGGCCTTCTGGAAACAGGCAAAAGGCCAACCTATTGCCATGAGTGCGTAGGTGGAGAGGTGAAATAGGACCAGTTTATGTAGCTGACTGGCAGAGAATGGGGCTGAGGGGCACGGATCAAAGGCAGGGTCAGTGATTTTGTGGCGATGGACCTGCTACTTCACCCGAGAGCAACGATCCCTCTCCCCTCCGGTGGGCACGTGATCATATGGGACTTCAGGGACCATCGCCTGGGGAGGGACATCTCTTCTCTCCCCATGGAAGGAAGAATGGAAAGGAAAGGGCAGGCTGTGAGAGACCATCAAAGCCGGATGGGCCGGGGCCACTGCTGGGGTCTCAGGAGCCTTCCTCTGCCCTGGGAGAGTGAGGACGGCTAGGGCAGCAGCACGGAGAGCGACACAGAGAGGCGTCAGGACCCCAGTCCCCCTGACCCCTCCCAAACCAGGGAGGCAGGCGGGAGCAGTGCAAAGAGTACGGGCCTCTGTATGAACCTGAAGAATCTGGGTTCAAGTCTGGGCTCCTGCTGTGAGCCTCTGTTTCCTCATCTGTAATGTGGGGTAAGAATCTAAGTCCTCTCTCATGAGCCTGACACGTAGCAGGTGCAGTGAGAGCAGTGCTTCTCCCTCTGCTGAACACACATTTCTATCTCGTTTTGTTGTTTACGAAGCTCTTGCCCAGCCCTCATGTCCTCTGACTTTCACAGATAATCCCTGGAGGTAGCAAGAACAGGGATTCATCACTATTCCCTTTTTCACAGGTGAGGGAAATGAAGCTCAGGGAAGCCATGGGAGTGGCCTGCCTCGAGGTTGTGTGGCTAGTAAGCAGCAGAGCTGGGGTGTGAACTCATCCTATTCTCTGTAGCTTTCAACGAGTCTGCCTTGTGAGCCAGTCACTGAGGAGTTTCTGATGGTTTGTAGCATTTGCTCGTTTCTTAAGCCCATGGCGGCCATCAGAGAGATGGCAAGCCTCTGGGCTGGGTAGGTTTTTCTCCCCCAGCGGGCCCAGGCCATTCCAGGCTCTTGGTCTTCTAGTACGAGTGAAAAGAGAAGGGCCCCTTTCTGCAGGACCGCCATGTGTGGGTGTGCAGACCGCGCGCTTTACAACCTCCGTGGACGCTGTTCCCAGTGCAGTGAATGGTGTCCCCAGAGCCACGCAATGCACACCCTTGTCTTCAGACTTCTCCTCCCCGTCACCAGATGGCCTCTGGCCTCTTCCCACCTGTCCCACATCGCTCCTCCGTACAATTCTTCCCCTTCCCTCTGGAGTACCCACCGCCTCTGCGTCTCTGCCACCCATCCTGGTACTTTAAGATTTTAGGGGAAAAGAGACGTTGAGTGAGGTGATCTAATAGCACCCCCGACAGTCCTCCCCCCATCCTCTAGCCAACACACTTCCCTGCCTGCCTTCTTCTGCTCATCAGCTTCTGGTGGAAACCAGAGTTTTGTCTCCACTGAGAACCTAGTCAGGTGAGGGAACTGTTCTGAGCAAGAGAGGGTGGCCCTCACAATGGAGTCTGGTCACGTGTGTGAGAAACCAGCATGACTGGGTATATCATCCTGACACCAGACCCAGAGCATCCTGATTCCAGAGAAGAGACACCTGCCTGGTTCCCCATTTCTCCCCAAACATGGAAATATCAGCCAGCATGGGGGCCACTGGGAATCAAAGATTTGGGTTCAAGCCTCCTGCCTGTCACATACCCAACCAGCTGTGTGATGTGGGGAAATCACCTAAACTCACTGGGACTCAGTTTCCTCCTCTGCAAACATGGCTACTAATGTCTATTATGAACTAGCCCAGGAGTTATTCAGCAGGCGAGTTCTCAGCCTGGACAGCACATGCCTCCCCGGGCCTGCATTGCATCTGGGAGCTTGGTAGCACCAACAATTAAGAGCAATGACTGCTAATCCTGGACATCTGAGCAGAGGGACCATTAGACTTTCTTTTACCTCATCTGATCCTTACGGTAACATGTGAGCTAGAATGAGTGTGCAGGAAAACCTGCTCCCCAAATGCAGAGACACCCTTACTTGCCAGCCCTGGGGTCAAGGGAAATGAGGAGCAAGCTTTGCAATAAGAGCCTGGGGAATAATGGTCCATATCCCTTTGGTCAATCTCCTTTTCCTTGTATCTCCACATCCTGAGCCTCTCCAGGCTGCCCTCAGCTTTGGCCCACACCTCAAAGCACACAGAAGAGACCTGAGCTACCACTTACTCTTTCGGGGGGTTGACATCCTCCGGTCGGGCCTCAAAGAACCGAAAGACTTCATCACACTGTGAAATGTGGGGGGGCAGCCGGACAAGTGCCTGTGGAAAGACAGGAAAAAAGGGCATTAGGTCTGATGAAAACCCAAAGCAGGGTCACCCTGGGCTGTCAGTGTGATGGCAGAGGCTCAAGGACGGTGCCGTGGACGACACAGTCGACCAGCCAGCCGCCCACCCAACCAGACAACTCATCAACAAATCAACTAATCAGCTAGCTAACAAAACAGCTCTCCATCCATCCCATCCACTAGCCAACCAGCCAATTAATCCACTAACCAACTAGTCAACTAATAAAAATAACTCATCGGTCAACCCCAGTCAATCTATCAACCATCCAGCCAGCAATTCAACCAACCAACAATTCAACCAGCCAGTTCGTCCACTAAACAATCAGCCAACCAAACCAAAAACAGTGCCCATTGATCCCTAGGTCTCAGGGCCCTCAGGAGCTAGTCATTCTGCATGAACCCTGAGAGAATTCTCTCCTGGCCACAGAGTAAGCCCAAGATCCTTAGCCTGACAACCCAAGATCTTATTCTACCAACCTCATCTCCCATTAGCCACATTCCAGGATCGCCAGATAGTCACTGTCCCTAAATACTGACTGCACAATTAATTATTTAATGACAAGCAGATAATTCTAGCAAGGACAACAGGGGGCTGTGATGGAATCCAACGGGACCTAGGACGATTAGCAGAGAGGGGGGTTTAGGAAAGACACTTTGACACTGAGAGGAGAAGATGGTCACCGGGTGGGGATAACTGTCCAGGTAGGAGCATGGGCCGGCTGTGAGCTTGTCCTCCAGGGAGTCCTGAGCATCTGCTGTTGGAAAGTGAGCCGTGACAGCCAGAGGTGGTCAGAGCTCCTGCAGCGCACCAGCGCATACTCTACCCCTCGTAGCCTGGGGCACCGGGGACCCCTGACCTGCCCAACATGGAGGCGGGGTGGGGGTGCTGTCGTGAGACCAGGTGAAGCCCTGCCCCTGGCCACTCCATTCCGTATTCAGAGAAGATACTGGAATGGTTCTTTAGTACAAACAGACAGGAGAAGTCGCTGCCAAAGCCGGGCTGAGGGCCCGGGCCAAGGGAACTCTGGGACAGGGCCAGGAGAAGGGAGAGGGAAACTTGGGACTGTGGGAATTGCAAAGGACTGCTCATTAGGAGGCTCCAGGTAAGTGGTCAGCTGAACAGGAGCCTGTCACGTGCCTGTGCCTCCCTGGGCCCCCTTCACTGGGGCCGCTTCAGGTGCCGTGACCCGATCTGGCAGCTCCCCTGTACCGAGGAACGTGCTGGGGCTTCCATGTGCGGAGTCACTGGGAACCTCATGATGGTCCTCTTGAGGGCAGACCTCAACCTTATGTTACTGATAAGGAGGTGGAGGCTCAGAGAGGCCACGTGGCCTGCCCACAGGCCCTGTCAAAGGTGGGAAAGAACTTGCAGAAGGTAAGCTCCATGCAGTCGGGATTCTGTTCTGTTGACTGTGTGTCTCCAGATCCTAGAAGAGTGCCTGGCACAGAGCAGGCAGGCAAGAAGTATTTGCTCAAACGGATGAATGAAGAAGGGTTTTGCTGTGCCAAGCCCAATACCCAATAGTAGTGGGACATGATAATGGGGCAAAAAAAAAAAAAAAGCACATGTGGTCTTTGACTGTAAGAAGAGAAGTCTAATGTTAAGGAACGGGGAAGCATTGTTCAATTCTTCTCTGAGCTGGTCAGGAAACCATGCAGGTGTGGCACTGAGCACCAGGCATCCCACCACGATGGTCCTTTTTGATGTCATACCCGCACCTGGGCAAGATGAGACAAGACCCGACTGTGGCAGGTAAGACAACACTAGGCAACTCACAGCTGTTCTTTCTAGAGCCCATGGCTTTCCAAGGGTCTCTAACACATCCCATCCCCACGAACAGCCAGGAAACAGAAAAGAAGGGAAATGAATATTTAATGGGCAACTACTGTGTTTCAGGCACCATCCTGGGCCCCTTGACCCCACTCATCCAACAAACAGTGAGGGCTTTTCCGTGTGTGCATCTGACATGGGGCTCTGCCGGGGGTCCCAGGGATGAGTCAGACGCAGCCCCTCTGCCCTTGCCAGAGCGCGTGTGATGACGGGTCGCTGGAGGTAGACATTCTGTCCTGGAGGCAGACATCCTTGCCTTTGTTTACGACGGGGACACTGAGGCTATTGTGCTAATGTGCAGAATTAGAAGGTAGAATGGGTGCAAACTGCCCCCAAAGCGTCCAGGTTTTCACTTAACCTACCTAACCTGTTTTCTCCCCCAGGGAGGGTAGAGGGAAAAGGAAAAGAAAAACTGAGGAAGGAGAGAGAAAGAGAAAGATAGAGAGACACAGACAGAGAGAGAGAGAGGGAGAGAGACAAAGAGACATAGACAGGTAGAGACACAGATGGAGAGACAGATATACAGAGAGAGAGACGACAGACAGGGACAGAGGGAAAATCAGGCCTGTACGCACGAGGCAGAACCTAAGGGCTGGGCTGGGCTGGGCTGGGCCGGCAGGACGCAGGAGGGAAACCATGACCAGGGACCCGGGCTGCGTGCAGACTCACTGCCAGGGTGACCTCCCTGCAAGGAAGAGGGAAGGGGGCCAGGGCAGGTTTCCAGCCGGCCCAGAGCGCTAGCACCCTCCCGGCTGAGCACACTGCCACCCACCGGTGGCGCGGGCCCCGGCCGGCCAAGGGCTCACGCAGCCCCAGCAGTGAACACAGGGGCTCTTCATGCCGACAGAGACCGGCATTCCGGGGGCAGAGGACGTGTGGGCCGTGAGGGCCTCAGACAAAGAGGCCTTTTGGTCGAACCACCGAGGCATCTTTATTTAACAGAGAGCCCCGGAGGGAGCCGCATGGAGGGCTCATCCTGACTTCAGGCTGACGAGAGGCTCTCAGCTCAGGGCAGCTCCCATCCGCGCCGCCGCCAAGGACTGCTCTGGCCAAAATCATTTGGCAGGAGGGCTAGATGCTGAGCAGTCAGTCCCCGGGGCCTGGGCCGGTGATGACTGCCAGAGCTGGGGAACCCCCCAATCCAGCCGTTCTGAGAGGAGCAGGTGGGGGCCATACATGAGTATTTCCAAGGACACCACCCAGGCCTAAAACTCTGCCATTGGACATTCAGGATTTCTGCCGTGGGGTGGTTAAGTCGGGGCCTTAGGGCTAGCCAGGTTTGAGTCCTGGCTCTACCATTCATGGGCTGTGTGATTCTGAACGTGTTGCTTGCCCTCTCTGAGCTCAGTACAATGGGTTTGACATGCCACTATCTGTTAGGAGGCTAAGTGAGACCATAATGAGGAGGAGCCTAGCACAGTGCCTGGCATTGAGTAAACATTCTGTAAATTTTAGTTGTTGCACTATTGTCCTTGTTGTCATTGTTCTCTAGGCGACTGCAGTGAGGCATACTAGGAAGAACACTGGCATGGGAGTCGGGAGACCTCAATTCGAGTTCTAATCCTGCCCCTATATACTTGCTACGTGAGCTCACCTCACCTCTCTGGTTGTCATTTCTTCTAGGATAAAGCAGACTAGCTCTGGAATCTCACGCTATCTCATGGAACACCTGTTTGAGAAGGTAAAATGAGTTTTGTGGGCACATGTGAAATGATGCCTTGTAGATGCCCACCTTGGTCATGGAGATCACCATGTTCATTAGTATAGCAAAGGCTCTGAGAAGTCCTGCAGGGAAGAAACCTATCGGGCTTTGTTTAGGTCAGCATTTATTAATAATCTTGACATGCTGGGGGATTGGCTCATTTAATCATCACATTATGACTAATTCCAGTTTTACAGAAGAAGCAAATAAAGCACAGAGAGGTTAAGAAATTTCTCAAGGCCACACAGCCAGTAAGCAAGATTTTCAGTGAGGCCATCCGAGTCCAGAGCCTGTGCTCCGTCTGATCTTCCGGTCTGTACTGCCTCCAGCACTCTACCCACAGGTCTCTGATTATAGAGCAGGTCCTCCAACAAGTCCTACTAACAGTCATGGAACACAGCTGGGACGAATCCAGGCTACGGACATTCTGAAATTTCTTCCAGCTCCAACAGCCCACGGCTCCAGCACTGCAAACAGCACCGTTATGAGTCAATTCAGTGTCTGACCTATCATTCAATCTGACCGAGCCTCTCGATTCAGGTTATGTGGGAAAAGCTGGAACGAGCATGACCTCCCAGCCCTCAGCATCTAGGGAGGGGGCATTGCCCCGGGGGGCTGCTTAGAGTATGCAGGCCCCTGTCCCACGTCAGTTGAGCTGACTTCAGTCCCTTTCTGACCTTGCCATTCTATGGTCCAGGGGGTCCGTGAGCTGGCTAAGGGCAGATCTGGAGAAACGAGGCAAGGGAAGGAGCCGAGGGCAGTGGGTGCCTAGGGCTGGGGGAGACTGGTGAAGAGGTGCTAAAGAGCCACCCAGGTTTGCCATCAGCCAGTCCTTCCAGTGCCCCCCTTCCCCAGTGCTAAACTGCCCTGAGGTCTCTAGCTCCTGGCCTGCCCCACACCATTTTCTGGGAGCCACTGACATGGGCCACCATTTGCACTATGTCATCATTCTAGAAGACGCATTTTCGGATAAGAGAGAGGGTGGCTGCATTGTGTACCTCTGAGACCTCCACCCAGATGCGGTTGGCACAAGTCTGGTTTCTCCAGTGCGGTGGCATGGGAGGGGGCCCCAGGCAGACTGTCCTCAGACCTTCTTCAAAAGGACCCCCCTCCACAAAGCCCACCACTCTGGGTAGGTCTGTCCAAGGACAAAAAAGTTTTACATTTGGCAAAACAACCGCGGGCATCCTGCTCTTTCCACGGGATCAAATATTTTCCTCTTTTTAGGAACATCATTTTGATTTCTGATCAATGGAAATCTTCTGGGTAAAAGCCCAGGGACTAAGGGTGGGGTGGGGGCGTGGCACAGGGGGCTGGAGTCCCATCCATCTGGCCGCCCACTCCCTGCCCCCAGCCCCACCCCTGGGCTGCCTCTGGCCTGCCTGGACTGTTTCTCCTGGATCCCCATCTAGGAAGCTGGGCTCACGGAACTTCTGTAAATCAGTATTTCAAACACAGGAGTTCTCTTTTTGAAGGACGGAGCTGCAAATCCTTTTGAAATGGAAATAGCGTCTCGTTCGCAGCAGCAAGTGAAGCCCTGTCACAAGGGCTCCTTGTACATCGGGGCTTTGGGGACATGTCACCCTCATGGGAGGTGTCCTCTGCTTGTGTGTGATCTTTGTATCTTGTCGGCAGATATTGGCTGGACACCCACATGAGGCCAGGCTTCCTGCTTGTTATTGGAGACACAAAGATAACAGATGTGGCCTTCAAGGAGCCTCTGGTCCGGAGAAGGTGGAGAGACAGAAACTGTCCTCCTATGGAGGATAGGTGTCCTGCCTGGAGGCATGCACAGTTTTCTGGGGTGCTCGGCTTTCCCTGGGGAGTCAGGGGGCTTCTAGGAGGGGCACCATGGGAACTGAATGCATCCCCAGGAAAAGGACTAGCAGGGGCAAAGGGGTGGCAGCCTAAGGGACTCTGGCTAGTTGGGAACGGCTGCACTTCTGATGGACTGGACTGCAGGGCGGGAGGAGAGGCAGGTGCTGAGGCCTGAGCAGCACTTGGAACGAGCCCACAGAGGGCCCAGCCAAACCCCTCACAGGTTCTTGTGGGCAATGGGGGCTCCTCTGAGGGTCTTTAAGGAGAAAAGGGACACAATCAGCTTTATCCCAGGCTGGAAATCCTTTTCCTGGGTCTATGTGGGCTAACAGAGATGGAGAGATTCTACCAGTTGGGTTTCCCCAGAGTACCAGCCCACTTGGAAGGCATGAAAACATCAATCTTCGCTCTCTGCCTCAGTCTCACCACCAGCAACACTCCTGGCCCAGGCCAGCCCTTAGAATGAGGGCCACAAGAACAGTCAATCCTATATCCAGGACTGAGTATAACAGGAAGCCATGGTGCTTCTTCAAGGAGTGTGTTTCGGTTGGGACATGAACCTTTCTCTCCATTAAGGTGAGAGCCAATGATGGGCCATGCATGGTGGGAGGGAGATGCCTGGGACTAAGAACCACCACCCCAAAACAGTCTCAGTTTTTGAATCTGGGAAGTGGGGATAAAAATGAATGAGTCTGGGCGATGTGGAGGGTGGGCCTTCAAGGCTGTCCTTCAGGGCTGACCCCCCTCCCCCAGTCTGACTACAACCAACCCCTCCTCCCTCCCACAAAGAAAGCCATTGATCCTGAAAGCAAGTCTATCTTGGACAGCAGAATAATAGAAGCAATCTCAGCTTTTTGAGAAAAAAAAAAAAAGAATTCTAGTTGCACCCACCAGGAAATGGAGACTTGTATAAATGTCATTACTATGGCAAAGAGCGAGTTGATCATTCTCAAACACTCTCTCTCACTGCCCCCCACCCACCCCCTGCCCGGGATATTTATTTTATCCCACAGACAAACACTGCAAACATGTATTTCACACGCAGGAACGGGGTAAATGGAGTCACTTATAAAACGTTAGTCGGAGCCCCTAAAGTATAGCTCTCGCTTGTTAGTGAGATGAAAGTCTTCGACTTTTTGAGGCCACAGAACCATTAAATATTAACCGCATAACCATGTTGCCCATTAAATTAATTTATGGAGTTAAAGAAATGCCTTTGGAACCCCTCTTGATAGACACCCAGCCCTCAAGTGCCACATAAAACAATCACCTGGCTGGTGCTCGGTAAATTTTCCGTGACGCCCATCCAATCTGCTCCATATATGTTTAAAATTAACACTGAGATTTGGGCTGTGAAACCACCTCTGGGCAGAGGGACCGGCTGGCCGGCAAAGGCAGGGAGCCCGAAGTCTGGGGAGGTCTACCGCACGGTCAGACTTTCCACGTCTGAGTCCTGGCAGAGGAGCTGGTCGCTCTGCGTGCAGAGCCAGCTTCACAATCTTGGGTGCATTTGAATCCCCAGCAAATCCCGGCCTGGGAGTCCACGTTGTCTAGCAGTCCAAGGAAGACGTTGGCCAGCCAAGCAGAGCTGCATACTCAGGGTATTGGAAATAAAAACCCCAGAGGTTCTCAGCGGTGTGTCCAAGGACAGACATGGACAAAGGAAGGGCTGGCCATGGAGTAGACCATACATGGCACTGATCATGGAATTCACAGAGGGGGCCAGTGATGCTGAGCGAAACTTGGATCCCTATTGGCCATAGATTGGACCATCAGGAGGCAGAACTGTGATGTGCAATGCCGGGGGGGTGGGGGTGGGCGGAGGGCAGTGGCTAAGGACTGTTTCTGGCTTATCCCTAACGGCCATTCCAAGGTCATTCCAAGGTCTCTGACTATCAGAGCACAGATCCCAGCTTTCTAGTTCAGCAGAATGAAAGGTCACTTCTGCACTGACCTGCCCCCCTGCCATTCCCAGAGTAAATTAGAGGCCTCGGAGACGGCGGGCTGCTTGCCGAACCCCTGACGCTGCTCCTTGTTGCCTGGCTCTGAGCAGCTCTTGTCTGGGCTAATCAGGTTAGGAGGCCCCGCCTCTTGCAGACCCCACTTAAATGGCGCCCCCGGCCACCAGCAGCAGCACCACTGGGGCCCCACAGCCCCCTTGAATCTCATCCTGATTCAGGAGTCCTGTTCAAAGCCTGATCCCCGGAGATAAGATGTTATCGGTTTCCTCCTCCAGATGGCCCAGGACACACCGACTGCAGATGCCTCGGGCTCCACCAGCCTCCGAGGCTGATGTGAGCCATAAATCCCCAGCTGGGAGAGGCCTCCCCCCCTTCGCCCCCTCCTCCATGGGCTGTGCCCATTTATTTAACTTCTTGGGAAAGGAATAAAGAGAAGTAAGAGCTCAGGCGGCAGCCGTCAATTGAACTGGAAATGGCAAATGCGCTTTAAAGAGAAAAATGAATATTGATCTGAAGAAGAGGAGTTTCTCGCGTTAAGGGATTTATCATGGGGAATTCTTTTTAGGTTAAGGCAGAAAATGTGACCAAGTATAATCAGCACAGCTACAAAATTGAAACTTGGGTTAATGCAGACTCTATGGGAGCGCTCGTCTTCCTATTGGCTTGGGAGCACCAGTTAATACATTTAGCAACTTGCTTCTTATTTAAACATTTTTATTGCCCAACATAGTGTTTCTGAATCATAAAGTATTAGCACATAAAGAGACCCTGCAGTCACAACTCTGCGTAGGGACAAGGGAGCCGTCTTTACCCTGTTTTATAGATGAAGGAAACTGGGGCTCAGAGAGGTAGACTAGCTTGCCCAGAGTCACAGAGCTAGTGGGGGTGGGGGGCAGTGGGATTCGATCCCAGCTCTTCCCACCCTAATACCAGCACTTGCAACCAAAGACAATCCCACACTTGCCTCTCCTCAGGATTCTTGAGTCAGACCCCACAGCGGGTTTCATTTAACTAAGAAATCATATCTCCATGAAAGCCAGTGGGAACATTAAATTGTTTACGCCTTGTAGTAATAATAATCAAGAGCTGGCGTCGACTGAATACGTCCTCTGTGCCGGACGCTTGCTGGCGCCTGGCCTGTGTCAGTCAGTTCCTCTCCTCCCCACGACGGCCTTCTGTGGGGAGCTACTCTTCTCCTCCCTATGACACAGATGTGGAAACTGAGGCTCTGGGAAGTTAAGTGGCTTGCCCAAGTTCACAGAGCTCGTGAGGGTTTTGAACCCAGGTAGCCTAGCCATCTGGAGGCCAGGTGCCAAGGCCACTGAAGTGGGAGCCTGTCATCTTCACTGCGGGGGTCCCGGGCTCTAGTCAAACTGTAAAGACAAATGGGCTCTTCCTCATGACATTGCTGACACTCTCCCATCTCTTCTTTGGCATTGGCTGTTTTCATGCTCCTGTGGCACACGCGCCTCTCTGTGTGTGTGAGTGTAAGTGTGAGCACTTGCACGGCTAAAAATGTGTACATAAACATCCGTAACCATCAGGACTTCCGTGAATAAACCAATAGGCATTTCAGAGGTTTCAGGTGCTATTGAACTCAGAACTGATTCCAACAATTCTGGTCCCAAAAGTAATTCAAAGCAACAGCTCTCCTGTGTCCAGGAAAATGTCACATACAGAACATCCCATCGGCGGGAGACCCGAGCTCCCAAGCCGCTGGAAGTGATTTAAAATAGTGTTTTGTAAACATGGGCATGTCCCGAAAGAAGTCAAGTCTCAGCTGTGATCCCAAGGCCCTTGTGCCCCAGAGGGTGGCCCAGTCACGAGTGACCCCTCCCCGAGGGACACTCAGACACTGCCCTGGCCTTTCTGGGCGTCAGGCCACACCTGCTAGACCACAGCAGGAGGTTTGGGACAGACGGCCCTCCTTCACAGATGCACAGACTCTCCGGCAGATGGACCGCCCCCGCCGCCCCCCACCTCCAGACACAGCCTTACCCGGCAGTACTCGTCAATGGGCTTCAGCCTCTTCACAGCTACATCCCGGATGTGGCTTCTCCGGAAGAGGATTTTGCCTGGAAGAGAGACGCTTGTGAGCCGGGTGATTCTGGGGAAAGCTGCCATGGGCGCGGGCCTCCTGCCCTCCCATTCCCCTCTCCCTCGGCTTCTCAGCGTTTTAGCTGGCCACCAAGTGCCACCACCTCTGCCCCTTGTCAAGAAAACAAGAGAGGAGCAGTCACCTCTCCCAGGGGGCAGGAGGCGCCCGAGGCTGAGGGCCCAGGACCTCTGGGGCACGGGAGCAGCCTCCGAGGCTGCCATCTTGGCCAAATCACCTTGTCTGGGTCTAATGGCAGGATCGATGGCCTGACGTGGGCGTGGCTCCCAAGTGACCTCACGAATAAATACAAAGGACGGCCCAACCCACACGCTGTGTTTTGTTCTCAGGCCCTTCCCTCCTTGAGAAATCGACATTCATTCCTGCCAGCCAGGCAGGAATTCCTAGTCTTAGTTTAGGTGGGTGGCTATTTCCAGGGCGGGTGCGGGCCAACGCCAAGGGAGCACGGCGGCCCCAGCCTGACTTTTCTCCAGCCTCTGTGTACACACAGCCTCTAGCAGTTCAGGCCATGGTGCAGATGGGCTGGTACACCCCTCCGCAGGTGTGGGCGGGGCTTACAGGAAATGCCAGCCCCTCAAACCTTCCCAGCAGGCTCTTCTGAGCTAGCCCAATTCCATTTTAACAACTAGATCAATGCATAGTCCTTTTCCACCGGTTCAACTTAGAATTTGAACTCCTTGGTCTGACTCTCAAGTCCTAACACTGTGCCCCGTGGCCATCAATGTCTAGGTCAATGCCCCCTTTTTAGAAGGCCTACCTTGATTGGCCAAGCTGGGAGTAATCTCCCTCTTTCCAGAACATCCACACACTTTGTCCATTCCTAAGGCATGTGCCCCATTCTGCTGTATGTTACAGGTATTTGACAGCCTCCTTCCATCAGGGGCCTGTGTGGCACATCTTAGAACCCACATGGCTCAACAAGTGGCGAAGTGCTGGTCCTAGAGGTGTAATAGGCATCTGTTGTCCCTGTCTGCCCAATTTCCCTCTGGAGAGCCTCTCTCCTCCATTCCCAGTCCCTGTGGTTCAAAGGGGCCAACCACACTCCCTGGCAACAAGGGTAGGCATGTGACCCAGCCCCGCCAACCAGAGTCACAGTGATTGGCTCAGAGATGGGCAGGGGACCCGATCTGCCCCAAGGAGGGTCAGCCCTGAGACTTCTGCTAGAGTCCTTTCTCTCCCACAGTCGCTGAGCTGGAAGGATGAAAGCCTGGAGCTTCTCGTAGCCATCTTTATTACTGCCTGAGAAGGAAACCTCCTGAGAGAAAGGAGCGGTGCCTGGAACAAAGTAGGTGCTCAATAAATGCTTCCTGAACGGTTGAAAAGCAGAGTAAAGAGATGACAAAGGGCAGATTCCTTTGACATCATTTGAGCAGCTGGAGGACATAGCTGTTCTGAACCCAAGGTCTACTTGGTACCTGTCACATGTATAAAGCAAAAAAATTATTTTTTATTGCAACTAGTTGGAGATGGATTTTTATCACTTGCATCAAAGGAGTTCTAATTAAGATAATTGCCATTGCATGTGAACAAATATGTAGCTTGTATATCAATTCACGTGAGCTTCTTTTTTCGAGGCCCTAGGGAGGTACTGAGCGTTGTCGTGGTTTAGGCTGTTTCCCAGAAGCAGACCCAGAGATGAGGTGCATCAGTGGTTTATTTGGGAGCCGTTCCTGGAAGATACCAGGGGGGCGTGGAAAGGAAGGCAGGAAAGGGAAGGAAGTGGTACCCAGCCAGCTAATCCCCACGGGGAGCCACAGCTCAGGTCCGCTGCGGAACTCCAGGGGATAGTAAAACGGACTATACCTCAGAGGTATCCTGACTGAGGGCGAGCGAGGAGCATTTATCACCAGCTCCCCTCTTGGGACCATCTGAGAGCATCCCATCTCTGGCACTTCAGCCGAGTAGGTTTGTGAGGCTAGAACAAAGCCCCCGGCTGTTCCCATGAGCAGCCTTTGGAGATAGAGGTGAAGGGTAGGGGCCCAGGGGTGAGGGGCACTGAAGGAAGCTGCTTTCGCCTGAGCTCCCGGTCACCAGCCCTGTGTCTCACGCCCCCCCACATTGGGTGCGACCAGCTCCTTCTTCCCCTTGGTACCACACTCCACTCAGCACAAGGCTTTGCACACAGCAGAAGGTGCCCCCCAGGTACCCGCTGGCCCATTCACTTTCCTCTCCTGGACTGTCCCTCCAGCTTTCTCCCCTGCCTTCCTCTCTGAAGCCCAGCACATGGGCCATCTCCCCAACAGAGGCACGATCCTCTGCAGACTGGACAACGTCATCAAGATAAATCGGCTCTGCCATGTGTGTTCCTTTTGAAAGGAGATAAAACACGATTTATCAAGACACGGGAGACGGCCTCTTTTCCTTGGGGGAAGATGTCACAGATTTGGTATTCCTGGCCTCCTTGCCTCCTACCCCTTTTCTGGTTGCCTGTCGCCTTACTCCCCGCATGCCGCGGGGGCGTATGCGCACAGCCCTGGGGACGGCGTGGGCACCACACGGGCAGCAGCAGGAGACCTGCTCTTGGGCCGGACCAGATGCCAGGCAGCCCTGGGTGGGCTTTCTGAGCCCTCTGCCTGAGCCTCCTTCCTCGGGAGCTGGAGGTTCCCCCGGCCCAGGGCTGCCCGTGGCCACGCGGCCACCTGAAGGACTCGTCTGAGCAGCGGAGGAAAGTGAAGGGGAGACCACAGCGGGGACCCAGGCCCGCAGACCTGGCTCTACCCTGCGCTCCTCCTGAAAGGAGAGGAAACATGACCTATCCATTCTCCAAAAATAGCACTCCTGTCCCTTCCCATCCTGGCGAGCGACGGAAAGGAAAGGAGGCACATGGGAGACAAACTGCCTCCCTCTCCAATGCCCCGATCTCAAGGCTGACCCCTCCTCTGAGTTTGGTGTCCCCGAGATGTGGGGATAGGTACATAGATCACAAAAGACCTGATCCCACTGCAGGCAGAACCAGCAGAAAACCAATAGTTAAAGGACAATGAAAGCCTCCCTAAGGTGCAGAAGGCTGGGAGAAGGGAGGGATGGTGGTGGGAGAGGTGGGGAGACAGTGCATGGGCTCCCCGCCCACACTGGTACGGCACCCCTACCTTGCCCCTCGCGCCCACCCCCTGCAAGTGAGGCTGCCCTGCCTCTGCGCCGGACACCTTCCACCCCCCGACCCAACACACACACAAAGCTCATGGGTCTGTTGCTCAGGGGCAAAGGCAGAGGAGAATTTCCATAGCAGCCATTTCCCGGCTGATTTTTTGGAACCCCAACAGGGCTTCTCTCCTTCCCACTGAAATCCTGACAGGAGCAACATTTTCTTTTCTTGGGGCTTTGGCACAGGCCGCAGAGGGTAGGAAGGGGAAAGAGGGAGGGAAGATCTGGAAGGGATTCTTCGGTCTTGACTTCTCTGTTAGGAATCCAAACCACACTGGGAAAGCCACACCGGGGACTGGATTAAAAGGGAGAGAGAAAAAGAGGAGGAGGAGGAAAATCCCCATTATAGAAGCCAAGACCACAGGGCATTAAAGGCCTCTTGTAAATGTAATTCAGCCTGTTCATAGCTCCTGCCAGAGTCTTCAAAGCCACGCAGATGCTGCCCCAGAAATATGATAAAGCATCATAAGGAAGATTACACACGGGCCATGAAACAGACCTCAGGATGTAACTCATTCCTTAAACTGGAGAACGCTGTTGAGCCTGATGGGGTCCAAGCACATAAGTGTAGGTCCTGCTTGCTGCCGCTCTGGGCTGGGGTGAGAAGGGAGGACAAGCAGAAGGAGCAGGGGGCCTCAGCAGGAGTCCTGGGTTCAAGTCCTACCTGGACCACAGGCTGGCTGTGTGACCCTGAAGCGGGTTCCTCCTCCACTGTGGCCTCTGCAGTCTCATCTGGAGGTGGAAGGCCTGGGGCTCCACCGCTCTCCCTCCAAAGGCCCTAAGATGTGCACAGTGGGGGTGGTGGGACTGAGAGGGACAGAGGAGGAGCGAGACAAGCAGAAATAGTAGCCAAGTGCTCACTATGGGCCAAGCACATTCTTAGAGCTTTCCAGTGGATTCTCTTGCTTAACCTCACGACGTTGAAGCAAACACTTTTTTTTTTTTTTTTAATTTACTTGACAGAGAGCGAGAGAGCACACAAGCAGGGGGAGCAGCAGGGAGAGGGAGAAGCAGGCTCCCCACTGAGCAGGGAGCCCAACGCGGGGCTTGATCCCAGGACCCCAAGATCATGACAAAGGCAGATGCTCAACCACCTGAGCCACCCAGGCGCCCCGAAGCAAGTACTTTTATTATCCCTACTTTGCACAGGAGATGGTAGCTCAGAAAGGACTTGTCCAAAGTAACACAGCTATTAAGTGGCTGAATGGAGATTTCAACCTGGGATCTTGGAGCTCACATAGCAAGGGGGAGAGAGAAGGCAATGAATCCAGAGTTCTTTGGGGTCCGATCAAGTAAGGCCTTGAGAGCCATCGTGAGAACTTAGGATTTTATTCTGTGTGTAATGGGAGCATTATCAACATCTCCACCCTGCAAGGGGCTACCCTGTGGTCTGGGGAACAGCTGCTTTGGGGGCTGACTGAGAACTGTGTAAGCAGTAACCGTGGATGGTGGGATACGCCATGGCGTACCACGTACAAACAATCTTGAGGTCTCTGCCTATCCGATACAAGCGGACCGGTGGAATGGACCAACAAAGTGGGAAGGAGAGGGGACCCCAGTGTCTGGTGGGCTCTGGAAAGAAAGAGCTTCCTGAAACAGCACATCTCCCTGTCCTTCCTGTTCCCCACCCTGCTCTGGTGGGGCAGGTATCAGCCACAGGTTGGTGGGCATTGCCTGGCAGAGGTCAATCTCTGCCCCAGTCCCCAGTGTGGCCTGAGCTTCTCACCAGGAGTGTCCACTCTGAGCCAGGACACACAGATGGGGCCTTGACTCAGGAAGGTCCCCATGCTTGGGGGGCAGATGTATTGCTTCCTCCCGCCCAGGATACC